>NC_090933.1:1371638074-1372240294 GCF_040938575.1 Ambystoma mexicanum | reverse complement strand
ACCAGGCTCATGGGTCCGTCATTCGAGCCGTTGCATTCGGCCCCGTTGAAGTTTCTGTCGTGGAAAACAGTGTTCCTGTTGGCCATCACCTCTGCACGATGCGTGGGAGAGATCCAGGCGCTATCCTGCAAGCCTCCATACCTGACCTTTCACGATACGAGGCTAGTGCTGAGGACGCACCCTCCTTCATGCCCAAGGTGCCGTCGGACGTCCATCTCAACGAGCCCTTGGTGTTACCAGTCTTTTTCCCGTCGCCTTCGTCACCGGCCGAGAGGACTTTGCACTCGCTGGATGTAGCTAGAGCGCTGAAGTTCTATGTGTTTGTGAACTTTGGACCTGTGAACCAAGGGAAGGCTCTCTCGAAGGCTTCCATTTCCAGATGGCTCTCCGGCTGCATCATGTTCTGTCATCGGTTGGCAAACCGACCGTTGCCCGGCCGTCCGAGAGCCCATTCGACCAGAGTGGTCGCTGCTACAACAGCATTCTTGTCTGGTGTGCCCCTGTTGGACATCTGCAGGGCTGCTATGTGGAGGTCGACGCACACCTTCACGAGATTCTACTGCGTCGACAGGGATTCCATGGAGGAGTCCAGGGTCGGCCAAGCACTGCTGCGCAACCTGTTCGCTTAAAGTGAGCCTGGTGAGGAGGTAAGAAATGCTTAATGTTGAGTTTTGATGTAATGCTTAATATTGAGCCTTTGCCTCCTCCTGTGGTTGTGCATGTGTGTACTGCTATGTATTCTTATATTCATGAGCATGTGAATCCATGCCAGACCCCATGCTGGGGAAGGAACAAGTTACTTAACTGTAACTGTTGTTCTCCAGCATGTGTCTGGCATGGATTCACACGCAAACCCTCCCTCCTACCCCTCTACGGCTCTACACTTGGTCTTACTGTCACTTTACGTGCTACCAAATCTGAGGATGGCTGCCAGAGGCGGGGCTTAGGGAGAGGGCAGTCATTGGCTGGGGGCAGTATGACCCAGAGACCAGTGTTTGGTTACTACTAAGAAAGACAGATCAGAAACGAAACTGATACTGATTTTTTCTTAACCGAGGATTCCCGGCCTGACGACGGGGAATATGCATGAGCATGTGAATCCATGCCAGACCCATGCTGGAGAACAACAGTTACAGGTATGTAACTTGTTCCTTTGTGGGCGTATGGAAGAAGCAGAGCAGAGGATCTACAGAGGACAACGTTACCTCGTTGCAGCGCAAGGTCACGGCCCTTCAGCAACAGGTCAAGAAAATGGCTGCGAAGAACGAGGATTTGGAGGGACGCTCTAGGAGAAATAATGTCAGGATCACGGGTGTTCCGGAGTCAACCAACATAGACAATGGGCCTCATTACGACCCTGGCGTTAACCATGGCGCTATTAGCGCCATGGTTGATTTTTTTATCTATTTTACCAACTCCGCCATGGTGAATAGCAGAATTACCACCTCATTCCAAGGTTGGCGGGGCGGTAATTCCCCATTCACCATTGGCCCTTCCCCATTCCCATTTTTGCCCCCATAGGGCTCAATGGGAATGGGGAAGGCGGTAATTACGGTACCGCAAATTGCGGTACCGTAATTACCTCGAAAGTCCCTTTGCGGGTTCCTTCCTTAACGGCTGGTAAAACCAGCCGTTAAGGTCAGGACCCACAAAGGGACCTTGTAATTAGGTGGTAAGGGTTTAACGGCGCCGACACCTTTTACGGCGCCGTTAACCCCTTACCGCCTGGGTCGTAATGAGGCCCAATATGCAAAGGTTTGTTCAGCAGCTGCTGGTAGACATTCTGGATAACCCGCCTCTATATAATATGGTCATGGTGGAACGGGTGCACCGTTCATTGGCCCCCAGGTCGCCGCCGGGCGACCCGGAACGTCCTATCATTGCAAGGATTTTTTGCTACCAGGATAGGGACGCCATACTACGGGCAGCCAGGCAGAAGAAAGAACTTAAATGGGAGGACTACACTATACATCTGTTTCCTGACTTCAGCCCGGCAGTCCAAGAGCAAAGGAAGACCTTTCAAACGGCTAAAAGCATCCTCCGGAGTAAAGAACAAAATATGCTATGATGTATCTAGCTAAGCTCCGGGTGCAGCATAAGGGGTCAGCGGTTTTCTTTACAGCTCTGGATGCAGCGGAGCAATTTGCCAGAAATCTACCTGAGCCAGGGGGTCCGCCCGGCATCCTTCTTGACTCAGCACTGATATCCTTCGAAGAGGAGTGTTGGAATCTTGGGGGGATGTTACCACTCCTGGATACATGAAGTGGTGGGGACGAGGGGGGGAATGGAGCCGATTACGTCAGCCATGGCCATATGGAGCGCTAGTGCTGCCCTCAGAGCCCCGGTTGTTGCTGGTTCTGCAGTATAGTTTAGCTGAGGTTCCGTTTTTTTCCACTATGGTTGGAGTGGGGGGGAGGGCAGTGAGCCGCTAGGTTATGGTTGCTGGTGTGGGTGAGAGTAGGGGTTCGGGGGGAGGGTGGGAGGTGAGATGTTCACAGATGTTCAGGAATTGCATTGAGAGTATTGATGTATCGTTTCGCACATGTTCTGCCACAAGTGCTTAAACCAGTGGGTTTTGGTCCCTTAATACTGTGCATAATGTGGATAGTGGGATGGTGGGTGCCATTGCATTCTGTACTCTGAAGGGCAGGGCCGGCAGCTTACAATAATGACATGGAATGTGAGGGGCTTCACGCCTTATAGCTAGTTTCAGTAGGACCCATAAGGTCAATGTGCTCTGCCTAGAAGAAACCCACCTGGCTAAAGATGAGCATCTTCCCAAACTGGCAGGCTGGGGCATACACAGGTATTGCTCGTCCTACTCTCCGCATGCTAGAGGAGTGGCGATTTAGGTGCACAGATCCCTTCAGTTCCGACTACACAAACGAATCAAGGATGATGAGGGTCGGTACATACTTCTGGCGGGGGAAATAAGTGGTGCAAAAATCCTAATTATAAATATTTATGCCCCTAATGTGGACAGCCCTGACTTTCTTCACCAGTGTGCTAGGCACATCCATAAATTCCCAACCTATGAAATACTCTGGATGGGCGACTTCAACTGAGCCCATACGCTGGATCTGGACAGGTAGACCACACTACAGCAGGCCCTCCCACAGGCAGCTAGGGCATGGTCCTCTATTGCTACGTACCATAACCTCCATGATCTCTACTAGAGAGTACACCTTTTTCTCTGGGGTTCACCGCAGTTCCTCTAGGATTGATTATATGATGGCGTCCACTACCATCGCTAGGAGGGCCGTGGGGGCTAGAATACTTCTGTGCACTCTCTCAGATCATTCACCTGTCTTAGTCCATATTAATAACATAGTGGGCTCCCCATCTTCGCCCCGGTGACATTTTAGGGCTGCGGCCCTGGAGGACGTGGCCTTCCATGCTGGCATCAAACGAGACATTCAAACATATTTCCAGGCCAATACTGGCTTGGTTCCCAGCCAAGGCACAATATGGGAGGCGTTTAAGGTGTATGCTAGGGGGTGCTGCATATCGAGAGAGGGGGGGGATACTGAAGGCATTGCGGGGTCTATGCGGAGATTGGAGGGCACTATTTGCAACTTAGAAAACAAACAGAGCACCTCCGATGGCCTAGCGCTACAGGATGAACTGAGGGTGCGTAGGGGAGAATACCAACAACTAGCGGCGAGTGAGGAAAAATATTTAGGAGATCCCATCATGGCAATAAGGTATGGGGAGGGAGATTGCCCGAGTAAAACTCTGGCCTGGGCCATTAGAAGGTGAGCGACAAATTGCCCCCATAGCGGAGATTGTGGGAGCGGATGGTGTGGCCATCAAAGATCTGCACGGGATAAATAAGGAATTCTATAATTATTATGCGCAGCTATATGCGTCGCGGTATACAGGTAGGCGGGATAAGATGGTTGAATACCTCAATGAGGTAGCACTGGGGTGGCTAGATAGCGAACAGGGCGGGCGGTAAGCGCCCTCATTACAGACGAGGAGGTCCGAGAAGCTATAAAATCGCTTCCCAATGGCAAGGCACCTGGGGTAGATGGCATCACAGCTGAATTCTATAAGGCTTACATTGACATTGTAACTCCCCATCTGTTAGGTATGTATGAGGATGCCATGTCTAGAGGATTACTCCCTGAATCGACCAGATCGGCCCTAGTGACAGTGCTCCCCATGCCAGAGAAAGATCCTCGACAGTTAGCGTCTTATAGACCGTTGCCATTGATTAAAACTGACAATAAAATATTGGCAAAAATATTTATACTCTATATTACCTCATATGCCTGCCCTGGTTCTACCCGATCAGGCAGGGTTCATACCAGGTTGGTCCGCCCAGTATAACTTAAGGCGCTTATTTACCCTGATGCATAATGTCAATCCCGAGGTCCCCATAACGTTAGTAGCACTCAATGCCAAAAAAACGTTTGACTCGGTAGAGTGGCACTTTCTTTTCGAGGTGCTGAGGCGCTGTGGGTTTGGCCTTGTCTATATTAGTTGGGTTAGGCTGCTCTATACAGCAACACGCGCTGCTGTATATAAAAGTGGAGTGGCCTCTGAGTTCCTCTACCCCACTCATGGTACGAGGCAGGGGTGCCCATTTTCCCCAATACTGTTTGCCTTGGGCATGTAGCCTCTGGCTTGTCATGTTCAGGAACTACACTCCCAGCGGGGTATCTGTGTGAATACGCATCGAGCTATAATATCGTTATACGCAGATGATATCCTGCTGTACGTTAAACATCCTAAGCAGAATTTAGCTCTTTTAATGCAGGAAGTGCTCAGATTTGGGGAACTGTCTGGTCTTTACATCAATTGGAACAAATCCGAAGCCCTCCCTCTGACACCAGGGGTATTGCAGACAGATGTGGGCGATGACTTTCGATGGTTCCCTGGTGGGTTGAGGTATCTGGGCATCATGGTTACCACGGAAGTCAAGTCGCTATATAGGGATAACTATGTTAAGGTGCTTGATGTTCTAGAGCAGAAAGTGGAGTCATGGGTCCTCCTCCCCATCTCGCAGGCAGCACGTCTTGCCCTGGGCAAGGTGGTCATTTTACCTAAACTGCTGTATATTTTCAACAATGTCCGCATATGCCCCCCTAGCCTTTATTGGTCTCGTATAAGGACAATGATGTCCAGATTAGTGTGGGCTAGTAAACAATCTTGCATCGCATATGACACCCTGGCGCTAGCCTACGAGCAAGGTGGACTGGAAATCCCTGACATGCATTGGTACTTCTTGGCAGTGAAATGGCAGTATATACCATGCTGGGGCTCCCCGAGCTTGACTCATCCATATGCCCTGGCAGCGAAAGCGATCTCCTATCCGAACAGTTCAATGGGAATGCTGTGGGGGAATAGAGACGTGGTACAGAGGGGGGAGGTTTATCCAATAGACGTGACCTGTAGGGCCTGGCAGCGGGTGAGTTGACTGTTGGATGCTACACCCTACTTTCATCCAGACTGGCCAATTTATAACGTTATAGGCTTACCAGTTACACACGAAAAAGCATTTAAGGAACACTTTCACAAGCTGGGGGTGCAATCGCTGGGGGACATGATACACGATGGGCGGTTTATACAATAGGAAGAGTTGCGGTGTAGAGGCGAGCATAATACAGTGACCCTGTTCCTGTATTACAGAATTAGGGGGTTATTAAAAGCTAAGTGGGCCGTATTCCCGAGGGCCCCAGTTCCCAAATTGGCACAACATCTCATTGTCAAACCTCTGACCTCCAGCAAATTAGTTTCCTCTATTTATAAAGCCATCCGGAGTGCAATGATTGCGAGACAGACGGCTTATAAGAGTGCTTTGGGGGCTTCCCTGGGCTATAGCTTGAGCAATGCACAATGGAAACTCATATGTACTCAGACCTGAAAGATTTCCCTGAATGCTCGATACAGATTGACACATTTCAAATTTCTTCAACGGGTTTACTATTCCCTTTTGAAATTGAGCAGAATTTATACTGATTACTCTCCAAAGTGTAGAAGGTGCGATGGGGAACCTGCCGATTTTTTTCATGTAGCGTGGGGTTGCCCGCACATCAGATTGTTCTGGAGTAAGTTCGAGGTGGCAATGAGTGAAATCTTCCTACGCCACGAGTATACACGCCTGTGGTATGGTTGCTGGCCCTAATTGAGAGGGGATCCCGCACGGACTGGAAACTGCTGGGTATGGCAGCGGGGGTGGCCAGGCATCTGGTGGCCAGGAAATGGGGTAAGAGAAACCCCCTGACTTTTGACTCCTGGCTGGAGTACATGAAAATGTGTGAACTAAGGGAATCCAGATATGCTACAACCATGCCAATTACAATCCGCCCATTCGACTACTGGCCTCTGCTTCGACTGTACATGGCTGAAATGGTTGCCAGGTCTTCCCCTTCTGGAATGAGGTTGAGTGGACACCAGTGAACTGTTGGAGATGGGGGGCACAGACCTTGGACTCACGAATTTAAGTGAATCAATGTGTTATTGGTTAACTGTCTATATTTGCATCATCTGTGTCTATTATGGTCACTTGGGGTTAGAGCATGTGCTATTGCGAGACGATTGCAGTTGGGAGAGTGGGGGGTGGGAGGGGAGGGTGAAGCTAGGATGGAGGGTTGTTAAGTTGTTGGTTGATTGAATTTTGAAAATCAATAAAGAAAGTTTAAAAAATATATATATATGTCTGTACTACACAGTTTCTGGTAGCAAACTGAGCAGCCAGGCTTATCTCAAGAGGGAATTTGAGCAGTAAAAGGATGTTACACAAAAGTCTTACAATCACAGTGGTTCAAGTAGACACTTACACTCAAGGTTTCTTATACAGTCATTTAGAAAACATTCACTAGAAGGAGGCGGCTTAATATCATAAACAACTATACTTCAATACCAAACCAATTAGTTTCTAAGCAAATTGGGCTCCCCTTAAATAGGAGCAAAATAGCATTTCAGTCACTTTAAATAGGAGTACAAAGGCACAAGTTAATAGAATAGATCACAAATACTTTCTTAGGCAGTGCAAATAGTTTCAGTTCACTAGAGGACTCGATTCAGTTCAATAGGCCCAGGCCAAAGTCAATGAGCTAGTGTCTTGGATAGGAAAGAGCAGTTCTTGTAGTAAACGGTAAAGTCTTTGCCAAAGTTCTCAGAAGTAGTTTGTACGAAAAAGAATCATATGTTGGTTCACAAGCTGATTAGGCCTGAAAGTTGGGAAATTTACACAAACTTTCACAGCGAGAGGTAAGTTCTCAATCGGTTTGACACAGTACCTTAATATGAAGAAAAGATGCAGCTGAAGACATTGGTTCCTAGCAATTCCTTGCCAGACAGTCAGCCAGCCAATCATAAAAGAGTGCATTTGGGTCTCTTAGGAGACTAAGCACAGGGAGTTTCGGGCACCTCCCTCACTTCCTGCCCACCCCAGACACTCCGGCACCAGAGGTGATCTTCAGTCCTGAAGCCCGCCAAAGGCGAAAGGCGTATGAACAAAGGGACCAAACCTAGTTTGGCGTGCAGAGAGAAACTCTAGAAGGACCTTGCCAAAAATAAATGGCGAAAAAAGATGTCCGGGACCGTTTTTAAACAAAGGGGCTTAAGGCGCCATCTTGAAAAACATGGCTCCCGTGATTTTTAGCTACCGGTGTTTGTGGTCGAGAAAAATCATGGTAGTTTGTTGTAAAACCACTGCCACCAGCCATTTTTTTTTTTTAAACTTTAGTTTTATTGGCATTTTAAAGAGTATAACAAGCAGGCAATATTTGTAATCAGCAGTTGTTCACGGTGCACTTGCCCAGCAAACTCCCCCCCCCACCCACCCAACCGCCCCCCCCTTCAAACCCCCCTCCCCCCACCCCTCGTTTTACCAACTCGAACCATGACATCGGGAGATTTGGACTTTTCTTTTGCGTCCATTACTTTGGTAGTGAGTGTGAGCGTCGGCATTCTCTGGTGGCCGACGGCCGACCGATTGTCCCCGGGCCGTGGGCGCCCATTCCGTCCATGGGGTCCCTGGTACTTTATAGTACAGTCTTTCGGCCTAGTCCCCCCGAGCCCCGCTCGGCCCCCCCCCTTAGGCCTCAGTGCACATCCCATCCCCAGGCCTCCCTTACCCCCTGCCAATTTTCAAGGAATGACCCAGAATCGTTGTTCACCATGGCCGTTAGTTTGTCCATTAGAAACAAGTTTTTCAATTTCTTTAGCCAGTCAGCCTTGGACGGGGTCTCCGGGCTCTTCCATTTCTGTGCCAATGCCACTCTCCCCGCCCGTAGCATCGTTTCCCACATTCTGGGGTACCTGTAGAGGTCCGAGGTCTCTGGCGGGAGGCCCAACAGCACCACCAGGGGGTCCTGGGGAAGCAGTTCCTCTGTGACCTCAGCCATCCAGCCCCTCACCTCTGCCCAGTATGCCTGCACTTTCGGGCAGTGCCACCACATGTGGCCTCGTGAGCCCCTCTGGCCGCAGCCCCTCGGGCAATCGGGGGAGACCGCCGTAAACATTTTAGACAGTTTCACAGGGTCCCTGTGCCATCCCTGCAGAATCTTAAAGTTATGTTCCATATCTGCCGTGTACAAATTACCGTGAAAAGCAATTTTGAAGATCCTTGCCCAAGCGTCTTCCGAAATCACCTCCCCTGCGAGATCATTCCAATATGAGCGAAAGCCCCTCCGTTCTACCAAGTTCACAGTATTGAGGATTCTATACATTCCGGAGACGGCTCCCTTTCTAGAGGTCGCCATATCAAGGAACTTCTCGAAGGGGGTCAACTGCCTCCTCAAGTTCTCTCCCCATGATGGGTCGCCGAGGATTCCCTTCAAGCGCAGATACTCAAACACGGAAAGAGACCCCCGCCCAATGGCGTCCCTTAGGTCCTCATAGGGCAGGAATTCCCCCTCCCGGAACAGCTGTCCCACCCACTCCAGCCCCGAGTCAGACCATGCCTGTGCCTTGGAAAAACCTCTGTTACCCAGTCTGAACGGGTGTCCCCAGAGAGAGGACATTGGGGATGGCCACGTCGTTAGGTGCGCCGTCTGGGGGCCCTCCCTCCAGACTGCCCAAAGGACACCCAGGGTGGGATGGGATTTCAATCTGTTTGGGATGAACTTGTGTGGTGCCCAGAGAAGATCGCGTACCTTGAGGGGGTGAGCGTCCATGTCCTCCAGGTAAGACCAGTAGGTGCCCATCCCCTCCCTCATGTGCTCCAGGAGGACTCGCAACTGGGCGGCTCGGAAATAGAGCTGGAAGTCAGGCAAGCCGAACCCTCCCTCCTCCCTCGGCAAGGTCAAGACCACCCTCGCAGTCCTCGGGGTCCTACCCTGCCAGATAAACTCTCGGACCGCATTCTGTAGTGTCCTCATGAGGTGGTCGGGAATGTTGGATGGGAGAGAGGTAAAGAGATACAACAGGCGCGGCAGCACGTTCATCTTTACTGCCGTCATGCGGCCGTACCAAGACAAGATCATGGAGCTCCACCTCCTGAGGTCCCTGGTAATGCTAGCCAGGGCCGGGTCATAGTTAGCGGGGGACAGTTGGGATAAGTCTCTGGTGAGGAGGACTCCCAGGTAGCGAACAGAAGCCCTGCCCACTGTGATGCCGTGAAAAGTTCCCACGGGGTCCAGAGTCGGGTCGTTTACCCGCATGGGGAGAAGGACCGATTTGGAAGCGTTAATTTTTAGCCCCGAGAAGTGCCCAAATGCGTTCACCAGGGACAGGAGGGGGGGGAGGGAGGCTCCGGGGTCCACCAGGTACGCCAGGATGTCATCGGCGAACAGGGAGAGCTTAAATTCCACCTCCCCTCTCATTATCCCTCTGATCTCCGGGTGCGACCTCACCGCTATGGCCAAAGGTTCCATCGTTAGAATATACAACAGGGGGGACAGTGGACACCCCTGTCTCGTGCCCCGTGAGAGGAAGAAGGGGTCCGACAATCTGCCGTTCACTTGTACCCTGGCCTTCGGAGCTCTGTAAAGAGCCGTCACCCAACCCCTGATATGAGCACCAAATCCCATTCTCTGGAGGAGTAGCTCCATATATCGCCATTCGACCCGGTCGAACGCTTTCTCCGAGTCCAGAGAGAGGAGGCTCGCGTCAAGATCGGAGTTCTGGGCGTGGTGGATCAGGTTTATAGTTTTACGGATGTTGTCTGAGCCCTGCCTACCCCTTACAAACCCCACCTGGTCTCCATGGATCAGTGTCGGCAGAATCTTCTCCATCCGTTTCCCAATGATTTTGGCAAGGACCTTGACATCAATGTTTAGTAGAGATATAGGGCGATATGAGGAACAATCAGTGGGGTCCTTACCTTCCTTGGGAAGGACTACAATTATGGCCTCCATCATGGAGTCCGGGAGGGTCCCCCCCTCTAATACTGCATTGAAAACCTTTGCTAGGTGAGGGGCCAGAGTAGAGCGGTACCGTTTATAGAAGGACACTGTGAAGCCATCTTCCCCGGGGGAGGTCCCCGCCTTCATCCCGCTAATGGCGTTGCCCACCTCTTCCTCGGTCACCAGCCCCTCCAGTCCCTCGGCCATCTCCCCGGACAGGGCCGGTATCTGGACCGAGTTGAGGAACCCCTCTATCTCCTCGTCCCGCCCGTCACATTCCGAGGTATAGAGTTTTTCATAGTATCTCCGAAAGGCCTCTCCTATGTGGGGAGTGTCATGGCCCATGGTCCCCTCCTCACTCCTCACTGCCTTTACCATTCTATCCCTCTGGACCTCCCTCAGTTTCCAGGCTAGGATTCTGTCCGCTTTGTCCCCCTTTTCGTAATACTTCTGCTTGACCAATTGGAGGCTTCGCTCCGTTTTGTGTAAGAGGAGGTCTCGCAGCTGGAGCCGATAGTCGGCTAGTGATTCGAGCCGACCATGATCCAAGGGGGCCGCTCGGGGCCCCATCGGTTGTAGTTGGGCAATTTTCCCCCTCAGGGCCTTCTCCTGGGCTTCCCTCACTCTTTTGGCCTGAGCGCTCATTTTAATGAGAAAGCCCCTTATTGTGGCCTTGAAGGCGTCCCATAGGGTGTGTGGGCCCACCTCGCCATTATCATTAAATTCAAAGAATTCCGTAATAGCCTCTAGCACCTCCTGGGCACGGACCTCATCTTTCAGCAGGGAATCGTTACATCTCCATCTCCCTCTGCGGTCGCTTAGCCAGCCCCTTGCAATGGTGGTTCGAACCAGGTCGTGGTCCGACCAGGGGACGGGGTCAACTTTGTGGCCCGAGACATACGAGTGCAGGGACTCGTCCACCAGGATGTAGTCAATTCTAGAAAAGGACGAGTGGGTGGACGAATAATATGTGTAGGAAGGAGTACCCGTTCCGGGGGAGGGGAGTGTGTCCACCAAGCCCAGCTCTGCGTTAACCTTCCGGAAGGACCGGGCCATGTGGACATCCGTGGGCCTGGAGAGCTGAGGGCCAACACGCCTTCTGTCTGAGTCGGGGTCGATTACCATGTTGAAATCACCTCCCACTACCAACCCCCCCCGGACAAAGAGCTTGAGTTTCTCCGCCACTCGCTCCCAAAACTGGGCCTGGCCCTCATTGGGACCGTAAATCCCCACCAGGGTGAGCGGCGAGCCCTGTAGGGATCCTCGCACCAGCAGGTACCGGCCTTCCGGGTCTTTAACTATTTCCTCTTTTACAAAGCCCACGTTTCTCCCCAGAAGGATGGCCACCCCCCTCTTCTTGGACCTGTGGGACGCGCAGAACACCTCTCCTATACCTCCCCCCCTTATCTTGGGTTCCTTTCCTCTTGCCCAGTGAGTCTCTTGCAGGAAGAGGATATCAAGACCGGCCCTTCTGAATTCTCTAGTGACCAGGGACCTCTTCGTGGGGGTGTTCAGGCCCCGTACATTGAGAGTGCCCACCCCCAGGGCCGGCGGACCCTCAGCCGTCTTCTAGCGGCTCCGCTCTCCGCGTCGGCTCACCTACACCACCTTTGTTTGGATACTCCCATGGTTGGATCCTTTGCACCCCCCCTTCCGGAGGGCCTGTAACTATTCCCCAACTGCCCCCCGGACCCCCCCCAAACTGAAACCCCCCAACTCCCGCGTTGATCCCCTCCCCCCTCCCCGGCGTCCAGCCAAGTTGTCCCGCCATATCTGGCTTTTGGCCGAACCACCAGCCCGCTCCCCTGGCCGGGCCGATCGTTTTGGAAGCTGTTCCTCCTGAGCCCCCCTGGCCCCTCAGGGCCCCACCCCCTCAATACATCCCGTGTACTTGCTGTTCGTCGGGGCGTATGAATCGGTACACCCACATGCTCCTGACTGAGCTGTCCCAACCTGCGTGCAGCGGTCCCTTTCCTAGTCCTCCGGGTCTCTCCTCTCCCCGTCTTTAGCCGGTGATGGCGTATTCATTTTCCTGAACTTTCGTGCGCCGGTTCGCCTCCTCCTTTCCCCTGACGGGCCGGGTCCACTAGGTCCTGCCCTTTCCGGCCCCGACGGGCCCCTCCGGTCATTCGTGTCCGTTGCATATTCCAGCAGGGCTCCCCGGATGTCCTCTTCAGTAACCAGGGTAGTTCTTTGGCCCATGTATTCGAAAGTCAGGGAGAAGGGGTAGCCCCATCTGTATCGCACTCCCTTCTCCTTGAGTAACTGCGTGAGCGGGCGACACATTCTCCGCTTGGCAAGCGTGTAGGCGGAAAGGTCTTGGAATATTGAGACCTGAGCGTTGTTGTAGGTGATATTTCTGGCCTTCCTGGCTTCCTCCAGCACCTTTGTTTTTTCCGAATAGTAGTGGAACCTGACCAGTATCGACCGGGGGCCCCCCGGTCTGCCCCCCGCCCTATGCACCCTGTCGAACGTAGGTTCAGTGGTCATCTCTTCGGCGAATAGGAGGGTGATGATGTCCCGCACTGCTCTGATGACGTCCCTCTCTGTCTCTCCTTCCAACTCCGGCACCCCGAAGATTCTAAGGTTATTCCTTCTCTCCCTATTCTCAAAATCGTCCATCTGTCGGGCTCTCTCCTCTTCTCTCTTTTCCAGGGCCTCCAGCCTCACCCTAAATTGTATATCTTGGGTCACTGATGAGGATTGATTGGTCTCAACCTGGAGTAATCTGTCTTCGACCTTTTCCACCCTCTGGTCCATTTTCTCGAGTTTTTGGGCTATGTCAGAGCGCATGTCCCTGATTTCTTGCAGGATCGAGGCGAAGCCCCTCTCCATAGCTGACGGGGGGGGAGCCGCATCCTCCGACTGGGCCATGGTTCTTTTGAGGCCCAAACCGTTGTTGCCCCTCTTGGCTTCTTGAAAGCGGTACCCCTGCAAAGTCTCTCTCCAGCTCATTCGGTGTATGACCCGAGGGCAGGGGGTCCGCCCCTTGCGCCCCCCTCGGGGGGGGGGAGGGGAGGCCTCCCCGGCCCGGGCCGCAGGCGCTTCCGTGAGATGGGCCCCGCGCCTCGGGGAACAAGCTTCACCTCACTGAGGGCGGGCACACGCCCCACCGTCGCCCGGCGGGGGCCTCACACCCTATTTCACTGTGGCCAGCTGGGGCCCGTCCTTTCTTCTTCTTTTTATTTTTTATTTATTTATTTTATTTTTTTTTTTTATTTATTTATTTTTTTATTTTTTTTTTTTCCCCCTCCTCTCCCCTTTCCCCCACCCCCGGGGGGTCGTGGGAGCGGTCGCCTCCGCGGGACCCGAGCCGTGGGACCCTCAACGGGGGGTTGCAGCTCCTGTCCCCCTGTCCCCTTTATACTGTGGGGGGGGATCCTTCAGGGCGGGCACTCGCCCCACCGTCCCTCGGCGGGGGCCACTCACCCAGGCAGCAGCCGGTGGCGGGAGGGGGGGGCCGGTGCTCGAGCGCGCCCCCTCACCTCCGCTCCCCGGCACGACTCCACAGCCTCTCCATGGGGGCCCGCTCCTGCCGCCTGTGGATCTTCAGCTTCGGCTTCGGCGGGGGAGGAGGGGTCCGTCCTCAGCAGTGGCCGGGCCCGCGGGCGCGAGAGGGGCTCCGGAGCACCCCAACGGGGGTTTGCTCTGGGACCACGTCGTCCCGTCTCTGCTCCCCGCTCCCAGCGTTGGTCTCTGGCTTGCGCTTCGCCCGCCTCTGCCGCGTGTCGTCCGGAGATACGCCGGAGGCCGCACTGCCCTGCTGGTTCTGCGGCGGGGCGGGCCGCGTATCTTGCTTTCCCGCGGCTCACGCGGGGCTCGTTCTCGGGCTTCCCGGGGTCCGCAGACTCCGTTTTTTTGCTGCGGGGGTGCCCGGGGGGTCAATCGGCTGGAAGGTGCGGGTGGGGCTCCGGGGGGGTCTCAGGGGGGGGGCTCAATACCCTCTGACAGACCGGGTCCGGCGGGAGCGATGCGATCAGGCAGCCATTGCCTGTGCGCCCCCTGGTGGCCTCCGCCACCAGCCATTTTGATAGGAAAGGGTAGCATTTGACTGCTACACGAGTTTCTAGACACAGGGGATACTAGGTAACCCCTCCAGCACTCTATAGGAAGATGGTGGGTGCTGGATCTAGGATTTTAAAAACACTAGTAAAGTCAATTTAACCTTACATTCTCTGGGAAACAGTAGTTTATCCCAGAGAAGGTATTTAAACCTTTTAGAAGCCTAAAAAAGACACCCCTGGGTCACTGCACTGAAGGTGCTGTGTAACACACATGAAAAGATGATGCCTATGGAGTTATCTAAAACTCCATAATCAAAGAACACCAGTGTAACACACACATCAAAACACATGAAAGAGTGGGAAAAAAGCCTCACAATCTTTCCAGGTAACAAAGTCAAGTCCTAAAAATCCAGCAAAGTTGCTGGGGGTCTCTAAGGTGAAGGGAATTAGCACATTTATGAGAATTCTCCCTAACAAGCCCCACCTTAGCATAGGGCAAGTCAGGCATTCATACAACCTGCCTCCTCAGTTAATAAAGGTTTTGTTAAGAAAACGTGAACCTGTTGTCTGTGTCTGACTCATGATGCTGTCACACCACCCAATGCACATGTACTTTAACTGCTTGCCCCTTGGGCAATAGACAAGCTATGACTGCATTTGTTGTAGCCTCCTATGCTGTCTCATCATCCTTCGTAATACCTGAATGCTGGATAACACTTTTTCAGTTGATCCAAATAGCTGCAGAGAATTCTTGTTTGTTCTGCTCACAGTTCCCTATAGTAGTCAATCAGAGGTGGGGTTGCTACTTGGTGAACCTGTGAATCTCTCTCATATACCGTGCCTGCCCTTGTTGCAAATGGAGTAAAAGTGGGAGGTGCATCAGGTAAGGTGGACCGCCTTTTGGCTCCCTGATTCCTCAGTCAGGTAGTAAATGTGCGGAGGGCTCAGTGAAGTGGGGTGGTTTCACCACAAGGGGCAGTCCTGCTCCTGCTGTCTGCGCTCCTTCCCGCGTTGCTGCTGGCCTGCTCTCACTGCAGAATGCACACTAGTGTAACAAGTCAACGATATCCTCACCTGTCTCATTGTCTTGGTCATCCTGCTTAGTTTCTGTCTTCCCTTGTACTATCTGGGGCACAGGTGTGTGGATTTCTTCAACAACCACCTGACCCTTAAGTACTTTATCTGTCCTTCACTTCCCTTCGCTACCTAGCCGTACAGTAATTGCATCTGAGTGTCACCTCCACTAAACAAGTTGTGAATGCCTCCCAGATTTTGGAGTTCATCTTACACTTTCGTTCTTCAAATGCCCACTCATGTCTAAGCTAAAAGTTCCTTCTATTGGGAACGGTGTCGATGGAGTCATATCATGAAGTGCTAGGACTCAGAAATGTCACAAGTACTGCTGTTATTGCAAATTGGCACTGTTAACCCTGTCTGTCTTACCCCCATGTTGTTGCTCTCTCAAATAGATACTTTGCGTCCCATGTCCAGCCAAAGAAGAATCTGGGAGCTGGAAGATGAAGGGCAGGGGAAGTGTGAAATCTCCACGCTGTTACCATAAACTAAGGGTTCTGGAAGGCGAGACACTTTGGTTCAGAGAAAGGTCCACTTGAAATGTGAGCAGTCACTCATTTTGTCCTCCTTGGTGTGCTTGTTGGCAGGCTGAGAGAAGCCTCAAACTTCACACTAGCTGCTGAGTGGCCTCCTGGGAATTTGAGGGAAAAACAAAAAGGTGTCTTTAAGGCGGTTGGAGCGGCAGCCAGAATGCATACTTGCTCTTCTTATGGTGGTCTGCCCTGCTGCCTCCAAGCCCAAAGCATTCCTCATGCAGGACAAAACCCACCCCTCTGGAAAGGAAAGACTAGATGCAAGTCAGAGAGAATGCAACACACCGGGCATGAATACAGGGCTGAGAAGGCGATTTCAGTGACCACAATGTTCTTTGTAAAAGGATGTGTCTTGTGGGAAAAAAGTGAACAGATGACCTAACCAGTCTCTAGGGCTCACAATGAACGCAGGGGGCAGTTATGGGTCAACAGTATCTTCTTGGAAGCTCATCTATGGCGAACCAAGTTGTTGTGTGCTGCTCAAGTGCAGTGGGTGTAGAATCCTAGATGTGGAGCCGGGGTCAAACAGATCTTGTTGCAGTTTGAAATCATTGCAGGGAGAAAAGTGGATCAGCAGAGTTGGTTCGACGATCAGTTTGAAGAAGCTGGTGACTGGATGCGCTGGTCAGCCAGATGGGTTCAATGTAGCACTTGAGGCAATGCAAATTGTGAGGGCCACCAGCAAGTCCTGCTTTTCTTGCAGGCTAATCTGGAAATTAACGAAAAAATGATCAGACCAGATACAAGTCTTGGTAATGATGGGGCTGATTTGTAGCTTCCCTGAGGCTACCCAATCCAAAACATTTCCCTTAACATGCGTGGGTGCCTTATTATGAATCATGATGTCAGTATTGTTTAAAATTTGCTCCAAAAGGAGGGCTTCTTTATCATTCCCGTTCCCTCTCCCTCTGTTGATGTCGCCCATCAGCAGGGTGGCTAAATTAGGTTTATTGAGACATATTGGGGTACTTGTAAGATCCTCAGTGAAATTGGGCATCTCATTAGGGGGGCAGTAAATCAGGATCACACTGGTGCTATGTACCGGGGAGGACATGGTTTTAAGATGTAGCATCTCACAGCCCTCACAATTTGCTCAATGTGATCGTGGACATCAAGGGCAGACTTTCCCAAGGAGCTGGCATTTAAGAGGCAGATGTAGGGCAGTTCAAAGAGCATGGCTTTGATGGGCTGACATTTATGCCTTCCCCATCTATATTTGTTGGCGGGATAGTTTCTGTTTCAATAGATCCTTTATTGCATGCAAAAGGTTCCAATATGTATTCCTCTTGTGCTAATGGTATAGCTAGAGAAGGTATTTAATTGTGTGTTTTACATTTTCTGTTCAACGGTGCCTGTTGTTGCAAGATAATGCCCGTCCCGAGGATGCCACGTGTGACACACAGAATATTGTGTATGGAATCAAATGCCCCTGTGGGCTATTCTATGTTGGCCAGACACAACAGACTGCTAAAATTCGATGGAATGAACATCGTTCATGCATAAGGAATCACACAGCAACTTTGGCGGTGGCCAGGCATTGGCAAGAAAAACACCATAATCTGGCATAGATAAATACAACAAATATGAGAATCTTCAAAAAAGACTCGACCAACGAGAAACAATTTGGATTGATCGACTGAGCTCTCTGACTTCCAAGGGACTAAATGAAGAAATAAACTATATGTGCTACCTATGAATATCCACTTTGTGGATTAGCATAGTTGTCTTCTTCTAATCCAGTATCACTATCCCGTCATAATTTGACTTTGGCCTAACTGTATCTACAGCCCCCTTTTTTGAGTTCACCCTTACACGTGCCTTTGCAATTTTCCTATCTTGCTTACTGATCATTGACTCCCTCCCCCCCTTCTAGACAAGGCATTCATGCCATAACTTTCCCATTGGTTTGTAGATTATTGACTCTCTCCCACCCTCCTAGACATTGAACTGGCCCCCTATTTGTTTTCGACCTCTGCCCACATTAATACCTTTGACAACTTGTCCTAACATCGGGTCCTCTTCTAGGACCTTTTTTTGACACCTGGGCGTAGTAGACACCCAGCTTTTAAGGTGTGTATCAATTTAACTACTAAGGACCTGTTTTCACTGCATTCTCGTATTGCGCTATCAAGATGTGTACCTCTTTAACTATGCAGTACTGGTTTTCACTGCATTCATGCAATGCATGACGAGTTTTTTCAACAGACACAGGCGCTAGACCGCCGATGAACAACATCCAGTACTACTTCAATAAGGACAGCGTAGTCATGGCGACAGTCCCGCCTTCTGTGCATGCACAGAGGTGGGACCCAAGGCGTACGTGTTCCCACGCGACGCCTTTGGATCCCCATGGCAACGCATAAATTCTTCTCGCGTCATTCGCGCTTGCACCCCTGCAGACGCGTTTGACCAGCACGGAGCGATTTTGCTGAGTAACGGTAAGAGTGTGTCTCGCTCTCCACATTTGAATGTGCTGAGTGATATACCTCAGTCTGATAACTTTTCACATAACATTAACAGGTGTACTCAGATTGGACAATTCTTCTACGGGACCCAGAGCCCATTGAACCATAAGGTACTTTTAATGAATTACCTAATTGCCACACGGTTTAAGTGAATATCGCAAGGCGAGTAACATTACCGATCTCTAATAAAGAGTTCTCTGTTCTGTTTTTCCTATTCACCACCTCACTGTTGGAACATTTAAAAACACATCTTGGAACGGGTATGTGTGATTGCATGCGTTTGTTTTTGGAATTACTGTCAAATGATTATTTTATGATTATGTTGATTCATTGTTTTGAAATAGAGAACGATTAGGCATAACGAAATAATTCTACGGCCCTGATGAAAGTTTTAATAACCAAAATGCATTGGCAAATGTACATAGAATTCGAGCCAATATCTTTATGCCAGGCCTCATTGAATATGAAGTCGAATATTCAAGAAAGATGTCACAGCAATTAGATGTGAAATAAAAATATATTTTTTAAGAAAATGCTGCAGTTTCTAATTTGAATATTCACGAAAATACGAATATACATTACAAAAGTGGACATTCCCTATTTTTTGGGCAAACTGAGAGCACCAGTCCTAATAGAGTCAATTCACTCTATTTTTCTGTGGTCCCGAGGCTGCTACCGGGGTTTTCTGCCCTTTTGATGGTGTTTTCTGAACTTTTTATGGTGTTATCTGCCATATCACCAACGTACATATTTAGGTATTTCTTGATAATCGCATGTCTTGTTGGGATCCAATCCTTCAGAGTATGTGCCATTTCTTAAGGAACTGAACAAATGAAGTTAAAAGAATAGAAAGCGTACTATGAAACTTAAATGTATCTTACAGCAATTATCCAGTTGCACAGTCGACACGGACCGGTACAGACTGGCTTGTTAATCCCACACTGTTGCTCCCGCGCCTCGTTATCAAAAAAGTAGTCCGCAGGGACTACAAGGCTGCTGGGAGATGTGGTCTAGTGGCCAAGTGGTCTAGAGTCTTGAGAGGATAGCTCAGGGGCAACATGCTCACCTTGGAAGCAAGACGATGCTGAGCAACACAGGTTCGATCCCCGGTCCGCCCTTAGAATCCTCTGTGTATTAAACGTATTGTACATAACCCATTACAATTACAAGCTAAAGCGAAACTGGAGTCATTTTCAAATAAAATTCTGACGAAACAAGGTTTTAAAAACCGCTATAATTCAAATTTAGATTGACCCCAAATAGAAAAACAATTCACAAGATAAAAGCCTCTAGAATTTACAAGTGCAATTTACCCAAATTCCTAAAAATATATTTATATTAAAATGAGAAAACTTATAACAGCACTAGTAAAGATAGGTGATAGAAGAGTTGAAAGTCTAGAGCTTTTTATAATGGCACAGACCAGCTTGTTTCTCCCACTCCGTCGCTCCCGTGCCTGGTCAGTGCCTGGTATGAGAAAGAATAGTACCCTATTTGCTGACAGAATGCTGAGGGGTCAACTGATTAATTGCAGAACCTATGGAGGTGAAAAAGAAAACAGCTTATATTAGCTGGCATCATGTGTGCAAGATACTGACACATTCAATATAGCCAAGGAAGAAACGGGTATAACATTTTTTTTTCTTTTCTTTTTTTTTATTTGCGAGTTAGTTTTACAATTTACAGAAAACTTTTATCACAATTCATATAAAAAAATGTGAGAACCTTGAGTCCTTACTCAGTCCTTCCATAAAACCCATCTCGTCGTTTTTATGCTCATGACCAGTCTTCTCTAATGGAGTCCTTATCGTTAAGGAATTTATCTAAAAGCTTTATTCCAGCGCATGTGAAACGATGATTCCTTCCTTGGATAAAATCTTCCCACCAATCCTTTGTAGTTTTCACTTTGAAAGGTGCCATATAGCTTTGCAGACGTTGTCTTACGTCTCCAACTGCTTCACCTTCCAATAGGAGGTGAATTGTCGATTCCATCTGGTTCGTTCGCTTACAGAACCTACAAGTACCTTTGTTTATTCCTCTTTTTCCAGTGATGTGTTTATATTCATTTGTTGGATAAACACCAAGTCGGATTTTCATTAGCCTCTCTCTATAATACTTCAAAGGAAACTTCAGCAGGTATTCGGGAAGAGTGTCCCTTTTTCGATGCTCATTGGACATATTTGTAAGGTGCTTAAGTGATAATTTTAATTCCCTTGTTTAGATCCAATCCTGCCTTTTTGGCTTTTCCTTAACTCGGTTTGGATTTAACTCTTAAATTGATGAGTCTAGGTCATGTAGCACCACCGTCCATTCCTCTTTCCATATATTTAGTAAGATTGCACTTTTTCCTTGTCCATTATTGGTGAGAATCTTATACCTCTCTGGCGGTTTCTGTTTGTTGAGATTTCTTAGGAGAGCTAATGATTTCCATTTCATTTTTGACTGCAATGATTCGAGGCCCAGCTCAGCTCTTATCGCAAATATTGGTGTATTGGTGTATTGCAAGGCAGTTTCAGAATAGACTTCCAAAAAAGGCTTTTGAGTTTCGCCCAAATACACCATGACAGGTTCAACCCTGCATCGCTTCTACAGGATAACGTTGGTACCACTTTTTGAGTGTAGAACATTCAAACTGGCAAAAGTGAGGATTTCCCAAATCTTCCGTTCAATATCGAACCTTGTGTGTATAACATCCTCACTTTGGAGTAGAGCTCTTCCTCCCAGTTTTTCACAATACATGAGTTGCTGAATCTTATGCCCAGGTAACGTAAACTCTTCCCTAATTTGCCAGCAAAATCTTTTCGCAGATGGTTTCTTTAGGCCACCAATAGAGATAACTTTGGATTTACTGATGTTAATCTGCAAATTATTCGCTGTCATGTAACTCTGTGGCTTATTTAGGAGAAGTTGAAGCCCTATTTAGGTTTCGTCAATGATGACAATGGGCCTCATTACGAGGTAGGAGTAAAGGGAAAAACGATGAGGAACTCCAGCAACAACTACAACAACAACAACAGGCCGCACAGAGGAGACGCAGGAGGAGGACAACGGTGAGGCAGGCACAGCATGCACCACCAGTGCAGGCAGTTATACCACACAGGCAGCCCCCAATCCCAGAATCAGAGCCAGTCCATTCAACCTAACCCCTGAGCAGATCCACACCCTGTACCGTCTGGACCGGGACACCATCACCACCATTGTGGACATGATACACAACGACATTGCCAGCCTCATAGACATCCGTACCGCCATCCCCCCTCTATTGAAGATGGTGTCTGTGCTCCACTTCCTGGCCACAGGCACCTACCAGCACACAGTAGGGCAGATGCATGGCATATCACAACCATTATTCTCACGTACGCTGAACCAAGTGCTCGATGCCCTCCTGAAGCACACAGGCAACCACATATTCCTACCACGGACTTCCCAGGAGATCTCCAACACCAAAGTTGGCTTCCATTCACTGGCAGGCTTTCCAGGTTGCATCGGTGCCATCGACTGCACCTGTGTGGAATTGGTGGTCCCACATGCCATGGAGGTAGTGTACTGCAACCGTAAATTGTATCAGTCCATCAACGTGCAAATGGTATGTGACTCAAACAAGATCATCACACATTGTTGTGCCTGATTTCCCGGATCAACCTATGATGCAATGGTAATTGCGGAACTCCACGATACCACGCTACATGGAGTGACACGCAGGGCAACGATCCTGGCTACTCGGTGAGTTGCTTGTCATGGTCATGGCATTGTGATGTGGGGAGATGATTGGGTGGAGAGATGCATACTTCACCTGGCTGATAAGGGGGGGGGAGATGCATAATTCACCTGGCTGAGAGGGGGGGGGGATACATGCTTCACCTGGCTGAGAAGGGGGGGGAGAGATGCATACTTCACCAGGCTGAGAAGGGGGGGGGAGAGATGCATACTTCACCAGGCTGAGAAGGGGGGGGGAGAAAAGCATACTTCACCTGGCTGAGAAGGGGGGGAGAGATGCATACTTCACCTGGCTGAGAAAGGGGAGGGGGGGAGATGCATACTTCACCTGGCTGAGAAGGGGGGGAGAGATGCATACTTCACCTGGCTGAGAAGGGGGGGGGGGATGCTTAATTCACCTGGCTGAGAAGGGGGGGAGAGATGCATAATTCACCTGGCTGAGAAGGGGGGGGGGGAGAGATGCATGCTTCACCTGGCTGAGAAGGGGGGGAGAGATGCATACTTCACATGGCTGAGAAGGGGTGGGAGAGATGCATACTTCACCTGGCTGAGAAGGGGGGGAGCGATGCATACTTCACCTAGCTTAGATCAGGGGGGGGAAAGCATACTTCACCTGGCTGAGATGGTGGGGGGAGAGATGCTTACTTCACCTGGCTGAGATGGGGGGGGGGGAGATGCATGCTTCACCTGGCTGAGAAGGGGGGGGGGCAGATGCATACTTCACCTGGCTGAGATGGGGGGAGAGATGCATACTTCACCTGGCTGAGATGGGGGGGAGAGATGCATACGTCACCTGTTTGAGAAGGGGGGGAGAGAGATGCATACGTCACCTGGCTGAGATGGGGGGGGGAGAGATGCATACGTCACCTGGCTAAGATGGGGGGGGGAGAGATGCATGCTTCACCTGGCTGAGATGGGGGGGGAGAGATGCATACTTCACCTGTTTGAGAAGGGGAGGGGGGAAGATGCATACGTCACCTGTTTGAGAAGGGGGGAGAGAGATGCATACGTCACCTGGCTGAGATGGGGGGGGGGAGAGATGCATACGTCACCTGGCTAAGATGGGGGGGGGAGAGATGCATGCTTCACCTGGCTGAGATGGGGGGGGAGAGATGCATACTTCACCTGTTTGAGAAGGGGAGGGGGGAAGATGCATACGTCACCTGTTTGAGAAGGGGGGGGGAGAGATGCATACTTCACCTAGCTTAGATCAGGGGGGGAATGCATACTTCACCTGGCTGAGATGGGGGGGAGAGAGATGCATACGTCACCTGGCTGAGATGGGGGGGAGAGATGCATACGTCACCTGGCTGAGATGGGGGGGAGAGATGCATACTTCACCTAGCTTAGATCGGGGGGGGGGAATGCATACTTCACCTGGCTGAGATGGGGGGGGGAGATGCATACTTCACCTGGCTGAGATGGGGGGGGAGAGATGCATACTTCACCTAGCTTAGATCGGGGGGGAATGCATACTTCACCTGGCTGAGATGGGGGGGAGAGAGATGCATACGTCACCTGGCTGAGAGTAGCTGTGAGGATGGACCATGCTCATGGCCCAAAGCAGGACAGACTGGACCTGGCACCTGACACCTAAATGCAAGATGTAAGCTGCACTACTATGAAAATGAGGCACTGCTGCAACCATTCCACAGCCATCAACACTTCATGTACACTGCACATAATCAGACCGTAGCCCCTCAACACAATGCAGCGACATGCTGTCGGTATGGCCAATGCACATGAGCTATTTACATCAGCAAGAAGGATAGGTGTCCATAAGTATAAATGAGTCACATGAGGCCAAAATACATGTTCCCGCTCCTACATCAACACAGTGGTCCGGCATACTAGCATGGCAACATCAGGCGCGGAAAGTGAGATCATCTAGAGTCTGGCATTAACGGTGACAGGATAACAGCATACAATAAACTACACATCACCTAGAACATGGGAACAATCGGCGTGGGCAACCACAGTGCATGAGTACTCATTAGGAATAGGACACCCCTGCTCCCACTAGACAATGGCACACACACCAGTCAATCAGATGGATACACACTCTATTCATGCATGGATATGAGGATGCAAACAGGAAATAGATGCATGCTATTGTGTCATTGATACAGGTCCCATTTGATGTAACCACTTACACATTACCATTGTTGCACACATGCAGGTGATGCTGGCTATCCCTTGAAGAGGTGGCTCCTTACCCCTTTCCGGAACCCGCAGAACAGGCACGAAGGGGACTAGAATCGTGTGCATACACGTATCCTGGTGATCGAGCAGACATTTGGCCTTTTGAAGGCACGGTTTCACTGCCTCAGCAGGTCTGGTGGGGCACTCCTGTACGGGCATGAGAAGGTGGGCAAGATCATCATGGCATGTGTCATGCTACACAATATGTGCATCAAACGGAATGTGCCTCTGCCCCCTGACCTTGAACAACAACCACCTGACGAGGGGGTGAGGAGTTAGGAGATGGGGCTGCACATCAGGGCGGTGGCGATGCACAGGAGGGGCGTGCCATGCACCAGGCTTTGATTGACCAATGTTTCTAACACACATGGATGCGGAGTGTGCCATGGAGGTGGGACTCAGGGCACTGGGTGTGTCAGGGACATGGGCATTGTACACTGTTCACCAATAAAGCACACGTACACAATAAGCAATGTCTGGACATGTAAATTCTCATATCACAACAGGTGTATTGAACATATAGAAAATAGAATGTGCACAAGCCCTCCACCCCACACACCCTCTCCCTCCTCCCCCTCCCCCCTCAACTACCCCACACTCCCACTCCCCCCTCCCACCAACTACCCCACACTCCCTCCCCCTATCCCCCCTTAACTACCCCACACTCCCTCTCCCTCTCCCCCCTCAACTACCCCACACTCCCTCTCCCCCTTCCACCTCCCCCCTCAACTACCCCACACATGGTGTGCACTTGCATGCACCATTAGTCTTCAGGAGTTCGGAATGGCAGGCTGCACCTACATCCCTTTTCCACTGCCAGCATCGGGTGGACCCCTGTCTGACCTGCGTACATTCTGCCCAGACCTACGCAGGGAGCTGGTCTGTCTGGAGCTGGCGTTTGAGGAAGTGCCTGGTTGTTCAACCACCTGTGGGGGACGCAGGGCCTCCAATGCTTCCACAATGCGGGTGAGGACCTGCCTCACTGCCGCCAATTTTCTGCATATGTCTCTAGATGTGGACTCCATCGCAGCTTTAAGGGACACTGCACATTCCCTGAATTCCTCCCTTGCCTGGCCAGTTTCAATGATGTGCTGGGTCACCAGCCCAGTCAGCTCCTCCTGGCGCTGTTGTAGTACCGTGTTCCCCTCTTGCCTGTCCCGGACACTGGTGAATGTCGAAGAGGCATGCTACATAGTTGGTGCTTCATGCATGCTCCCTGTGGGTCTGAAGCTCCCTGGCCATGACTCCAGACAGCTCATGGCTGCTGGTATTGTGCATGTTGGGTGGGGAGAGGTGGGGTGACTGCAGGGTGCCTGTAGCGGTAGGTGTTCCGGGTGTCGGAGTACGTTCTTCAGCATCAGACACGGCTTCCGTGGCAGCTGACTCTCCAACAATACTGCTGGCAGTGGATATAGTGCCTTCAGCCACTAGCTCCTGTGTGGTGGTGGTTGGTGTGGGTGCTGCGGTTGTGGACCTATTGCACAATGGTGCTATAGGTTTTTGGGGTGTTTTGGCCTTGTGATGTGGTCCTGTTGTCACTCTTCCCCTTGATGTTGAGGGCCTGTTTGCCCCCTCCATGCCCCTGGACCTCTTGACTGGTGTCACAGGCTTCTCCCTGGGGTCCTCATCATCGCTGTCTGATTGTGTGCCTGTGGGGGACCAAGAGAGGGAGAGCATTAGTGATGGGTCTACGTGCATCCGGCATGCATTGTGGTAGCTGCATTTCTATGGAATGGCAGGTATTTGCCGTTGGAGTACTGACAGACGGGTTCCTTGCCTTTTGGGTGGGTCATGCAGGGTTGCGCACATGTGTCTGGTGGACCCTGCTTTGCATCATTTCACTGTGAGTTTGGGGGGACATCTGTCACGCACTCACGGCTCCGTTCAAGTACGCCAGTCATACACCCCTCATCCTCACACAGCTCTCACACATGCTCTCATGTCCGGGGGGTGTCACGTGAGCAGGCTCATCTCTGGGGTCGGAAGCACCAAACAACCAGGTACAATAGGAGCTTTCCATACCTCCACTGGCGGCTTCCATGGCGCTTACGGGACAGCAACTACAGACAAACGCCTCGGCATTCGTCAACACAGTTCCAGCGTGCACTTCCTGGTCCTGGGTCACGTGACACGCTCACCGGTCCCGCTCGCGGATCAGCTGACACAGGGACACACAGGATTTAAACGCTGGACTCCCGCGAAACAGCGCTTCACAGCTGTTCGCACCGGAGGACTCTGTTCAGCTATTCTGCTTCTTGGATTCACGGCTTTTGACACGGATTTCGACTCTGGACCTTGCTCTGCTCTTCTGCCCCTCCTGACTACTTGTTTGCTTTGGAACGTTATTCGGAATTGCCTTTGGTTTGCCCCTTACGGATTTTGTGTCTCGGATCTGGCTTCTCGCCATTCCAGCTTGCGCATATATCTCTGCAGGTTGGTTGGGTGGACCCTCGCACGACATTGGTCTTGATACTACTGGGAGGCCAGCTCACTTGATCACCCCCCTCTCCACGAAGTACCCCAGCATAGGTATACGGCATACCAACTCTCCACATAGGTAAGACTCTGCCTTCTGTTTTCATCAGTGTGTTTTATTGTGCTCGCTTGGTAACTAATCAGACCTTTTTCTACAGCTGTCTGGGGTCAGCAGTTTTGTGGTATCAGACCGGCGAGGGAAACCCACCTGTAGCCCCAATAACCGCAGAGGGAGTGCTTTTACTCTTCCTCTGTGGTGCTTGGGGACGGAGGCTCCATACTCTGCACGACAATCAAGAATAGAACAGACTGTGAAGCCTCTTGTCGTGCAGAGTATGGAGGGTTCCGCGAATGACCCCATGGCAGCCTTAGTGCAAGCGATCACAATACTCAGAGCTGACATGGCCGCAGCAACCACAGCCCTTCATCAGCGGCTAGACACCCTCCAAAGCACACGCCACCCTCTGCCCGTTGATACGGAGTTCGGAGAGACGGTACCACCATTGTCCACGCCCCGAGGCTCGACCTCGACTTCGCCCTCTCCCCTGGTTCTCCCTACTCCTTTATCCCTGGCTGCACCCGAAAGGTTTCAAGGGGACCCTGACAAGTACCGCACGTTTATCAATCAGTGCAAGCTACACTTCCTTTGTCGTCCCACTTCCTTCCCCGATGCCACCTCAAAAGCTGCCTTTTTGTTATCACATCTGACTGGTACTGCGGCAGCCTGGGCTAACCCCCTACTCGAAAGCAATAGCCCTATGTTATACGACTTTGATCTTCTTGTAGTCGAAATGTCACGCATCTTTGATACTCGCCACAAGGTACAATCCCGGGATTTGGAACTCTTAGATCTCCACCAGGGCAAGGGAACACTCATTGAGTATCTTACGCGGTTTAACCAGTTGTCCGCAGAGACTTCCTGGCCAGAGGGTAAGAAAGCCGTCGTCTTTTATAAGGGCTTGAACAATTCCATGAAAGACGCGCTTACCGCAGTGCCTTCCCTGCCCACTTTGTTCCCTGATCTAGTGGACCTGGCTCTTCAGATCGATGCCAGATGTCTTGAACGCCGATCCGAAGCCCGGTTCTCTGGTCACGCCTCCACCACTGTCTCTCCTTCCTCCGAGACTACTACGGAGCCCATGCAAATCGGAGGGCTCCGTAGTCCGTTAACTTCCTCCGAAAGGGAGCGCAGGAGACAGGACAACGCCTGTTATTACTGTGGGTTACTGGGACATTTCATAAAAAACTGTCCTCGTCGTCCCAAGCCCAGGACGCAGGGTTTTCGGGAGGCTCGACCCTAGAATCGGGGGCAGGATCGAGCACTGTTTGTCCTTCCCCGAACCCCTCACCTGCCTTTGGTACCATCCGACCCCTTGCGGTGCAGGCTCTGTTACAACCTAGTACAAACAACCAACACCCAGTCACCATCATCATAGACTCAGGTGCCACTGGCAACTATATGGACATTTCTTTGGCCCTCTCTTACAACTTGCCGCTTATCAACAAAACCCGACCAGAGCAGGTACACTCCATTGATGGCAGCACGTTGGTCTCTGGGCCTGTTAAACACCAGACAGCCCCCCTTATGTTGATCGTACAAAGCACTCACAAGGAAACCATTAGTTTTGATTTGATTACCATGCCACAATACGGGGTCATCTTGGGTATTCCATGGCTACGGCTACACAATCCACTGATTGATTGGAAAGCGGGTACGGTACACTTTGAGTCGGATATTTGTCAGGAGTTTTGCCTATCGACTCCCCCTGGTGAGGATTCCCCTGCCCAGGTCCTTAGCTCCATCGCGCATCTCTCCATGGAGGTGCCTTCCACCTCTGGGCTCGATGCACACACAGTGGGTCTGGTTTCTGATGTAATTCCCGAGGCTTACCGTGACTATGGCGATGTTTTTGATAAAGGGTCCTCGGAACTACTCCCTCCTCATCGGGAGTACGATTGTCCCATCAATTTGCTACCTGGTTCTGTAGTCCCTACGGGTCGTATCTATTCCCTGTCCCCGGGGGAGGAGCGGACTCTCAAGACATACATTCAGGAGTCCTTACGTAAGGGTCACATACGTCCCTCCTCGTCTCCTGCTGCCAGCTCCATTTTCTTTGTGCCCAAAAGGAGGGTGACCTCCGTCCGTGTGTTGACTATCGGCGCTTGAACGCCATTACCACTGATCACACCCCTATTGGACCGCCTCACACACGCATCCATATACACCAAGCTCGATCTTAGGGGCGCGTACAATCTCGTACGTGTGAAGATGGGGGACGAGTGGAAAACGGCTTTCTGCACTCGTTATGGGCTTTATGAATATCTGGTTATGCCCTTTGGCCTCTGTAATGCCCCCGCCACTTTCCAGCGCTTCATGAATGAGGTGTTCAGTGACATTTTGGACGTTTTCATGGTCGTCTATTTGGACGACATACTGGTATTTTCACGGTCACTGGAGGAACATGTGGTACATGTGCGGGAGGTATTGAAGCGCTTGCGCACCTTCTCCCTGTTTGCCAAAGCCGAGAAATGCCACTTCCACACTGACAACATCGAGTTCCTGGGTTTCCACATCTCCCCTCAAGGCCTCACTATGAACCATGCAAAAGTCAAGGCGGTTCTGGATTGGCCGGTCCCTCCTTCACGGAAAGCTCTGCAATCGTTCCTTGGTTTCGCAAATTACTATAGGAGATTCATCTCTGGGTTTTCTTCCATAACAGCTCCACTTACACTTCTCACCAGTCCCCTCGTCCCATTCAAATGGTCCTCTGAGCAACAGTTTTCGTTCGACACTCTCAAATCCGCTTTTACCACGGCCCCTGTCCTTCAGCACCCCGATCCTGAATTGCCTTTCGTAGTGGAGGCAGATGCATCCTCTTTCGCCCTAGGGGCAATATTGTCCCAGGAGTGTCCCACTACTAAACGACTGCAGCCAGTCGCGTTTCACTCACGCAAGTTTACGCCGTCGGAATGTCACTACACCGTGACAGAAAAAGAGCTTCTGGCGGTCAAGGAGGCCTTCCAGGTCTGGCGTCATCACTTGTTGGGTGCAAAGCACCGGGTCACGGTATTCTCGGACCATCAAAACCTACGTGACTTGGCGTCCATGAAGTGTCTGAACGGCAGGCAAGTCAGGTGGCACTTATTCTTCGCCGCCTATGATTTCACTATCACACACCGTCCTGGTTCATCCAATGGCAAGGCAGATGCATTGTCCCGTTCTCCTGGTGGTGTCTCGTTGCCTACCTATCCCGAAACCTTGCTTGACAAAAAAAACGTCATATGCCTCTGTACCCCTTCTTTGCCTCTATTAGACGGCATCCGTTCCTGGACTACAGCCCATCCTTCCCTGCTTCCTGACTGGGATTTGACGGTGCGGGACGGCCTGCCCTTTTTCCATGACAAGCTGTTTCTACCCACTTCTGATGCCCGGAACCTGGCCCTCGAATGGTCACATGACCTTCCTGTTCACGCACATCCTGGTCAGCGTCGGACTCTCTCCTTGTTACAGCGGTGGTGCTGGTGGCCCTCTATGAGGAGAGATGTGGAGTGCTACGTCAGCACCTGCTCTGTCTGTGCCCAATGCAAGCACCGGAGAGGCCGTCCGTTAGGCTTGCTTCAACCCCTGCCCGTCCCTCCTCGGCCTTGGCACACTTTGTCGATGGATTTCGTAACAGACCTCCCCAGGATCCAGGGTTACGATACTATCTGGGTAGTGGTTGACTCCTTCACCAAGATGGCACGGTTCATCCCGTGCACTGGTATCCCCTCGGCCCCGGCGTTGGCAGGGTTGTTTTTCCGTTCCGTCGTCTGTCTCTTCGGTTTGCCGTCTGTCTTGGTATCCGACAGGGGTTCCCAGTTCATCTCCCGCTTTTGGCGAGCCTTGACCACGTTAGTTGGGATCGACTCCCGCTACTCTTCGGCATATCATCCCGAGACGGACGGCCAGACCTAAAGGGTCAACCAGACTATGGAACAATACTTACGCTGTCTGACCCTCCAACACCAACGGTCCTGGTTGCGCATCCTGCATTTAGCCGAATTTGCCTATAACAATGCAACTCATTCATCCACAGGGTTCACCCCATTCTACGCCTTGTATGGCCAGCACCCTAAGATCCTGCCCATTCCCGACTATTCGCTATCTGGCAATCCGGCCGCCTCTTCGTGCATCCGTGATCTCTCTGCTATCCACTCGCAGACCCTAGTGCATCTCAGAGATGAAAGCCTCTGCAGATCTGAAGCGCTCTGACGCTCCTTCCTTTTCTGTTGGGGATTGAGTGTGGCTCTCATCCCGTCACTTGCATTTGCGGGGTTGTCGCAAGTTGTTACCCCGCTTTGTGGACCCTTATCAGGTCTCTCGGGTCATCAATCCGGTGGCTTATCGCCTTCGGGTCCCTTCCTCTTGGCGGCTGCATCCTGTCTTTCACGTTTCTCTCCTCAGACCATGTCCTAGCCCTACTCGTCTTCGCTTCCCCGCTGCCCCGGTTTCTCCGTCCTCTCCGGACGTTTTTGAGGTGTCTGCCATTCTAGGTTCCCGTCTTTTTCGGGGGGGTCTTCAGTACTTAGTGGACTGGGTCGGTTATGGTCCCGAGGAGCGGTCTTGGATCCCTGCTGGGGATGTCTCTGCCCCTCGTTTAGTCTCCCGTTTCCATAGGGATAATCCGTTGTGCCCACGGGGTCGTGGGCCTTTGGGGGGGGGCTCTGTCACGCACTCACGGCTCCGTTCAAGTACGCCAGTCATACACCCCTCATCCTCACACAGCTCTCACACACGCTCTCATGTCCGGGGGTGTCACGTGAGCAGGCTCATCTCTGGGGTCGGAAGCACCAAACAACCAGGTACAATATGAGCTTTCCATACCTCCACTGGCGGCTTCCATGGCGCTTACGGGACAGCAACTACAGACAAACGCCTCGGCATTCGTCAACACAGTTCCAGCGTGCACTTCCTGGTCCCGGGTCACGTGACACGCTCACCTGTCCCGCTCGCGGATCAGCTGACACAGGGACACACAGGATTTAAACGCTGGACTCCCGCGAAACAGCGCTTCACAGCTGTTCGCACCGGAGGACTCTGTTCAGCTATTCTGCTTCTTGGATTCACGGCTTTTGACACGGATTTCGACTCTGGACCTTGCTCTGCTCTTCTGCCCCTCCTGACTACTTGTTTGCTTTGGAACGTTATTCGGAATTGCCTTTGGTTTGCCCCTTGCGGATTTTGTGTCTCGGATCTGGCTTCTCGCCATTCCAGCTTGCGCATATATCTCTGCAGGTTGGTTGGGTGGACCCTCGCACGACATTGGTCTTGATACTACTGGGAGGCCAGCTCACTTGATCACCCACCTCTCCACGAAGTACCCCAGCATAGGTATACGGCATACCAACTCTCTACATAGGTAAGACTCTGCCTTCTGTTTTCATCAGTGTGTTTTATTGTGCTCGCTTGGTAACTAATCAGACCTTTTTCTACAGCTGTCTGGGGTCAGCAGTTTCGTGGTATCAGACCGGCGAGGGAAACCCACCTGTGGCCCCAATAACCGCAGAGGGAGTGCTTTTACTCTTCCTCTGTGGTGCTTTGGGACGGAGGTTCCATACTCTGCACGACAATCAAGAATATAACAACATCTTCATGGTTTGCAATACAGTGGTTTATTTGTGACTCCTACCTGCATCAGCCGATGACGGGGCTCCTCGCTCCATATCCCCCACTCCCTTGATTGACTCCATTCTGATGGTGGTTGCACAGATCTCTTCCCAGCGATGCATCTTTATGGGTGAGCCACCTCCGCCACCTGTAGCCATTCCCTCGTTACGGTTTGCTGCGAGGATGTTCCTTACACATTTGCGCAGGTCGTCCCAGCGCTTCCGGACATCTTTCACCGTGCGTGGGGTGGTTCCTACAGCACTCACTTTACGCGCTACCTCACCCAGACCTCTTTTTTGCGCAACAGTGCTGGTCGACGCATATCAGTAGAAAAAACTACATCCCCATTTTCAGCCAAGGTGTCCGATAGCATGTTGAGCTCTTCTTCCAAGAAGCTCTCCTTGTGCAGGCGCGCAGCTCCTTTTTTGGACAGGTGTGGTGTTGATGTGGATTCTGGGTGCAGAGGATGGCAATGGATTGTGTTTTTCAAGATGGCCACCATGCTCTTTCCTGTTTCTGTGCGATGACGCTACTTCCGGTTCCGCTTATTTACGGTCACTGCTATTTGCGGGTGCTTCATTGTTCTTCGTGCCCAAGAAAGACACCAAGGAACTCAGACCATGTTTGGACTACGGTGGGCTAAACCAGTGCACTCTCAAGGACCGTTACCCCTTGCCCCTCATCTCAGATATCCTAGAAGCAGTCAGAGGTGCAGTGATCTTTACAAAATTAGACCTAAGGGGTGCCTACCATCTCATTCGTATAAAGGAAGGTGATGAATGGAAAACAGCCTTTAGAACCCCCTTCGGCCATTTTGAGTCCTTGGTCATGCCCTTCGGTCTTGCTAATGCCCCAGCAGTCTTCCAACGTTTCAGTGTTCTCTGATATGTTGTTCATCTTCGTTATAGTATATCTAGACGATATACTGATATATTCAAAGGACCATTGAAAATATGAGGAACACGTGAAGGCAGTCTTGCAATGTCTACGAGAACATAAGCTCCAGGCCAAGCCTGAGAAGTGTCTTTTTCATGTTTCAACTGTTCACTATCTCGATTTTGTCCTTAGCCCTAAAGGAATTGGTATGGATTCTTCAAAGGTAGACTCCATTTTGTCCTGGCTTACTCCTACCACCGTGAAACAGATACAATCCTTCCTAGGACTTGCTCATTTTTATTGTAAATTCATACCAACCTTTTTTGAGATTGTGCACCCTATCGTCTCCTTATTGAAGAAAGACACCCCGTTCTTGTGGACCGCAGCCCAAGACGCGGCCTTTCACCGCCTGAAGTCGGACTTTACACAAGCCCCCATCCTAGCCCAACCTGACATAGAGCGGCCTTTTCTTGTTAAAACTGATGCTTCCAACTACGCCATTGGTGCCGTCCTAAAACAAGAATTGGACGACAACTTAGAGCACCCTATTGCCTATCTTTCTCGCACTCTAACACCCATTGAAACCCATTACTCCGTTTTGGAAAAGGAATTGCTTGCCATTCGTCAAGCCTTTACTGATTGACGCCATCTTCTCCTGGGAGCCAAACACCCAGTGCAGGTCCGAACGGATCATCGAAATCTTCAAGCCTTACAATCCCTGGAATGCAGAAACAGTTGTCAAGTTCGTTGGGCCTTCTTTTTTGCTCAATATCAGTTTCAAATCCATCAAGTTCCTGGAACACATAACATAATTGCTGATGCCCTATCCAGACATCCTGACTACGAAAAAATCTTTGTGGCCCAAGCTCTCACCCTCCTGGAAAACATCCAAGGCCAAACTCGAAATTCGGACATCTGGAAGGAGCACAAGAGAAATAACAGATGGAATCTCACAACAAAGGATGGGTATCTATTTAAGGACAATCGCTTAGTCATCCCAACTCCTGGGCTGAGAAAAAGGATCACAAGTCTCTGTCATGATACCTTACATCCGGGACATTGTGGAATTACCAACACTCTCCATCTAGTACAGAGACAGTTTTGGTGGCCGAAGATGAAGGATGACATTAGGATCCATGTCCAAACATGCGCCGTTTGCAATCAGAACAAACACGATAATAGGAAGCCGGCCGGACTCCTACTCCAACCAGCAATACCAACAAGACCCTGGGAAATCATCGCCACTGGTTTTATTGTGGAATTACCACCCTCTAGAGGCTACATGACAATCATGGTTACCATTGATTTGTTTACTCACATGGCTCATTTTACACCCGTATCCAAACTGCCGTCCTCATCTGACTTTGCCGGAATCTTCCTGGAACATATATTCCGACTTCATGGGCTGCCTTCCAAGATCATTTCAGACCGAGGACCCCAGTACATATCACAGTTTTGGAAGCAAGTATGTTGTATTTTGGGAATCCAACGTGCCTTATCATCTGGCTACCATCCACAAACCAATGGAGCCACTGAGCGTGTGAACCAGACTCTCGAACAGTACCTTTGTTGCATCGCCACCAAAGTTCAAGACGATTAGTCACTCCTAATTCCTATGGCCGAATTTGATTATAACAATTCAGATCATTCAGCTATCAAGACCAGTCCCTTCTTCTGTAGTCATGGATTTCATCCATTGGTGCTACCTTCCGTACTCGCTCACCCTACCCCAGTGCCTGCAGTAGACGCCTGGATCGGGAACCTCATCACAGTACAAAAGGAGGTTAAGGAATATCTAGAAAGGGCCTGAAAAGATGTCAAACATTATGCTGACTCCAAAAGAAGACCTGGACCTTCATATTCAGTAGGAAATAAGGTTTGGTTATCTTTGAAGCTTCTTCTTTGACATCTGCGCCCTAATAAGCTGGCTCCCAGATATTATGGTCCTTTTTATATACAGGAGATTATCAACCCAGTAGCCTTTCGACTTCGATTGCCTGAGTCCTGGAAAAGAATCCATCCAGTATTTGACACTTCTCTGTTAAAACCATACATTCAGTCATCCCGAACGGCTCCTAGATCCACCCATGTTATCGTAAATGAACAACTGGAGTACAAGGTTTTCAGGATTTGTGACTCAAGATATCGACGTGGTCAACTACAATATCTTGTTGAGTGGAAAGGTTACCCATCCAGTGAGCGTACCTGGGAACCCGTGTCAAACATGAATGCTCCCAGACTGGTTCGACGATTTCATCTGATCCATCCTAGCAAACCCGGAGGAGCTGGGTTTCAGAGGAGGCGTGCTGTCATGAACCGTCGTCTATGTCCCTTCTGGACCTCCTGGTCCCTGACTCGCAGGGGATTGAATGCAGTGATCCTTCCAACATGGCTGCCCGGAACAGAATGCTCCTGGCCAGTCTATACGGTCCACGCTGCTCATCGTACAAGAGAGACACGCCCTCACGGCTCAGCGCGTCTCAACGCTACCGCTACCTGTAGTCAGACTTGTTTAGCCGGAGTTCGTTCGGGGCTCTCGCTTCTATCCCTATTCCCAGTTCCTTGAATCCCGTCCTGTTCCTTTTCCCTCTCCAAAACTCCTGGAAACCCTTCCGCGCTCGAGTCACGGACCTCCGTGTCTCCGAGCGTACTTATTTACATCCTGGTATTACCCTGGACTTACGAAGACTCCTGGAAGCTGAACCGATACCCTCACACTGGATGCCGAGGACCAGCGTTCGGGTCTGTACAAATTCCGGGCCGTGAAGAAGAAGAAAACCCAGAAGGTCGCAAGTACACAACAAAGACAGGTGAGAAGGGGAGAGACTTGTGAAACTCGAGTTCTGAGACGCCACTTATTAACTGCTTCTGTTGGTTTAGTGTTACTTTATTTATTATGTCCCATGTTTCTCTTGTGGTCGCCTTTGATAAGGCAGCTAACATTATTTCTCCTTGCTCCTGATCTCCCCATTGCCGGAATTCGATGAGCCAATTTTTGTAAAGCTGTTGTGCCTTTTTTATTTGACTTAAATGAGACTGTCCATTGCTCCGTTTTTTGATTCGTTGAATTTCTCGATGTAGTTGTTTTCTCCTATCAACCAGTTTTACACGGTACTGATGTTTTGCTATAAATGGGTCCAATTTTATGCTGGATTTTCTGGTATCACATACCTTCAACAGTGGTTCTGCGGATTAGAACGACTTGTTTGCTCTTTGTATCTTTCAGTTATTATCTTGATATTGTTTTTGTTTCATCGTAAGCAATTTCCTGCAGGATGTAGCTCAACTTTGCCCTGTATTGAACTTTCAATCTGGGTGACTTTTTGGTATCTTCTTTGCTGACTAAATTTTAAGATGTTATGGTCACTGTCTAATTGTGATAATACTTCAAAACTAATTATCCTACGCAGGTTGGATTTAGAGACCCAAATATAATCAATTGTGGAGCTTGCAGTGCCATTTGTCCAAGTTGGTTTCCCTGGGATATCGCCCTTTACTTGCCGATTCAGCATGTATAGATTGTTCTCAATGACCATTTGTACCCATTTTGCAGCATCTTTTGACCCCATGCTTAAAAGGTCTAGTTTTGCAAGTCCTTGTTTATTGAGACATTTTATATTTAAGTCCCACATATGATGATGTTTAAATGGGGATTTGTTGCTGATTTTTTTTTTATTACTTCCACTTTTTTGTTATCAAGATTTCAGTTTTAATTCCTACTGGGTTCCAATATATATTCAACACTAATGATCTTTCTTGGTTTCTTGAGTCAGGTTACTTTGTTTCAATTAAGGCCCATTGCATGTAATGATTGGGATTCTCTTTTTGTATGATTGAGTTGCCTCTTCTTTGTCTTATCAGTGTCAAGAGACCTGCAGATGGACTTCCGTTGGTCCCCTTTATTGCAGGGTTTATGTGGATGTCATAATTTTCACAAGTAGGAAGCTCTTGCAACCAGGTTTCTGGCAAGCATATTATCGAGGCTTGTTTAAGATGGGGGTTCACTTTGTTCAACAAGTGCTTGTAACCCCTCGTGTTCTACGAAATCACACTCTCCTGATCAAGGGCAACTGACTGGTTTTGCTAGTTCTTTTCGGTCTTTGTCGACAGTGACTTGGTTAGCCATGACCAGTCATCTATCTCTAGCCCACTGAGTCCTCTTGGTTTTTCCTCAATTGAGTTGATTTCCGCTTCCTGGGTCCGATTGTCAATCGTTGATTTTAAACCTCTCATATCTATGAGAACGCCTCCTCAAGATATTACGTTTTTGTCCGTCATCTCGACATGGTCGAGCTGTTTTACTTTTTTCAACCTATGGGTCGAGATTCCAAACCACGTGATCATACAGTTCATAGCCTCGTTTTATCAGTTTTGATCCTTTCTTCAGCATGATAGATTTTACTTATGTCGAGTTCAAGTGAAGGATTACTCGGTCTACTCGCTGTTCATCCATGTATTCAACAACTGCTGTGTCTTCTGTTTTTATACTCCTTAGCTAAGGCACACAATGTAAAAGCTGGATCACGTTTTGTCGATTCAGATTCATTTCATCATTGCCAGGTAGAATATTTTCAATTCTTATTTTCGGGTTGTCTTTATCTTCACAATGTTCCGTTATTTTCTTTGGCTTTCTAGTATCATTTGACCCGGCATTCCCCGCGGACTTTTTTGGATCCCAGTTTGTCTTATTATGTGTCTCATCTTCTATATTCTTAGTCAAATTGATTACATGTTTTCTTTCCAAATTTCGTTTGTTTCTTTTTTGATCCAACGTGAGGAAATCAATTTCCTCTTCCTAGTCATGCTCTATTGAGTCATCAGATCTAGTTATCTGATTCCAAGGAATTTATTGACCTAAAAGACGCATCGTCTATTAAATCATGCGAGACATTAACTCTGTCTGATTCACTTCTACTTCACTTCTACTATCGCTATCATCTACCCTGAATGTTCTTCGAGATGTAGCGTGTCCTCCGCTCACTTTGTTTGTTACTCTTTCTCTGTTATTTACTGGCTTTTTTTGTTCTTTTTGCGGGTTTTGTGTTTGGAGTTTGTATGTTTCTCATAAATGCCCTTGCGCCAGTTCCTCGATGCACAATACACCTTTTTATGTTCTTTGTCTTTTTTTTCCTCTTTCTCTTTTCTGACCATCTTTATTATGCCAACTGGCTCAGATCTTTTATTTATGTCTTCCGTGTTTGATTTTTCCTTTAGCCGTCCTTGAAAAGGAGCAAGGACTGGATATATACATTCATTTTCGATGGTCGTTGATTTTTTTTAAAAGCTCCCTGTTTGATGTGATATGAGCACTGCTTTCATTATCTGTTGTTTTTTCCCCATGTGTCGGCTGCTCTCTATACACTTTTCCTTTTGTGCTCAATTTATTGTTCTCTCTTTTCTTTTACTTTCCTGTCTGTTTTAGGAGCTGATCACCATATTTCCATTAATCGAGGAGGACAACTTTTTTTCATTTACTTTGAAGTTAGGTTTAGATTTAGAATCTTTTTTTGGACAACCTGTCCACTTGAATCGGCTGGTTTGCTTAATAAATACCTTAATCATAACTGGAGGAATTATTAGACCGTCAGGAAATTTGGGAGATCCTCCTTGTTCTGGTTTGTTCAGGATCTCTTTTGCTAGCAGTACTTGTGTCTCGGGCTCTTTTACTTCTACTGTTTTCCTCATCCATTTTTGTGAATCTAGCAGGGCGGGAATCAAGGTTGCTTTTTCGTCTTGTTCGCTACTAGCTAGATCATAAAGCCTCCTTTGCCAGGTGGCTGAGGTTTCCGCCTCTTGGTTTAGCCGAGCCTCCAACTTGGCGGAAGTAATTTCTTGTGCTGCAAGTTATGAACGAATCAGCGCTAGCAATGTGTTGTTATCCTTTAAGCTGTCGCTTATAGATTCATATAACTTTTTGTAAGGCGCAAGTGAGATGGACAATGCTGCCATAACATTATTATGAATCTGTGTGCCTGCGGCAATAGAAAGAGGATTTTTTCCTGAAGATTGTGTTATTTGTTCCTCCTCACTTATGTCCTTCTCACCATTATTTGTCTTACTTTTACTACATGGGGCATTTAATAGTTCTTGTTCTATTGAACCAGAAGGGTTCTTGTTCTTGTATGGCAAACCATTCTCCTTATTGGTGACCATTGTTAGAGTTGTTTGCGAGACAACCAAATTTCTCTCAATCAACATTATGTTGATTTATTGATATTTTATTTCTACTGCGCTCGTACACAAGTGTTTCAGAGCGTGACAAGGGAAGGGGAGCAGGGGAGAAACAAAAACAACGATCTTACTAGGCCCAATGACATTGGGAATGGGCAAGTGAATGGTAGAGGGGTAGGGGGAGAAGTGCATGGAAGGGGGAACAAAAGGAGAGTGCGGAGCAAGGAGGAAAAAAACATAAATAATAATAAATTAATAAATAAAAAGGCAACAAATGGAGAGCAGCCTGCAAGGGGCAAGTGCTGGGTTTAAGGCAGCAGGCTGGGTAGGTCTGATAAGTGCAGGGAGAACAAAAAAGGGGGGGCTGTATGGGTATCGATACAGACCCCAGTGCAAGGGGTGGTCCGGAGGCAGTGCATGCAGGTGGCAAGAGGAGCAGGTACCTGGGCCCGGAGGAAAGAGGGTGGCCAGGTACATGGTGCCGAGGGAGAGTAGAATCAGCAGGGGAGATGGGTGGTGAAGGCAGAAGCAAAGAGGAAGGTCTTGAGGTGCTTCCAGAACGGGAGATGGTTCTCCTCAAGTTTTAGAGTGGCAGGGAGGCTGTTCCAGAGGGAGGCCCCAGTAGAGGAGCGGTGTGCTCGAGAGGGGAGGTATTTGCGGAGGGATAGCTGAAGGTATGTTGGACACAGGCCCCAGAAAGCCTTGTGGACAATGCAGATGATTTTGAATTTAATCCTTGCATCCACTGGGAGCCAATGGAGAGATTTCAGAGCTGGAGAGATACGATCCCAGGGCTTGAGGCCAAGGACAAGTCTTGCAGTCCTGTTCTGGATAAGTTGCAAAGGGCGGAGAGTAGAGGCAGGTAGATTGAGAAAGAGGCTGTTGCAATAGTCCAACTTAGAGAGAACCAGAGCTTGGGAGACAGTGAGCTTCTGGGGGAAAGAGAGGAAAGGAAGAATACCTCTGAGGAGGTGCAGTAGGAAGTTTGACTTTTTTGATACATCAGCAATGTGGGCGGAAACGGAGAGTGTGGAATCAAAGGTGACACCAAGGTTCTTGGCCTCGCAGTTGGGGATAGGAGGAGGGCCAAGGGAGGCCGGCCAGAGAGTGAGGGGAAAGGAAGGTGATGGTGTGCCGATGAGGAGGATCTCAGTCTTGCTGGCATTCAGACAAAGATCATTGGCGGCACACCACTCCTGGATGGCAGACAGACAGTCAGGGGTGAGAGAAGGTGGAGGAGGTGGCCATGGGCAGCCTAAAAATGAGTTGCGTGTCGTCTCTCTGCAACATCCTCCGGTGGCCTGTGAAGGTTGCATTTGTACAGTATGTGCGCAGCCGGAATGATGGCAGGACTATGATTGGTTCTGGTGCATTTTAGTGGTGTGAGGCACCATTATAACGGCAAAACCGTTGCTAGTAAAGAAGGAGAAAGACAACTGGCAATGCTTGGATGCAATGGCCAACGCACAGTTTGCGACTTTCCAATGGCTTTCCACCATGTAAACAAATGACTGTGGCTGTTTAATGTATTTGGCCAATGGGGAATAACATTTAAAATCACGTGTGCACTGCTTCAGCATCGCGTTGGGATCTGTGGTCTAACAGCCTAGACTCGCTGACTGACAGGATGTCAGCGAGCATGGTCACTTTGTGGAGGGGAGGGCCATCCAGTCCTCTGTGGTGGCACACCGTGAGGGTGCAAGCAGATAAGTATTTTTTTAAATGTTATATGTCTATAAACATACATACATAGACACATTACAAAACATAAAAAAATAATTAGCTGCTCACACCCTCGCTACTCCGCCATGGACGACCAGATGGTCCTCCCACTTCTGTGCGCTTACTGTATAGACAAGCTAACAGGGGAGGAGTCCTGTCCGCAAGCGTGTCCGCGTTGTGGAGGGGAGGGCTATCCGGTCCTCCCTGGCAGCACATGGTGAGAATGTGAGAAGGTAAGTGTTTTTTTGTTATTTTATGTAATGTTTCTGTATGTTATTTAAATACATACAGACACATTCAATACATCTAAAAAAACATTTACCTGCTCACACCCTCATCACACGCAGTGCCACTATAGTGGACTGGATGGCCTTCCCATTTTCTACCCAAATTGGACACGCTAACTGACAGCTCTCAGTTAGCTTGTCTATGTTGATGAGGGGGCCCTCTGTGGGCCAGAGGGCCCTCCCCAAATGTACCCAACATGGACACACTAACTCAGCTTGTCCACACTGGGGAGAGGAGTGGAGGGCTATCTGGTTACTTGTGGCAGCAGGGTGAGGGTACTAGAAGGTAATTTCTTTTTTATGTATGCATTTATGTTGCTGTGTTTGTGTATTTGAGTGTGTGTGTGCAAGGATTTGTTTGATGTATGAAAATATGTGTGAAAGTATTGTATGTGTGAGTGCTTGTGAAGGAGGAGCGAGGCTGCTAAATGTAGAGGTGAGCCCTGCCATGCCCCTAGGAGCCCTCACCCGCTGGCCGGTGCTGGGGGCATGACATTCTTTTTTGCTTTACCCTTGATGCACAGAAAAGTACAAATTACAAGTACACAGTAACGTATATTTACTGTGCATCAAGGGTAACACAAACATGGTAAGTGTTATTACATGGGTATTGTACATCAAATATAGGTCAGTCTATCAACATAGACTGGCCTATAATATATGTAATTTAAATTTAAATGCAATAACACTTAAGTTTGCTTTACCATTGATAGTGCATTAAAGGTAAAGCAAACATGATAAGTGCAATTATGTGGCTAGACTGGCCTACACTAAATATAGGCGTAGTGTGATGTGGGATTTGTTTACTAGGCATCAAGGGTAAAGCAAACACATTCCTTACAACCTTGAGCTGCCATTTATTCCCCCTTGTGCTGTCATCTCTTCCTCTTTGGCCTGTCATTCCTCCCTTGCACTGTTATTCCACCCACCTGCGTGGTTATTCCTTCCCCCTTAGTCTCTCATTCCTCACGCCTTGCACTGTCATTCCTACCCTTCTTGTGCTGTCATTCTTTTCCCCTTGTGCTGTCATTCCTTCTCCCTTGCACTAACATTTCTCCTGCTTGCACTGTGCATGCTAAATATATAATGCAATAAACAATTACAAACTCCCAAACGATTAGCTATGCCAATGCTTGTTTTTTTAGAGGAGCTGGTCAAGAGTTGCGGGTGAAGGGAGCTGACGGAAGACAAGACACTGTTAAAAGTACACAACTGAAAGATGCAGCATAAAGCCCTCTCTACACCAGGGGATAAAAATACAGACAGAATCTGGGCTACAAAAGGGGTAAAATACAAGGCTTCAAGGCATCCATGGGGTATGACAGTCCTTCACTGTCAGGGTGAGTGCTGAGATCAGTGGAATGAGGACCAAGCCCAAAGGGCATTTCTTGCTCAGAAGGGTTTCTGTTTAAATCACTATCACAGACCTATTTATCAAATATAAATCCCTGGTGTAATGCTTCTAGTCCCAAAGTGCTCTCTGATTTATGCAAAGCTGCTACGTGCTTCTTGGTGCCCGCTCCTTTTCCATTGCTTATTTATTTATTTATTTATTTACAGGATGTGGGAAATGTACTCGCTGCAACTCCTTTTAAAAGCTGCATTGGAGTCGAATAAGTGTAAAAATAAGACATACAAGGATCACACCACTTTGTTGTACTGCGCCACAGCATTTAACAAATGTTTGATGGTTGAATGGGCCGCATGAGGGGAAATCCATTTCCTTCACGTCATTCCTGCTCTGCCTGCAAAACCATCTATTTTACGGCTACGAGAGGTGTTCATGCAGGCATAGCATTCATGTATACGGAATCTGCCTGCATTTAGCACATGCTAACCGTGCCTCCCTTCCATTAACAGCCGGAGCTCAGCTCCTTCTATTCTGGTCTCGGGTGCTGCCTATTAGAAGCATGGCCATCTTAAGCACTTTTGGGGCCTGGGCATGGACATCTTGGGGGCCCCCATCCACCAAACCAAAGCAATTAAGTGATCAAGAATATCTGCCCCCCCCGCCACAATCACAACCCATAGGTTGATATGCTGCCTCACAGCATTAAGAATAAGGAGGTTTACCCCCTTTAAGTCCGCTTACCCTCTTCATTCTTGCTCTAATCAGACTGATAAACAAGAACCATTTGAAGGCCAACATTATCAGTCTATGAAGAGGCTACTTCTGTTCTAGCATAGACTCAGGAGACTTTTTATCAATAGCATCCGGGAAGGTATGCAGTCTGTAGTAGTAATGCAGGACTGTATTTAAAAGCTAGATGTAACCCAGAATAGACCGAGAACTCACATTTGCTGCCTCACAGAATGCAATCGTGCTCAAGCATGGATAGAGGAGACCTATTGGTAGAAAGGAGAAAGCTACACATACCATAGCATGGATAGTGGATACAGATTAGAAGCTACCAGGAAGGTGTCAGTATGCAGACAGACTGAGATTAGAAGTGGGACATGGTTTTAAAATAGTGTTGCCATTCGAGATCAAAAGAATAAAGTGCCTGTGGTGTGCAGTATATCAATGCTCACTATTATAGTGGAAGCAGCACTATAGCCAGTGAACCTATGAGTGAGACTTTTCTGAGGATCACACCCTCAGAAGGAAATCACTCTGAAGGGCTGACAATTTTGAATGGTTTAGGGACTGGCAATTTCGAGAGGCCGGGCAATACAAGATTACATTAGATGCCCAGCATTACACACACTGGTTAAGGGGTGAATGTGGGATTTGTGCCAACTCTGCAATTTCTGCATTTGAACACTTTCATTACCAGTTCTTACCATGAACTAAAATAATCTCATTTTGTAAAACTGACTGGAAAAGTACACCAATCATCACATTACCAAACATGACCATTTATAAAAACTAAATATTCTAGAAGGGTGTAACACAGAATGATTCTAGTTTCATTCTCTCCATCATCAAGAGACGTAATATGGGTTGGTCTTTTGTATTTTCAAGTTTTACATACTTTTACATACTTCCAAACACTGGCTTGTCAAATTGTCATTTATAAACGTGCAGAAAAACCTTTGACTTTTACAAAAATGCCGAACTTTTTTTGTGTCAAAAGAGCAGACTTTAAAATATGCTTGCCGGAGTCCTGCTCCCTCTGGTCCGCTCCCTTCTGTCTACCACCCCTTCCACTCAAATGGCCTACATTAGATGAAAGATCAAGGGCCTCATTACGACCCCGGTGCTAAACCATGGTGCTATTAGCACCATTGTCCATGCCGGGGTCCGCCATGGTGAGTGGCGGAATTACCGCCCCATTCCAAGGTTGGCGGGGCGGTAATTCCCCATTCACCATGGGCCCTTCCCCATTCCCATTTTTGCCCCATAGGGATCAATGGGAATGGGGAAGGCGCTAGTACGGTGCCGCAAATTGCGGCACCGTACTTAGCACCAAGGTCCCTTTGCGGCACCCTACATTAATGACTGGTGAAACCAGCCGTTAAGGTCGGGTCCCGCAAAGGGACCTCGTAATCAGGCGTTAAGGGTTTAACGGCGCCAACACCTTTTACGGCGCGTTAAACCCTTAACGCCAGGGTCGTAATGAGGCCCCAAGTAATGGGCTAAACGATGCCACCAGCATATGAGGAGGCAAACTTCACAGAAGACAGTACAATAATGTACGAGATATAAAATGATTGATCAGGATCACTGTATTGTCTGCTGACAAAGCCAGGATACAAGCATGAATGCTTTGGTTCCAAATTCTGATACTTATTCATGTCTTGGACTAACAGTTTATGCTCATCGTTGGAGGTGATTGCCTAGGTTTATAACACCCCATATGAACAAACCTATTTCTGGACCTTCACCATAAGGACGGCATGTTTGTTTTTATAGCAACCCCTATCTGGTGCAGGTACATTGCTGATAATAGCACCTGTTGTGCTGCAAGACCAAGTACATATGCAGGCAGGTTTATAAATGTCAGACATAGGAAAGGCTCAGCCGGCCTTACAGGAATGTGCTATTCTAATCTTGCATAGGAACATATATCTCTGCAATGAGTGCTTAACACACTGAGCTACCTTCTGAACCATTGTGGCACTCGATTTACCAGTATGCATTTCAAATTTGGCTATTGCACATGATCAACATAATTCCCACAGGAAGGAAGGAATGCTACAGCAGTTGTGCTGCAAGGAACACACAAACTATATATACCACAGTGAACACAGAAAGCGTTACATGATGAATTTATCGAGTCAGAAAGTACTTGGCAAAACAGACGGGAAATAGGTTTAGAGACAGTCAGCACCATATCCTGATGTGTGCTATTTAAGTCTGGTGAACAAAGAAATCGTACTTCTTTACACCAGGCAGCCTTGTGGGGCCCCCTCCAAGGTGGGGGCCCTGGGCAAGTGCCCCTTTTGCCCTCCCATAAAAACGTCTCTGATTAGAAGGCCAGAGTGCCACACTTTCTGCTGCTTTCCTGAGTGTGTCTGCCTTCCATTAACACGCATTGCTCAGCTCCTTCTATTCTGGTCTCGGGTACTGTTGATTAGAAGTCCTGAGTGCCACACTTTCTGGTCCTTTCCTGAGCTTGTCTGCTGATATGGATGTCAATCCTTTTCCCAATTTGCCAAACCAAATGTTCATGGGCACAGCTATGAATCAATCAAGTCTGAGTGATAGAAGTGTCTGTTTATTTGTTAAATCATTTGTTCTTCCCTGTCTTATTGTGCGTGTACACGATATGAGATTAATTACTTTGTATGGCTGCTCTGGTCCATTGAGCTCATCCTGCTTTGCAGGTTAATGGGTCTGCACCCCTGTGATAAGCACTCCAGCCCATCCCGTCTTGAAGGGGGAGCCTTTGTATTGTGGGGTGAATTTAAAAGCCCCAAACAGAAGTCCCTTTCACATGAACAGCAGCCCTAAACACTGTGCCAGAAACAGCCTGGCTTTTCCTTTCCCTGTCACATGAATGGCAGGCATTTAAACATTGCGACAAAAACAGCCTGGCTTTTTCTTTTTGTTTCATGTAAAGTATGAGAGCCCTGTGGAAAGGGGCCTATTTGTCATTATCAATGGACAAGCATCAGTTAATCCACACAAGAAGGAGGAATCAAAGAATCCTGTGACATGAAAATCAGGATTTCCAAACATTAAAAGCAAAAACGGCCTGCACATGGGTTTGCAAATAAAAACGACTTTAAAAAGCCACAATGGAAAAAGATATCACTGTTCAAAGAAAAATGTCAGAAAAACAAAACATGATTTGCGGGGTGACCAAAGCAAACGTATATTATGTTTCACCCACAGAACTCCAGTAACAGTTGGAGAGTCGTGTTCTGGCTGGGCGCAGAAACTTCACAATGAAAAGCCCCACTCCAGCTGAGCTGGATTTACCACCTCCCAGTTTACAACCCCGCAATACATTTGATGCTGCTGAAGGCATCACAATTCCCTATTCTGCAGACTGGTTGGCAGAAGGCAGAGACTTCCAAAGAAATGCCATCCTTGGCTAAAGCATGACAAAAGGTGTGAGCCCTTGAAGCACCCACTTAAAAAAAAAACACACTGACTTCAAAGAAACTCATAAAGAATTCTGGTCACAGACAAGCCCAGGGAGACAGATGGCTGTGGGGGATGAAGCAGCCCTCCCACTTGTTGAACAGACACTCCCAATTAATATTAAAAGACTGTTTGTTTTAGCCATTTTGCGCAGCCATCAGACTCAGGATTGATTTCAATTGTATGCCATTTTTCATGTAATTTCCAGGCAGTTTTGGGGATATAAATATGTGACTCTGGGAACTGTAATGGCCAGTTAGACTAGATTTCTGGCTGATATGGACATGTGACAAATGTAAAAGTGGGTGAAAAGATTGAAAATGAAATTAGGAATATGCTTGATAACTTACATATTCATAAAGGCTGAGTGAATGGGGGTGTGCTGCATAAAAGCAGGGCTTTTGGGACTGGAACTTCAGAAGTCGCCACAGGACCTGAAAATCCAACGAGGGAGAAGCTGAGCCGACCTGCTACGACGACACCACCGGTGGAGCCCTGCTGAACCGACTCACCACTTCCCAACGACAGAGGAGATCTCCCTGCTGGAGAGTCTTCTTCCCCTGACTGGTGGGCACAACCAGTTTACCTTCTTTGCTTGCAACCCAGGACGTCCTGTGGTTGAATTGCCCGTGCCAATCACCCCGGCAACCGGATAGCCACTTACCACTGGACCACAAATAAAAGGACTGCTCCTTTTAATTGTGAACTCAGTGGCTGGTTTCTTCCGTGGCAGTGCAACAGACTCCTGCTTTCCTCCCCGACGAGATCCTCTCTTCCCCCGGACGAAGCACCGACTTGCACCCGCTGCCAGGAACAACTGCCCCCGCTGGAGCGTTCTCACCATTTTAAGGTACCATGTCCGCCAGGCCTCCCTTTCTAAAGATTGCTACAAGGTAACAATAATCCCTTAACCTTCTGGACTGGGCTGGCCGCCTTGACCATCTAACTGGTCCCTTTCTGTTGATCCAACTCCTTCTGAAACTATTGCAAGACTTTTGGGCACTTTTAACCGTGTGACCTTGGACACATTTCGACCGGAGCCTCTTAAAGTGGGTCCGGCCTTGTTAACTTTGACTTTACGGTTTTAACCTGCTTTCTTCTCCTACTGTGTTAATCCGAAAGGGGTTGGGATCTGTTTCTATCTTTGCTCTGCCTTTCTCTCCCTTTTGTTACCGATTGATTAGAGTGCCATCTTCGTTAAGCGCTCACCGCTGTCTGAAAAGAAGTGTTGCCTTACTTAAGACTTGTCTAATAATCGTTGAAGGGAGTGTATATCTTTTAGTGACCGTGTTTCTGAACTGCTTAACATTAGTGCCAGTGTGTTTAACTAGATGTGTTTTTAAATAAATAATTATATCTCTTTGATGATGAAGATACGTGGTGGAACCGTCTAATCACAGGAGCTCGAACTAGATGGCTAATTCCGACGGCTAAACTTCTAATCATCGCCATGGAAAAGACCAACCCTCATTGATGCCAACGTGAATTTGCATCCATGAGCTAGACGGCGATCTAGATCTCCCTGCATAGTCTAGACGATCAAAGTTTAGACGAACAAAGCTCTTGTGATAACTTATTTTTTTTTAGTCCATCTAACGATGAAAAACCATTTTGTAAAAATCTAAAACGATTACACACAAATAAAAAAAACACCAAAAAAAAATGATATCTCTTTTACACCAAGCCCTGGTCAGTGTTTACTTGTTCTATTGTGTGCTCTTGACCTATTGTGAATACTCTGTATACTGCCTAACTCTTCTTGAGGGAAGTCTGACTGCTCAGCCACAGCTACCAACTGAATCTGTGTGGTACAGACTGCTTCCAAGTGGGTTTACTGCCAAACACCTGTAGTCCTAAATCTTTTGCAGTGGTCCCAGAGGGAACTGCACAGGTTTCTGCCTAACACACCGGTCCGGCGGTATTACCGCCAGATCACGGGTTGGGCACTAACTGTTAATCCCCATTCCCCATTGGGTCCAATGGGGACCCAATGGGGAATTTTCTGCGCAATTACCACACAGTAGTACTGCCGGCTGTATATACATCATGTGAATAGTTGCACAAGGAATGCATTGAAGGTATAGTGGTATGCATTCTCTCGCATGAAAAAAATGAGAATACTCCACTCTGACAAAGAAAAAACAGCCTTCTCCACTCCCCGTGGATTATCTCAATTTAAAGTTCTTCCCTTTGGACTAAATGGCGCACCACCTACATTTCGGAGGCTAATGGACAAGGTATTGAAACCTTTTCTCATTTTTTAGGCACATACCTTGATGATATACTGATCCACCTGTATGAGGTTGTAAGGGCCCTGAAACAACCAGATTAAGAGCAAACCCAAAAGAATGACATTTGGTACAGTTGCCAGTGAAATATCTTGGCTTTTTTGTGGGAAATGGCCTTGTACAACCCTAACTTGAAAAGGCTAAGGCGGTTTGAGAAACACTATTCCCTAAAACGAATGGAGATATTTGGTAATTTTTAGGCCTCACAGAATATTATAGGTGATTTATCCCTGGATACTCTACCATAATATCTTGTCTGACGGATACATTGAAGAACGCTGAGCTCCAGAATTTGCACTGGGAAAAACAAGACCAGGCCAGTTTTTATACCTTGAAATGCATCCTCTGTAGTAAACTTGTATTAAAAGTTCCTAATTTCAACAAGGAATTTATACTACAGACGGATGCCTCCAAGGTGGGTTTTTCGGGCTCTCCTTTCCCAAGAATATGATGAGGCAGAGCGTCCTGTTCTATATGTAAGCAGGAAACTCTTTCCGCAGGTGAAAAACTATGCCACCATCGAGCTGGAGGCCCTTGCCATCAAGTGGGCCATAGGATATTTATGATATTATCTAACTGGTCGTAAATTTAAGTTGGTGACTGACCTTTCTCCTTTGACATGGCTTAGCTTAGAAAAAGGATACATACCCTTGTATAATGCGTTGGTTCCTAGACCTTCAACTTTTATTTCTATGATGAACATAAGAAAGGAACGGAACCGGGGAATGTTGACTTTCTATCTCGATTTCCCTTGAAGAAAGATGGGGGAGCCAAATTCATTAGGGGAAGGGTATGTGATGAATCACGTGGTCTCATCACCTCTCCCCAAGGGGGTAGCCCTTCCCTATGAGGATAGGGAAGTAAGGCCGCTACCCATTAATCCCCCTAAGAGTGGTAAAAAGCAGGAGAACCTCATAGAGAGAGACTACCTCATGGGGACAAGGACTCACGTTGGGTGAAAACCCTTCCAAACCCCTTACCCCACAGACACCTTGCCATTGTTGACTACCTCCCCTGTATCCCTGAAGGAGAATACTGTGTATTACTGTAAAGTAGCTGGTCAAGTGGCACAGCGAGTAGAGCACTCGCTTTGACATCGGTGCAGAGTCTGCTAACGCAGGTTCAAATCCTGGCGGGGCCAAACTCAGCCTTTCATCCTTCCGAGGTCGATAAATGAGCACCACACACCGTGGGTAATAATAAGCAGCGCTCAGATACCTGAGGGTTCGTAGTGCTATATAAATGCCAAATTATTATTATTATTATTATTATTAAAATGTCTAATGTTTCATCTGTAAATGATAATGGTACTGAGACGAAGAAGAACCAGAGTAGCATGCATATTTTTCTAGGGTTGGTTTTCCCAAGGAAATTTTAACCGATCAGGGATCCAACTTTATGAGCAAACTTATGAGTGAAGTCAAGGAATTGCTACACATGACCACCTTAAGAACCTCAGTTTACCACCCCCAAATGGAGAGATTGGTAGAGAGATTTAACAAGACCCTTAAAATGATTTTGAGAAAATGTGTAGATGAGGATGGGTAGGACTGGGATTGCATGATCTTATGGGCCCTATTTGCAGTACGAAAGACCCCTCAGGCATCTACTGGATTCTCTTCTTTTGAACTACTTTACAGTAGAGAACCATGAGATGTCTTAGCCATGCCCCAAGAGACCTGGGAAGAGAGAGATGAGGCACCTATTCCCCTCTCACAAACAGCTACCTGATTATGAGAGCACATCAAACTCATCCAGAGTCTAATCCACACTCATATGGAGAAAGCTCAAGCCCAACAGAAGTCCACCTATGACAAAAAAGTGAATTTAAGATCTTTTTCAGTAGGACAGAAGGTATTAGTCCTCTTAACTACCTCTAAAAATAAACTTGTCTCAAAATGGCATGGGCCATATGAGGTGCTAGAGCAAACAGGGACCTGAATCTATAAAATACCCCAACCAGATAGAAAGCAAAAGACTCAACTTTACCACATAAATCTCTTAAAGGAGTGGAAAGAAAATCCTTCTGCTACCTCCTTTTCAATATTATCTTGTTTGGTACCGGAGGAGATAGATAACTCTGTACTTATTCCCCAAGAACTATCTAAACAAAAACAAGAAGATTTGAATGACCTTATTATGGCAATCCCAGATGTATTCTGTGAGAAACCAGGGAGAGTAGATCGTATCTATCATTATATTAGAACTCCAAAAAGAAAAGTGGTCCATTTGAAACCATATAGACTCCCAGAAGCACAAAAACAAATAGTGGTTGAGGAAGTGAAAAAAATGCTAAAAGCAAACATTATAGCGCCCTCTTCAAGTCCTTGGTCCTCCTCTATTTTGTTCCTAAGTAAATCTGATAATTCTTGGAGGTTTTGCATAGACTTCCAGCAGGTTAACACCATCTCCATATTCAATGCCTATCCTATATCATGCATCGATGAGTTAATCTATAACCTTGCAAATGCCACATTCCTGTCAACCCAAGATTTAACAAAGAGATTTTACCAGGTCCCAGTATGTTGACCTGATAAGGAAAAGACAGCTTTCTCAACACGCTTGGTCACTTGGTTCAAAGTCCTCCCTTTTGGCCTGCAACAACTTATGGACAGGATATTACAGCCCTACTCTGATTTCTCTGGAGCCTATACTGACGACATAGTCATTTATAGTAAAACCTGGACAGACCATCTTTTCCATTTTTCTACTATTATGAAAACCCTCAGAGAGACCAGCTTAACTGCCAATCCATCCAAATGTTAGCTGGCTCAATCGGCCGAGAAATACCTATGCTTCTTTGTAGGGAATGGCAGTGTCCAGCCCCAACAAGAAAAAGTGAAAACAGTCCTAGATGCCCCCACACCCAAGACCAAGAGAGACCTCGGGGCATTCCTAGGATGATTGGTTATTACCATAGGTTTATCCCGGAATTTTCAGATAGAACCTCCAGATTAACAGCCAAACTAAGGAATGCTGAACCCCAGAAGATTCATCGGACTGAGGAGGACGATGTCTGTTACAATAACCTAAAACAGACCTTGTGCCAGAACCCAATCCTAAAAGTAGTAGACTTTTCAAAATAATTTGTGTTGCAAACTGATACCTCTCCTACAGGGTTAGGAGCAGTTTTATCACAAATTCATGATGGCCTAGAACACTCTATTCTATTCACTAGTCATAAACTATTCCCACATGAGAGGAACTACTTTGTGTTGGAATTAGAGGCATTTGCCATCAAATGGGCAATTGTCCATCTAAGATACTACCTTCTAGGGAGAAAGTTCAAACTTGTCACCGACCACTCACCTTTGGTATATATAAGCCAACAAAAGGACTCTAACCCTCAGGTCATGCGATGGTTCTTAGGCCTGCAATCCTACTGTTTCACTGTGGAACATCGAAAAGGTAAAGAACAGGGAAACCTCGATTTCCTTTCCCAGAGTCCCTGTGAAACAGATGTGGCTTAATCGCATAGGGAAGGGTATGTGAGGAACCAGAGAGTGTCTCACCGCTAGTCCCTGGGGATCTCTCTCTCAGACGGCCAGGGCAGGGCCATCACCTTTGGATCCAGACCCGGGGGGTGGATCAGTGCAGGAGGATCACCTGGGTGAGTGGTCTTCAGGGAGTGACGTTGAGTTAACCGTGGCGAGACGCTGTATTCACCTTTATTTTGTTTAACAAACCCATCCTATGTTTTAGGATGCTCCGAGAGACCAACTCCCCCTCCCCGCTTTTTACACAAACACTGGGCTGAGGAAGAGAATGACTGAGAATAGCAACACTCACTTGCATATATCGTACTGGCCATGTCCCGCTAATCGGGTCAGGCAAAGTCAGGCACTTAATCCTAAATGCATACACCTGATACCAATTAGCTCTCCTCGCATGAATAAAAGGAAGAAACCAAAGACACACTCTGAGCAAGGCGGAACACGAGAATGAGCAGAACTTCCGGACCGAAGGCACACCTACTGGAGCAGAGCAACAGACCAAGGGACGAGAGCAGCGGGTTGAAAACCTCAAGGCTTCCCTATTGGAGGTTGTTGCCTCCGAAAGGCCATGAAAGACGCCTGGAGAAGGCCAGATCACACAAGTGAAGATTGCATTGTGTTTCAAGGACCCCAGCGACCCTCCCAGGTGAACGGCAGAGTTGGGGAGGTGAACGCGAAACAAGAAAGAAACACACACAGACCGGTGTGTTTTAAAGTAATTGAAGTAGCAGCATCATATCACAAGTAAAGACTGCATGCCTAGGGATGAAACGCAAAGAAAGGCAGACCTGTGAATGAACTTTGATGTAAAGAACAGCTAGGAAATCAGCGATGCTAAGTAACAGAGTGGTCCGGTGAAAGGAAGTAACCCACTCGAAAGTCTCCTTGAAAGGTACTTTGTTTAAAGCGAGAAAGCGACTGAACAGTAAAAGTAAAAGGAGGAAGATTCATTCTTAGAGAAGGGAAGAGTGAAAGTAACACAGTGAACTTTGAGTCGAAGTGGTCCTGCAGTTCTCTGACAAATAAGCCACGCACATTCGAAAGTCTTTGACATCCGAAAGGGGTCAGAGCCTGACAGAGGGAGACCTAAAGTGAAATAAGCTTGGGGAAGGGAACCCCTCTTGCAACTTGCATTGAACTTTATCGTAGGAGATCTGAGCCCGACAGAGGGAGTTCTAAAAGAACTGTGTCGTGAAAGGTCTAAACCCAACAGAGGGGGATCTTTTGGGAAGGTTTTGGATAAGACATTATTTTGGAAGAAAAGAAAGAGTCTCAAATGTGGAAGGCCAGGCAGGCCTCGATCCACAGCTTTTTGAACTATATTTATTGTGTTGCAAACCGAGCTACAGAGTTGCCTACAAGGATCGCTTTACTCCATAAGGCAACGTGGGGAGGAGAGCTGGTTCAACCACATTATCATTTGAACACTGATTTTTCCTTTTATAGACATTTTTAATTTTCAAGTTTTTTGTACAAGAGATAGGGCAGTGTAAGGAAGGTATGGTATCAAACAGTGAAGACAGACACAAGTGATCACAGTTCAAGAGTGTTTATTGAACTTCAAAGGTTTGGTAAAACACCTGTCTAAACCTAAATCTAAGGATGGGAGAACGCTACGACCATCAAATAATAATAATGCAGTCCTAGTGGAGTCTGTCAAAATAAAAGGGCCTATACTAATAAACCTATTGCCAATCCTTACTTCTAAATACAAAATGGTGTGGGATAACAATGTGTGCAAAAGAAAAGTGTTCAAGAAATGATATGTTGGGATAGATGAGCAGTTAGCTTCCCACTTTTTCAGCACGGGGTAAGGACGCATGTGCGGTCTTCGCACACACTCTAGCTTCTTGGCCATGAGGTAACAGTTCATCACGTAGGCATCAGGGCCTTCCGCCAAAGTCTCTCTCGCAATGACAGTCTCTTAATGCAGCAAACAAAACACAAAAGTTCCTTTCCTTTGTCGAGGTTTCACTTCCACAAGTTCAAGACTGGACTCCCTACTTTGGGCTCAGACCACGGGTCACCCTCGTCCAGGCTCAGACACCTTTTCTACAATGTTCACAACTGTCTCCCTCATTCGGGCTACGACCATGGATCCCACTCTTCTGGGCTCAGATCCCCTTTTGATACCAGAATCGAAGACTTTCGAATGTGCAATGGGTTTTGCTTAAACTGTCGCAGGACCACTTTGATTCACTTCACACAGTTGACACTTCACATCAATCTTCTGCTTTTGTTTCCTTTCATCAAGATACCGAACAGAGATCTTCGATTGAGCACATTCACCATGACGGACCACTATGTCACCGGTATCGTATCTTTTCTTATAATGTTCAAATATTCATCAGCAATTTAGCTTCACTTGCGTCTTTCATCACACGCATTTAACAATGTTCTTTCCAGTGCTCACTTTACAATTTTGCCACTTGCAACCTTGAATTCAACACAGACCGGTCTCCCCAACTCACTGGCTGTGTTGTTGTCTGTCGCTTCTTTGTTCTTGGAGCCAAGGACGATCCTACAGCGTCTGCTGCTCCTCTATGCCTTGGTCAGTTATGCAGGAGGACCCTCGATATCTCTGACACACAATGCAGGATTCTTTAGCCTTGTTTCCTGGTCTTATGTTTTCGAATGGATTGTGTCCTCCCACGTGGGAGGACACAATCCATTCGCAAACATAAGATCATAAGAAAATCTTTCCGAAGCAGCTGAAGCCGGAAGATAAATATCAAGATGAGGAATATGTATTCCTCATCTTGATATTTATCTTCTAGCTTCAGCTGCTTCGGAAAGATTTGTTCTCGACAGAAGGCGCTGTGTGGTACCGTTGATGACTCAATGTCCCATGAAGGCCTCAGTCCGATGGTCGATGTCATCCACAGTATATGTAGTATGCGCAGCGCCCGTTGGCTTCAGTTCTGTTTTTCTGACGCAGGTTTCGCTTTGAGAGAAATTACGGCACGCTTTGGTTCGTTAAATGAAGAAACATCATGTCTTCACTGTCGACTCCATCGACACCCAAGACGGGTTTTAAGAAGTGTCAGTATTGCGGGTTCAAGATGTCCATCACCCAACCCCACTGCATTTGCCTGTGGTGCCTCAGCATGGAGCATCGTACGAAGGAGTGCAAATTCTGTCAGGCGATGACTGGCTAGGCTCTGAGAGATCACAAAGGTAAATTGGCGGTGGGTAGAATTCCAATCGTGAAGGCAACACAGCAGAAATTTTACAAACCTCTACCATGAAAAGATTTATTTAAATCTCTTTCTTCAATCTATGAAGAACATGAACCATCTGATGATGATCAAACACCATTTGGTCTTCTATATGGTACTCCAGTGTGTTAGGGAGAATTCTCTGTTTAGGCTGAATTTCCTAACCTAGTGAGTTTCCCAGCAGCTTTGCTGGATTTTTGGGGTTTATTTTTTTCTCCTGCCAAGAGTGAGCCTCTTTTACCCTCACTCTTGGGCATGATTGGAGTGTGTTTCTTTGACTCTAGATGTGTTTAATGGGCTATGGGGTCTTTTACTCCATAGGGCTTCATGTATTTTTGTGATGTGTGTTACACAGCACCCTCAGTGCAGTAACACAGGGGTGTCATAGTGACCCCCCAGTATAGACTCCATACCCTGGGACTGACTACTGTCTCCCAGGGCATGTAAAGTCACCATTGACTTTACTAGTCTTAAATTCTGAACAGAACCAGTACAACCATCATATTGTGGACGTACTGGCTGGGGCAATTCGATTGCCCCGGGGTCTGTTAGTCGAGGGGGCACGTCTCCATCCCCCCTGATCGAGTTTTGGCTGGTGGCAGTGGATACTACTTTTTATATTCAACTGCGAATATTTCTCTATGGGATTTTCCCATTGTTCGAAGCTACTATCTTTATTTATTTAATTATGATAGCCTCGAACATACCGCCAGTTTATTTAATTATTATTAATTCTCCGGTTGATATTTTTTGCCAAAACTCGGTTCTAAAATGGCGTTTGTGTTCTCTTCTGTGACTCCAACCCAAGTCGAGCCCTTTGTTCCACTTTTTGGCGGGCTTCTCCACAGAAGCCCACCAAAGTGGTGCCACTCTGTCTGGGGTACTTAGGAGGGGTGGAGGGGGATTTAGGCACCCTGGACTGAGTTGCCTTGGCAACTCAAGTCGCACTCCGTCCTGATTGGCCCAAGTGGTGAGCCGACCGGCTCACCACTTAGCATGTTTGAGTGACAGCTAGGCTGAGTGAATGGGGGTTTTCTGCATAAAAGCAGGGCTTTGGGGACTGGAACTTCAGAAGTTCACCACAGGACCTAAGAATCCGACGAGGGAGAAGCTGAGCCAACCTGCCACGACGACACCACCGGTGGAGCCCTGCTGGACCGTCTCACCACTTTTCCCAATGACAGAGGAGATCTCCCGCCGGAGAGTCTTCTTCCTTTGACTGGTGGGGATAACCAGTTTCACCGTCTTTTTGCCTTCCCAACGCATCTCGTGGCCCCCTTGCCTGTGCCAAGCACCCCGGCAACTGGAATACCACGTTTTACCACGACCGCAAAATAAAGGGTAATACCTTTAACCGGAAAACTCTGCGGCTGGTTTCTTCCCTGGCAGTGCAACGACCTTCATCTTTCCTCCAAGTCGAGATCTTCTCTTCCCCTGGACGACGACAAGACTTGCACCCGCTGCCAGGAACAACTGCCACCACTGGAGGATCCTTCCCACTTAAGGTACCGTGTCCCGCCTGGCTTCCCTTGCCACCGACTGTACGGGGTAGATTTAGCCCCCGGCTTTCGAACCTGGGTTAGCCAGGGACACCCTGGCTAAACTTTTCTGAGCCTCTCTAAACTCTTTTCGAACTCTCTGCAAGACTTTCTAAGCCTAGTGTAACTGTGTGATCTTGGGCACATTTGTGCTCTGCTCTCTCTAAGAGTGGGCCCAGCCTATGGACTTTGGCTCACAAGTGACTTTTGCTCTTCTGCCTTGCTAATAGTGTTCTTAAATCTTAGAGTGGTGTATCTGTCCATATTTTGTCTTTTCCCCTCCCTTCTTCATGAACTTATTGGAGTGCTATCTATAGTTAAGCGCTCACCTCTGTATGGAAATAAGTGGTGTTAACTAAGACTTATCTGATAAGGAATAAGGGTTGTATATATTATAATAGTAACTGTGTTTAGAGTGTTTTACAATAAGAGTGCTGGAGTGTTTCAAACAGTGTGTTTTTAAATAAATAATTATATACTTTGATACCAAAGCTCTGGTCAGTGTTTGCTTGTATTATTGTATCTGAGTGCCTAATGTGTATACTTTGCATACTGCCTAACTCTTCTTGAGGGAAGTCTGACTGCTCAGCCACAGCTACCAGGTAAATCTGGGTGGTACAGGCTGCTACCAAGTGGGTTTACTGCTAACACCTGTAGTCCTAAATCTTTTGCAGTGGTCCCAGAGGGAACTGCACAGGTTTCTGCCTAACACAGTGTACCAGATGAGTTTATTTCAGAGGAATCTAGACTTAAAGATCTCTATGACAAACTACAAACAGCCAGTGGAGTAGATGCATCTCCTGAGCTGGAATTTGGAAAGCCAGATCCGGCGGATCATGCTGACTGCTCATATAGACAACAGATGAGCAAGGTAGTAGAATACTTGGGCTGGAGTAGACCTGCTCCTCCTTTTCAACCGGATGACTTGACGGACATATTAGACCAAGATAGATAGAGGAATCCCATTGTGCCGCTCATATTGCTTTACCAAAAAGCATTACAACAAATTGGGGCACCCCATCATTCTATTTCTGCGGTTAATAAAAATGTTCCCAAGAAATGTAGACGTCAAGCAGTGACTCAGATTACTTGACCAAGCACCCGACTCCAGAAAGTGATCCAAGCAGCCACGTCAACAAAAAAATCTGCTTATCCTACCATTCCTACAGACAGGGATGATAAATGGGTGTACGCTTGGGTGCGGAAAGTATTTATCAGCAAATGCCACTCGTGCCTTATCTAAGTTTTTGTTCATCCTGTGGGATTGCGTAGCAATGGCGGATGATCTCATCCCCGAAGGGGAAGAGAGAGACAGCTTCCTGGCTATCACCAAGGATGGTAAGGAGGCAATGTGTGAGTGCCTCCAGTCAGGTCTGGATATGGCAGATAGTATTAGTAGATCCATGGTGACTAGCACTATGCAGATTTGTGTGGTTGAGGAAGTCTGAATTTGCACCGGACGTGCAATCTAGATTACTCAATATGCCTTTTGACGGCTCAAGACTGTTGGTAGCAAGGCAGATGAAAGTCTGAAAGGCTACAGACCTCGAAAGCGGCAGCTAGATCTCTCAGCGCTGCTATTAGACAGCCACAACATTCCTAGTCCTGTATGTCATCTTGGAGTGGTACGTCCTTTCGTTTCTACTCCTCAATTGAAAGAGGGAGAGGACAAGCCAGTCAAGGCTCTTGTGGTGGAAGAGGGAGAGGTGCTAAATCAGCCCAAGCAGCGGCAGCTTTGCCCTCAGACACTGCTTCAGCCGCCTCAAAACCTCTCTGAGGCCTTGATCCACAAAACCCCAGTGGGAGGCAGGCTCTCACAGCATCTGAAAGAGTGGCGAGACATTACTTCAGATGCTTCTGCACTGGAAATGGTAGCCAAGGTTTACTGTCTTCCTTTCTAAAAAGGCCCCAGGATCATCCACCAGGGAACTGCTCATTGGAAATTCCAGATCCACTCCTACAGTCCCTTCTATCTGCACTTATGAGCCACCCGCTGGCTGCACTTGTGAGTTAACTGCACTTCCCCCTTTTGTCCCCCATACTTCTCTCCTTCCCTCTTTCCCGCACTTGCACGATATGAATGACACAAGACCTAGTAAGATCATTATTTTGTCCTTGTTTCCCCCTCCTTGTCTTGTCGCCCCTAGAAACACTTTTGTACAGGCAAGTTATAAATGCCACATCATATCATATCATATTCAGGAAACTTTGACCCTGCTAGAGAAAGGTGCAATAGAACCAGTACCTGCAGCGGAGAGGAACAAGGGTTGGTACTCCCCGTATTTTCTAATCCCCAAAAAGGACAGAGGATTGAGACCCATCTCAGGAAGGACAGGTTCAGATAGTTACCCTTTCTCAGATCCTTCAGGCCATCCAACTCCAAGACTGGATGGTATAATTGGATCTTTAGGATGCTTACTTTCATGTGCCGATCCATCACAAGCACAGAAAGTATCTGAGTTTTGCAGTTGGCGATTTTCATTTTCAGTTTCAAGTTCTGCCATTCGGGCTGTCCTCCGCCCGAGGGTTTTCACCAAGTTGATGGCGGTGGTGGCAGTGAGTCTCAGGGGAGGGGGATTCATGTCTACCCCAACCTGGACGACTGGCTGATCAGGGCTTGTTCTCCAGAACAGACCCTGGAACACCTCAGCGTGACGTGGCACTTTCTCCACAAACTGGGCTTCTCGCTCAATTACAAGAAGTCAAATATGATACCATCTCAAAGACTCCAATTTATCAGAGCAGTCCTGGATGCCTCCTCAGGAAAAGCCTTGCCACCCTAGGTGAGGGCTCAACACATTCTGCAGATGGTCACCAAATGTCAGAGTGCCCAGAGTCTTCTGGCCTTTGATTTTTTGTGGTTGCTCGGCCTCATGGCTGTGATGCTGGAAATGCATCGGAGGGACAGGGCCTCCGTATCCTTGTCCTTTACTGCTTTTTATCGTGTGTTCTGTCGTGTTTTACATGCAGGAGTTCGTGTGGGACTCCTAGCGGTGCAGCTCTCTCTTTTGGTTTGGTGAACAGACCCATGGGATACCCTCATGGCACCCATGGGTAAGGGTGCAACCCTGTGCCCATAGTGTATGTTTTTGGGCACCTGTGTGTGTGGCCCATAGAGCACGGTATGGGCTGGTGGCAGCTCCATGCTGAAATGACTGGTGCCCTGAGCTTCCTCCATTTTGGGATGCCCAGGCCCCGTCATTGGAATCGGTAGATTCCTGATGGAGACAAAATGCCCCCCATGGCCTCTTGCCTTCCGTTGCCTGTTACCTTGATCTTCCCGAAGTCTCGAGAAGCCCTGCCTCTGTCCCTTCCCCCTGACCGGCTGTTGGGTGGAAGTTCCATATATGGTAGTGTGGGGAAGTGCCGACCAGACCGGCTGGAGCCTTCTCAATGACCGTATGTTGTGGGTACGCCTGTGGGTGGGACCTGGGTGAATGGAGTGTGTGACGAATACGCATTCTGTGTTGTGGATGTCTAGTATCTGGTGGTTGACACGATGACTGAGACAGCCCTGCCCGAAACCGGTATGAAGGCAGTATGGAGTGTTGAATGGCTCGGTACTTGTCCCAATACACATAACTTGTTGTGAGTGTCTGGAGAGAAGTGAATGGCCTGAAAGCACTGTCTGACTGATTGCCTGCCTGCCTGCAAGAATACCCTTAGTCGTGATTGGATGCTTGAGTGTGACCCAGCGGAATGAATGGGAGATCAACAGTATATCTGGGGACCTCTCACTGCTAGGAATCGTGATCAGAAGCTGAAGTCCACTACGACGAGTAACTGAAGCTTGACCTTGAAGCCCTGCTGGACGAGAGGAATTGCTGTTGCTCTCCTTCACAATCTGAAAGCTGCTTTGTCTCCAAGGACTGACCCAGAGAGGACCTGGTAAGGCACCCTCTTCCCGAGCTACGAAGGACCATTGTGCACCAGCTGATCTTTTCCAAAGCTCCCTGGTAGACAGACCTTCGACAGGCTGCAGACCCGATACGGGGACTGCTGCGGAACTCCAAGGAGAAGCGCCCGGACTGTTGTCTGCACTGTCGCCGACCGGAGCCGCCGTGCTCACGTTTTGCCTAAGAACTTTCTAATCCAAGGATGCTCTTGTCCGCATCGTCACCGCTGTATCCTGCTGGAGAGGGCCTGACCGTCGATGTGCCGAGGAGCATTCACCGGTGGGCTTCCCGCCATCCAAAGACCACAGAGACACCGACGAGTCGACGCCCTTGCTGGGCCTACGTTGTTCTACTCTTTGCAGTCCAGAAATATCGACACTGAGGTGCCCCGCACGCCTCTTCCTTGCAGGACGTTTACGCTTCCCTGTCAACGAGCACCGCTAGAAATGAGGCAGCCCCTTCACTGTCGTAGCCTGACCTGTTCTCTGTCGGACGTTCGACCACCCATGAGTCCTGTCTTAAAGGGAGGGAACTCAAGAAGGGTCGTCGATTCCCCGATGAGGAACGCTACAACGCCAGGTACTTTGGGGTTGCAAAACTATTGGGAAGTCTCTTGTGAACAATATATGGACTGGGCTTGTATCTTTCTCCTACAGGTTGCCCAGGTGGGGGGATCTCCACACAGAGCTGTGTTTAACGGTAGTGACCAGTATTTCTGCAAATTGTTCTTATCAACTGCCTTCCTCTTTTCTCTACTGTTGGTTTCCTTCATTCGATTTGTGTGTCATTCTGGCCGTATGCACTTTAATGAGATCTAATAATGTTTGTGGTACCACTTTAGAACTGTATATATTTACCATTGTGGATTTCCTGTACAAAGTGAGTTATCGTGATAGTGTACGTGACCTTGAATATTAATTATATAAATACTGTGTTTTAAACTGATACAGTGTGTGGACATTCCTTTGTGGGTGCTTGGGGACTACACTGTACTTAAGAACCAGCCTGCATCACCTCCTGAGAAGCTAGGCCTTGATTGCTCGACCACGTACCAATAATAGAGAATCTTGGTTGGGGTCCTCTGTGCCTCTCCTCTGCCATATAGAGAGCAGAAGTACAGACCACCCCTCTCCGGCGTCTTTACACTGATGGCAGCGGTGGTATGCTTATGGTTTTAAGAATCAGTGTATAACCGTGCCACTTACGAAGGATATCTGCACTTTGTTAAATTAAGGTTTAGTTGCGTACAAGATAACTGCATTACAAGCAATGGAATCTATTGCGAATGGTAAATTGACTCGGATGAGCTTAGAGGTTCTCCAGAGTGCTTGTGAAGCCAGGGAGTTAGACTTTGTGGATAAGTCTAGGGCTAAGCTGATAGCTGCCCTGGTGGACTACCAGACTGATTGTGAGACTCTTGAAGGGGGGGATGCACCCACTGAGGACTCTACCCCGAGGGTTGTCGCCGAATCTGATTCTGGGAATGCCACCATTCCTGCTGCCTCTGTTTCAAACCCCAGCAGTTCCTTAGAGCTTGGGTTATTAAGGATGAACTTGGCCTTTGAATATCACAAGTTGAAAATAGATGCTGAGCTTAAGAAAGAGGAGTTGGCACAGCAAGTGGAACTCAAGAATAGGGATCTTGAACTCAAAGACAAGGACACTGAATGTCAGCGAATCCAGTTAGAGAAAGCTAAAGTGGAGACTTCAGCTAAACCAGTTGAGAGTGTCAGGTCCCCAGCAACCAAGTTTATGAACGATTTGGTTGGTGTGTATGCGGAGGGTTCTGATATCCTCCAATGTATTGAAGCGTTTGAAATGGCTTGGGCAATTCATGATGTTGATAAAAGAGATTGGGCTAAGTGTTTGTTAAGCAGAGTGCCTCAAACTGGATATGACTGCATTCTGAAGCTGAGTGTGGAAGAAAGGGGTCAGTATGAGTGCATGAAGTCTGCTTTAATCGCCAGGTTTGGCAAGGCGCCTACCCAATATATTAAACGGTTCAGGGATTTCAAGAAACAAGAGAATGTGTCTTGGATTGACTGGGTGAGTGCTGCGCACATGAACATGATGGGGTGGATTGATGGTTACAAAGTGAAAACGTTTGTTGAATTGTCCCACCTCTTGTTTTTTGAGCATTTTTCGGAAGCCTGTTCACCAGTATGTTGCCGACCAGAACATTTTGGATCCCTTTAAGCTGGCTAGGTTGGCTGACAAGTGGGTCTCCCACCGGGTGTCCCCTAAGGACTCCAGTAGGAAGGACAAGGACAAAGAAAAGGGGGCCTCTCAGAAAGCTGAGGAGTCCCAAAAGCAGTCACATTCGGGTAAACCAAAACCTTCCTCTCCGAAGACCCAAAAACCTAGAGGGGATATGTCTGTTGTGGGTGGGAGTAAGATTAGTGGTCCACCTGCTGCAAAGCAGGGTCCCAGTGGTTCCAGTACCGTACCCCGCACTCCTGGCACTTGTTGGGATTGTGGGGCTCTGGATAACCGAAGGGGTGACCCCAAGTGTAAGGGTAAGGCACTTGGAGTCCAGGCTGCCAACCTGACCTATCCCTACTACGTACCTGAGGTCGAGGCCACTGTCCTCCCCTCCTCTACCGGGATCACCTTCGGTGCTCCCGTAGAGATTTCCCTAGTGTCCCTTGGGGCCTGGGACCAGTACGCAGAAGTACTGGCGACTATCCCACAAAACACTCGTAGGTGTTTGAGAAGTGTCCTCTTGAATGGCCAGCCTTCTACTGGTTTGAGAGACACTGGGACAAGCATGACAGTGGTAGACAGGACCCTGCTCAAGCCAGAGGACTATGTAGGTGCTCCTGTGAGAACCACCAGGTTAGCTGGTGGGCCTCCAAATTATCGCCTGTAGCCTTAGTCAGCATTACGATTGGAGACAAGACAGCGAAGCTTCCGGTCCTGGTTCAGGACAACGTGCCTGCGAATGTTTTGTTAGGAAACGATTTGGTCGAGTTGGTGTTGATCACAGATGGTCTACCCATGGCTGCTATGGCGGTCACCCGATCGCAGGTCACATAGGGTCCGGCTGCGAGCCCGGCACCCTCTCCGATGGGGAAACCCAAGGCGCGAAGGAAACGGAAGAGTAAGAAGGCCACCTCCGTTTCGACAGCACCCATTGGGATGCATGCTCCGGACGGGCTGGGGTCCAGTGGTGAATCCTGTCCCAACTCCTGTGGGAGAAGAGCCAGAATACTTTCCTGTGGGAGAGGTTCTCAACCCGGAGGAGCATCTCGACCTTCAATGCTTGTTAGCTGAAGGGGGACCCTCCCGGGCAGACTTCTGTAAGGGACAAAGAGAGTGCCACTCTCTTGAGGGTCTGAGAAAACAGGCCTGTCCCAGGCACAAGGAGAAGTGCCTCGGACGTTTCGGATTTATTGGGAGGGTGAGCTCCTTGTTAGTGAGCCCACTAAGCCTGAACCTGGTGCCCTCAAGAGGTTGGTGGTACCCCAGGTTTACAGGCCCTTCCTGCTGCAGGTGGCGCATGAGGTGCCCTTAGCTGGTCATCTTGGGACCAAGAAGACTAAGCAGAGACTCTCTGCCCATTTCTACTGGCCACGGATGGGAGTAGAAGTGGAGTCCCACTGCAGGACCTGTCCCACTTGTCAGTTGTCTGGCAAGACTGGAGGCAGTGTCATTGTCCCATTGCAACTATTGCCAGTGCTTGGCACACCGTTTGAGAGGGTGGGCATCGACATTGTCGGTCCCCTTGACCCTCCGACGTCAGGTGGACATCGGTTCATCCTTGTCTTGGTCAATCATGCCACCAGGTACCCTGAGGCTATACCCCTTTGGACGGTTACGGCCAAGGTGGTCGCCAGGGCTCTCCTGGGCATTTTCACCCGTGCTAGATTCCCCAAGGAGGATGTCTTTGATAGAGGATACAACTTCATGTCGAGTTACATGAAAACCATGTGGAAAGAGTGCAGAGTAACTTACAAGTTCTCCACTTCTTACCACCCCCAGACCAACGGTCTGATTGAGAGGTTTAATAAAAACTCTCAAGGGCATGCTAGGCACTTTGGAAGAGCCCCTACGGAAAAAGTGGGATCTTCTCCTGCCATGCCTGTTGTTTGCTTACAGAGAGGTACCTCAAGAGGGTGTTGGTTTCAGCCCCTTTGAGTTACTCTTTGGACATCCCGTGAGGGGGCCCCTTGCCTTGACCAGAGAAGGTTGGGAGGCCACCCCTCCAGGTCCCGCCAAGGAAGTGGGGGACTATGTGTTAGGCCTCAGACGGAGGATGACACAGATGATGGGTCAAGCAACAGTGAATCTCAAGGCCACCCAGGAATTGAATAAGTACTGGCATGACCTTAAAGCATCGCAAGTGGATTGGACTCCGGGACAGGAGGTCCTCGTGATGGAGCCTAACAAGCCTCGGGCTTTGGGAGATAAATGGACTAGACCCTTCAGGATAATCTCCAAGATGGGCGAGGTCAATTATCTGGTTGACATGGGACCCTCTGGGGTGGCCCCTCAGGTATTCCATGTTAACAGGCTCAAGCCTTTCCACAGGCGAGCCAAAGTCTCATGTCTCTTGCTAGCTTCAGATCAAGAAGAGGATGAGAGAGAGCCCCTTCCTGATTTGCTGCATAGCAACCCTCCGGATGGCTCAGTAGAGGGAGTACATCTCTCTCCCAATCTGACCACAGAGCAGCAGAAGGCCTGCAGAGCTTTGCTCTGGCAGTATGCCTCTCTGTTTTCACTGATGCCAGGCCTTACACCGTGGTGTGGGCACGTGATTGACACTGGTGACAGTTTGCCTGTCAAAAGCAGGTGCTACCGTATGTCAGATACCGTTAAGAACCGCATCCAGGCTGAGGTCGCCAAGATGTTGGGTCTGGGTGTTATTGAACCCTCAACCAGTCCCTGGTCCAGTCCAGTGGTCCTTGTCCCCAAGGCAAGTTCCCAGGCTGGTACCAAAGATTGGAGGGTCTGTGTAGACTACCGAGGAGTCAATGCTGTCACCAAAACTGACGCGCACCCATTGCCCAGGGCTAATGAGCTTGTGGACACCATAGGTGCTGCCAAATTTGTGAGCACCTTTGACCTTACCTCAGGCTATTGGCAAATAGCTCTGACGGACCATGCCAAGGAAAAGACGGCGTTCTCAACACCAGAGGGACTCTACCAGTTTAGGGTCATGCCTTTTGGGTTGAAGAATGCCCCTGCCACTTTCCAGAGACTGGTCAAACATGCACTCAGTGGGCTGGAGGCCTTTTGTGTGGCCTACTTAGACGACATTGCCGTCTACAGTTTCACCTGGGAAACGCATTTGACACATCTGGATAAGGTGTTGCAGGCCTTGAAAAGGGCTAACCTCACTATCAAGGCCACCAAGTGCCAGATAGCTCAGGGGAAAGTCACGCATCTTGGTCATGAAGTAGGAGGGGGTCAAATCAAACCTCTCCCCAGTAAAGTACAGGATGTACATGACTGGGAGACTCCCACTACTCAAACCCAGGTAAGAGCCTTTTTGGGCCTCACTGGGTATTATCGCAATTTCATGGCAGACTATGGAACAATAGCTGCACCACTGACAGCTCTGACTTTGCCCAAACAGCCTAGGAAGGTTAAATGGACTGAAGACTGTCAGAGGGCCTTTGATGGCTTGAAAGAAAGTCTGTGTAGGGCACCCGTGTTGTGTGCGCCTGATTACAGCAAGTCCTTTATTGTTCAAATTGACGCCTGCGACACCGGAATTGGAGTTGTCTTGTCCCAGTTAGATGACAAAGGAAGAGAACATCCGATCATATTCATCAGTAGACAACTTAAGGGTAGGGAACTTAGGTGGGCTACTGTTGAAAAGGAATGTTTAATTATAGTCTGGAGCCTTAGGCGTTTTAGACCCTACCTTACCGGGTCTACCTTCAAGGTCCAAACAGATCATAAGCCCCTGAAGTGGCTTATGCAGGTGAAGGGTGAGAACCCGAAACTGCTCAGGTGGTCCATTAGCCTGCAAGGGCTAGACTTCACCATAGAGCACAGACCAGGGAAGAGTCACGATAATGCAGATGACCTTTCCAGAAGGTATGTTGACCGTCTGGATGAGGGTGTCTATCTCGTGGGAGATGAGGCACCCTAACCTCAGTCTGGAGGGGGTGACTGTGATGCTGGAAATGCATCGGAGGGACAGGGCCTCTGTATCCTTGTCGTTTACTGCTTTTTCTCGTGTGTTCTGTTGTGTTTTCCGCGCAGGAGTTTGTGTGGGACTCCTGGCGGTGCAGCTTTCTCTTTTGGTTTGGTGAGCAGACCCATGGGATACCCTTATGGCACCCATGGGTAGGGGTGCAACCCTGTGCCCCTAGTGTATGTTTTTGGGCACCTGTGTGTGGCCCGCAGAGCAGGGTACAGGCTGGTAGCAGGTCCGTGCTGAAATGACTGGTGCCCTGAGCTTACTCCATTTTGGGATGCCCAGGCCCTGCCATTGGAATCTGTAGATTCCTGATGGAGACAAAATGGCCCCCATGGCCTCTTGCCTTCCGTTGCCTGTTACCTTGATCTTCTCGAAGTCCCGGGAAGCCTTGCCTCTGTCCCTTCCCCCTGACTGGCTGTTGGGTGGAAGTTCCATATATGGTAGTGTGGGGAAGTGCCAACCAGACTGGCTGGAGCCTTCTCAACGACCGTATGTTGTGGGTACGCCTGTGGGTGGGACCTGGGTGAATGGAGTGTGTGATGAATACGCATTCTGTGTTGTGGATGTCTAGTATCTGGTGGTTGACACAATGACTTAGACAGCCCTGCCCGAAACCGGTATGAATGCAGTATGGAGTGTTGAATGGCTCGGTACTTGTCCCAATACACATAACTTGTTGTGAGTGTCTGGAGAGAAGTGAATGGCCTGAATGCACTGTGTGCCTGATTGGCTGCCTGCCTGCAAGAATACCCTTAGTCGTGATTGGATGCTTGAGTGTGACCAAGCTGAATGAATGGAAGATCAACAGTATATCTGGGGACCTCCCACTGCTAGGATTCGTGTTTAGAAGCTGAAGTCCACTACGACGAGTAACTGGAGTAACTGAAGCTTGACCTTGAAGCCCTGCTGGACGAGAAGAATTGATGTTGCTCTCCTTCACAATCTGAAAGCTGCTGTGCCTCCAAGGACTGACCCAGAGAGGACCTGGTAAGGCGCCCTCTTCCCGAGCTACTAGGGACCATCGTGCTCGAGCTGATCTTTGCCAAAGCTCCCTGGTAGACAGACCTTCGACAGACTGCCGATCCGATACGGGGACTGCTGCGGAACTCCAAGGAGAAGCGCCCGGACTGTTGTCCACCACTGTCGCCGACCGCCATCGCCGACCGGAGCTGCCGTGCTCTTGTTTTGCCTAAGAACTTTGGAATCCAAGGACGCTCTCGTCCGCATCGTCACCGCTGTATCCTGCTGGAGGAGGCCTGACCGTTGACGCACTTAGGAGCATCCACCAGTGGGTTTCCCACCACCCAAAGACCACAGAGATGCCGACGACTCGACGCCCTTGCTGGGCCTACGTTGCTCTACTCTTTGCGGTCCAGAACTATTGACACCTAAGTGCCCCGCACGCCTCTTCCTTGCATGACGTTTACGCTTCCCCATCAACGAGCACCGCTAGGAACGACGCGGCCACTTCACCGTCATAGCTCGACCAGTTCTCCGTCAGACGTTCGACCACCCGTGACTCCTGCCTTAAAGGGAGGTCACTCAAGAAGGGTCATCGATTCCCTGACGAGGAACGCTACAACGCCAGGTACTTTGGGGTTGCAGAACTATTGGGAAGTCTCTTGTGAACAATATATGGACTGGGCTTGTATCTTTCTCCTACAGGTTGCCCAGGTGGGGGGATCTCCACACAGAGCTGTGTTTAACGGTAGTGACCAATATTTCTGCCAATTGTTCTTATCAACTGCCTTCCTCTTTTCTCTACTGTTGGTTTGCTTTATTCGATCTCTATGTCATTCTGACCGTATGCACTTTAATGAGATCTAATAACGTTTGTGGTACCCCTTTAGAACTGTATATATTTACCATTGTTGATTTCCGAGTACAAAGTTAGTTATCGTGATAGTGTACGTGACCTTGAATATCAATTATATAAAGACGGTGTTTTAAACCGATACAGTGTGTGGACATTCCTTTGTGGGTGCTTGGGGACTACACAGTACTTAAGAACGAGCCTGCATCACCTCCTGAGAAGCTAGGCCTTGATTGCTCGACCACGTATCAATAATAGAGAATCTTGGCTGGGGTCCTTTGTGCCTCTCCTCTGCCACATAGAGAGCAGAAGTACAGACCACCCCCCTCCGGCGTCTTTACAATGGCATCCCGCATTTTCCTGGTACAAGAGGCCTGTCTGAGAATGAGATCTCTCCAATGGGCTCTCAGGTGTCAATGGTCCCAATTCTCAGGCAGGATGTCAGAGCTCCTACAAATCCCGAGCAGAGTCTCACTGCACCTTCAGTGGCGGGCCTGTCGAGAGAACATCTTACTACGACAACCCTTTTGGCAACCATGGCCGGAGATAACAGTAGTGATGGACGCCTCACTCACAGGGTGGGGAGCCTATATCTCTATCGGAGTCCAAACTACAGATCAACCCTTTGGAGCTGAGGGAAATCAGACTAGCACTGAAGGCCTTTCTGCCTTCTGTACTGGGAAAGAATGTCCTGATAATGAGAGGCAACACAGTGGCCATGTACTGTCACACATCGGGGTCTGAATGACCCGCACGCCTCCTCATCACGCCAGGTGAAACAGACCACTTTCAAGGTACCTACCAAAGTCGTGATGCTTCGCCACAGTATCCGACGTTTCTCAGCCCCTTACTTCTCTTGGTGGCGGTTACCCTGGAGATTGGACTCAACAACATCAAAGGTATCGACAACCCAGCCTTTGCCTACAACTCCCAGGAAACCTACTTTTTGCATGTAGTTCCGACTATTCGGAACGTGAGCTCTGACGGGCTTACGGCGCTCCGCCTCCTGGGTATATTAGGCACTGCAGCGGGAAGGACGCTGCTTCTGATTAAAATTGCAACCGGCATCCGAAGTTTCGTCTTCTGTGCCTTCCCAATCATTGCCTTCCCGTGTACCAATTCCTGTTTTTCCAATTACAGACTGCCTTGAGACTTCTCAATTCTTCTGCCTTCCTGTGTACCGGACCTTTGCCTGCTCTACGGTTTGCTTGCTTCCTGATTCTGTACTGACTTCTGCCTACCTGTGTACCGGACTTTTGCCTGTCCTAAGGATTGCTTACTTCCTGATTCTGTACTGTCCTTAGCCTGCCTGTGTATCAGATCTCGCTGCCTGTTTACTGGATTGCCTTCTGCTAAATTCTTACCGTACAGAAACTTCTGTCCTGATTTGCCTACCACTGCCTTCAACTGGTTTTCCTCACCTTCCCAGCTGACTCCAAGTACTGGGTACTGTTTCCTTCTTCATTTCCAGTGTTCTTTTGTGGATTCCGACTCCATCCCGTTGGTTTGGATTTGCTCCCTCAAGTTTACGCAAGGACGCTTTGCTGATTGTACACAAAGACTCATTTCTGAAAGTGCACACAGGGACGCCTTGCTGAGAAGTGCACCTACCTGTATCTAGTGCGCCCCTCGTGCCGCCCGGGTATAGCATCCCTACTAACCTTCCTGTTTATTGTTTTGTACCTCCGTTGTTCTAACCTGAATTGATTAGGTCATTTCAATTCCTGTTCTGGTAAGACTTCATTAACTTTCTTTATTCATTCCTATCTGAATCATCAAAATAGAAGTTAATCTCTTTTCTGTACTTACAGGGGAAATTCCAATTCTGTTCCTTTTCGATTACAAGGGGAGTGGGTGACCCAGGTACTTTTTGCTTTTGAGGGGCTTTTTTCTTGTGGTGATCTTTGCTCTTCCCAAATATTTACCAAATTGTCTTTTTCTTTTAGCTGGGTCAGTGGCGGTGTGTTCTCCCTGCTCTTTTCGGTGATCGGTCTCTCAGTCTGTAATTTAGTGCAGCTGAGAGTCATATCATCAAAAAGAGCTTATTTCCCTCAACAGAGAGGAGGCTCAAGTGGAGGCTCCATCTCAAGCTCTTCAAGCAACATCCAGTACAACCTTCCTGGTCGCTTGCCCGAACCACTCGCCGGCCTGTGAGTAACAAAATCAGAAGCCATGGATGAGACGGAACCTCTGAACGCTTTGGTTCGCTTGGTGTCCGAACTCCATACCAATATGACGGCAGCGCATGATGCATTGCATCACAGGATTGACAGTCTGCAGAGATTTCCAGCTTCTCAGACTCTGGGCATAGATTCCTCCGGTGCTACGGCTTCAGGTACTGGTGCCCCTACGGCTGCTGCGTCTGGGTTTTCCGCAAACCCTGTGCTCATGGCTACACAGTTTCCGTTGGCCCCCCCGGAGCGTTTCACAGGTGATCCAAAACAATACCGTACTTTCATTAATCAGTGTAAACTACACTTTCTTTGCTGCCCAACTGCTTTCCGCAATTCCACGACAAAGGCGGCTTTCATTCTTTCTCATCTGGGGGGGACGGCAGCTGCTTGGGCTAATCCTTTACTTGAATCTAACAGTTACGTTCTATACGACTGTGACGCTCTTATCACAGTCATGAACAGGGTCTTTGATACCCACTACAAATCACAGGCCACAGACCTGGAATTTTTGAACCTACGCCAGGGCACTTCCTCTCAGTTTACCTACCTTACTCGTTTCAACCAATTGGCGGCTGAAACAGATTGGCCTGAGGAGAAGAAGTCGGCAGTATTCTATAAAGGGCTGTCTGAGGAATTAAAAGACACCCTAGCTACTGTCCCCGTGGTTCCTACTGTTTTTGGGGAACTCATTGATTTAGTTTTGCAGACAGGCGCCAGAAGGTCCGAAAGGAAGGGGGAGCATAAACCACAAGCAAACTTAACTCCCGCCTTTGACCATGTGCCAACACAATCTTCCGCTCCAGAGCCAATGCAAGTGGGGGCAGTGCGGGGCCCTCTAACCCCTGCACAACGTGAGTATCGACGTTCTCACAATCTATGTATGTACTGCGGCTCGGCCGATCACCCGCTGAAAGACTGTCCAAAGAAACCCAACAAGAAGGCGGGAAACGCCAAATCCCGGCGATTGTCAAAATACACAATAATAGGAGGAGAGGTCGACACTCTCCCCCGAACCACAGAAGCCGAATGAAGTCGACCCTCCCACTGTGGTTGGCACAGGTACCTGATATATATATATAGACAGGACACCACGTGGCAGCCAGTGGGGGAAGAGGGTTAGGGAGAGGTTGTGGACAGGGTGAGGAGTTTTAGGAACACCGGATAGAGGGTAGAGGAAAACCTAGTTTGGATAGGACTGGGGGAAGTACAGGGAAAAATCCTACACTTAGTAATACTTGTAACACCATAATCTGTAATACTTTGAGTACTTGATTTCATATGTGGTATTACTGCCTGTTACCTGATAAACCATACCTTGAGAACATCTTAATACATGTATCTCACACACTGTATGTCGTTGACATGAAACAAAACAAAGCATGATTAGCATATGAAACATACGATGGGAATACTCCCAAGATGAAGACATGACACATGGCCCCCTGGGCTGGTATATGCAACACTTATAGCTACTAACAAGTACAACAAGCACAACAAGCACTTAAACATATAGGACATAAAGATTTGTCGAATGCTTCCTTGCAGCATAACAGAAAAATATGCACAGTCTATCAGTAGGTCATTGTCTCCATAAATATCCCGTAGCAACCCCTACTGGGTTGGAACAATGTGGGACAATGCAAATTCTAAAGACACCTCTGCGTACTGCCCACAGTCTTGTGCTTTTGTAAAGCATACGCCTAACAAACACTGGGTACTTCAGTGGGCATGCTCGAATATCACATGTGCATTTCATCAATGACAAATAAGCCCTTTCCGCACTTATCTTGTGTCCGGGAAGCTCCTGAGCCTTCCCGGACGTTGAATGCTGTTGCCCGTAGTAGACGTGGAGATCACTCCTCTCCCCGCTGCAAAGTGCTCACGCCTGCCGCCTCCGCGTTCATGCCAATTCCATAGCGGGCGGCTCCTGACTTCTCCGATGCTGCTTCGACCGACGCAGCTTCGACCTCCAAACAAAATAAGCCACACCTGCCGTGCGCCGTGGGCCGCTCATAAACCGTTAGCAATCAAGATCAGCTGGCCCCACGCGCGAACGGCAGTAAACTACCCAGCCTCCCAAGTACTGCTGGGAATTGTAGTCTTGCTGGAATTTTTCAATGTTTTAGCTCTCTGAGCCCAGTATACACATGCTTGCCCTTATTTCTGACAGCGATAGACAGAGTCCCTACGCCGGGAATCTTATCATTGGACTCTCATGGTACTGCCTCCGCCCCTGTCACTTTGCCAGTAGTATTTACTGCAACTGCTGACACTTCTTTTTCTTCTCTGGCTATCATCGATTCTGGGGCAACAGGGAATTATATGGACTATGATTACGCCATCAATCACAAGGTTCCTGTATTAGATAAGGCCCAACCAGAGGCGGTCCACGCAGTGGACGGCACTTCTCTGGTTTCTGGGTTGGTAACCCAAAACACGTCTTTCGTCCGTATGCAAACAGAAGACGGACATGTGGAGACTATCTCCTTTGATTTGATCAAAGCACCCCAGTTTCGGGTCATCCTGGGAGTTCCATGGTTACGCTATCACAACCCGGCCATTGATTGGGCTGCAAAAACGGTCCAATTTCCTTCCCCGGTCTGCAATGAAAAATGTTTTCAGGACTCGAATGTGTGTCCGGTGTCTTCTTGTCAGGCATTGGCAGCCTCCAATGCATTTATCGGTGATATTACTACTGCCAAGGAAGTTCATGTTCCCTCAGAATACAGTGATTTCCGAGATGTCTTTGACAAAGGGGGTGCAGATGTTCTGCCACCTCACAGACCCTACGACTGCCCTATTGATTTAGTGTCAGGACCTAAGATACCAGCAGGAAGGGTGTATTCGCTTACACTGCCCAAAGACAAAGTACTTAAGGAATACATCGACAAGGCCTTGATCACCGGGTTCATCAGACCATCTAAGTCTCCTGCGGCATCTCCCCTCTTTTTCGTCCCTAAGAAAGAAGGCGATCTTCGCCCTTGCATTGATTACAGGGCCTTGAACGCTATAACTGTTAAGAATCAATACCCTCTTCCGCTGATATGTTCTTTTGGATCAGCTTGGTTCTTCGACAGTTTTCGCTAAACTGGACCTTCGAGGTGCATATAACCTTGTTCGAATACGAGAGGGGGATGAGTGGAAAACAGCCTTCAAGACCCGGTATGGACTGTTTGAGTACCTGGTGATGCCCTTTGGGCTGTGTAATGCGCCTGCTACCTTCCAGGCATTCATGAATGATATTTTTCATGATTGTCTGGATCAATTTGTCATTGTCTACTTAGACGACATTTTGATATACTCTTCTTCAATGGAGGAACACATTGACCATGTTCTTTTCGTGCTTCAGAGACTACGAGACAATCATGTATTTGTTAAAGCTGAAAAATGCGTATTCAATTCTACTGAAGTAGAGTTCTTAGGGTACGATCTTACTAATCACGGAATTAGAATGAGCCGTTCTAAAGTCAGAGCTGTTCTTGAATGGCCTGTGCCTACTACTAACAAGGCCTTACAATCCTTTTTGGGTTTTTCAAACTTTTACAGACGATTCATTCACTCGTTTTCATCCATCTCAGCTCCTTTGACAGCGTTGACCAGCTCTAAATGGGCATTTCAATGGAGTCGGGAGGCACAACAGTCCTTTGAAGCTCGGAAAGCCGCCTTCTCGACTGCTCCAGTACTGCAACATCCAAATCCGCTCTTACCTTATCTAGTGGAAGCCGATGCCTCAGGTTCCGCCATTGGAGCAGTACTATCCCAGCATTGTCCCGATTCAGGTGAAAACCATCCTGTTGCTTTTTATTCACGGAAGTTGACTCAATATGAAAAAAAACTACCCTATCATGGAAAGAGAGTTGTTGGCCATCAAGGATGCTTTTTCTGAATGGAGACATCATTTGCTGGGTGAGCGTCATCCTGTCACAGTCTTTTCAGATCATTGGAGTCTTCTTGCGTTCAAGTCCATGAAATGTCTTACCGCTAGACAGGCTCGCTGGCATCTTTTCTTTTCACAATTTAACTTCACCATTACTTATCGGCCAGCCCAATTCAATACCTGTGCTGACGCTTTGTCACGTTTGTCTTCCAATTCCGGTGGTAAAACTAACAACCACTCTCTCTTGCTACCCTGTAGAGTGGTCTGTGGGTGCACTCCTCAACCTCCACTATGCTCCCTGATCTCTGAGTGGGTTTCCTCACATGCAAGGGAGTGTGAGGCTCTCAACCTCAATATAGTGCAGGGTTTGCCCTACATCCAGGGCAGATAGTTTCTACCTCCTGGTGATGCACGTTTACGTGCACTTGCTTGGTCTCATGATTTGCTGATGGCGGCTCATCCGGGACAACAAAAGACCCTTGACTCTTTGCGCCGTTGGGCTTGGTGGCCTTCTATGTCCAGCGACGTAATTGATTATTTGGCCTCCTGTTCAGTATGTTCTCAGTCTAAAATCTCTAGATCTAAACCTGTGGGTTTGTTGCAGCCTCTTCCAGTGCCACATAAACCATGGTATATGGTCTCTATAGATTTTATAGTTGATCTACCTTCTGTGGATGGCTTTGATACTATTTGGGTTGTCATCGATTATTTCACTAAAATGGCACTGTTCATTCCATGTTCCGGGCTGCCTTCTGCACCTGTTTTGGCCTCCATGTTTCTAAAGCATGTTTTCCGATTCTTTGGGCTCCCTTCCATTGTGGTTTCGGACCGCAGCCCTCAGTTTACGTCCCGCTTCTGGAGGGCGTTGACATCGTCTCTTGGTGTTGATGACAGGTTCAGTTCTGCGTATCATCCGCAGACGGATGGGCAAACCGAAAGGCTCAATGCAACTCTTGAACAATACCTGCGTTGTCTCTGTCTTCATTTCCAGTCATCCTGGTTGGCGATGTTGCCACCCGCCGAATTCTCCTATAACAACTCGCGACATTCGGCTTCTGGTGTTTCTCCTTTCTTTGCTTTGTATGGCTACTATCCTCAGTCTTTGCCCCTGGATCCTACACTTCCTATTGACAACCCGGCTGCACAAGCTTGTATTCGGGATCTCAAATCTGTTCATAAATCTGTTCTGGAACATCTCCTCCATGCTCAGGTTAAGGCTAAAAAATATGCGGATCAGCATAGGATTCCTGTTCCCAGTTATAAAGTGGGTGCAAAAGTTTGGTTGTCTACTCGCAACTTGAAGATCCCTGGAAAACGCTTGCTCCTTCCCAAGTTCGTGGGTCCATATGCCATCACTGAGGTGATTAGTCCGGTTGCTGTGCGGCTTTCTTTGCCTTCATCTTGGAAAGTGCATCCGGTCTTTCATGTTTCCCTGGTCAAGCCTTGCCCGCCTTCTACTCGTTTGCCTGCTCGTCCTCCCCCGATCCGGGTGGATGGCGATGTCGAATACGAGGTGGCGGAGATCTTGGATTTCCAGCTGCGCAGGGGTCGTCCGTACTACCTTGTTGATTGGAAGGGATACGGCCTGGAGGATAGATCCTGGGAACCATTGGGGAACATCCGATCTCCTGAGCTTCTGCGCCGTTTTCATGCCCGCAAGGGGTTGGCGCTGCCTTTGGGGGTGGATGCTGTCACACATCGGGGTCTGAATGACCTGCGCGCCTCCTCATCACGCCAGGTGAAACAGACCACTTTCAAGGTACCTACCAAAGGCGTGACGCTTTGCCACAGTATCTGACGTTTCTCAGCCCATTACTTCTCTCTGTGGCGGTTACCCTGGAAATTGGGCTCAAAAACATCAAAGGTATCGACAACCCAGCCTTTGCCTACAACTCCCAGGAAACCTACTTTTTGCGTGTAGTTCCGACTATTTGGAACGTGAGCTCTGACGGGCTTACGGTGCTCCACCTCCTGGGTATATTAGGCACTGCAGTGGGAAGACCGCTGCTTCTGATTAAAGTTGCAACCGGCATCCGAAGTTTCGTTTTCTGCGCCTTCCCAATCATTGCCTTCCCGTATACCAATTCCTGTTTTTCCAATTACGGACTGCCTTGAGACTTCTCAATTCTTTGGCCTTCCTGTGTACCGGACCTTTGCCTGCTCTACGGTTTGCTTGCTTCCTGATTCTGTACTGTCTTCTGCATGTCCTACGGATTGCTTACTTCCTGATTCTGTACTGTCCTTAGCCCGCCTGTGTATCAGATCTCGCTGCCGGTTTACTGGATTGCCTTCCGTTAAATTCTTACCGTACAGAAACTTCTGTCCCGATTTACCTACCACCGCCTTCAACTGGTTTTCCTCACCTTGCCAGCTGACTCCAAGTACTGGGTACTGTTTCCTTCTTCAATTCCAGTGTTCTTTTGTGGATTCCGACTCCATCCCGTTGTTTTGGATTTGCTCCCTCAAGTTTACGCAAGGACGCTTTGCTGATTGTACACAAAGACTCATTTCTGAAAGTGCACACAGGGACGCCTTGCTGAGAAGTGCACCTACCTGTATCTAGTGCGCCCCTCGTGCCGCCCGGGTATAGCATCCCTAATAACCTTCCTGTTTATTGTTTTGTACCTCCGTTGTTCTAACCTGGATTGATTAGGTCATTTCAATTCCTGTTCTGGTAAGACTTCATTAACTTTCTTTATTCATTCCTATCTGAATCATCAAAATAGAAGTTAATCTCTTTTCTGTACTTACAGGGGAAATTCCAATTCTGTTCCTTTTCGATTACAAGGGGAGTGGGTGACCCAGGTACTTTTTGCTTTTGAGGGGCTTTTTTCTTGTGGTGATCTTTGCTCTTCCCAAATATTTACCAATTGTCTTTTTCTTTTAGCTGGATCCGTGGCTGTGTGTTCTCTCCGCTCTTTTGGGTGATCGGTCTCTCAGTCTGTAATTTAGTGCAGCTGAGAGTCATATCATCAAAAAGAGCTTATTTCCCTCAACAGAGAGGAGGCTCAGGTGGAGGCTCCACCTCGAGCTCTTCAAGCAACATCCAGTACAACCTTCCTGGTCGCTTGCCCGAACCACTCGCATGCCGGTGAGTAACATGTACTACCTCAACAAGAGAGGAGGTGTAGGGTCTCTACCACTGTGCAGAGAGGCAATTCAGCTCTGGTACTGGGCAATTTAAAAAGGAATCTCACTACCAGCAGTTCACCTAGCCGGATAGGAGAACACAGTGGCAGACACATTGAGCAGGCAGTGCACAGTCTCCCATGAGTGGGAAGTAGCTCAGGAAGTCCTTCAAGAGATGTTCACCCTTTGGGGAACCTGTCAGGTGGATCTGTTTGCTACCAGTGTCAACCGGAAGTTCAAGCTATTCTGCTCCAAGAAAGTTCGCTCAAGAGGAGCTCTAAGAGATGCGTTTGTGGTGGACTGGGAGGCGCTCATGTTTGGACTTGGGAAGAATTGAGCGCCTCTTGCCAGGTCTAGATGGGACTAATCTAAGGCGCTCATGTCTGGATTTGGGAAGAACTGAGCGCCTCTTGCCAGGTCTAGATGGGACTAATCTAAGGCGCTCATGTCTGGATTTGGGAAGAATTGAGCGCCTCTTGCCAGGTCTAGATGGGACTACTCTAAGGCGCTCATGTCTGGATTTGGGAAGAACTGAGCGCCTCTTGCCAGGTCTAGATGGGACTAATCTAAGGCGCTCATGTCTGGATTTGGGAAGAACTGAGCGCCTCTTGCCAGGTCTAGATGGGACTAATCTAAGGCGCTCATGTCTGGATTTGGGAAGAACTGAGCGCCTCTTGCCAGGTCTAGATGGGACTAATCTAAGGCGCTCATGTCTGGATTTGGGAAGAACTGAGCGCCTCTTGCCAGGTCTAGATGGGACTAATCTAAGGCGCTCATGTCTGGATTTGGGAAGAACTGAGCGCCTCTTGCCAGGTCTAGATGGGACTAATCTAAGGCGCTCATGTCTGGATTGGGGAAGAACTGAGCGCCTCTTGCCAGGTCTAGATGGGACTAATCTAAGGCGCTCATGTCTGGATTTGGGAAGAACTGAGCGCCTCTTGCCAGGTCTACATGGGACTAATCTAAGGCGCTCATGTCTGGATTGGGGAAGAACTGAGCGCCTCTTGCCAGGTCTAGATGGGACTAATCTAAGGCGCTCATGTCTGGATTTGGGAAGAGCTGAGCGCCTCTTCCCAGGTCTAGATGGGACTAATCTAAGGCGCTCATGTCTGGACTTGGGAAGAGCTGAGCGCCTCTTCCCAGGTCTAGATGGGACTAATCTAAGGCGCTCATGTCTGGACTTGGGAAGAACTGAGCGCCTCTTGCCAGGTCTAGATGGGACTAATCTAAGGCGCTCATGTTTGGACTTGGGAAGAACTGAGCGCCTCTTGCCAGGTCTAGATGGGGCTAATCTAAGGCGCTCATGTTTGGACTTGGGAAGAACTGAGCGCCTCTTGCCAGGTCTAGATGGGACTAATCTAAGGCGCTCATGTTTGGACTTGGGAAGAACTGAGCGCCTCTTGCCAGGTTTAGATGGGACTAATCTAATCTAAGGCGCTCATGTTTGGACTTGGGAAGAACTGAGCGCCTCTTGCCAGGTCTAGATGGGACTAATCTAAGGCGCTCATGTTTGGACTTGGGAAGAACTGAGCGCCTCTTGCCAGGTCTAGATGGGACTAATCTAAGGCGCTCATGTTTGGACTTGGGAAGAACTGAGCGCCTCTTCCCAGGTCTAGATGGGACTAATCTAAGGCGCTCATGTTTGGACTTTGGAAGAACTGAGCTTCCCAGGTCTAGTTGGGACTAGATGGGACTAATCTATGGCGCTCATGTTTGGATTTGGGAAGAACTGAGCGCCTCTTCCCAGGTCTAGATGGGGCAAATCTAAGGCGCTCATGTTTGGTTTTTGGAATACCTGAGCGCCTCTTCCCAGGTCTAGTTGGGGCTAATCTAAGGCGCTCATGTTTGGATTTGGGAAGAACTGAGCGCCTCTTCCCAGGTCTAGATGGGGCTAACCTAGGGCGCTCATGTCTGGATTTGGGAAGAACTGAGCGCCTCTTGCCAGGTCTAGATGGGGCTAATCTATGGTGCTCATGTCTGGATTCGGGAAGAACTGAGCGCCTCTTGCCAGGTCTAGATGGGGTTAATCTATGGCGCTCATGTTTGGATTCGGGAAGAACTGAGCGCCTCTTGCCAGGTCTAGATGGGACTAATCTAAGGCGCTCATGTCTGGATTTGGGAAGAACTGAGTGCCTCTTGCCAGGTCTAGATGGGACTAATCTAAGGCTTTCATGTTTGGATTGGGAAGAACTGAGCGCCTCTTGCCAGGTCTAGATGGGGCTAATCTAAGGCGCTCATGTCTGGATTTGGGAAGAACTGAGCGCCTCTTGCCAGGTCTAGATGGGGCTAATCTATGGTGCTCATGTCTGGATTCGGGAAGAACTGAGCGCCTCTTGCCAGGTCTAGATGGGACTAATCCAAGGCGCTCATGTCTGGATTCGGGAAGAACTGAGCGGCTCTTCCCAGGTCTAGATGGGACTAATCTAAGGCGCTCATGTCTGGATTCGGGAAGAACTGAGCGCCTCTTGCCAGGTCTAGATGGGACTAATCTAAGGCGCTCATGTCTGGATTTGGGAAGAACTGAGCGCCTCTTCCCAGGTCTAGATGGGACTAATCTAAGGCGCTCATGTTTGGATTCGGGAGGAACTGAGCGCCTCTTCCCAGGTCTAGATGGGACTAATCTAATGCGCTCATGTTTGGATTCGGGAGGAACTGAGCGCCTCTTCCCAGGTCTAGATGGGACTAATCTAATGCGCTCATGTTTGGACTCGGGAGGAACTGAGCGCCTCTTCCCAGGTCTAGATGGGACTAATCTAATGCGCTCATGTTTGGATTCGGGAGGAACTGAGCGCCTCTTCCCAGGTCTAGATGGGACTAATCTAATGCGCTCATGTTTGGATTTTGGAAAAGTCAGATTTAAGGAGATGATTTATAATGTACAGGAACGTGACACATACATGAGCCTTTAGGGGATTAGGAGTGTCATGTAACTGTGACCATCCTCCCTCCATCGTGATAGGAGCTGCTTTCAGGCAAAGTCATACTTGCCAACCCTACAGATTTAGGCAGTAGGCTACTGCTTTTTAAGCAGTCCTACCGCCTACATACGTGGGTGACAGATCTTACTGCTTTTTACAGTGGCAGGTCATTTATGTGAATTTAAAGCAGAGTGCACGACAAAGCATGCAACACATTAATTAGTTTGTCAGTACAGTGGCATGGTAGGTGATTACTTTGATTGGGCTCAGACCAATCCATTGACCCGACAGCTACGTGACTCTGTCCTGCACCCTTGCTGGTACAACCCTTAGGTGAACCACGAATGAAGGCAAGTGGCAGAGTGTTGCACCATCACACAGCATCAGACTGAGGGGGGGTATCAGTTTCCATGTCATTCAGTGTTCAACTTGCACTGCAGGAATACCTATGTATTGCCCAGGCTGCTACTACAGAGCAGTGGCAAACGTTGCCTACCAGCTCTGCGTGAGTACCTTCCATGAAGTTAGGTAATTGAATTTGGTGTTGACTTGCCACTCAGAATTGAAGATCTTTCCATGCTGTGCTGTTTGATGGGTTGTAGTAATTTAGAATGCTTCAATGGTGCCAAAAATGTATGTTTTGTATTTTCTTGTGATGTTATTGTTATGGGAATTATTATTTTTGAAACTTGAAAATTCCTACATCTTTTCGGTCACAGAATGTTGGATAGTCACGTGAAGGAGAGGAGGCGGGGCCTTGCTACAGCCTGTTCCTCTGATTGGTCACAGCCCGGTCACGTGAAGGAGAGGCGGGGCCTTGCTACGACCCATTCCTCGATGGTCACTGGTCACGTGGAGAGGAGGCGGGGCCTTGCTACTGCCCGTTCCTCTGATGGTCACAGCCCGGTCACGTGAAGGAGAGGAGGCGGGGCCTTGCCACGGCCTGTTCCTCAGATGGTCACTGGTCACGTGAAGGAGAGGAGGCGGGGCCTTGCTACGGCCGTTCCTCGGATGGGCACTGGTCACGTGAAGGAGAGGAGGCGGGGCCTTGCCACGGCCCGTTCCTCGGTTGGTCACTGGTCACGTGAAGGAGAGGAGGCGGGGCCTTGCCACGGCCTGTTCCTTGGATGGTCACTGGTCACGTGAAGGAGAGGAGGCGGGGCATTGCTACGGCCGTTCCTCGGATGGGCACTGGTCACGTGAGGGAAAGGAGGCGGGGCCTTGCTACGGCCCGTTCCTCGGATGGTCACTGGTCACGTGAATGAGATAATCCTTCTTTTCCATTTGTTGCCTTAAAATCCATTACCAGGATGTTGCGTGCCTCCTATCAAGTGGGAGGCTGTTATTGGTAATTGGTCAAGAAGTTGTAATTGACTTAGTGTTACAAGAACATTTCACATCACAGAAAGGTTGCATATGAGAAACTGTTTCTCGATCCTTGTTAAAGTAGAACACTGACTGAATAAAAGGGAACGAAGTTGGAGTTTACCATCAAAAACATATTGTGTATACCTAGTTATGTTTCTGAAGTGAAAACAGATACTTGCAACATTCAGAACAAATGCACAATACGTGAAGTTGTTGAAGTCACAGGCATTACCCAAGCCAGTAGACTGTTTCTTTATAAAGTGAAACCAGCCCAATTAAGATCTGAACACGATATTCGGAAGTTGTTGAAAGTAGTACTAACCCAGAATTCTCTGATACAAGGTTATCCAAGGCTGGACAAGTGGAAATACAGCTTTGGGGTAACTTCTGGATATCGGAAGCTGTGCATGGAAGGGAGCCGGATGCCTGTTAAACAATCTGTGAAGCTGAGGCTGTTCTAATTGACAGGAAGAAGCAGTCTAGAAGCGGAGACTGATTCTTTGTGGTAGCTGCAAGACTGAAAGAAAAGATAAAGAGGCTGCCTTTTCCGTACATTGTAGAAAGAAGAGTGCCTTGCCAACCTGTAGAGGTCGAAGAGTTTTGTGCAAAATTGCATAACATTTAAAAAATGCACATTTGCAGCAGAAGCAGTAGCGCTGTGGTGGTCTAATGTTCCTTTGAATGAAATTATGAAATTGAAGCAGTAGTAGACTGTGAGGCAGAGTCTTCTTTCACGGTAACAGTCCCAGGAGGAAGTTGCCAAGGAAAGATCAACTCCCCTAAAAGAAGCATCCTGACACATTTTATATAAGACACTGCAGAGGCTGCAAGAGAAGATTGGTTCTTAAAGCTGATGATTTTTCTATTCAATCTTGGACGGAGGTCATCCAGGACTACTGTTACTCACTGACTGGGATCAATGGGGAACCAAGAGGTGAGTATGAATTCAGCCTGATCAGATTGATTGAAGAGCATGGGTTATTCCTTAAACCAGGCCTCATCGCGTGAGGGAGCTCTTTCTCTTGATGCACCCTTGTGCTGAGGCCAGACTGAGATATGGATCAAATGAAAGAGTGGGGAGCACACACCGCTTACAATACCAAGCTATAAAGGAAAAGCAAAGCGATTAGTGAATGTCAAGGATAAGGTTGACAATACTCTCATAATGTAGCTTATTAACCTGAACTATGTCGCTTGGCAATCACAGAATAATAGGGCAGCTGATGCAAGGTTCGGGTACCTAAGTAAGGACACAAGGATATTAATGGAAAAGCCCTATCCTGAGGAAGTGTGGTTTAGGATAAATAGTGTTTCTTACCAGCGTAATACAGGACAAGGCCACTGTAGTTGACTGCTGAAGACAATGGGGGTTGTTATCCAGTAGAAAAGATTAAAATAATAAAAGGGGAAGGTTAGTAAGGAAGCCATGGGAGAAAGCAAGTCCACGTGGAGACTGCAAGAAAATGCTAAGTAACCCAGACCGGGTTTAGTAAACAGACAGTCCTACGGGATGCAGTAAATAAAGCACTGGTACCTGTTGTTGAGGAGAGGAGCAGCACAGGCGGGGCAAGGAGTACGACTAGCAACCAGCATCCAAACAATGAGCAGCAGACAATCTGAATTCAAGCAAGGTTTGATAAGGGCCGGAGAAACCAAGAACAAAACAGTGTGCAGGAGGCAGTCTGATGGAACAGGCAAGGTTTCAACAATGGGCGTAGAATGCAAGCAATAACTCAGTAGGCAAGGGAGTCAGGGTTTGTCAGGAAGACGATCAATGAAGGTTTGTAAGACACTACCGGAAAGCACAAGCCAATGAGAAGCCGCTGGCTCCAGGTGGGAAGCCTCTTCTACAAAGCTCGAGGCGTTTTCTCCTATGCAAAACCACTGCTGCAGTCACATGAGCGCCCAATGTGACGTGACGTGGCGCAGTTTCATGACGTAACGCTTCCCCAAGCGTAGAACAATGGATGCCCAAAGCAAAGGAGCAGCAACATGGCGTCGGCCTGATGAAACAAGCACATAGATTGGGAACAGGTGCAGAGGCTGCAGGACGCCGGATTTCTAACAGTACCCACCCCCATAGGATGTTGGCCAATCTTACTGCTTTTTACAGTGGCAGGTCATTGGCATCCGTGGAACATTAAAGGCCTTTCTGTGGCAAGCGGCAGACACAGAGAGGCGCTGCCGTGCAGGAGCCAGGAGGCTGCAACATGCGCTGACAACCAACCTCCCCCTGCCTGCGGAGGGGCGGGGCGACACCACGCGCAAAAAGTCACGTGACGTGCACGAGGGGGGGCCTTGCGACGGCCCGTTCCTCGGATGGGCACTGGTCACGTGCGGGAGAGGAGGCGGGGCCTTGCTACGGCCCGTTCCTCGGATGGTCACTGGTCACGTGAGGGAGAGGAGGCGGGGCCTTGCCACGGCCCGTTCCTCGGATGGGCACTGGTCACGTGCGGGAGAGGAGGCGGGGCCTTGCTACGGCCCGTTCCTCGAATGGGCACTGGTCACGTGCGGGAGAGGAGGCGGGGCTTTGCTACGGCACGTTCCTCGGATGGGCACTGGTCACGTGCGGGAGAGGAGGCGGGGCCTTGCTACGGCACGTTCCTCGGATGGGCACTGGTCACGTGAAGGAGAGGAGGCGGGACCTTGCCAAGGCCCGTTCCTCGGATGGTCACTGGTCACGTGAAGGAGGAGGCGGGGACTTGCTACGGCCGTTCCTCGGATGGTCACAGCCCGGTCACGTGCAGGAGAGGAGGCGGGGCCTTGCACGGCCCGTTCCTCGGTTGGTCACTGGTCACGTGAGGGAGAGGAGGCGGGGCGTTGCTATGGTCCCCGCACTACCGTATCACTTCCGGAGGCAGTGACCCGCACGGGGGGTGGTGGTGGTGTCCCCAGGGCGGGTTGGCGGGAGAGTGCGTAATTAGGAACGGACCAGGCAGAGACTGGAGAGGTTGTGGGCAGGCAGAGTTACTGCCGAGGTGCCAGCTCCAACGGGCACACGAAGCGTTGTGTGTGGCTGGGCGGCGAGTATACGCTCAGGTCTGTGGTGAAACCCCAGACCGCCGAGGACTCGAGGACTAACTTGAAGGGGAGCTGCTACCCGCGGGACTTTACCGAGGTCACGTGGGCCCCCCGGCGGTGCCTGCACGGCTGAGGGCGCAGTCCAGGCTAGGGGATCGGCCCAGGAAGAGAACCAGGGAGGAAACACTGGCGTTCAGTGCGTTTTGGTAGAGGCCCGTTCCTTTAGCAAGAACTGAGGACGGTGGCTCTGCTGCAGGGGAGAGGAGACTCTCGGAGAAGGCGGACCCAGGCAGGGCGGAGCAGCGACTGGGTAGAGAGTGCTGGGTTCGAGGAGGAGGAGCGGTCTCTGGAGTCGGATGCAAGGAGTGAGAGTGCTCAGAGGAGGCGGTAAGAATGGGTAAGGGGAAAGGGAAGGTTGGAAAGAAAGGGGGGTGGAGGAGGAGGAGGCAAAGAGGGGGAAGTCATCTGTGAAATTTACACCTGTAGAGGGGGGGAGGGGGGAAATGAGGGACGACATCGCAGCAGATCCCCTCAGAGGGATGTTGAAGGGGGGCTGGTCCGGGACATTTCAGGGTCGGGGACTCCAGGAAAGTGTGCTTTGGAGGGGCTGGAAGCCTCAGTGAGCGGTATGTCTGTAGAGAAGGTGCAGTCTGATAGTGTGTGGAAGGTAGTGTTGAAACCTGAAAATCGTGATAAGACATTTCTGGGGGTGAATCCGACGGAGATTGCTAGATGGTTGAAGGCAGCAGTGGGAGATGTTTCTCGGGTACAAGTGGTGGCTGGGGGTCGGTTGTTGGTGGAGGGGTCGGATGCTGATAGCAAAGCAAAGATTCTGGAGGTACATTGCCTGGGTAGACATGCGGTTAGAGTGTTTGATCAAAGTGGAGTGTCTTGTAAGGGGGTGCTGTATGGAGTGCCAGTGGTTATGAGTATGTCTGAAGTGGAGGAGCAACTGGCGGGAGTGGGGGTGGTGGAGGCATGGAGGTTGGGGAGGAGGGATGCACATGGGGATGTGGTGTCTACAACTGTGGCAGTGAGATTTGAGAGAACGGAGTGTCCGGAGGTGGTGGAGATGGCTTATCAGAGGTATCGTGTGAAAGCATATGTGGCAATGCCATTAAGATGTTATAAATGTCAACGATTTGGACACATGGCAAGAGCATGCAGGAATGAGAGACATTGTGGGAGGTGTGGTGGAGAGCATGATATAAAGGAATGCAAGGTGGGGACTCCGGAGAAATGTGTGAATTGTGGCGGGGAGCATTCTTCCGCGTTTAGGGGATGTGAGAGTTACAGGGTGGCGAGAGAAGTGGTACAGGTGAGGGCGGCGGAAGGTCTGTCTTATGCGCAGGCTATTGCAAAGGTGAAACCAGTACGTGTAGTGAGTGAGGTGAGTAAGGAAAAATTGGTGGTGGATGAGGTTGTGGGAAGAAAGAAAGTGGTGGGTGAAGTGAAAGGTGTAGAAATGGTAGTTGTTTCAAAAACGGAGTTTTTGTGCTTTATAGTGAATGTACTAGATCTAGTTCAGGGGAATACGCCCATCAGTTCATCGGATCTTACGAAAGGAGTGGTGGAAGCTGAGAGGAGGTTTTTGAATGTTGTAGATGTATCAGAAGAAGATGTGTTTAAGAAGGTTGTTAAAGTGCGGAAGTTGAGTGGGGTACCGGTATGAGGATTTTGCAGTGGAACGCGAGGAGTTTGTTGAGGAATGGACAGGAGTTGAAAGCTGTGTTGTGTGAAGAATTGAATGTTGACGTGGTTTGTATTCAGGAGACATGGTTGAGGGGTGATTTAAGATTTGTAATACCAGGTTTTTAGTTGTTTCGTAAGGATAGGGAGAGGGGGAGGTGTGGCTCTAGCAGTTCGAAAGGGGTTGATTGCAAGGGAGATTGCGGTGGATGGAGCAGTAGAGGCGATTGGGGCAGGGATTCGGGTAGGAGGATCAGAAGTATTGGTGCTGAACTATTATAATCCGTGTGAGGTGGTGGAAGTGGGTGTGTTGACTGGAGTGATAAGAGGACATGTGGGATCGTGTGTTTTGTGTGGTGATTTTAACAGTGCCAACACGTTGTGGGGTAGTGATCGGACAGATATGAATGGAGAACTGTTGGAAGACATGGCGGATGAATTGAGTCTGGTATTGCTGAATGATGGATCGGGTACGAGATTGGACGTGAGGACTGGGAAGCTATCGTGCTTGGATTTGACCTGGGTGACTGCTGCAATTGCAGGAGAATGTGATTGGGAGGTGCGTGAGGATGGAGACATGGGGAGTGATCATTCTGCTATTTTGGTGACTGTGAGGGGTGAGGTAGGGATCAGGTCACGTATGACTGGAAGTCGGTTGAATTTTAGGAAGGCTGATTGGGAGGTGTACAAAGGAGTGTGTCGGGATTTGATTGTTCCAAGGGGAAGAGAGGGAGGAATGGATGAATGGAATGAACATCTGGTGCAGGGAATGAGAGCGGCGTCTGTGGCAGCAATTCCGGAGGTTGAGAAGGGGAAGGGTGGGAAGATTGAGGTTCCTTGGTGGTCGGTGGAATGTTCAAGAGCAGTGGCAGTACGAAAGAAGGTTAGAGCAAGAGCGGTGAGAACGGGAATGTTGGTGGATCTGATGGCATATAAGAAGGCTAAGGCGGTGGCGCAGAGAGTGATTAGAGAAAGAAAGCGAGGATATTGGAGGGGCTATTGTGGGTCTCTGGGGAGTGCTTCTGGTGTGAGTGAGGTTTGGAAACAGTTCAAACGGATGTCCGGATTAATGAGGTCGCAGGGTGGTATGTCTGTGTTGCTGAAAGGAGAGGAGGTGATTAGTGAGGATGGGGATAAGGCGAATTTGTTGGGGGAGTATTTTGCGGGGGTTCACAGTTCGAGGAACTTCCCAGAAGAGGTGAGGATACGAACGGGTGTGGTAGAGGAGGAGACGAGAGAGGTGGTTGCGAATGTTGGACCTTGGGAGGAACAATATGAGGTTCCATTTTCGATGACAGAGTTGAATGGAGCGATTCGAAAAGGGAAGTGGTCTAGCCCTGGGGTGGATGGAATTATGTATGTATTTTTGGAGAAGTTGCCTGAGGAATGTAAGTTAGAGGTATTAGCGTTGTTTAATGAGATCTGGAAGAATGGAGTTTTGCCTAAGTTGTGGAAAAGAGCGATTGTTGTGGCGATTTTGAAGGGTGGCAAGGTTCCTACAGAATGTAAGTCATATAGACCGATTGCGTTGACTGTTGTGCTGTGGAAGGTTATGGAACGGATGGTGGTTGAGCGACTGGGGTTTTATTTAGAGTCGAATGGATGTTTGAGTGACTTTCAGAGTGGGTTCAGGAGGAATCGGTCGGTGGCTGATCCATTAGTGAGATTAGTGACTGGGGTGGAGGAGGCACTATGTGATGGAGAGTTGGTGGGAGCGTTCTTTTTGGATTTGGAGAAGGCGTATGATATGGTATGGAAGGGAGGGTTGTTAGTAAGACTGTTGGAGATGGGTGTGAAGGGAAGAATGTTTCGGTGGATCAAAGCATTTTTGGCAGATAGGACATTTCAGGTGAGAGTGAGGGGGGTGCTGTCTGAAGTTTGGAAGATGGAGAATGGGACACCACAGGGAAGTGTGATTAGTGCGATGTTGTTTAATGCGATGGTGGATGGGTTGATTCGAGCTTTGGCAGGATGTGGGTGTCAGGTGGATTTCTTTGCGGATGATGGTGTGGTCTGGGTAAGAGGGCGGTGTTTGTTGTTGGTACAGAGACGGTTGCAAGCTGCGATTGTACGCATGGAGGAGTGGTGTGGGAAATGGGGTTTCTCGGTGTCTGTGGATAAGAGTGTGAGTATGGTGTTCTCAAGGAAAAGAGTGCAGCAAGAGTTGAATTTGGTTTTGAAAGGTGTGAGGGTGAAAAGCGTGGAAGAGTTTCGATATTTGGGGGTGATTCTGGATAGAAAGTTGAATTGGAACGTGCAAGTGAATGGAGTGATAGACAAGTGTAAACGCAGGTTGAATTTGTTGCGGGCAGTGACTGGGAAAGAGTGGGGTGCGCAGCAGAAGTGTTTACGGATGTTATATAAGGGATTGATTTTGAGTGTGCTAGATTTTGGATGTCAGGTGGCAGTGGGTTTCACAAAGAGTCAGAAGTTACGATTGGATAGGGTGCAGGCGAGAGCGTTGAGAGTATGTTCGGGTGTGATGAGGTCCTCTCCAATGAATGCGGTTCAGGTACTGGTGGGAGAGATGCCATTGGGATTGAGAAGGGATGTGTTGAATATGAGGTGGTGGGTGAAGTGTAGTGCGAAGAGTGTGGCTCATCCGGTACGTGAATGTTTGCGGTATAATTGGAGGTTTGACTATTATGGGGATCGGTGGAGGAGGAAAGGGGGCACTTTGGGGTTTCACATGTGGGAGAAGGGGGTGCAGTGGGGTGTGGACGAGTTGATGGTTGTGACAGATATGGATCTGGTGAGGTGTCCGATGTGGATGATGAGGTCTCCTAAGGTGTGCTTGGAGTTGACGAGTGTGGTGTCAAAGAAGCGAGGATTGCGGGGTGAGATCAAAGATTTAGGTCAGGCATATGTGGCAGAGAAAGAAGGGTGCAGGGTGTTCACGGATGGTTCAAAGGATCCGGTGTCTGGAAGAGTGGGAATGGCGTACTATTTGGAAAGCACTGGGGAGTATAAAGTGGGGCGTCTGACGGATGATGTGTCAATTTGTACGGCTGAATTGGTGGCGATTGCAATGGCGATTGAAAGGGTATGCGAGTTGAGGTTTGAGAAAGTAGTGGTATTTTCAGCTTCATTGAGTGGGTTGCAGGCGATTGTGGCAGGGGATGGAGATAGGAAGGATGTGATTTTGGATATCAGGAGAAAGATTGATCAATGTGTGCGTGGGGGGATGGATCTGGAGTTGGCGTGGGTCCCCAGTCATAGCGGCATTCTGGGAAATGAGTTAGTGGATCTGGCGGCGGGTGAGGGTATGAGAAGGGAAGCAGTTGATGTAAGGTTGCCTTTGAGTGTGGATGAGACAAAGGTAGTGATGGTGAGGCGGATCATGGATGAGTGGCAGGAAAAGTGGGTGAGTGGGGTAAAAGGTAGGTGGATGTTCGGTATTCGTGAGAAAGTGTCAGTAAAGGTGGATCCGGGAAGTCTAGAATGGAGGAGGGGGGAGGAGGTAATGCTGAATCGATTGAGAATAGGGCATGTGGGGCTCAATGAATATCTGTTTAGAGTTGGGAAACGAGAGTCGAGGGAATGTGCGGTATGTGGAGAGCCTGAGACTGTGGAACATTTTCTGTTTAGGTGTGAGAGATACGCTGTAGAGAGAGAATTGATGAGGGTTCGATTGTCTGCGCAAGGTGTGGCTGAGTTGAGTGGGAAGGCTTTGTTGGGAGGTGACTGGGTGAGTGGCAGGAGGAGGAGTAGTGTGTTGTTGGATTTTGTGAGGCAGACAGGACGGTGGGAGGAATTGTGAGTTTTACGTAGGTTGAATGCTGAATAGTGGATAGGTGCACATCATCCAATTGGATGGGGAAGCGCCTGCGTGGGTCCGCCCACGCGTTCATTAATTAAGAAGAAGAAGGCAGTGACCCGCAGGCGCAGAGAGAGGCCGGGCTTCGTGGCGCGTGTTCAGCTCACACGGCTTCGTTTGCGGGAAGTAGCCGGGATCTGAGGCGGAGGCTCCCGCTGCGGCGCTGATCGAGAGGTAGGTCGAGAGGGGAGCATGCGGCCCTCACAGCGTCACTCACAGTTTGTAAATAATAATAATGTATCTAGCGCTACGAGTGAGCCCTGGGGCCTCTGAGCGCTGCTTATTGCGAGCCACGGTGTGTGGAAAGCGGCTTCCTGCAGCTGGTGCTCAGGCCTGGGGAGGATTATGTGCACCCTTGGCGCTCACTAATTCTGGAGTCAGCAGACAGTGCCCTCCCTCCCTCCCTCCCTCCCTTCCTTCCCATCAACGCTCCACGGCTGGCGAGAGCACTGGCTGCATGCACTAGTACCGCAGAGCAGCGGGCGGGCAGGGGAGAAACCCGCAGCCGCTGACCCGACCGACCGACCGGGGGGGGGGGCGGCCACCAACCGGGGGGGGGGGCGGCCCCCGCCCCCCCCCACCCCTGTCCAGTCAGCGGCTGCGGGTGCAGTGCCATAGGACTCTTATTTAGGGTGTCTCGCAGATGAGCTGCCACTTGCCAGCCACTGTTCTTCCGATTGCTAGGAAATGTGTGTATATGACCTGCTCCTATTAGAGGGGCCGGGAGGTGGTCATGTACCATAGATGCACAAACCGAGCAAGTCGGGACAACCTGCGTCCCGCAGAGCCAACCGGCAAACTGCGGGACAGAGTCCAGAATTACTGTACAATCCTGCACAATACAGGACCCTATAGTTGGCCACCCTTTGTGGGACACGTTGGGGTGCTACAGGTGTGGCCACCCTTTTTGCAAGGCGGCGTGTTTTGTTGCTGCAGGGGGCTGTGTGTGTTTGGGGCTGGGGAGGAATGAGGATAGAGTGGCGGGTCGTGGGGGATTTTGGTGAAGGATGGTATTCAGTGTTCTGTACTTGAGTTTGGAGGGGAGTTGAGGATGATTGGTGTGAGGTTGTTTATGGGTGTTTGTGTTGGTGGTTTAGAATTTTTACAATCCGTGTAGACCTCTTCATGTGGTGGATTTGGAGTAGGCCTTGGGGCAAGTGGCAGATTTTTTTTTGTGGTGATTTTAATTGTCACAATACGTTGTGACATAGTGCTGTGACAGATGTTAATGGGGCTAGTCTTCTTGGGGTGCTTGCTGGCTGAGTGTGGGCTTGTTTTATTGAACTCGCCCGGGCATACTAGGACTGATGTTCATACCGGTATGGGGTCTTATCTGGAATTGACCTGGGTCTCAGTTCTAAGTGTGTCCGGAAACTGAGGACGCATGGTGAGTGATCATGGGTATATATCCGTAGAGGTACATGTCAGGGTCTGCAAGTCCTGCCCAGATGGGGTGTAACTTCTGTAATTTGGATTGGGTGAAGTTTTGAGAGGTGTGTATCAGGTTGATGGGTGTGATGGGCTGGGTGATGCCTTGGGGGTGGGGGTGCCACCCACTGTGGATGAGATGGATTTGGTTCTGCAAGACATCTTTCAGAGTGTTGTGGCGGAACTGGCCCCGGCTTGAAGTGAGCTCTTCGGGAAACCTGAGGTACCATGGTGGTCGTCGGATTGTACAGTGGCTGTTCAGGATAGGAAGAGGAGGTGACTGAATGCCATGCTTATTAAAGCAGTGGCGGATGTGGTCGCCTATAAAAAGGCTAGGGCACTGGTGCAGAGGGTGATTCGGTGTCATAAGCGGGTGTATTGGAGGAATTTTTGTAGTACTCTCTCTAGTGATACTTGTTTGTCGAAGGTGTGGGTGGGTTTTGCTGTAAGACCAGGCAGGCGAGAGGTGGATCTCGTATTTTGGTGATTACTGATGAGGGGTGTGATATGGTGGATGATGGTGGTAAAGCAGAGGCACTGGGAAAGTATTTTGTAGGTGTGCACAGCCCTGAAAATTATTCTCTGATGTCCAGGTGGGAAATGGCAGAGGTTATGGCTGTCAATCGGGGTATGCTGAATGTTGTGGCCAATTGGATATCCAGTATGGATATGTCCTTCACTTTCTTGGAGTGACTTGCGGGCTGTCCGGATGAGGATGGGGTGCATTTTATTTATTTGTAACCTTTGCCGGGTGTTGCCTAGTGGTTGGAAGAGGGCTGTCATCCTGCTGATTCGGCCCATTGCCTTGACATGTACTGAAACTCTAGTGACCAGGTTATTTGCATTATGTCGAGTCTCTATCTCTCCCCTACCAACACACTGTTGATTACATTAACACGTGTTTATAACTCGCCACCGATTTAATGTGTTGTGCACAGGCATGCCTCCTACACATAACTGTGCCTAAGTCGGTGAAACTCGAATTAGCCTATCCTTGCATTCTATTGCTTTTTAAAGTGTTGTGTACATGTAAGCCACCTACACTTGATTGCATATCATAGTAGTTTATGCCACTGGGCTTAAGTGTAACCTGACCTAGCCTACTCCTGGACGCTAATGCTACTTAAGGTGCTGCATGTATGCAAGCTACTATCTCAATGCATTACTATATTACACCAATGCTATTATATCTCTGCACAGCCATTCATGTATTTGATGAACTTTACATATTAAGTCATACCATAATCGAACACTAGCCGTGTTGTGGACTTAGTGCATGCTCTGGCACAAATTCCTTGGGTAAACCTACCCATGCCATAAAGGGAATAAGGACATTGTAAAATTGTGTTGTGGTTCTGTTCCGTAATGGAAATGCCTCCGGGTACTGCGTAGCATGGTCAACAATCGCCAGGAGATGTTTATGTCCTCAGCTGGATGGTTCCAATAGACTCACAATGTCCATACCTATCCGCTGGAAGGGTGGCTGGACCAGGGACATTCATTGCCGGGTAGCCTTGGGTACCACAGCTCGGTTTTTCAGTTGACAGTCCGGGCACTGTCTACAGTATCGGGAGATTTGGCCATGTACCCCTGGCCAATATTTGTATTTATTTAAATTGTATGTAGTGCCTTAAGCCAAGACACTGTACAGATAATCGGGACAGTACATACAATGAATGGTAACAAAAAAATTAAAGCAATCTGTCTCGCTCACCAGGGTGAAGAAGGAAGGTGGGACACCAACGACTTAAGAAAAAGGCAGTAGGAGGACATAGAACGAAGAGAAGGAGGCAGGGCTTTCCGGTTTAGGGGTGCCAGAAGTGAAAAAGACTGAGAGCGAGACTGACCAAAGGGAGGATGGGTAACTACTAGAAGAAATTGGGATGTAGAATGAAGAGATCGTAGAGGAGTATAGAAAGAAACCAGAGAGGAGAAATAGTCGGGTGCAAGATCATGGAGAGATTTGAAGACAAGACAAAAATTCAATTTGAGTTGAGAGTGGAAAGCTAGCCAGCCAAGAGTAGAAAGGGAAGAGGAAATGGAGTTGCAGAAAGAAAGAAGACACAGTAGACAGATGCATTAAAACAGATTTAAGGGGAGCAAGACGAGTAGCAGGAAGCTCCAAGAGATCGGTGGAACAGTCGGGGAAAAGATCAGAGAGGGTATCTGCAGTTTTGTAGCTTGAAATGTAAGAACTGGGCGGGCTTTGCGTATGTTATGCAGATGGAAGCAACAGGCGCGCAGGACAGTGAAATATGGTGAGTGAAGGACAAGGCAGAATCAAGGTGGAGCCCCAAATTGCAAGTAGTGGAAGAAATCAAGAGCTGGGATAGGGTGAACAAAACAAAGGAGGGAGGTATAGGGGGAGGAAGAGTGTTAGCAGAAAAGAACCTCAGTTTTAGCAGCATTAAGAGTAAGATAGTGAGTAGACATCCAATATTTGTTTGATAGTTAATAAACAGGAGGACACTCTTGAGGTGAATGTCAGAAGAGAAAAACGAAAAGCACTGAAAAAGCGGAGTATCATCGGCATAAAAATGGATGTGTAAAACCAAACAAGGAGATAGCCGCAGTGAGAGGGGAATTGTAGAGAGAAAAAAAGGACCCAAACGGAGCCTTGTGGGACACCGCAAGCAAGGGAAAATGTGTTGGATGATTTGCCGGCCCAAGAAACGGAAAATGTTCTTTTGGGGCAGGTATGACTAAAACTAAGAAATAACAGCCAGAAAAATCAAAGGATGAAAGAGAAGCCAAGAGAAGAGGGTGATTAACAGTGTCAAAAGCAGCAGAAAGATCCAGCAAAATAAGAAGAGATGAGTGTTTAGAATAGCGTTCAGTAAGCAAAGAATTCACAACGGAACAAAGAGCAGTTTCCTTGGAAGAATAGAAGATTTTTATAAAACAAAAGTATACACTTGAGGACACCAACTGTTCAAGTAGTTTAAAAAGATAGGGCAATATGGAAATAGGACATACATTTGAAACCAGCAGGGGGTCAGCCGTGGGTTTCTTTAAAATTGGAATACTAGAGGCATGTTTAACCCATTAAGTGCCATGGGTCCCCCGGGTCCCCCCCTCCCAATGCCAAGGCCTTTTTTGGTGATTTAGGCATGTCGCCATTAACTTTTTTGCTACATGAGATATCTCAGCCAAATTTGGCCCCTTTTTTTCCCACATGTAGGGGGTGGGTCGTAACACCACCCAGGAATCCTAGGTTGCTGTACAGGGGTGAGAGAAAATAACCAAAAAGGGGGAAATCTGGAATTTTTTGAAAAAATGCCAATAAAATGATGTACAAGAAGCCTGTGGTTCTTTCCTTTTAAGAGCTAGGAACAAATGGTTTGTTCTTGATTCCCCAATGTCCTGGCTTTCAAGAACAGGTTGAGTGGAAAATATTTTGACGTGGTTATCACCTGTTTTGTGAGAGGTAGGCGATTTTGCCAATTGGACATGCGTGGACGGAATGGAAGAAAAGGGTAGGAAAGCCGTATTGGAGGACAGGAAGGCATAGATTTCTGAAAAGTAGACAAAATTCCAAGTTTAGGAAGGGGTGATTTGCGCAGGTCAGGCAACAACTAGGTAGGGGAAAATTCCATAGTTTGGGGGAAAAGCGGGGAAAATACTGAAAAAAAGGTATGTGGTGGACATGGTTGGCTTGGTACGGCAATGGCTTCTATGAATTTTGAGAAAAACAATGCTCCGATTTCCATGGGTGTCCTTTTTTCAGAAATGCATGGGGTTCCCAGTTTTCTTTGGTGGCTTGGACACCCTACACCCATATCGGTATGGAGTGCAATTCAGGAAAAATCCTGAAACTCAGCTGTCGGAAAAGACTTTGGGTTAACCGTGTTTTAGGCTTTCCCTTTGGCGCCCAGGTATGTGTGCCCACACATGTGATGTACCGATTTCATCGGGACACGTGTGGGGACGCTGGAAGGTAGGCCATGTGTTGTTGGCGGCGTGTTTCGGTGGGTGGCCAGAGCGAAATGTCTGAAAATTGTCTTTATTTCCAGCCAATTTCAGAGACATTTCCCTCTGTCCATTCACCGAAACACGTCGCCAACAACAGATGTTATACCATCTTGCGTTCCCACAGGTGTCCCGACAAAAACGGTACCTCACATGTGTGAATGCACCTACCGGGACGCAAAAGGAAAAGGCTAACCCACTGGTAACTACAAGCCTTTCTTTCGGCACAGCACATTTTGTTCATGTGGGCAGCCTACAGATTTGGCCCTAGGGTGTTGAAGCCAGCAAGGAAAACTGGGAACCCCATGCATTTCCCAAAGGAGGACACCCGTGGGAATCCAGAGATCTGACTTGCGCAAATCTACCCAGAATGTATTACCCACAAGCCCCGTCAAAGACCCACATAGGAGAAGGGTGCCCAAGGCCAGGGACATTATCGCCGACTTTGCTGGAGCTCTGGCTGGCCTGCGTTACAGCTTCTCCCCATCAGGGAGTCCCGGCAGTGTGCCAATACCTCCCCAAAGGGAAAAGCTGTAATGCAGCCCAGCCACAACTCCAGGACGGGTGGAGGGGATGTCCCTGACCTCGGACATCTATGTACCATGTGGGTGTACCGTCCCCTAAGCAAAGCGGCAGCTCCAGGGAGCCCCAGCAGGATCCCCATTCTTCCCTGGAGGTGACATCTGTAGCGTAGCACAGCCAGAGGTACAGCCTGGGCTTGCAGACGGACAACCCATATGGGAGACATCCACTCCCAGGGGAAAAAAGCAATGTTCTGCTGGCATGGGGGGCAATTTGTGGTCTGCCCCTGCAATTGTGTCCCAGCTCACCAAAATATCTGCCCAGACGTCCCATTCCCACCCACACCAACAATCCAACCCCAGTCTCACCCACCCCACTGACAGTGTGCCCTAACCATAGAATAATAAACAGTACTTGCATAACATTGCAGCTGCTTGCATAGAAAAAGCTGTAAACGAAACAAAACATTTGTTACCTACGGTCAACCCAGCAAAACAAATCTACACTCCACTCATGACCCCGCCCCTTGCAAGCCATCCCCGGTGGTCTACTGAACCCCCCCCCCCCCCATGAAAACACATTTGCCTCTTCCTGTACACATGTTGAGAATATCTTTACACATAAGATACTTAATTAGCTTAATAGGATTGTGAGGATATTATCCTGCTGCTTTCTTGCACCATGCACTTTAGCAGACCTGTCATGGCGGGCCAGCAATCCTGTTTGCATTATCATTTTTGTACTTTTTTGCTAGATGCATTTTGCACTTTAGCAGGCTTACCCTCTAGGCGTGACAGCAGACTATGGATTGTTATTATGCCCTTTTGCACTGTTCTGTCACTTGTGTATTCCATTTCCCATGGTGCACCCTGTGAGAAAGTAGAAGGTGTTGCACCCACTAGTCCCTGGGTATCTGTCATCCAGGTGGCCAGTACACGGTCATTGCTTTTGGATCCAGTTCCTGGGGGCGGACCAGGGCGGGAGGATCAGCTGGGTGAGGCATCTTCAGGAAGTGGGAGTGGGACACCGGACGGGAGACAGTGTCCCCTTCCCTGTAACACCTTTACAAACTATGCCTGACAACATTTCTGCTAATTCAAGTGTGTTACCAGGTGGTTGGGGGCAGGACGGGCAGGGAGGAGAGGGTGGTACAAGCATAGCAAACTGACAATAGTGCAGTGTGTGACCAGCAGTTAGGATAGGAGGGGATATGAGCAGGGTATTGTGCCTTTTATAATGTGCCCCTAACAGTGTCTCAGGTGCACAATGCAAAGGGAGGGAGGGGGCAAGGGTAGACGGAAACAGAAGTGCGGGTGATGGGCGAAGGGAGTTGCACCTGGACCAGGAGGGCAGAAATAGTGCAGAGGGTTGTCTCTTAGGGAAGTGCGTAGTGCGGGGGCAAGTAGTGTGGGGACCCGGAGGCAAGTGCAGGGACTGGTGTGGGTCCTGGGACATGTAAGATTCTGAGGTGAGCTAGGCGATCAGTCAGCAAGCTGAGTAGAAGGAGGTGGTGACAGGTAGAAGGCGAGAGGTAGAGAGAAGGCAGAGGAGAAGAGGAAGGTGTTGAGCAGTTTCCGGGAATTTCAAGGAGATCTGGCTCGAGCTGGAGAGAGGCAGGGAGACCATTCTGGAGGGGGGCCCCTGCAGAGGATAAGGGTGTAACCCCAAGTTTCTGTTTGGAAAAACGGCTCACTCTCAGAGTGTTGGAGGAGGATGAGCGTAGTGCTCTAGAGGGATTGTATTTGGGAAGAGTGATTTGTAAGTACTGTGGCCCCCTACCCCAGAAAGTCTTGGTAACTATGCCGAGGGTCTTGTACTTAAACCTTGCTGCCACGGGGAGCCAGTGGAGGGATTTCAGTGCCAGAGAGGTGAGATCCCTGGTCTTGAGGCCAAGGAGAAGTCTCGCGGTTCTGTTCTTGATGGGTTGTAAAGGTCTGAGTGTAGAAGCAGGGAGATTGAGAAAGACACTGTTACAGTAGTCCAGTCCAGAGCTTTGGAGACAATGAGTCTCTGGGGGAAAGTGATAAAAGGTAGGATACCTTGGAGGTGTAGCTGGTAGTGGGATTTCTTGGATGTATCTGAGATGTACGAGGAGAAGGATAGAATGGAATCGAAGATGACCCCCAGGTTGTTTGCCTCACTGGTGGGTAAGGGTGCCGGGCCAAGTTCCACCTGGGAAGAACGGTCAGAGAGAAAGGAGGTAAGCCACGCCAAGGCCTGATCAGTGATGCCCAAGGTATCACAGAGATGATTGATCAGGGTGTTATGGTTCATTGTGTCGAATGCAGAGGAAAGGTCAAGGAGAATGAGGACAGATGGAGAGTTCGTCAGGATTTGAGAGCAGGTCTTCACGGGTGTTCAGGAGAGCAGTTCCGTGCCTCTGGATGCTCTGAAGCCAAACTGATGATCGTGGAGACAACCAACAGATTCTGGGTGAGGGAGTAAGCTGAGATCCAACTTCTTCAGTAGTTTGTCCAGGAAAGAAGTGATGGAAATAGGGCGATAGTTTTCCTGGATAGAAGGGTCGGCAGAAGGTTTTTTGAGTAGTGGGTGCCCCAGGGGCTTTCATAGACCAGACTAGCCTAGTAACCTCCTCAGGTGTGATTGGGGGGGGAATAGGGAGAGGGGGGAGAAGTGTGTGAGAGGGCTCCGAGTATGTTGGTGAATGTGAGGTGGGAGGAAAGGATGCCCAAGGTTTTGTTGGTGAAATGTGATGCAATGCCAAGCAGTGGGCTTGGGTGGGCACAGCGGAAGATGAGGCTGCAGAAGCGTTTGCAAGTTCCTTGCAGGCGTTGAAAAGTTTGGCCCTGTTGTTAGATGCTGCCGAGTGCAGGCTTGAATATGGACTCTTTCTTGCACTGAATGCAGAGTCTATATTGCCTTTGAAGAAGGCGACATGACATTTTGTGTGTAGTAGTGTAGCTAAACATGGTCGCCAACCAAGACCAGGCTGTTTGTGAACATCGATAGGATGACGGACGTCATATTTATGTGTGCAGTGTTCTACCCTTCATTAGCCATGTGATCAAGCACCGAGTGGTGCCAAACGCGTTGCAGATGTTATCTGTTTACCTCCTCAAGACTTGGGCTTTACATAAAATTTGAATATTTTTGCAATGTTTGTGCTTCCATTGTCTGAGATCACGGGAGTGCAGTCCATTCCTATATTCACAAGCTGTTTATGCTCTATATCCAGTATGGGGATTAAAAGCAAAGGAACCGTGCCAGGCATCCTAACACGAAAAAGAAAACTGAGTAAAGTACTGTCGTACGTTGGCTCTTTCCTATAGAGTTGCAGGTGGGTGCGGAGCGCCAGGGTTAGCAGTAAACACCCTCTATGGGTTTGAAGGCACTCTGCGCCTGTCACCGCCATTGCCCGGGCATGCATTGAGGCACTCCCCTGACTGGCAGGGGAGCACTGCAAGCCCCGGCCACTAATAATTACGGACGCTTCCCACAGCAGTGAGCGCTCGGCTTTCAGCCCTCCTGGGCTGGATAAAATTGAAGGGGCCACCCTCCCCCCCCCCTCCCTCCCCCCCTGTCGGGTGGCCTACCAGGACTCCCAGGGCCACACCTGGCAAACGTGGCACAGATTTAAGAGAGTTGTAGGCCCTCCCACCCCCACGCTGGAACTGCCTGCTGGGCTACTTGTAGCATACGCAGCCTAGACAAAGATAATATTTTGTGCCCCTCCCATACACTGTTTCTGCTGCCAACTATAGCTTAGAACTGCTTGCCACAGGGCCATCAACACCAAGAGCAAAATCAGGAAAAGAGTAGTAACAAGGACCTTGAGACCCTCCTGGAAGTAGGGTGTTTTATATATAGATTTTGGTACAGTGCACTGTATGGACTTTGTATATATTTTTTTAAAGACTTTTGGACTTTTATTGTTTAGATACACAGCTGCTTAGGTTATTTGTTTATAGTGTCACTTGAGTTCCACTTTTTTTTAAATACACAAAACTCGCAAAACCGCCTATTGGTGTGCCAGAAGAGAAAAGTATGTACGAGCATATAACAAATAAAAGAACCGTACACCAGCATTCCTTTATCCGCTTTGACTTCAGAGCCTTTTGGATGATGTGCTGTAGGATGTGAGCGCCTTTTTATCGGCAGCCTGCTTTCCGTAACAGTGCTTTTTAAATATTTTCCTTGGGTTTCTTTCCCATCTTGTGGCTTCCTGCTGTGTGTTTGCAGGCAGTCCTCCCCACCGACTGGCCACCCCTACTGGGTATGATTGGCTCCCAAATGCATCACGTGACCTGATGCAACCATCTTCTGAAAACCGCCCTGGGCAGCTGGCTAAGGGCCAGAGGCAAAGGGCAGCCTCCTTCCTTGGCATATCCCCTTCCCTGTTTGCCCCTCTTCACCTGTGGACACCGACGGAACACCCTACAGCCACTACTCGGGTAAGTTGGTGTGGGCAGGGACCTCAGCCATTTCTTGTATCCAGTAAAACCCTACCACCTCTACATTACTAACCACATGGTCCAACATGGAGTTGTTTTACACTGCACACTCTCTAGTTAGCCAAATGTGTTGAAGATAGAAGGAATGGATAGGTAGCCAAGGTATTGCACTAGAAGGAATTGAGGATGGGTTATGTTTGGCACTTGGAGGTATTGTGAGGGTAACTATTGTGTAGCAATTGGAAAACTGTGAGAGTGACTAGGGATTTGCACTTGGAGAGGTTTGTGAGGGAATCCAGTGCATTCCACTGGGAGGAACATTGAGGGCAGGCACTGTGCTCCACTTGGATGAGTATTGGGCATGTTTTTTTAATTTCTTATCTGATGTAACTCATTTTACGGGTAATGATTGCATCCATAAGTGGAAATGAGGTACACAAGTAAGGATTCAGATGGAGGAGACTGACACACAGATGTTATGGTGATTGCGAAAGATTTTTATTAGCAAAGAAAATAAAGAGAAAACCTTACTTTCCCTAATTCTGGGAGGGTTTTCCCTGCCTCAACTTAAATACTAACAGGGTTGTTAGTATGTTGTAATGACTTGGAGTCCACCCACCGTCCTGTGTCAAAGTCCCTATCTCTGTTCCTTACACTCGTAACTAAACTAAAGGTTGTGCCAATGTCTTTGGTCCAGGAGAAGGACTCCCTTCTCCTGGACTGGGTATTGCTGTTCTGCCACGTACTGTCATGAAGAAGATGATATCTCTCGTATGAATCTTCCTTTGGGATTTCAGTCTTTCCCCTGACTCAATTGTAGCCTCGCGAACCGGCCGGTCCTGGGCTCTTCTGGCTTCTGTCTAGAGTTTCTTGTGGCTTCTCGCTCTCCGGTGTGCTGCAGTGGCTCCACTGCATCTGGTTCCTCTTAGGCTGTGCATCTTCTCTCGGCCATGAGTTCAGCTGCCTCACAGGCCTGGACCTCTGCTCCCCCCCTCGCTTTCTCGCTTTGTCTGCACGAACCAGATGGGTATGTCGCTGCTTGCCTCTAAGTGTCCCGGTCAGCCACCTCTTCTGTTCTCTGCTCTGACACTCCAGGGAATGATTGCCCCTTCCTTTAGACCCTCGTCATTTCAGATTCTTCAATGTAAGTTTGAGGACCACTAGAAGAATGGTCACCTATGTTGCTAGTAGCACTCTTCGTGGTTCCGTACCTCCTCCCAGTACTTGTTCCATAAGTCTCCCTTGGGTAGTCTGTACTCTTCTTCGTCCAAGTAGGTGTTGGACCTATGGTCCTAAACATATACATGGGGTGACAAGGTCTGGATTTGGGGTATGTATTGGGGACATGAGGGCTGGTTTGGGAGGGTGATTGTACCGCTTTCTCCCTGGACGTTTGTCCTTGTCCCCAGAGGTGGAGTCTCTCCCCATGAGATCCTCCCACTGTTTTCCACCCACAGGCGGACTGCTGGATAGCGGCCTGAACCGCTCTAGCCTCAAGGGAAGGAGCTCCTCCTTGGGGAGAAATAAGTGATGACATCCAGGGATTCATCACAATGGTAATGAAAGCAATGCAATGATTATAATTGAACAAGATGCCGTACAGACACTTAACTAAAAAAATATAATTTTTTAGGTGCATTGCAGTTGAGCATCTGCAGATCGGTGGAGTGACCGGGATGGCCAATCAATGCTTCAGGTAAGAGGAATAATTGTTTCCATGTTCTTCAAGCAGCTGCATTTATCTTCTGTCTTAAACGTTTCTACTCTGGGCTCGTTTGGATTTGAAAGATGCCAGCAAAAGCTCAAAGCAAAACAACTCCTATAATCTACCTTCCAAGACCACTGCCAGGGCCCCAACAGTGTTGAGGCAAGTTCCAGTTTGGGGATGGTGCAAAGCCTTTTTCAGGGGGACCTAAACTCCAACCCCGACAGAGAAATGGCTGATTACTTTCACCGCGGGGGATAAAGTATGTAAAGGTAGAAAGAAGGGCACTACTGAAACGGCTGTCCTAGACAACCATTCTCTGCTCAAACGGGTATAGCCGCCATTACAGATAGTGGAAGGGACAGAGCTGCGAGCAGTATTGCTGAGAGAGAGGCGCTGTCTTTTGCGAGGCAAGACTCTAACCATAATCTGTGAGGTACTCCCGTACTATATGCAAGATGCATGAAGATTATTTTATTTTGATTTTTGCAAATATAAAATCAACATTGATATATCACAATTGTCATATCGCATATGCCCTCCACCCTCCCTTCCCATAGCAGATACTCTTATGCCTTTTTGTCCTTGGTCTTCCATCCCCCCATAGTAACCCAACTTCCACTCCCTTGTTAACCTATGCTGTATTGTAACAATAACAAACTACCTTGAACTTGAACAAACCACCCACCAGAACCCGTCTGTAGAGGTGTAACCACCATTTGCGCCACCTTTTCTAGTGGAACTTGGCGGCTGGATACCTCCTGGTATCCACAAGTAGAAAAAAGGGACCTTCCGAGGACTGAACCTGCTGATCGGCTTCCAATGCACAGATTCCCAGTTCTAGATCCAGGAAGGTGCTTGTGGGTTTCACCAAGCTTGCAGCCTCTCCGTGCTCTCTGGTGGTCATGTCTACTCATGCCTGTGCACTTCATTTGTAGTGACGTCTCTTATACCAGCTGAACATTACGAGTTATTGTCCTTCTCAGCAATGAGTTTAATTTGACTGGTGTCCACACATGCATTCACCTCTTTTGTAGTCTGAAAGAACAGAGCCCTCCCCTTGTGAAGCACTTTTAGTTTTGCTGGGTAAAGGAGCATGTATTTAATTCCTTGCCGCCTCAGCCTTTGATTTGTCGGGATAAATTGACCTCTCCTTCTCTGGACTTGCAGCGTGTTTCCGGGATGAATTGCCAATGCTGCAGATCCTCTACGGCCAATTTCATGAAGCAATGCTGCACTAGCCCACTGTACTCCACCTCACTCTTTCATTACCTCCACTTGCACACCAGTGGCAGGCTTGGAGCACATGGATCTTGACATTAGGAACACCATGGCCCACCCTGGCAGCCCCCCCCCCCCCCCCGATCCCCATGAGACCTGTTCTGACTTGAGTGTCGTGTAGACCGTTGAGACCTCCGTCCCCAAGTGATGCACAGGGGAATCAAAAGAACCCTGCTGTGCGACCTTTTGAGCCACAGGTGGGAGATGTTGCTTCCTGGATCCACGGAACCTCAGGAACACCGATGCTGCTGCAGAAAGAATGGAGTTAAGTACCAGGCAAATACAATAGAATACAAGAATCACAGGATCTGAATAATCACCTATCCGGTGGTTAGAAAACCCGGGAGACCTAGTGAAGGAGGTTCGAGACTCAGATGAGAGGTAGTCCCCAGAACAACAGGGACCGGAATCACACGTGGACACAGGACAGCCCACCTGAATCTAGGGCTGGAGGCATAGCGTGAGTCCCAAAAGGGCAGAAGTCAAACAAAGTTCCAAGGGATGATCCGAAGGCAGGTGAGGGACGAGCCGAGGTTCAGCAATGAGTAAACAGTTCCAAACAAAGGTACAAAAGGATAATCCGAGGGAGCCCAGGTGAGTGATCCAAAGTCAAGGTAAACCAATAGAGCAAAGTCCAAACGTAGTGCTAGAGTCGAAAGACAGATGAGAAGCGGTGAGTGCTCCGTGCATCTGTGACGCCCTCCATCGTCACGTGGGAAACGCCGCTCTGGATCACGTGAGCAGATGATTGATGCGGAAGCGTTCTGCCGCCCCTTCTGCTGTATGCTCTCCATGGCAACTGCCAATGCAGGAAGGGCTGCACCCGAGCACGTACATTGTAACCGGTACGCAGCTTTCGGTCCTTTTGGGGCAACCACATCACGTGAGTCTCGAAACCTGGAGGGAGTAGTGTGGGAACCCGGGGAAGGTGTTGTGGAGGTGTTAGCAGTGTTCTGGTGTGCAGAGGAGCGTCTAACATAGCCCCCCCCCCCCCAACGGCCCACGACCCCGTGGGCAGGACGGGTGATCCCGATGTAACTGGGCCACCAACTGAGGAGCGTTAACATCCTGGGCGGAAACCAAGAGCACTCCTCCGGGCCATAACCCGTCCAATCCACCAAATACTGGAGCCCACCCCTAAACCAACGGGAACCCAAATAGCTGACACTTCAAAGACATCAGGGGAGGCCAGGGCCACCGGGGCACGGAAACGGGATGAATCGGGGCAAGGCTTGAGAAGGGAGACATGAAAAACAGGATGGATTCGCCAAGAGCTCGGGAGAACCAGATGAAAAGCCAATGGATTCACAACCTGGGAGATCACCTACGGCCCAACAAAGCGAGGCAGAAGTTTCCGACAACCAACCAGGCGAAGGTGACGGGAAGACAACCACACCCGGGGTACAAGCATGAACAGCAGACAGATCCTTAAGAAAAGCCGTGGCCGCAGGATTCAAAGAGACAGAAGTGTCAGGGACGGGCAAGACCTTGGGGTGTTGGCCATAGAGGGCGTAGAAAGGAGAGAGACCGTAGCAGAGTGAGCCACGTTATTGTAGGCGAACTCGGCAAGCCGTAAAACACTCAACCAGGAGAACTGCTGCTGCAAGATAAGACACCGGAGATACTGCTCCATAGATTGGTTTGTCCTTTCAGTCTGCCCATCAGTCGCGGAGTGATAGGCCGAGGCTTTGTTTCCCCTTTTTCAGACTGTGTGACCATGTAAGAATACTAAATACACTGTAATTTTGAATAACCTCTCTCCTACTGAACCTTTGTGCTATCATTGTATCCAGTTAACGGTTAAGGATGATAACGGCTTGCCTGTCTCCTCTTGCTCTCACAAATTTACCCTGTTTATTTGCAAACTCGGAGTTGCCTTGCAAAGCCACGCAACTCTAGGGAGGTAAATTGCAGGTTGTGGACAACAGGGTTTCACTTCAGTGAAGTGTTTGCTTGCAGTAATATGAAAATAATCACTGCCTGGGGACATGCTTGAGATGGAGACGTGTTCCCCATGAGCCACAACTCACTTGGAATGCATTGGGCTGACAGGTTGTGTTTTGTACTGTTTGATTTTGCATGACTGGATTGACTGCTGGGAGATTATTTAAACCCCAGATCACCACTGAAAATTCAGAACGATAACTGTAGCAATTGATCCTCTGCCTTGCTTGTTCATTACGATAAGCTGTAAAAAAACGGAAGTGTTTGTAACTTAACTGGCTGACAATCTTGTTAGTTACTCTGCTTATGTTAAGGTACACTTCATTCTGTAGCGAGCAAACTTAGTTGGATGACTCTCCCACACATTCTGAACTGTGCATATGTGCTGGAAAGGGAAACTACATTTCCCAGGAGCACCAGAACGGCATAAAGCAAAACATCAGGCACTTCAGCATCAAGCCAGTCTGCGCTGGTCCTCGGCGTTCGAGGTCAGACATCTATATCACTTCACCGTTTTGGTGTTATAGGCCACAAGTAAGAAATGGTTTACCTAAAAAGTATACAACTTCTGATACAATCATAAAGACGGCTTTGCCTTAACAAATTACAGCAGTATGTACTCAGCAGGGGGGAGGAAATCCGTATATCGCATCACACGTAAACCCTCTTATAGCTAACACTATAGCAGCGACGGCTGTCCATTCGGTCCTCAGGAGGCAAGTCTCCCCATTCTGCCAAGTGTTAGGGCAGTAGTTTCTCTTATTACCGCTAACCCTGCCGCTCCTTGGCCCAAGAGACCAACGGGGGCTGTTCCAAGGCTTTCGGAGGAGGATGTCGTTGCCAGGGACCCAAAGGCAGCCCGTAGATGTCCAAGCAGGAATGAACCGGCCGTGACGTCGAGTCCCCACCTGCGCATCCCGGTGGGAGGCTGACTGGCGAACTTAATCAGCGTGTGGAAGACAATCTCCACCAACGGTTGGGTGCTGGATGCTCTCATCCACGGACACACCCTGTAGTTTCAACTAAAGTGTCCCCAAATTCCACTGGTAGCCCGTCATGAAAACCACGTCCCTCAGCTGCTGCTGGAGGTCCGGGCTATGCTAAAGAAAGGGGCAATGGAGCTTGTCCCAATGCTGTTCCGGGGCTCCGTAGTGTACTCAAGGTGCTTCCTTGTGAGAAAGCAGACTGGGTGCTGGAGGCCAATTCTCGATCTCTGACTGAACAAATAAATCACGTACCAGAAGTTTCAAATGGTCACTCTTCAGCACGTCCCTCAGACAACTAGAAGAGGGAGACTTTCTGTCGTCGTTGGACCGGGAGGATGCGTACTTCCAGATCCCAATCCACAAGGGACACCGCAAGTTTCTGCGCTCTGTCGTTCAGGGGAAGCATTACCAATTCAAGGCACTTCCCTTCGGGTTGAAGTTGGCACCAAGGGTCTTCAAGTGCTTGGTGCCGGTGTCAGCATATCTGCGACTGCAAGGGATCCACGTCTAACCTTACTTGGACGACTGGCTCATCCGGGCCAGCTCAAGGAGGATTGCCGTCGACCACACGGCGAAGACCGTCCGTCTACTGACGGCTCTGGGGTTCTCGGTGAATTGTGCAAAGTCCTGCATGACTCCACCAGAGGACGCGCTGTTCCGGGGATCCCGGCTCAATGCAGTATCGTGCCTGCCGTCAGTCGGAGGAGAGCGTGGCAGCCATCCTGGGCAAGGTGCAACGGCTGCTCGCTCTGAAGATCGCCACAGTGAGGGCCATCAAGTCTCTACTCGGCATGTTATGCATTTTACCTCATTCGACTCTGCAGCCTACTGGTACGGCCACTGCAGGGATTCTTTGACGCCCGTTAGATTCAAGTGTCCGGAAGCTTCCAGGACAAGATCGCGTTCAATGAGGGGTTCCGTCGGGCGATAAGATGATGGGGCGGGCGCTCTCATATGACCAGAGGCGCAGATTTCCAGACCCCACCACATCAGGAGACGGTGACGACGGACACATCCCTCGAGGGATGGAGAGCCAACACCGGAAGTCTTCACGCCAGAGGCCTGTGGGTGCTGGAGGAAAAGACATTGCACATCAACATGCTGGAGGTACGGGCAATGTTCTGGGCCCTCAAATGGTTCCTGCCGTCCCTCAAGGGCAAGGTGGTACAGGTCTTTACCGACAATACCACCACAATGTTTTACATCAGAAAGCAGAGGGGCACTAGGTCCCCAGCGCTCTCCAAAGAAGCGCTGGACTTGTGGCATTGCGCTGTCGCTCAGGGGATGTTCCTCATCCCGTTTCATCTGGCAGGAATCCAGAACACGGTCGCTGACTCTCTGAGCAGGGAACTTCGCTCGTGCCACAAGTGGGAACTTCGTCAGGACCTAGCGGAGAATCTGATCTGCAAATGGGGCAATAACCAGACCGACTTATTCGCGACAGCGATGAACACTTAAGTGCCAGAGGTTTCCCAGCAGGTTTCCCCAGCAGGGGGCATGGGGAACGCATTCTCATTCCCTTGGGAAGGCCTCTTTCTGTATGCGTTCCCTCTGTTGCTGTTACTTTGCCATCAGTGAACTCAAACAGTGCTGGATGCCTAATGATCCTCGTTGCACGGCATGGCCGAGGCAGATCTGGTACCTGGACCTTCTCAGCATGTCAGCGTCTCCACCAGTCAAGCTGCCAGTGGTCACGGATCTTCTCGCCAGGGAAGAAGGCGTCATTCTTCACCACGATCCAGGGTCTCTGAACCTGAAGGCTTGGCTCCTGCAGCGCTAGAATTCGGTGGCTACGATCTCCCGGCGGACTGCAAGGAAGTTCTCACCAAGGCTAAGCATTGTATACTTTTAAATGCTACGGACCTAAATGGAAGAGCTTTGCTATTTGGTGGTGTTCCAGAAGATCGACCCGCTGAGGGTAATTCCATATTTGCTGTCGTTGGCCAAATCGGGACTGGCCCACACCTCCATCGAGGTTCATCTGGCGGCTATCTCTCGCTACACCAGATCCCCAGGACAGCCATCCTTGTGGTTGCACCGTTTGGTCAAGGAATTTGTCAAGGGACTATTCCGCTCGTCCCTGCCGGGTAAGGCTCCAGCCTCAGCGTGAGAGCTCTATGTGGTGCTTACCAGGCTCATGGAACCTCAGTTTGTGCCTATGCATTCTGCACCTCAAGTTTTGTGGTGGAAAACTGCTTTTCTTGTGTCCCTCACCTCCACACGATGAGTGGGAGAGATCCAGGCCCTCTCCTGTAAACCACCTTACTTGACTTTTAACAAGACGAGGTTGGTGCTGCGGATGCACCCCTCGTTCATGCCCAAGGCACTGTCAGAGTTTCATCTAACTGAGCCCTTGGTGTTACCTGTGTTTTTTCCGACACCTTCGTCGCCAGCTGAAAGGACTTTGCACTCGCTGGATGTGGCTGGAGCGCTGATGTTTTATGAGGCCCGCATGAAGAGTTTCTGGAAAACTTCTCAGCTCTTTGTGCGCTTTGGTACTGTTAACCATGGGAATACCCTGTCCAAGGCTTCCATTTTGAGGTGGGTCTCCGGCTGTATCACCCACTGTCACTGTTTGGCAAACCGACCGCTGCCTGGCCGTCCGAGAGCCCACTGCTAGAACGGCGTTCCTGTCTGGTGTGCCCCTGCTGGACATCTTCAGGGCTACGATGTGGAGGTCGACGCACACCTTCACGGAATTCTATGCGTCGAATGGGATTCCAGGGAGGAGTCCAGAGTCGGCCAGGCATTGCTGCACAACCTGTTCGCTTGAATGTGAGCCTGGTGAGGAGGTAAGGGATGCTTATGTTGAGCCTTGCCACCTCCCATGGTTGTGCATGTGTGTACTGCTGTGTATTCTTGATTCATGAGCATGTGAATCCATGCCAGACCCCATGCTGGAGAAGGAACAAGTTACTTACTTGTAACTGTTGTTCTCCAGCATGGGTCTGGCATGGATTCTCATGCGAACCCTCCTATCTACCCACCACTCTGCAGCTCTTCTCTTGCTCCTACTGCCACTTTACGTGCTACCAAATCTGAAGATGGCTACGAGAGGAGGGGCTTGGGCAGAGGGCAGTCATTGGCTGGGGGCATTATGATCCAGAGTTCAGTGATTGGTTGTTAGGAGAAAGCCAGTTCAGAAATGAAACTAATTTATTTCTTTACTGAGGATTCCCAGCCTGATGACAGGGAATATTCATGAGCATGTGAATCCATGCTGGAGAACAACAGTTACAGGTAACTTGTTCCATCTTCTGGATTTGGCTTTTCTTCCTCTGTTGCTGTCATGACCCTTGCCCCTTGCCCTCACTGGCAAGTCAGCCTTCCAGTTAGGGCCAGGTCAAAGGCCTTAAAACCTCGTACACGACTCTCTTGGAGTCAGTCCTGGCGCCTTTGGCACCAGGCTCTTAACCATCATGAAGACCAACATTAGAATGGGACTATTTACTTGGGACTATTTAACGTGGGGGTGGGGGGGGTTCAGCCAACATGGAGGCACACACATGGCTCATTTACAAGGAACTGAGCTATGCGGTCTAGTCTTTTAGGTGTGGCAGGCCTGGGACTACTTTACCTGGACTACTTTGGGTGTGGCAGGCCTGGGGCTATTTTACCTGGACTACTTTACCTGAGACTATTTAAACCACACCCAAACAGCAGAACATGCTTTGCGTTATTCTGCTGTGGGCAGCGTAATTCTCACCGTGTCCAGTACTTTGATGCCAGCTTATCTGAAACCAAGGACCTGCAGAGAGGGAGAACACTACGAAACTTACCTGGAACAGTATCCTCTCTTCAATCCATCACTGACTTCAGTTCCACTCACCTGAAGGTACGAACTCCCATCCGGCACCGCATGCATCCTGGAATACCATAACTTGAAAAGAGGAGAAAGAAAGCCAGCATTAGTAAGCGTTTACTCACGTTTCCTACTGAATGAAGAAAGCCACACAATTCTTACCTGGGTAGTTATCTCCTGGTCAGTATCATTGCTGGAACATTACGGCACTCGGCGACGAACATCGAAACTGCAAGTTGAGAAAAGACCCAGGTTAGCAATATAAAAGGCGAAGCAGCATCGCGCATCGCGCATCACTCACCAACAGCATCGCGCACACCGTGTTTTCGCCTACTGGCCCATGCTCCTCTTCAAACTGCATGATAACACCAAAATACCTTTCCATACCTAAAAGGAAAGAAGCAAGACATTATTATTCGAGCTAAGAGGAACATAAGAACTGCGTATAAAGACTGTAAAGCAGCAAACCTACAGAGTCGCAGCAGGCCTGGATTCCCACAGGGGGGCTTGCACCAGTGAAGTAACTGGTTGCTGCTCGCCCCCCACATCTACGTGCCCCTGCCACGAGGAGCAGGACAGAGAATTCACCTTTTACAATATTAAGGTAAGGAGAAGGCCCAAGGGGGAGGAAGGAGTTGAGGCCAAGGGAGGCAGGTAAACATAAAGACAATCTGGTATTGAATCCAGCTCTCCTATATTACAGACCCATATTTAACCAGAGGCCTTGCCAAGGGACCGGGAGAGGGTTTGAGAGTGCAAATCATCCAACCAGGGCTGGGTGGCGTCCCCATGGATACCAGGTGAGCGTAACAGATGGACCTACCCCAAATAAGAATTCTTGTAACTTAGCATAAGGGACAATTGCTTCATTCCTCCCCACAATTGCTGACCTTGAAAGCCTGCTTTCATGAGAATAGTTTTTTGCTCCCGTCTCCTTTTTGGAGCAACATTAAATGATTGATGGTAGCCAGGAAAGAGTCCTCAAGTAAACTGTGAATGTGTAAATGGTGGTTTTTGTTACTGGCCACTTGATCAAACCTTGCACCAGTTCCAAGCTTCAGTGCAAAATGTTATTTTCATGTGGTTTCTAGCCGCTGCAGATGTCGGGATCGACGTATTACCTTTTGGCAACAGGTGCCTCCCTGAATAAGGAGCAGACATATTTTTCTTTTTCTAATGATGGTTTTTGGCATCTTTTTGAAGGTCTTTTGAGTATTTATCCACCCATTTAAGAGCGTTTGATTTGAATTTGGTTTTATTGGCACTCATGAACAAACATTTTGACCCTATGGCTGCTTGTTCAAAAGTATTAATCTGCAATACCGCATTCCTAGTGACTGTCTCGACCGGCTAGAAGAGTGAGAGAGCTCCAAGCTGTAGTCGTAGAAGAAGCATTTTCTAATTTTCCAAAGGGAGCAGACTGTCCACCGAACAGTTCCTTCCTTGCCAAAGGTAGTTTCTTATTTGAGTCAGGAAATGTTCCTGCTGGTTTTCCATCCTTCTCCTCATTCATCTTCATAAGAGGCTTTTCACAATCTGGACGTTTCAAGGGCTTTAAAGTTCTACATAGAGCGTACAAAGCATTTGGAAAATCGGACCAGTTGTTTGTATCCTACGCTGGTCTTTCGCCTTGCAGTAAAGTGGCTAAGACCACTATTGCCAGGTGGCTTGTCTCTTGTATAACAAAACCTTATGTATTGAGAAGACGGGCAGCTCCTGAAAGACTTTGGGCATCCTCTGCCAGAGCTTGCTCTTTTTGTCAAACCTGCAAAACTTTGCTCTGGCCCCTGGTGTCAAACCTCTTCCTAAAAGGTTAGAACATATATGCACGGCACTGATTAAAATATCCATATACAGTGTTTAGTTCACCAGGCTGTGTGATTTGATTTTCCTCATGCTCTTGAAACGGGTGTAAATAAAAATTAATTTCCCATATTTCTGCTGCATATGAGCTCTATCACATTGTATTTAATCATTGGAGGACCACTACTCTGCCACCTATTAGGGTGCTTTTCCCATTTGAAGGGTAGATATTAGTACCCGGCAAGAACAGTGTGGCGGCATCCCAGCCAATCTGGAGGCTCAGAACAGAGGCTTTACCGCATGTCAAAACTCAGTGTTACTGGCGCATCTCCTTCCTGCTAATGGGCTCCATGGAAAGGGTGAAGGGACTACATGTAGTTCCCTTCTCCCGGATCCATGGTGGCCATCTTGTTTTGTAGTTTTTCTTTTTTGCTCAAGTTGAGAAATGACAAACTGGCCGTTTTGCAACTTGAGGAAAAACACTATTGGTGCCCTGGTACAACATACTGGGGTACAAACAGCAATATAACCATCACAAGGGTGGGGGAGCATTACTGCTCGGGTAATGCACCAGGTCTAACATTAAAGCCCTCTCTTCGCTTAGGCTTCTAATTTATGCCCTGGGGCATTACCTGACCTATAATGTCCTCCCAGCCCCCAGGCTAGGGTTATATTGCTTAATTACATCAAAACGAATGCACATTACAACTACTGAGACCCATTCTCCCTGTTAGCGATGCCTGCAGTTGTGAACATATGAAACTAATAATGTGCTTCTCCTTTTATTTCAATAGGTGAACGATTCCACACACAAAATCCCAAACAATGAATGTTAAATTCTCTGGACTATTAAAAAGCAAAGCGTCATTGTTGCAATCTGCAATTTCCTAACGTCTTAGGATACAAGTTTGTGGTCCAGTTGTCTTTTCAGATTTAGCAGGAATTGGCATTGAGCAGGCTATGGAATACATGATGGGTTTCCTCTATTCAACACATTAGTGGTAGAATCCAGAAAGAACGAGCTGCTATAAATACCTAGCATTACAGACTAATAGCAACATTGTTTGCTAACAATAGCAACAGTGTTTGTTCTGCAGGAAGAGCTGCCTTTTGGTTTTGTCCATTATTCCAGAGAGAACAAATGTGAGTGCTATTTCAAATTGTGAATGTAAGGCTGGTTTGTTTAAAGGATTTTGTGAAACGCTTACAAAGAGAATCCATGCAGTAAATATTTTTAAACCTTCAGTCAGATGAAACATCTTGTCACCAGAAATGACCTACAGATGAGGAAACTCGTATGCACTTTCAATTTGGATAAAGGTTCAGTAGAAGGAATCCTCCTATTAAGCACCTGACAGAATAAACTGGCAAGAAACCTCAACCCAATGCACAGAATGTGGGAAAAATGTTTCTCTAATTGATATACTAATTGCCCATGTTCGAACATCATCAGTGCACTGAATGTGGGAAAGGTTTTATCGCAAAGAGAGCTTTCCCACTAGAGAACACATTTAGGTGAGAAACCTCCTCACTGTACTGAATGTGGGAAAGAATTTGCTACAAAGGCAAATCTTAATCCCCATCAGACAATGCATACAGGTAAGAAACTGCATGACTGCAGTGAATGTGGTAAGAACTTCCTTTTCAAGGGAGGTCTCAATCGCCATCAGAGAACACATACAGGTGAGAAACCGTATCAGTGCATTGAATGTGGGAAAGCATTTTCTGTGAAGAGAGATCTTACTTATCACCAGAGAACACATACAGGTGAGCAACCTTATCATTGCACTGAATGTGGGAAAGGATTTTCTGTGAAGAGAGATCTTACTTATCACCAGAGAACACATACAGGTGAAAAACCCCATCAGTGCACTGAATGTAGGAAAGCATTTGCTAGGAAGGCACATCTTACTTCCCACCAGAGAACACATACAGGTGAGAAACCCCATCAGTGTACTGAATGTAGGAAAGCATTTGCTACGAAGGCAAATCTTACTTCCCACCAGAGAACACATACACGTGAGAAACCTTATCAGTGCAATGAATGTGGGGAAAGGTTTCTTTGGAAGGGCCAGCTTAGTCTACACCAGAGAACACATACAGGTGTGAAACCCTATCAATGTACTGAATGTGGGAAAGCATTTGCTATGAAGGCACATTTTACTTCCCATCAGAAAATGCATACAGGTGAGAAGCTGCATAATTGCAGTGAATGTGGTAGAGGGTTTGCTCAAAAGGACCAGCTTATTAACCACCAGAGAACACATACAGGCGAGAAACCCTATCAGTGCACTGAATGTGGGAAGGCATTTGCTACAAAAACAAATCTTAATTCCCATCAGACAAGGCATACAGGTAAGAAACTGCATAGCTGCAGTGAATGTGGTAAGAGATTCCTTTTCAGTGGAGAGCTTAATCGCCACCAGAGAACACATACAGGTGAAAAACCCTATCAGTGTACTGAATGTGGGAAAGCATTTACCATGAAGGCAAATCTTAATTCCCACCAGAGAACACATACAGGTGAAAAACCCTATCGGTGTACTGACTGTGGGAAAGCATTTGCTACGAAGGCAAGTCTTAATACCCACCAGAGAACACATACAGGTGTGAAACCTTATCGGTGCAATGAATGTGGGGAAAGGTTTGTTTGGAAGGGCAAGCTTAGTCTACACCAGAGAACACATACAGGTGAGAAACCTCCTCAGTGCACTGAATGTGGGAGATGTTTCAGTCGAAATACAAGTCTCATTTACCATCAGTTCTCACATACAGGCGAGAAACCTCATCAGTGCACTGAATGTGGGAAAAGGTTTGTTTGGAAGGGCAAGCTTAGTCTACACCAGAGAACACATACAGGTGAGAAACCTCATCAGTGCACTGAATGTGGGAAAGCATTTGCTACGAAGGCAAATCTTACTTCCCACCAGAGAACACATACAGGTGAGAAACCTCATCAGTGCACTGAATGTGGGAAAAGTTTTGCTGCAAAGAGGGCTCTTATTTCCCACCAGAGAACACATATAGGTGAGAAACCTCATCAGTGTACTGAATGTGGGAAAGCATTTGCTATGAAGGCAAATCTTATTTCCCACCAGAGAACACATACAGGTGAGGAATTGCATAGCTGCAAAGAATGTGGAAAGAGCTTCCTTTTCAGTGGAGATCTTAATCGCCACCAGAAAACACACCCAGAAAACACATACAGGTGAGAAACCACTGTACACAAAATGTGGAAAGAGCATTCTTTTGTCACCAGCAAACCTACACAGATGGCAAACCTAATCGGTGCACCGACTGACAGAAATGGTGACAGAAATGGTTTTGTCAGCATGGGGTCTTATTTAACATAATCACATACAGGTAAGAACTGTTTAAGTGCAGGGAATGTAGCAAAGGGTTTGTTTGGACAAGATGGCTTAGTCACCACCAGAGAAAACATAAAGGTGAAAAACCTTATTGGTGCACTGAATGTGGCAAAACCTTCAATAATATTAACCTAGTTAGGCACCTCATAAAACATACACATAAGGATCATTTCAGTGTAATTTAATGCAGGGAATATTTCAGTATACAGTATACCGCATAGTCTTATCTGCCATCAAAGATGACATGCATGTGGTGAAGTCTGTGTTGCAATTGACTCTTGACACAGCTGTTAGTTTGAAGGGAGACTACCTTTTGTGTTAAGCTACCCGTCAAATGTAACACTTTGCCTAAGGACCTTATGCAAATTGTCAGCAACTTTTTGAAAAATGTTCAAGAGACAGTCCCAATCAAGTGACATCTAAATGCTTTCTAAAGATGCATCTTTTCCTGCTTTCCCTTTCCTTAATTTTGGCTGGATTCTCTTATGTTTTAATGTCCACCTGCTGTTTGAACCTATAATCCTCTAGATGAACGAATGCCATAGAAAATGTCAGCTACTAAAATGGAGAAAAGGTGTATTCTCACTTGGATGATTAGACTAAGGTTGGCACGACACATAATTAGAATTGTTTTTTTATAATGCGTGTAATACCCAAAGATTTCTAAGCACACTCAGGGATTAAGTCTGTGTGCGCTGCATGGTCTTGCTTCCAAGGCGAGTGCGTTGCCCGTGAGCTATCCTCCCGTGAAAAGACAAAGTTCATAAAGAGAAAACAAGTGAGAATGAAATTCATAAATCTGGAATCTTCAATATTACTCCAGAAGCCAGAATTTCATATAAATGCATGCCTCGCCACAACTGCCCTTCTACCTGAACGCTGTTTCCCCTTTTGGAGAAAATTCTACAATGCTAAAGGTTTAACGCTAGTGTCCAGCATCACTTGTGATTAGTAGATAGTTTCCTGTGGTTCTATGTCCTTTTATCGTCTGGCATTTCAAAGCCTACAATTTAAACGTGTATGAAAGTTCACTGAATGTTTTTTTCCGGCTCCCCCCTGCCACGACCCCCCCCCCCCCCTCACCGAATGTATTTTTTTTTTTCTAACTATAACTACCCCCCCCCCCCCCTCTCCACCACTTACCTGCCCTTTTCCATCCCCCAAACAAATTTGATTAACTTTTGTACATGTTTAAATTGCAGGCTTTGAAATGCCTGGCGATGAAAGGACGTCATACCGTTCCTTGTCATAGAAGCGGCATATAGAGATACAATTGCATACGAGAGGATTGATGTCTACTTTTAAAGGACTCATATTTAAGGAATTTATTTGGTGTGAAGGGATTGGAGAATGTCAAGTGTTCCATTCAATTATAAGTTAATGGAGTAAAAAATGTGACCTTTGTGAATAGAGTAGAAAGGGCAAATGGAATAGAAATATTTGCTGAGCTGTGCAGCAATATAACTCAGGCTAGTATGGAAATGAAATGGTATGTTTTGCCTAAAATGTTTTAGGCCTAATATCGCCATTATTTCTGCATTCCAAGAAGGAATAGTCAACACAAATGTTTACCAAATTAAATTGATACTGGTTTAGCTGATATGCCGATTTTTAAACCTTACACACCAAAGTTCATAAACTGAATAAAATGCTGCTTCCAAGAATATTTGGCTTCTTCCAATATGAAATTGTGTTAACCTTAAAAATAAATTGTTAGTAGTACCTCCATAATGTATGTTATTTATTTTTTTGCTTCACTTTTGTATAAACTGCTTCTTGCAACAGAGGCGATTCATTTGTTTTAATAAGTGGTGTGACCATCTCGATTCCACTTTTATGTTACAACAAATATAATTGTCAGTTTATTAAACTTTCTTATGGTCATGTTTGGATTTCTCTGAATTGTCCTTGAGCCTAAACAATTCTAACCATAACAGGATTAATTTCGTTTAATGAATTCAGATAACATATTTAGACAGTTGCAGGTACAACATGTGCAACACATCCCCATCTGTAGCTGTTAGAAGCCAGCTATGTGCTGGAAGGAAATCTCAAAGTATTGGATGAAATAAACAAGCCAGTCAATGGTCAAAGTATGATTTTGGGATGGTTGAGGCACTTATGAAACTTTGGTGTTCTGTAAATGCAGAGGAAAATGATGCTATAACAACTCCAAGATGTTGGCACACTCCCTTCACAGCTGTAAATGCAGATCATTCCTTAAAGGAATAACCGAGAAACCCAATAGGTGAGGTGGAAGTGACTGGCAAGAGAAAATGACGCAAGATGGAACATACCAGAGCTGTAGTCGGAGACCAACAATGGCTTATTTGTCCATTGTTCTCTGCAATCTTGTTGGCAGACAGGATGCAGAAGCTGCTAATGTAAACCTAACCAGCCCTACTCATGTCAGTACTGCCCACAAACCCATCCAGATGAAAAGTTTGACCAAACAAAAGCTCCAAGGCAGGTAGCAAAAACCATGCCTTATTTCCAAATCTCTTAGAACCTAATTATTAATATATACAATTATAAACTAAGCTACTGCTTAGTTCATGGTTACTTCACCCAAGCAAGTAGTGGTGGCTGGTTTCTGTACTTCAAACCAGAGTTCGGAGAGATGCATCAAAGAATGTTTTAAACAAAAATGGTTTGTGTTGTGTTCAAAACAATGTCCTCATCCAACCATCAGATTGTATCCCTTCTCCAGGGATATTCTCCAGAACCAAGGATCTTGTCTTTGCCCTTCAGTTCGTCTGTAGCTGCCGACGAGGGCTGGAGCCCCTAATGCTGCTGAACCGGACGTCAGAAGAGGAGGGTCTCAGCCCCTCAAACCCCCCCCCCACCCCCAACTCACTGGGGTAAGGCCCTCATAGCCCATCTGGCTCTTTCACACACTGAGCGGGGCTAGTTGCCGTATATTGGCCGCCTTTAATCCTTTTATGAAGTGCCCGCATCGTGCTTGGCACGCAAATACCATGTGCAAGCCAAAGATGGCCGTATTGAGATTCCTGAATCCTGCCGAACCTCGTTGCTAAGCAACGCATGCAGGCCAGCAGATTGGTCTAATCCACGACCTGCAGCCTATTTCCGGCCGACCTACACACTGGAAGGTGCTAGCCGGATCAACAAAGGATCAGAACCAAGGATCCTGTGTTTGCCTGTCTTGCCGAGTCGTGGCTGCTGGGCGCCAAACTACCGCCTCTAGCAAAATCGCCACCGGTAAGCGTTATGGCATTATCCTGCTTGTGGCCCCCCCCCGCCCCCCCTGAGGATCGCTAACCTAGCGAAGCTATTAACACTGATTGCCTAGATCACAAGCACGCTCCCTGCTGCATTGCACACTTCACTACTACATTATCTGGCATGCCAGTAACAGCACAACGTAGTGAGCGGTATTCCATGGTAGCTCAACCCCTGGGCATGTCCATACCATCCTCCCATAATTACCTTGCAGTGTGATCCACTCAATAGCATATGCTTAACCACTGCCAAACGCTACGTTCACAAAGCCAACGTTAGCCCACCACGCCCAACAGAGACTCTCTCTTACAGTCCACTACTGCTTCATACTATCTATTCACATCACTGTTTAGCCTGACTCCTTGCCGCTCCTCAGCCGCATCAGCTTTATATGTACTAGCCTGACTGCAATGACTGATATATATGTTGCACTACTTGCTAAACACTGAATTGCTGAATAGTATGCTGCTAAGCCACTTTTACACCAGCCTACTTGCTAAACACTGAATTGCTGAATACTATGCTGCTAAGCCACTTTTGCACCAGCCTACTTGCTAAACACTGAATTGCTGAATAGTATGCTGCTAAGCCACTTTTACACCAGCCTACTTTCTAAAAACTGAATTGCTGAATAGTATGCTGCTAAGCCACTTTAGCACCAGCCTACTTGCTGAACACTGAATAGTATGCTGCTAAGCCACTTTTACACCAGCCTACTTGCTAAATACTGAATTGCTGAATAGTATGCTGCTAAGCCACGTTTACACCAGCCTACTTGCTGAACACTGAATTGCTGAATAGTATGCTGCTAAGCCACGTTTACACCAGCCTACTTGCTAAACACTGAATTGCTGAATAGTATGCTGCTAAGCCACTTTTGCACCAGCCTACTTGCTGAACACTGAATAGTATGCTGCTAAGCCACTTTTACACCAGCCTACTTGCTGAACACTGAATTGCTGAATAGTATGCTGCTAAGCCACTTTTGCACCAGCCTACTTGCTAAACACTGAATTGCTGAATAGTATGCTGCTAAGCCACTTTTGCACCAGCCTACTTGCTGAACACTGAATTGCTGAATAGTATGCTGCTAAGCCACAGTTGTACCAGCCTATTTGCTAATACTGAATTGCTTGCTGCCACTCCCCAACTGCATCAGACTAAGTAAGACCTGATTGCTGTCATCCTAACCTAATGATTTAGCTAGGCTACCTGAACTCATTGCTCATAATGATACTTTACTACCAAGGCCGTACAGTATAGCCATCCCTTAGCCACTTCTATGCTATTATGCCGAATTTCACACGTACTTGGAATCGAATTCCCTCCAAATAATGCTGGATTTCCTGACCACCATCATGTTCCCATTCTGTATAATGCCCCATTCTATACCATGCACAGGAGGATACTTCATCAACACCAATGAAGGACTAGCCAGATTCGGTTGTCAGCACCACCACCCGATTCCCTGACCCACCCAGTTCCTAACCTCCCTACCCCCATTCCCTATCCCTACAACACCCAGATCTAATATTCCCACCAACACCACGAACAAAGCAGTATCTATCATCACAGGCCTCACTCACAATACTGCCAAAAACCGCCGACCCACTTAGACAAACGGCAACTCAACACCTATAGTAGGTCTTGATAGACTCAACAGACTCAGGGCCAGAACCAAAACCCTCCTAACAGGTACTAAGCCCACCACAACCACAGATACTCTCTCCAAAGGCGACACCACCGCAAACAATCGCCAACACAAAGACCATTCCAAAAAACTAACCAAACACCTAACTAATTCCAGAACCACTGCTCACTCACCAAACCTAGGTAACACACCACATCGAGACCTCACCCCCACGCTCAAAGACGCACTCATTAATGCCCGCTCCCTTGGAGAACATGCCATAGAAATCCACGACCTCCTCGTGGATCAACAGCTTGACATCCTGGTAGTCACCGAAAGATGCCTATGTCCCGCCGCAGGCCCACTCCTAGCCCTTGAACCAACATTCAAGGTTGCAGAGTCACACTAATAGCCAGAACCAGGTTGGAAATTAGAGCCTGCCCAATGGAACAAATAAAGGGATACAAACTCCTATTAGTTAAATTTACTTCCAATCCCAAAACCACCACCAATTTTCTGGTAGTGTACAGATCACCCAACAAAAATACTCACCCCAATTTAGAGATCCCTCTATTACTTGCACTCATTATCAAGCCTAACACTAAATGCATCATACTTGGTGACATAAACCTTGACTACAGCGACCGCCTAGATCTCGACGCATCAGCCTTCCATTCAGCCATTTCAGACATGAACTTCACACAATTGATCAATTAACCCACCCATTCCAAAGGTAGAACTCTGGACTGGATTCTCACTCTCAACTCTCAAATCACTATTGATTCCATCCTTCCGTAGATTGGACAGATCACTTTGTCATCAGCTTCACATTGAAAAACAACACGAACTGCTGTGCTCCTGTGTCCTTGCTGTTTCCCTATACAAATATGACAGTCTCTGCCAAATACCCCGGATGCCAAGAGACAGAAATGGATGAAGAAGTAAAAAGACAATACAGACGAGAATAGAGATGACAAGCTTTTGGCTCTGCTGAGTGAAATGAAAATGGACATGGTGGAGATCAAGACAGCTCTCCTGAAGTCTGAGGAGAAGTTTGAAAATGTGACCAAGAGGGTTGCATCAGCTGAAGACCACCTAAACCTTATTGATGAGGACCCGGAAGCTAATGGATCAGATTAGAGAATTAAGGGTTGCCAATGCGAAGATTAATTTGAAGCTGTCCGAGCAAGAAAACCTTTCTAGGAGAAATCACCTCCGCTTTGCTGGCTTTCCGGAAAATGCAGAAAAAGGGAATGCTATGTACTTCCTACAGAGGATCTTGCCTAAGGTGTTGAATTTGGATTCAACGGTAACTTTGGAAATGGAAAGGGTGCATCGTTCCCTTGGACCTAAGCCTTCTCTAGGTGAGAGACTTTGTCATCTTATAGTTACATTTCTCAGATTTCCCATAAAGGAACTGGTCTTGAAGAGGGCGAGGGAACTGAAGGACTTGGCTTGGGGCGGTAACAGGAGTATGGTGTTCACTGATCTCAGCAGGCATGTTCTGGATAAAAGGAGGGCTTTTGATAATGCTAAAGTGAAGGCCCAGGAGAAAAAGCTAAAATACTATGATATATCCTGCTATCTTCAGGATTGTGGTGGATGGTCAACTGCACTCCTTCACTGAAAATAGGGCTGCAGAGACTTTTCTATCTGACTTGGAAGTGGACCCTATGGAAGGAATGTCGTCTGACTTAGCCACTGTCAATAGACAGAAAAAAGGAAGGTTGGATTCCAGTAGGCGCTTGTAATTTGGGAATGGCTTGAGACTGTTTTACTTGTGTTATGCTTTGTTTCATTGATCTGAAACTTTACTCCCATTCATAATACGGGCTCAAGATGGCGCTCGGTAATGCTCACATAACTGTCGTGGAATGCTGGGTTTCCTTGAATGCAAACATGTGTCATTTACATTGCAGCTGCGTGGAGAAAGGCACCTTTGTTTCTTTTATTATACCTGACGCACGTTGCGTAACGGAACGCACACGGTTTCCGGGCATCTGGTTTGGAATGGACATGTTTATGGCGGCATACGGACGGACCTGTGGAGCGGAACTGTGTGGAATGGCGGACTGGCGTGGCGGAGGATTACGCAGGTAGCAAGCTGTTTATGCTGGTGGAGTTCTTAATTGTTTAGAAAATATAAACTGAAATCCTTAGAGCGTCAGTGTTAATTGCACGTCGGTGAGAACGAAGGACATACAGTTTGTTTCAATGCTAATGCAGCTTTCTGCCTGACTAGAGATCCTTATTGAACCGTGAAAATAAACACCTCCTTACGACTAGTATACGCCCTACTAATCCAAAGCAGTTCCGTTTGTGTGCCTTTCGTTTTCGTCACGCTGAAGAAAAAAATGAAACATGCCCGAACAGGGGGCCATTTTGAAATTGCCATTCTACATGCATAGCTAATCCTTAACTTTCGGAAAAGCCTGGCAGCACAGGGGTGTGAAATGCTGTTCTGACCATACTACTTCGCCAATTCATTGAGTGGAGAACTATAACAGGAACCAAGAACTGCACGGTGGTGGAGAAAGTCATGGTAGGGCCATGGGGAGTTTGTGACTGCGGGTGGATACCTCGTTGTGACTTGGAGCGAGGGGGGAGATGTACCCGTCTGCCACGGTGGTCCTTGGTCTGGCAGCATTGGACTACGGGGCTTTGCAGGGATGCTTTGATGAGGAATCTTGAGGCTGTTTGGAAACTGAATTGGCCATATAAAAGAAAAAAAAACAGTAATCGGTGCAGCTGGGTGGATGGGGTGCGAGGATTGCTGGGGGCAGACATCTTCAAGTGGGTGTTGGGGGCAGTGATTGAGACCTGACGTGCCCAGATGCATTTGGGGGTGCCCTGGACCTTAAAGCTCCTGTCACGCACTGTTATGTTTCAAAATGTTGTGGCATCTGTCATTGAATTCTTTGAGGGGCTGTAGATATAATTAGAAATGCTGATGGCTAGTCAATGTCTGGTGCTAATTCTCACTTGGAGGATGAACAGTGAATGGCAAGCTTACGAGACCCCAAGACCGTGATGTACTCTATGTGCAATTTACAGTGTTTAAAGCTGAATAATAGTACATCCTTTGTGGCGTTTAGCGGGTGGGAGTTGGGGATAGGTATAATTTGTTATACTCGCTTTTGAGGTGCCTTGCATTGGGTTTGAAAGAGTCTGCTCCGTTGATAGTTTGGAGCAGGATATGGTTACTGTCCTTGTATATGTATATTTTTTTTATCTGCTCTTGAAAGGTTTGGATAAGAGTTTATGTATGTATGGGTCTGTTAACAGATGATATGACAGCGTTGTAGGTGGCAGGTGTGTGGTTGGATTGGGTGGTAAGAGATGTGGATGTCTACCCAGAATGTATGGTGTGGGCTTGTGTGGCTTAAAAAATGTATATTGTGTTTCAGGATGATGGAGTGTGGGAATAGGTCAATCTGTGTGCCTTGAGTTACATATTGGTGACATGGGTTATAGGAGGAGCAAGTTTGTGATATGCTAGGTGTATGGACGATGTAGTGGTGAGCTGTGTTGTGGTGGATGTGTTTGCCTATATATAGTTATGACTGAGGGAGGGATGCTTCATTTCTCAGTTGTTTGCTGATATTTTACATTATTTTTATTCTTATGTCATCTAGATTAATAAGGAAAGGTACATGGATGGCTTTGGTCCTCATGTTGAGTTGAACTGTTCTTCGAATTAGTATTGGCATATGTTTTTGCTTCATTAAGTGTCTTACTTCACTTTTCGCCTTTTTTATTTTTCATGTTTCTGGTGGGTTGGGGAGGATTGGTATATGTTCTTTTTGTGTGTGTTTACTAGTTTGCTTAATGGGGAATTTTTTATGCTTATCTTGATTTATTGTAGGGCATGGGATGTATCTCTGGTGGGTATGGCTTGGAATGATGTTCTAGATGTATATATTTTTGCTTATTTCAAGTTCGATTGTATATTGGACTTTTCATTCGTGAAATGCTTTAGTTGTGTATGTGTGCATGTGTCCTTTCCCCCATTTTTTCTTTTTTCTTTTTCTCTCTCACTGTATTGTGGTCACGGTGAAGATATTGAGTTTGAGGGCTGTACTATGGCTTCGCTGACTTTTGCAACATGGAATGTTAAGGGGATAGGAGGTGCTATTAAGAGACGCAAGGTTTTGCGCGGATTTGGAGGAGTCGAGCAGAAGTGGTTATGCTTCAGGAAACTCATTTAACTGAGCAAAGTGGAGCTTACTTGGTCAGTCCAAAGTACTTGCATGTAATCTCTATTATGATTCAAGATCAAGGGGAGTGAGTGTATTTAGGAAAGGCCTTCCGGTGATGGTGAAAAAAATACTAACGGATGATGAGGGACTGATTTTGCTGCTTGATGTCGTTTACGATGGGAAAATGATAACGTTTGGGACAGTCTATGCTCCGTGTTCGCTGACTGTTGACTTTCTCACCAAGTTGGACCTGTTGCTAGATAAGATGGAGGGTGAGACGATTATTTTAGGTGGGGACTTTAATGTAGTTATGAATAATAATTTGGACCGGAAATCTGACTGCAAATACTCTGGGGAGAAGATAAGTGCAAAATTGCGTGAATGACTATTTAAGTATGAACTTGCAGATGTATGGGGGAACTTCATCCGATCTCGAGAGTATACGTTTTATTCTCCTGTCCATAATTCTTACTCTAGGATAGATCATTTTTTCATTAGTAAGGTGTTAATTAATCAGGTAGAGAGCTCCAATATTGGGGAAAGAAGTATCTCAGATCATGCTTTGCTTGATATGCAGGTGAATTTTGGAATTGTGGGTAGAAGATCTAGGAGATGGAGAATGCAGGCTGCTTTACTTAAAGATGATACTGTTACGTCGGGGTTAGAGAACTTCATTTGTTGTTTCTTTGAGGATAATAGAGGTACGGCTGGGGTTACATCTGTTTGGGATTGGTTTAAGGCAGTTCTTGGGGGTGAACTGATTAATGGATCAGCTCAAGCTAGGAAGAAAAGTCAGGAAGAACTTAAGAAGATGGAATAAGAGATGAGGTCTGTGCGGATAATGACTCGGTACAGAACAGGACACGTCTAAGGAAGTTGGAGTCTGAGGTAAACGACTATGTACAGGTTTTGGCGGATAAAGGTATGTTTTATTTGAAGCAACGGTTTTGGGAGTTTGGGGATAGGAGTGGGAGATTGTTGGCTAATAAGCTTAAGGGAATTGCAGTGGATATGAATGTTTCATCTATTTTGACGGAAGCTGGTGTTTAACCCTTTAAATGGCAGCGACGAGCCGGCACGTCGGTAAAAACCGCTCCAGGTTGCCACCGACGAGCTGGCTCGTCGGTGGCACTTAATGAGGGGGGAAATGTTGGCGGGTTTGGGCGGTGAATACCGTGATTTTTAAAAAAAAAACCCATTGGCACTGGGGGGGGGGACCTCAATGGCACTTAAGAGGTTAAATAAGAATGAAGACATTTGTGAACACTTCAGAGGTTTTTATGAGAATTTGTATAGAGAAGATGTACAGCCTGAGGATGACAGTTTAGCAGCTTTCTTTGATAAGATTACTCTTTCCAAGTTGTCTTTGGATAAAAAAAATCAGCTGGAGGCTATGATTGATGAGTCTGAAGTTAATTTGGCGATCCGGATGGTATAGTCTCAGACTTTTATAGGAAATTTGAAGCAGACTTGGCTCCTATCTTGTGTGAGGTCTACAATGTACTTATGGAGTCAGGCTGAAAGGGGCCCCTCGGGGTCCCTCATGTCTATGGAAACAAGGCAAGTCACCACACACTATAGATACGCCAGACACAAGGTTGTATTCCCAAAGCTAGGGTTTATTGCAAAGCAAATAGTCTCAGTTGGCCAACTCGGTCTCACTCCCCGCAACGTGTATCTCTAGACCTTGAGGTACGCAAGAGAACGAATTACGTACATCAGTTACATATATACAAAATGCATATCATACAATCAGCTGTGACACGTTTAACACCCCCCTTTATTGGGTTTCTTTGAACTCGGTGTGATGATGGACACTTTCGACAAATATGACACCTTCAAATATCTATTCTAGTAACAATATGCAATTTTGCAAGTGCGGAGGCATCTTTCAGTTGTTGAACAGAACACAGTGCTTCTGTTCTTGGAAGCGAGCTACACACGGAAGAGTCACATTCCAGACCTTGCTATCTATGAGGTGCTATTCGCGTCCTGGGAGCCGACGCGCTCCGGTAAAGGGGGGGCCATAAGAAGAGCATAATTCAAGCCTTTAACTGCTTTATTCTAACATATTCTACCATATAACGAGACTGGCTGGCAGCTATGAAATGATTAAATGCCCTGCGGCTCTGCTTCAAGGCTACATTCGGGATGGAGCCAGGCATTCTTTCCCGGTACTGCCTACGTTGTGTTTCAACAAACTCTTATTAGCCTCGCAGCCCTGCGGCCTTGTCCTTTCACGTTCAGACAACAATGTTAACAGTCGAGCAGTGTAAGCATAAAATGTGCTGCGAAGCAATTTGAACAGAAAGCAATGAGCAATTGTTAGGAAACAAAATGGCGATCCTTGTTATATCAAAATGGCCGTTCATTGGTGAACTCGGAAACCTGTATTCCTATCGTATCGTGCATGAGACGGTTGGCCCACGGCCACCCAAATACGTTTGCCGTCAATCAGAGGTATCCATTTTTCTAGACTGACAAACCCTCCTTTGACCGTATGCCCAACGTCTTATTCTTTTAGTGTCATCCTTTGATGACGATAAGTCTAAAGCACTTATGTCTGAGTTTTTCATGCTACTATAAGCATCATCGTCTTCATTAATGTCTATAGCCATTAATTCTTTCACTGTTTCCATTTCATTTGTGTCTCGGTCATCCCGATCATAAGTTTGTTTTCTTTTTGTCATCATATGCATACATCCCTTCGTACATCCCTCAGTTACCTCAGTGCAAACTAACGGTAGGCAGTGTATGCAACAGCACGTTATGAATATTCCAAACACCACTACTAATATCAAGATCAACTTCCATCCCCAAGAACGCAGTATTCCCCAAAACCAGGACTCTATTCCCCAGCCCCCTTCTCCAGTAGGGAGTTCGGAGCTTAGGACATGCATTTTCTTTCTTGCTTCAAAAATCGTAGGGGAATAGTCATCTACGAATACGCAGCACGCTGATCCCACAATCTTGCAAATTCCCCCACGATCACATCGAGAGCCATTCTATTTTGCAGCATCATTGACCTTATTCTTCCAACGTCATGCTAAATAGTAAATATGTCGTTGTGTTTATGGTGTCTTTTAGTGTTCTGGACAGCTGCCTTATGTTATAGGAGTTCACTATCTGGGACAAAAATGGAATGAATGATTTCGCTACATCAGTCACTATCAAAACACCTTCGCTACTCCTTTTGGTTCTAGATCTGGCTAGTCTGGCCATGTCTGCTGTTTCTAAGAGGAACACTCCCGGGAACAGTAGACCTAGGTAACATGTACCTCCCAAGTTTCTGGGCAACCAAGAATATGCTTTCTCTCCACATATAAAATAGACTGGATATCCGACATATACTGGTTCTATTTCCCATTTTACTACCGCTGTATTCATGCATCCAGTAAGTGTTCCTTCTGAATAGGAGCCTTTCTTTTTTAGACAAAAAGGGACAGTTCTCGGGTTATTATTCACTGTGTAAGAAGGTGGAACTGCATCTTTGTTCCCGTCTGTTCTTACACGAAACGTCATTACAGATGTTTTAACTGGTGGGGACAATCTATCTTGTGTTCTTTTTCGCGTACTTTTCGCTGTTGACTCTGTGATCATCACACGTGCTTTATGGAATATGGAACAACCCACATGTCTCATAATAATTTCCTCAAACTCATTAATGTTTGTTCTTTCTAATTGGCTCGTACCACTCTTATTCCATTTCCCATAGAACATTGCACTTAAAGATGCACTACATGCAGAACTTAATGGTAATGGCTGTACATACCAACCTATTCCTTTCCCAGCATGCTGTGGTAAATGGGCACATACCCAGCAATTTGTTTTCTTTAGAATTGCATGTGTCATGTTCATAATCAGTAACAGCGTATTCCCATACCCTTCCCTGTCTTTCTTCCATTGGGGACAAGGTATAAGTAATCACCTGAACCGTGGACATATTAACTATTGGTAAAAACATTCCCAATGGGTGTATAGATTCCACATACCATAACACTAAGGCTGTCGTTATTGGTGCTACCACACTCATGAAGCACATGATTGTCAGTGCCAGCATACATTTTTTTTTACCCTGCGTTTTCCTTAAGCTTACAGTCTTTATAATTAACTCATTCTCAGCAGCGGTGCAGGAGGAGGCTGAAACCGGTCCCAACATGTTTCTCATCGTCCTTCCTGATAAAGTTCGCCGCAGGTATCTCTCTCCGTTGCACTTGTCCTGACGTCCATAAGTTCAACGGAATTGTCACAGTTCAGTCTGCCAGCCCTCTATAGCCTGGATTTGCTCATTTGTTTTAGGCAAGATCACTTGTCCTTTCTCATACTGCTCAGAGGACCTTTGGATCAGTTATCAGAGCGCTAATACTATCCAAACTCGATTACTGCAATATCTTCCTTGGTAAATCCAACACCAACATAGCCAAACTCCAACTCCTGCAGAATAAAGCCCTCTGAGCTGCACTAGGCATAAAAAAGTTTGAACACATCTCTAATATCAGGAGAGACAACCACTGGCTTCCCATCAAAGCCAGGATACTATTCAAAATCCTTAGTATCGCATACAAATGTATTGCCAACAAAGCTCCCAAATACCTCATTAACACAGTTATGATGAAATCCCATACCAGACTCCTCAGATCCAATAATAACGCACACCTCGAAATCCCAAGATACAAAAGAGAGAAAGTGGGGGCAGTAGTTTCAAAGTCCTTGCCCCAAGACACTGGAATACTCTTCCTACCAACATCAAGAACGAGACCTCCTACCCACAATTAAAAAAAATCACTAAACTTGGTTATTCAACCAATACTAACCGGAACCAGCCCCTTCACACCCTGACTCGACCGCCACCATTTTATGTATATATATTGTATGTATTATCACTTTTGCTTTACTGTACTGTTTGCACTGTTTCTCTTATAGTTGAAGATTGTATTACCCAATGTCTGTAACTACGCCGTGACACCTCCGGGTCTGGGCGTACAAAAAATGTAATAAATAAAGACAGATTTACCCTGGGTATCTCGGTGCCCCAAGTTCAAGAATGTTCGTTCAGGCCCCTGCTGGGCTTTCACATCTAATGTTTTTGGTCTGGTCCACTGTACATTTACCCTCCAATAGTTTAGTGCTTTTCTTAGCCACATGTGGGCTCTTGGTGGCTTTTGTTTATCCCTTCCTGGAATATACATGTGTTCTGCCCCTTCTGGGCTCCAGCTTCTCTGGCCCTTGTGCTTATTTGGTTTTGATCATCTCATCCTGGCAACACTAACCAAATGATCGAACAACTGGCATCACTCACTACCGCACTCAATGGCTTCACCTGGTTAGGACCGCTTATAAAAGCTGCTGTAGCAAACATTCCCCCTTCAGTTACTTCATAATCGAACGATTTACGCATTGTTTCTTGGAATTGCTGTGGATTTAATAACCTTAAAAAATGGATGCTAAAACCTGCACTTCATGTAGTGCCTTCTGTCCTACTAATACAAGAAACAATGTGTCTGACAGAACTCCAGTTTGATGGCTATACGTCTATCTCTCACCATGCAATTAAATAAAATGCAGGTAGACCAGCAGGTGGTCTCGCAATTATAATAAATAACTTGCGATTTACGCTAAAACACATGTATGAATCGGATTTATATTTCATTATAGAAGTGGAATTCGATGTACACCAATGCAGAAACTTGTTTCTTATTTTGCTGTACTGGAATCCAACTTCATCAACAGTTTACAAGATTGTGTAGAACTGCATAGTGCTCTTCTTGAAGCACACATGCTCAATCGTCAGGCTGAAATCATTGGCGGGGATTTTAATGCAACTCTATACCCTCTGTCTCTGCTTGATCCTAAACTTTCCAATCTGCCCATTTTAGGCTTTCAATCCAAAATGAAAGAACTTGAACACACTTCCTGAAAGGTTGGGATATTCATGTAGTGCTGCCCTCTACTGTACATCTTAACTTCACTTGGCAGAGAGGAACCCATTCTTCTATGATAGATTATGTAGCTGTGTCTAGAAAGATCCTGGAGCTTCTCTCACCGATTGTTACCCTAACTCCAAGGCTCAGAGACCATCTATTGATAGTTACTTCATGTAAACACTTTAAGTTAGATCCAGCCCTTGCTCTAATTCATGTTCAAAGGGTGATGCTAGCTATAAAGTGGAATAATGCCACATGTAGAAGGTTATCCTTTCTAGTAAACTGCGACCTTTGGGTCCATTCAAACGATCCTGTCCTGCACTTGGGACAACATTTTGCACTGGAATCTAAAAGCTCATCTCTGTTCTATTGCTTCTACGTCCAGACCTATTCCTTCAGACACGATGCACTATCTGCCCTCTTTACACACAATCATTCTTCTTAGACAAAGAAAAAATTGTGAATTTCGAAAAATAAAGAAATTCTTGATGGGCATTGATTTAAAAACATACATTCGCACAAAAAAACGGATTCTGATGCAATATGACAGTGATACACAGAATCTGTCTGCAGTCATCTTTAGAAGTTAATAAAGACATGGTGTCAAAGTTGTGCAAAGGTAAGACCAGGGATATTTGGAAATCAATTAGAACTATTGATATGCCTATGAATATGGATTTAGAATCCTCAATCGATGGGTTAACATGGACTTCTTTCTTTCTGAATAAATATTCCTTGTCCCCTGCTTTTAAGCCCTTTGATGGACTTTCGGTTTGTCATAGTCCTGACATTTGTCCCTGGGGATATGACAACATAATTCATGCTATCCATAAACTCAAATCTTCTAAATGTGCATTCCCTGATGGCCTTCCGCCATGTGTAATCAAATATCCCAGTTTCTGGGCGATGATTTTCCTAGACTTGTTTCGATCTATTTTTAGAACCAAGACCATTCCAACTTCATGGCTCACTTCCATTATTATTCTGCTACATAAAAAAGGACCTATTGACAATCCTAACAACTTTCGCCCAATAGCACTAATCAATGTTGTGGTAAAAATATTCGCCATATTGATCCTGCATGAAGATGAAGCATTTATTTGACTAAATGCTAGTTTGTGTAAAGCCCAAGTGGGGTTTCGCAAATCTATCGGAACACCGCTAAATGCTTGCATACTAACTCATCTTATCTCGTCATCTCATGTTGGGTGTCCTGACCCACGTTTGAACTATTATGCTACAAAATTTGGTGCTGTGGGCTTCGAAAATCCAAGATGGTGGAAAAGCCCACATTTGCCCCAGAATCCAGGAGAACCGCGCAGATTTGCGCACACCAAAATGGTCGCCTGACCTGCCACCCACCAGTGCAAAGAAAGATGGTTCTGTTCAAAATCTATTAATGTCAAAAATTGCTAAGATCATGGGCACGAAACCACCAAACAAAAATCCAACTCTGGTTGAGTGTTCTACTTTATTCTACTGCAGATCCACATCAATGCCATGTCAAGCAAGGATCATATACTATCAAGTAAAATCCTTTCTAATTGAAATGTATCAATTCAAGACAGCTTCCAAAAATAGGTGCAGTACTGGCATTGGACACTAACCAGCGCTAGCGGTCTAAACTCTGACAGGAGAACTGTATTTCAATAGCTGACAAAGGAGCCTGAGCCAGCCTGGACTTCAAAGCCTTGCTGGTTAATGAACATTCTTAACACCTGCTGTTCCCAGAAGACAGTCTGATTCAATTAACAGTCCAAGAGGCTGGGAAGCCTTCACACCTCAGAACTCCACACAAGAAGGCAGGAAATCACAGGTTTCTGTTAACCAAATGCAGAGTGGCCCCCTGGTCTGCTGACCTCAGTCAACACAAAAGACTTTCCATTGAATAGAATATGCTGATTTGAGCTGTGACTGTAAACAGTGCTCTGGGGGAAGGAGAGACATTTGATCTCTATCAAGCCAAGCTTCTGGGGGCGGACCCAGACTCATATGTGAATTCAATTAAGGGCAAATGTATGTTTGATTAAATTGCTTATAAAATTGCTTATAAAATCTTTTATTAAGCTCACAGAAATGTACAATTTGGGGGTCCGTAATATGAAAAATGCCCTCACGATTTGAAACCAAACTCCACTTTGTCCGGTGTTCTGGGACCGAACCCTGCTATTTATTAATATTGCAGACACGAGGTTTATGCTAGAGACCTAGTAAATTACTGTAATATGCCCAGAAGGGGGGTGTACCTCTGTGTAAATTTGGGTAAAAGCCCAGCATTGGAAAACCAACCAAAAAGCGCAATATGTTGTCATTTTTTAACCCAAGCTCTTAGAAACATCAGAGTTGGAACAGAGACCTACCTTAAGTAATATGTGTACATGTCATTTCAACAAACAGTGTATCTGGGAAATATGTCTTTTGGGTAAAATTGATTTTTAAGTGAAACCAAAGGGGAGGATCCTCTGACCCATAAAACATACCTCATCACAATGACACTCCATTCCTTCCCCCCAATCAAGGGAGAGAGGAGGACTTGGCCAATGATAAGTTGTGAGGGGCAGGCTTAGTTATGCCCACGCACACACCCATTTTCAAAACACATAAAAAGAGACTGCTTTGGACAGGCAACGCACTCACTTTCCATTTTCTTGCGAAGCATTTTGCCGGACGACGTCAAATCCAGACAATATCCAGAGATCCAGAACTTCACTCCAGATAGACCCAGAACCAGGACAGAACTTAAGCAGAGAGGCCTAGTCCACAAGCTGAATCCTTTTCAGACGCCTCAGAATCTAGCAACCTAACCAAACTATTCAACAACCGGGCAAGCTGTTGGATTCTTTGCCAAGAACTTTTGCCAGAACCGGTAGCAGACCCAGAAAGCAGTGCTGTATCCAGAGAGACCAGACCCAGACCAGACCGCTGTGCAGAACCGCTAGCAGACCCAGACCAGACAGCTGTGAGCAGAACCAGTACCAGAAGCCGCCAGAAGTCCAGTCCAAACTGTTGACCAGATCCGTGACGAGGCCCATTCCTTCCAAAATTAGGAGTGAGTATCCTGAGGCCTATGCAGAACCCATCTCTTAGTTTAAAATAATCTGATTCAAAACATTTGAACCTGTCCAGAACTGTATCGTAGGAATCGTGTGTTCATTCTGTCATTTCAAAGCTGTAAAAGTGTCATTTTGTCATTCTGAAGTTTACTTTAATTTCGAGAAACTACCTCCACAAAATCGTCCTTTATCTTTTGATCCGTATGTGCTAGGGACGGGATTTAACTTTCATTTTAATGCTAAGATCCTAAGCTTTCCAACAAGCCTAAAACCTTTCTATTCCGTATAGTTATTCCGTAATCGCGCTCGACGCACGCACGCGACTAAATTGCCGCAAATTGAAAAATTAGCTCCTGTCAAAAATAGCCGTCTTTTGCTCGCAACTGCTGAAATCCGTTTTCCCTCTAATCATTCCTGAATCATTGCCAGTGTGACTTTTTAGCATATTTTTCCCTTCTTTGCATATCACATTTAAAAGTACTTTTGCCTGTGTTTAAAACCATCCCTGTTTCTCTAAACCTGCTAGGGGGGGGGGGGGGGGCTGAAATTCGTCTTGTGATTGTATTCCTGAAAACTGTGTGCTTTACTTCCATCTCCTTATATTGCATAGGGGGGGGAGTGAATTGCCACAAGGGGAAAAGTGAACATATTATCTCTTGTGAAACCCTATCAGTTTATTTCTGTACTGCATTTTTATTCATCATTGCATTTCACAGAGGACCTCCAAGCTCTGTGTAACAACAAGCGCCAAGCACTTAAAAATTGGCAGGCCAACCCATGCGACATCACCAAAGACTTATTCAAAGACACTGCAAAAAAATACAAAACTGCCATCTTCAATGCCAAATCTGAATCATACAACCATTGAATATCAGACTCGAAGTCCCACTCAGGAGAACTCTTCATCTTTAAAGAGCTCACTGTGCCTCCCACTGACAAGATCATTAAGGATGAAGGCTGGTGCAACAGTATCCAAGCCACCATGCTCAACAAAATAGACCTCCTACAAAACAAAATCCGTGACCACTAAAATACCCTGCCGAAACAGAGTCGGCACTCAGATTCTCAATCGTCTAGCAAAACCATTAACATCCCCAAATTTGCCTTTAACCTAGTTCTGAAACTTTAAGTCCTGGACATTCTGAAACATTTGAAACCATCGACTTGCAAAGCCGATACATGCCCTCCAACTGCGCTGAACCACTTGCCCCACTCATTACTGCATTCATTAATGCCTCATTAAAGACCTGCTCTGTCCCAGACAGTCTTAAAGAAGCCTGGGTGCGTCCACTTCTGAAAAAGCCCACTCTCGACCCCACGGTGCCTAACTACAGACCTATAACAGTCCCTTTCCTTCTCAAGATTTTAGATAAAGTGGCACACAGCCAAATCCAACTATACCTTGAAACTAACTCCATCCTAGGTACCAGACAGTCAGGCTTCCGCAAAGGTCATGGAACAGAGACTGCTCTGCTGGACCTTAAAAACCAAATAACCAAGATACCGGACACAGGTAAACCCGCCCTTTTACTTCTCCTCGACCTCTCAGCGGCATTCGACCTAGTGGACCACAAGACCCTCACCTCACACCTCCCCCACTCTGCACACTTCTCTGACCAAGCCACCTCATGGATAACATCATTTCTTGAAGGGAGGGCCATGAAAGTCTTTTCTAACACTTCTAACGCAACACCATCCATAATACACTGCAGTGTCCCTCAAGGCTCTTGTACAGCACCTACGCTATACAACCTATTCACTAAGCCCCTTTTCGATAAACTGGATGCACTTGGGATTGCCAACACCAACTACGCAGACGACACCCAAGTGTTCCTCCCACTAACAGGCTCATACCACCAAGACGCTCTGGCTCTAAAACACATATACGCCACCATTCAAGCCTGGATGGCCACTAACGGCCTATGTTTTAACGGGGATAAGACTGAAATCCTTATCCTCGGCCAAAAAATCCCCACTGGCCAGGCTAGATAGTCGCCATGCCAATTTCAACATTGACAACTGCACTATCCCAGTCCTATCTTCTGTGAAAACGCTAGGGGTCTACATTGATGCAACCTTGTCTATGGACAAACAAATTAGTGCCATTGTCTCAGCATCTGCACTTAGCACTAAATTCATCAACGCCATCAAACCATTCCTCTCCAAAGAAAACTGCCTATCAATAGCAAGAGCTACCCTAGGCGCTAAACTTGACTATTGCAATGCACTCCTAGCCGGTACCTCTGAAAAAAACCTAAACAAACTTCAGGTCACTCAAAATAACGCTCTAAGAGCAGCCTTAAGCATCTCCAAAAGGGACCACATCTCACTTGCAAGACAATCTGTTCACTGGCTCCCTGTCGAACGCATCACCTTCAAGGTACTGACTACCACCCACAAATGTATCCACCACACTGCACCGTCATATCTCTCAGACACTATTCTCAGACCGACCTCATCCAGACCTACCAGACTGTGCTACACTAACCAACTCACTGTACCACGCATCAATAAGACTACAGCAGGAGGGGGGGTGTCCCCTACATAGCACCAAAACTCTGGAACAATCTCCCCCACGCTCTAAGAGCGGAAGGCTCCCTCGCAGCATTTAGAAAAAAACTCAAAACCTCTCTAACTAAATTTCCTCTACCTACAGCCAAACAGGCACACATTGCTAAATATTGTTGTCTAAACTTGTATGCCTCTATGCTGTAACTAAGTCGCGCTATTCCTGTAACCAGCGCTATTTCTGTAACCAGCGCCACAATGCCCCAGGGCTGATTCTGTGCGCTTAACAAATACGAATAAATAAAATTCTGTGCGTGATGTCATTGCCCATGCAAAAGTAATTTTGTGCTCCACTCATTATCCATACATTATGGTAAATACTTTTCTGCCCAATACTAATTTTTAGCATGCATTCGGTTTTCAAAGTCTGGACTGTCCAACCAAGAAACGTACTGGTTTTTAATCCTAAATTTCGGTATCTCCTCCCTCTCCAATATTTTTTGCAACAGTTTCTCATTAATGAAGCTCCTTTCCTGTTCAAGCGCTAAAGTGGCTTTTATTGTTTTAAAACAGTCACTTCTACCAACATGAACCCATGGTTGCTCATCTTCCATGTGTATTTCAGCAAGAGTGGTAATGTGTTTTTTCTGAACCTATTTTGGGAGCAGTATCCTGTTTGCATGTCTTTTCCTTTAAATAAAAACGTAAGGTGTGCTCATCTATGGCAGTCTGCCATTTTTTCCTTGGGTCCAAGTATATTTGTACAGGTAGTTTTTCATTGTCACTCTGCATTTTGTCTTGACACATTAATATAACAGTGACACTAGGTATGCAACTATTATGGAGATAAACCTCCATTGCATCATTTGTTTTGGCAACGGTTTGACATTCATTCATGTTGCTGTTTTGTGATTTTAGTTTCTTAGGTCTCAATGGTTTTTTGGATAAGGACCACAGCACTCCATTTACCCCATCTATGAGAGGAGACCATCTTTTCAGGCAATCTGTCCCCATCAGAAATGGAATTTCATAAAAAGATGTGATTAATACCTCTTGTTTCATTCTGTGTTTTCCTATTTTTATGTCAACCTCAGTTCTACCTATAATGGGCACCTCCTCCCCGTTAAAGTTATGCACCGGACCTTGATTTTCCTTCACCGTGATCTGATTTTGTGGGGATCTCCCTTCATTGATACTCTTTACCAGCTCCTTAGACATAATTGTGGCCTGTGCGCCAGTGTCAATCATTGCAAATGTTTGGCATTTTTCTTCTACAGTGATGGGAGAATAATACATGTCTTCAACTTCCTCAAATTCTTACTGATTTCGGGGCTCACCTTTCTCGGGCCTTTTTCACTTTTGGCTAAACACATTGGTAAATGGAAAGACATTTTTCTCTCCTTTTTGTCCATTTCTGCGCGATAGACTTTATTCATTTCTCCATGTTCAGAGGTTTTTTGGAGTGTGGCCACTGTTCGCCCATCCATCCAGGTATCATCAGGGGCCACATTACAACCCTCCAACTGACGATGTGTAACATCGTTCAGCAATCTGTCATTGTTTAATGCTGTGCATTTGTGATCATTTAGTGTGGTACCAGCCCTTTCAGCCTCTTCAAAAATATGTGGCTCAAAGAGTTCTTCAGGTGATTGACCTGTACCCTCCTTTTTAGTATTTCCTTTTTCTGCCTGTGTTTGGTCATTGTTCTGAGTGTCCAGGGAAGAAATTATAGCATCCCCACTTACTCCCTGTTTACTGGTATTCCCCATGCATGAGTCATTTTTCTTAAATCTGTCTTTTGTTCTTTTGGAGTTTCAGGTTTTCTTATTTCATTTGTACAAATCTTCAGTGTTTGATTTAGCTCTAGGTTAAACCGTACCTCTCTTTCAGAAGTATTTGCACTTTCTGTTACATGTTCACTTATTGGCATTTTCATTTTTAAATCATTAGACATCTCAGTCCTTATGCGAAATTACATCAGAGCATTCTGTCTTTTCGGCACTGTAGGCATCCTGAGTACTTAGTCACTTTTCAGAAGCTCCCCGGTCATTGCTATGGCCATCTGCCCCCTCCTTTGTTGGTTGTTTTTGTACTGTACAGAGCCTTCCTATTTGTTCAGCCAACATCTTCACTTGGCCTCGAGACACTGGAATCTTTCCATCTCTCTAGAATCCTCTCTGTGGCCTAGATCAATATTGATTGTTTTCTCCCTGATTCGATCTATTCTGTTACCTCTCAGGTGAGTGAATTCTATTGGGATGGTTTCTGAACTCTTGATTCATTTGTGGAAGGGGGCGGGGTGCGCCCATCCTTTGGTTACAGTCCCCTGGTGGGGAATCATTGTACTGCCGTGGGGTGTAATTCATGTTCTGTCTCATGTCATGTCTCTCATGTTGTGGGTATCCATTATCAGCAAATCGATCCACATATCGGGGTCTATCCTGATTACCATATATCATGGTGTTGGGATCCAATTTGCTCTGTGTCCCCAATGTCTGGTAGGGACCATCATTTCTTTGATCTTGATTTTGTCTCTGGTTATCAGGCTGATATCCTACCCGGGCAGGCTATCTCCTAAATAACTAGGGCTGATGTAGCTCTCCCCTTTTACTAGGATCATGTGATTGAAACATTGGTGCAGAGTGTGATGACCTTTGTTGATTAAACCTTTGTTCAGGTGCCGAATTATTTTTACCTAGACTTTGAGCAGACTCTAGGGACTTTTTGGCTGACCTGATTTCCATCACTGTTGCTGAGGGTTCTTTAGATTTAGGTCTAGTATCTTTCATTTTATCACTTTCTCTACCCTGACAATAGAGTACCTCATATAGTTTTGTGCTTTGATGCACAATCCACTCAAGGGACTTGTCACGATCAAATTCACGGACCGATTGAGATATGTCTTTCTGTAGCCCATAGAAGTAGGCAGTTTTAAATTCATTAGAATTGGGGTCAAAAGATGCATCAAAGCGAGAAAATGCTCTTTTTAAGTCTTGTAAAAACTGGCGAGGGGATGTATTAGGCCCAGCAGTGATTGTGTAAGCAACTTTCTTTGCCTCCTGTAATGACTGGAAAGGAGAAAAATGACGCCCAATTTCTTTTTCAAACTCCGCCCATGTCATATTCTGCTGTTCATTTAATCCCCTTATGATGCTGGCCGTCGGAGCATCTAAAGTTAAATGAAAATACTGCCTGTACTGTTCCTTGGGGATCTGGAGGGGTTTAAAAATGTCATGAACCGCTTCTAAGTGATCCTCAATGCAGCATTCCCCTCCTTTTTTAAATGGTTTGATCAGGGCTTTGATGGATTTCATTATCTTTATGGGGCTACTGGTTGCAATGCATGGAATTGCATTACCTGGTGACTCAACCCTGGTTCCAGGTGTATGGGATTGGTGGTGGCCCCCAATGGGAGTATCAAATCCCCCAAGGGCGCTGCAACCAAGTTCAGTCACCGGCCCAGTCACTGGAGCACTAGCTCTTTGGGTAGAAACAGAATTTACCTCCACTCCATTGAATGTAGTACCCTGCTGCCTCTCCTGGGACCTGGGAATGCACATTTGCTGTTCTAAGTCCTTACACTTTTTAAGGAGCCTGTCTGCTTCGTTTTGCAAATAGTTGTTTTCATCACTCATTTTATTAATTACCTCCTGCATGTCGCACATTTGCATTTGGCATTCATTAAATTCCATATTTCGCTTGTCTCTTTCTTGAAGCATTTTAATCACCTGTTCTACATTTTGGAGGCCACAGGGGCCATCTTGTTTTCCATCAGGAATCAACTGATTCCAATGGCAGGGCCTGGGTATCCCAAAATGGAGGATACTCAGAGCATCTGTCAAATTCAGCATGGAGCTACCACCAGCCCATACCCTGCTCTGTGGGCCACACAAAGGTGCCCAAAAACATACACTAGGGGTTCAGGGTTGTACCCCCACCCATGGGTGCCATAAAGGTATCCCAAGGGTCTTTACACCAAACCAAAAAAGAGGAAGAGCTGCACTGCCAGGAGTCCCACGTGGACTCCTGGGCAGAAAACAATGCAGAACACGCATGAAAAAGGACTACAGGACAAGGACAGGGAGGCCCTTTCCCTCCAATGCATTTTCAGCATCAGTGTACAGTTGAGAGCACCTATTACATTAGGCATGCCTGCAAGTGCATGGAATGCTATTTTGGTTTACTACCACACACTACCTTCAGCAAGGGGGTGGAGGGGGCGCTGTCCGGATATTGATTAGGCTCACCAGGTCATCATGTATGAGGTCCACTATAGTGGTGAGGGTGTCCCTGTCCAGCCGGTACAGGTTGTGGATCTGAGTGAGGGATTGGTGGCTGCCTGTGGGGTACAACTGCCTGCACATTGGGTATCTGCTGGCCCATAATCGCCCTCCTTCTCCTCCGCTGGCTCACTGGCTCCTCAATGAGTAGCTGTGCAGGCATGGCCTCCAGCTTTGCTACTGCTAGTGCTAATGGTAGCATTGCGGATTTGGAAGGGGTGTGGTGTGTGTGGGAGTGGTCCTTTTGTGCTGTGCCACAGTCCATTGCTTTCACCTCTGCTGATTGTGTGCACCTGTGGCAGGTTTCTACACACCAGATTCCTATTACCACTTGGTCCGCGATGCCAGTGTTTCTGGCATCATTTTATCTGTTATTGCCGGCATGTCCATACCAGTATTTGCATGTCCCTACACCTCTTAATGTGGACTTAATTGTGGCATGCCGGTGTCACTGGCACGGCTGCCGTGTGTCAACGCTGATACCTGCAACGGTGTGGCTGGCCACGGTGGGTCCCTGGCGATGCCGGTGACACTGGCATCGCAACTCGGACTACTCCGGTCCAGTAAAGGATGCCAGTATGTTAATACCGACAACGATATTACCGGAGTAGCATACTTGTAATTGGGCCCAATGTGTCTACTGTATTTCATTTCATGTTACAGAGCAAGTATAGTAAATAAAACATCCTGCTCCAATGTTCTCCTGGTTCCGATAATACCTTTTATGATAATACCTATTGGATATGATATCTACTATTGGCTCTACTGTTTACTAAATCCACTATTATCAGAGCAGCAAAATTTGTGCTAAATTAATTTGCTTCACTTTTTTGCACAAGTGCAAATCTTTGATCTGGGCCCTGGTGTCAAACACCTTCCTGAAAAGTTAGAACATATATGCATGATCCATATACAGTGTTCCTCATGCTCTTGAAACGGGTATAAATAAAAATGAATTCCACAATTTCAGATGCATATGACCTCTATCACATTGTATTTAATCATTGGAGGACCACTTCTCTGCCACCTATTAGGGTGCCTTTACCCCATTAGATACCACTTCAATGTCTTGTTAGATATTAGTACCGGGCAAGGGCAGTTTAGTAGCCTCCCAGTCAAACAGGAGGCTCAGAACGGAAGCTTTACCACATGGCAAAAACCCCGCTCCAAGCCGCCTCAAGCTGGAGGCCAGCATCTTTTTTCTAGGCAATCGGTAAGTGTGCCCAGTGCACCCATTACCCCACCCACGTACCTGCACTCCTCTGTCCATTGCTCACGCCAGGAGCACTCTGTGTTCCCGGCGCATCTCCTTCCCGGAAATGGGCTCAATGGAGATGGGCTCCAAGGAACGGGTGAAGGGACTAAATGTAGTTCCTGTTTTTTGCTCCCGTTGAGAAATGGCAATCAGGCTGTTTCACAACTTGAGAAAAAAACACTATTAGTACCCTGGTACAACATGCCGGCGTACCAACAGCAATATAATACTTGAAATGGGGGGGGGGTATTAATGCTCAGGTAATGCACCAAGTCTAACATTAAAGCAGTCTCTTCGGCTTCTAATTTATGCCCTGGGGCATTACCTGACCTGTAATTACCCCACACCACCCCTCGGCTAGGGTTATATTGCTTAATTAAATCATAACTAATGCACATCACAACTACTGAGACCCATTCTCCCTGTTAGCGATGCCTGCAGTTGTGAACATATGAAACTAATAATGTGCTTCTCCTTTTATTTCAATAGGTGATCGATTCCACACAAAAAATCCAAAAACCTTGAATGTTACATTCTCTGGACTATTAAAAAGCAAAGCGTCATTGATGCAATCTGCAATTTCCTAATGACTTAGAAGGATACAAGTTTGTGGTCCAGTTGTCTTTTCAGATTATTCGGGAACTGGCATTGAGAAGGCTATGGAATACATGATCGGTTTCCTCAATTCAACACATTTGTGGTAGAATCCAGAAAGAACGAGCTGCTATAAATACCTAGCATTACAGACTAATAGCAACATTGTTTGCTAACAATAGCAACAGTGTGTGTTGTGCAAAAAGAGCTGCCTTTTGGTTTTGCCCATTATTCCACAGAGAAAAAATGGGAGTGCTATTTCATGTTGTGAATGTAAGGCTGGTTTGTTTGAAGGATTTTGTGAAACACCTGTAAATGTACAGAGAATCCATGCAGTAAATATGTTTAAACCTTCAGTCAGATGAAACATCTTGTCACCAGAAAGGACCTACAGATGAGGAAACTCGTATACACTTGCAATTTGGTTAAAGGTTCAGTAGAAGGAATCCTCTTATTAAGCGCCTGACAGAATACACTGGCAAGAAACCTCAACCCAATGCATAGAATGTTGTAAAAATGCTCTAATGGATATATTAATCGCCCACGTTCGAACATAAGTGCAAATCCTCATCAGTGTACTGAATGTGGGAAAGCATTTGCTACAAATGCAAATCTTACTTCCCATCAGATAATGCATACAGGTGGTAAACTGCATAACTGCAGTGAATGTGGGAAAGGGTTTGCTCAGAAGGACCAGCTTATTAACCACCAAAGAACACATACAGGTGAGAAACCTTATCAGTGCACTGAATGTGGGAAGGTATTTGTTTGGAAGGGACAGCTTAGTGTACACCTGAGAACACATACAGGTGTGAAACCTTATCAGTGTACTGAATGTGCAAAGAGCTTTTCTTTAATGGGAGATCTTTATCGCCACCAAAGAAGACATACAGGTGAGAAACCTTATCAGTGTCCTGAATGTGCAAAGAGCTTTTCTTTAATGGGCGATCTTAATCGCCACCAGAGAACACATACAGGTGTGAAACCATATCCGTGCACTGAATGTGGGAAAGCATTTTCTATCAGGAGAAATCTTACTACTCACCAGAGAATGCATACAGGTGAGAAACCTTATCAGTGCACTGAATGTGGACAAGAATATTCTTTCAAGAAAAATCTTACTTCTCACCAGAGAATGCATACAGGTGAGAAACCTTATCAGTGTACTGAATGTGGGAAAGCATTTGCTCAGAAGGACCAGCTTATTAACCACCAGAGAACACATACAGGTGAGAAACCTTATCAGTGCACTGAATGTGGGAAAGAGTTTGTTTGGAAGGGACAGCTTAGTGTGCACCAGAGAACACATACAGGTGAGAAACCTTATCAGTGCACTGAATGTGGGAAAGAGTTTGTCTGGAAGGGCCAGCTGATTGTACACCAGAGCACACATACAGGTGAGAAACCTCATCAGTGCACCGAATGTGGGAAAGGGTTTGTTTGGAAGAGCCAACTTACTGTACACCAGAGAACACATACAGGTGAGAAACCCTATCAGTGCACAGAATGTGGGAAAGAATTTGTTACAAAGTCAAATTTTACTGTACACCAGAGAACACATACAGGTAAGAAACGTATGTGCACATAATGTGGGAAGAGCATTCTTTTGAAGGGAGAGCTTATTTGTCACAAGCAAACATGCACAGATAGGAAACCTTATCAGTGCACCGAACGGCAGAAATGGTTGTCAGCAGAGAGGTCTTATTTAACATCAGTAAACACATACAGGTGAGAAACCTCATCAGTGCACAGAATGTGGCAAAGGGTTTGGTTGGGAGAGACCGCTTGGTCACCACCAGCTAAAACAAATAGTGGCAGATTATGATTGGTTGAATCACTGTTAGAAATACATTCTTTCTGAAATAGTTTGAAGGGAGACCACCTTCTGTGTTAAGGTACCCTTCCTATGTAACACTTTGCCTAAAGACCTTAGGCAAATTAAAGGGCAGCAACATTTTGAAAAAAAAGTGTCAAGCGACTGTCACAATCAAGTGACATCTAGATGCTTCCTGATACGCATCTTTTCCTGTTTTTCCTTTCCTTCATTTTGGCTGGATTCTCTTGTGTCAATATACATCTGCTGTTTGAACCTGTAATCCTCTAGATGAACAAATGCCAAAGAAAATGTCAGCTACTAAAATGTGCCCTCCTCTGGCCACATATACTCCCCAAGAATGTGCAAATGCTCTCAACAGAAAATAGCAATTCTACAAACTATAAACTTAGAAGCAATGGACACATAGATTCCAGCCTCCCTACTTCTCCCAGTCGGCTCCATTGATATGTATAGCCCAGTGATACTAGCCATGCAGTACCAATGTAAGTTGTTCTACGGGCCTGTAGAAAAACCGTCAAGGAGAAATACATATTTTACTTTAATTGCTGGGTGCAAACGAAGTGTGAATTGCAAATAGAGCTGTTTTTGTACGTTTTTTATGTTAACCAATGCCTCCGCTGGAAATGAGTTACATTTGTACACCCCCAAAATGTAATTTTGCTTTCAGCCTCAAAACACACGTACAATTCAAATTATCTAGAGCTCTCTTTAATACAATTGGGAAAAAAGGTGTATTCTCACTTGCATAATTAGACTTGGCACAGCACATAATTATAATTGGTTATTTTATAACGTATGTAATACCCAGAGATTTCTATGTGCAGACCCAGGGATAGCGCCTATGTTGCTCCATGTCGTCTTGCTTCCAAGGCGAGTGTGTTGCCCCTGAGCTATCCCCCTGAGACAATGTGAAAAGACAATGGTGAGCATGGAATCCATAGATCTGGAATCTTCAGTATTATTCCAGAAGCCAGAATTTCCAAGAAATGCATGTCTGACCCCGACTACCCTTCTACTTCAACGCTATGTTTACTCTTTTCCAGAAAATTCTACAGCTTTACCACTATTGTCCAGTATCCTTATGATTAGTGCATAGTTCCCTGTCATAGAAGCGCATATAGAGGTACAATTGCATAAGAGAAGATGGATGTCTACTTTTAAAGCACTACATTTTAAGAAACTGATTTGGTGTGAAGGGATTGTGGAATGTCAAGTGTTCCATTACATTTTAAGGACATGTAATAAAACATGTGACCTTTGCAAATATAGTAGAAAGGGCAAATGGAACATAAATATTTGAGCTGTGCAGCAATATAACTCAGGCTAGTATGAAAATGAAATAGTATGTTTCTGACTAAACTGAAAGGCTTTTAGGCATAGTAGCATTGCCATTATTTCTGAATTCCAAGAAGGAATAGGGGACAAAAATGTTCACCAAATAAAATTGATCCTGGGTAAGCTCATATGTCCATTTTAAACTTTACACACTGAAGTTCATAAAATGAATACAATTCTGCTTATAAGAATGTTGAGCTTCTTCCAATATGACATTGTGTTAACATTAAAAATCAATTGTTAGTACCTCCATTTGAATGTTCATTCTTTTTTATGGCTTCACTTTTGTATAAATTGCTTCTTGCAACAGACGATTCATTTGGAGGAAAGAAACCAGCCAATCCATGGTCAAAGTATGATTTTGGGATGGTTCAGGCACTTATGGACCTTTGGTGTTCAGAGGAATATGATGCTATAACAACGCCCAGATGTTGGCACACTCCCTTCACACCTGTAAATGCACATCACTCCTTGAAGGACTAACAAAGAAACCCAATGGGTGAGGGGGGAATTGACAGGCAAGAGAAAATGATGCACGATGGAACATAACAGAGCTGGAGTCGGAGACCAACAATGGCTTATTTGCCAATTGTTCTCTGCAATCTTTTGGAAGACAGGATGCAGAAAGCTACTAATGGTATAGATCAAACAAAACTTAACAAGCCCTACTCATGTCCGCACTGCCCGCAAACCCATCCAGATGAAAAGGTTGACCAAACAGAAGCTCCAAAGCAGGTAGCAAAAACCATGCCTTATTTCGAAATCTCAAAATGTTTTAAAAGAAAATGTCTCAAGGTTCGTGTTGTGTTCAAAACAATGTCCTCGTCCAACCATCAGAATGCATCCCTTCTCCAGGGATATGCAGATTTGCCCTGGGTGTCTTGGAACCCCGAATTCAAGAATGTTCATTTCAGGCCCCTGCTGGGCTTTCACATCATATGTTTTTGGTCTGGTCCACTGTACATTTACCTTCCAATTGGTTGGTGCTTTTCCTAGCCTCAGGTGGGCTCTTGGTAGCTTTTGTTCATCCCTTCCTGGGATAAACTTGTGGTATGTCCCTTGTGGACTACAACTTCTCTGGCCCTTCTGCTTATTTGGTTTTGATGATCTCATCCTGGGTTATAATCTCGGTTGGCCCATTGAGGGCTACTTGCTTAGTTTCGTTCACACTGTCCTGGGGTATTCTCGTTGTTGGCATCTCACGGGCTATTGGCTTCTCTGGTCCCTTTGCATGCTCTGGTCTATTCACTCCATCTTGGTTATTTTCTTGGTCGGTCCCTCATGGGCTATGGACTTCTCTGGCCCCTTTCCTTATTCGTTTCTGTTCTTGGTTGATCCCTTCGCAGGCTACGGGCTTCTCCAGCCCCTGGGTTACGTTTTTGTATTCGCCCAGCTTGGGGTATACTCTTGGTTGTCCCTTTTGGTGGTGCTGCTCCAAGCATTCTCGCCCTGCAGGGAGCATTGGCATCTAATCTCCAGGACGCCGGTAACTCTCGCCTTCCGTGGTAGTGGTGGCGCTTCCTGCCTCGGTAGTCCTTCTCTGGCTTAAGGTTCCGCCTTCGTGGAAGCTCCAACATTCTCTGTTCTTTTTCCTTGTTCCACCCACTACAGCGTCTGCTCCGTACTGTGCTGCTCCGCGCAGCTTAACAGGCCTGCGTTCCTCTCTACAGTGGATGCTCTCCCTTTTAATGCTGGTTTGCCGGTCTTGAAGTGCTGGCTTTCACAAGAAGGTGACAACAAATACATGTCAGAAACTGAGTCTTACACGTTAAATGGGCCATGTACATAATTGCCCTGTTCACTTCCCACATAATCAGTATACATGCCAGGTTTATGTGAAAGGGAAGGTAGGGTGTTATCCATGGAGCATTTCTTGTTCCCAGAGAGGTTGTCCCTGTTGTAAAGCAGGTATCTTGGAGACAGCAGGTAAGTTGTCATCAAGTCTTCTTAATTAAGTTACATTCATCAGGTGACAATCGAGTTCATTCGGAGCTGAGCTCACTGGCTTCCACCACCTAGGCTACATACCTCCAACTGCCTGGAGTGGAACACTCACTCGACCACAAACATTACATGCACTCACAGAACCTTTTGGAGAAACCTGCAAATCCCCCACTAAAGTCCAGCCTAGAGTCTCCTTCCAGGTGGCCAGCAGAGGGCAGACACTTCCTGGTGCCAATCCTGGGGGTGGTGTACTGCAGGAGGACCATCTGGGCGGAGACGAGGCCCAGGGTGGTGGGGTGATTTCGCCGGGTGAGCCATGGTATTTCTCCTTGGAAGGAGGATGCTCTTCCCACTGATTTAAGGAGGAATTGGCTAATAGTCCTTTTTATATATCTCGACCACCTTTTAAGAATGGAAGGTTGAACTCTGAGGGTGTGATCCAACAAAGTGTTGTCTCCCAAGAACGGGTCTTTCATAATTTTAAAATCATATATTCTCCTCAATGCCAAAGATACACCAAGAGGAATGATGAAAATGTGTCCCTTTACGTCCTATCGGTCTCTGAAAACATCAAGGGAGGTAAAAACACTTAGAAATAATGCGAAAAAATGTATTTCCTTAAAAAGGACTACATGTCCCAGAATCACTCGTGGACTGTGGCGAAGAAGAGGGCTGAACTGAAGAACAAGCAGGTAGGACTGAAAGCCAGTGACAGGGTCAGGCAATCAACCCTAAGGGCCTGTACCTGAAGCCAGTTACCCACCTGAGGGGCCTAAAAGGCTGCTGCACGAAGGAGCAGAAGAGGGAAGCGGGAACTGGAAGGTCGGCAGCAGCAGAAGCAAGGCATGAGGCTGTCGGGTCACTAGGAAGTGTGACCACAGAAGGGACGTCCGAGCGAAGGAAGAGCAGATTTCATCTAAAGGCTCTGAGTTGGTCCTGTGCTCACAAGCCCTATGTTGCTGTGTCTGCAGTCTTTCCAGGTTCACCTAATTGCTGTGAACGCAGAGCTGAAGTTGTGCATCCATATGAGCCCTGTGTGCAGAAGCAAGCCGAGGGAAGCTGGAGAAAAGAAGACTCCATTTTCAAGGATGGATCTGAGACACCTTTGCAGCAGAGGGGTGTGTCCCAAGCGTGCCTAAGTAGCTTCTCCTTCCCAACTTTCTTGCTACTGCTATCAGCAAACAGTGTTTTTTTTGGAGCCGGTGAGTGAAACTCTATTCCCAAAGCACAAGAATTACCTTGCCGGTAACTGTAGCCACCAGAATTCACACTTGTGTAGAAGTTGGAGCGAGTGAAGATGATCGCAGTTGTGGGAAGTCTTCTATAACAAATCAAATTTGTATCGTGTTTTTTCAGCTTAAGTTAAAGTGCTCCCGTAAGAAGATAATCCTTCTTTTCCATTTGTTGCCTTTAAATCCATTACCGGGATGTTGCGTGCCTCCTATTAAGCGGGAGGCTGTTATCGGTAATTGGTCAAGAAGTTGTAATTGACTTAGTGTTACAAGAACATTTCACATCACAGGTTGCATATGAGAAACTGTTTCTCGATCCTTGTTAAAGTAGAACACTGACTGAATAAAAGGGAACGAAGTTGGAGTTTACCATCAAAAAGATATTGCGTATACCTAGTTATGTTTCTGAAGTGAAAACGGATACTTGCAACATTCAGAACAAACACACAATACGTGAAGTTGAAGTTGCAGGCATCACCCAAGCCAGTAGACTGTTTCTTTATAAAGTGAAACTAGCCCAATTAAGATCTGAACACGATATTCGGAAGTTGTTGAAAGTAATACTAACCCAGAATTCTCTGATAAGGTTATCCAAGGCTGGACAAGTGGAAATACAGCTTTGGGGTAACTTCTGGATATCGGAAGCTGTGCATGGAAGGGAGCCGGATGCCTGTTAAACAATCTGTGAAGCTGAGGCTGTTATAATTGACAGGAAGAAGCAGTCTAGAAGCTGAGACTGATTCTTTGTGGTAGCTGCAAGACTGAAAGAAAAGATAAAGAGGCTGCCTTTTTCGTACATTGTAAAAGGAGTGCCTTGCCAACCTGTAGAGGTCGAAGAGTTTTGTGCAAAATTGCATAACATTTAAAAAATGCATATTTGCAGCAGAAGCAGTAGCGCTGTGGTGGTCTAATGTTCCTTTGATTGAAATTATGAAATTGAAGCAGTAGTAGACTGTGAGGCAGATGAGTCTTCTTTCACGGTAACAGTCCCAGGAGGAAGTTGCTAAGGAAAGAGCAACTCCCCTAGAAGAAGCATCCTGACACATTTTATATAAGACACTGCAGAGGCTGCAAGAGCATATTTGTTCTTAAAGCTGATGATTTTTCTATTCAATCTTGGACGGAGGTCATCCAGGACTACTGTTACTCACTGACTGGGATCAATGGGGAACCAAGAGGTGAGTATGAATTCAGCCTGATCAGATTGAATTCAAGCAAGGTTTGATAAGGGCCGGAGCAACCAAGAACAAAACAGTGTGCAGGAGACAGTCTGATGGAACAGGCAAGGTTTCAACAATGGGCGTAGAATTCAAGCAATAAATCAGTAGGCAAGGGAGTCCGGGAAAACAGGCAGGGTTTGTCAGGAAGACGATCAATGAAGGTTTGTAAGACACTACCGGAAAGCATAAGTCAATGAGAAGCAGTTGGCTCCAGGTGGGAAGCCTCTTCTACAAAGCTCGAGGCGTTTTCTCCTATGCAAAACCACTGCTGCAGTCACATGAGCACCCAAACGCGGCGCAGTTTCTTGACGTAACTCTTCACCAAGCGTAGAACAATGGATGCCTGTCTCGAAGGCAAACGCCAAAGCAAAGGAGCAGCAACATTGTGTCGGCATGATGAAACAAGCACATAGGGATTAGTCCGTGGAGATTGGGAACAGGTGCAGAGCCTGCAGGATGCCGGATTTCTAACAGTATCCACCCCCATAGGCAGAGGCATCCCCCCCTGGTGGCATGAAAGGCACGTAATGAAGCAGGGGCATGGATGTTGGCCAAGGATTCCAAAGTTCTGTCTTCAGGTCCATAGCCCTTCCACCCCATAAGGTAATACGGAGTGCCATCGCACAAGCTCATGTCCAGGATAGCTGCCACTTCATATTCTTCAGCTCCATCCACCACAACAGGGGACGGACGGGAAGGTAGGCGCATACCAGATGGGCATGTCTTGAGCAATGATATGTAAAAGTTTATATGCTCCTGTTAGGAGGAAGGAAGGGCCAGGCGCAAAGCAACAGGATTAATCAGAGTTGTGATAACATTCGGTCCAACATAGTGTGGGATGAGCGACCTCGTCCCTGGTATCCAGAGATTCTTGGTCGATAGACAGACACGCATACCCACCTTGTAGACGGGCGCTGGTGAACGGTGCTTGTCAGTGAACCTAAGCCCGCAGAAGGTGTTCACAGATAGCAGTCTCTGACGCAGGCAAGAGCGGGGGGCTTATCCACAGGGAAGTCTGGCTCCAGGGCCAGCGAGCGAGGATGACACCCATATAATGCAAAAAACGGAGAAACACCAATGCACGGAGTTGTTGTAGTCAAATTCCGCTGAGTGTAGAACAGACAACCATGTATTTTGATAACTCGGGCACAGGCACCGTAAATATTGTTCAAGCATAGCATTCAAGTGTTCGGTCTGCCCGTCGGTTTGTGGATAGTGGGAAGTTGAATACTGATAGTTAATCGAAAAAGAAGAACTTCGGGCCCCACAGAAGTGAGATGTAAATTGAGTGCCCCTATCCATGACAATGACTGATGGTAGTCCATAGGAGCGATAGACCTGTTTGAGAAATAAATCGCCCAGGACCAGAGTCGACGGTAGACCTGAACAGGGGACAAACAGTGCTAGTTTTGTGAAATGGTCCACAACCGCCCATACCGTATCAAACCCCTGGACCCGTGGCAACTCCACAATAAAGTCCAGGGACGACATGTGCCAGGGTTTTTGCGGTACGGGAAGAGGCTGCAGTACTGCCACAGGTTTGCCATGGGTGGATTTACACTAACAGCAGATAAAGAGGTATCATTGATGACGTCCCTAGACTTAGAAGGCCACCAGGACCAGTGACGCAAGAGCTCCAATGTCTTTTGTCTGCCAGGGTGTGCTGCAATCAGGGAATCGTGCAACCATAGCAGAGCACAGGACTCCGCCTCCCCAGGCGATATGTAGATTCTCCCTTGAATGTAGGGTAGGCCTTGGACATGGGCAAGGTTCATTCCTGACACTTCGTCGGGGTGGCAGACAGCCATTCCTGTAGCAGGTTCCTGAGGGGAGGTTGAGGAGTACAAGCACAGGCCACCCTACTAGGTAGAAGCAAGGGAGCATTGCCTTCGACTACTGGGTGTCTGCGCACGAATGGGTAAGTGCATCAGTGCCCGTGTGGCAACCGGCTGGACAGTAAGTGCTCATGAAATCGAACTGAGAAAAAAAGATGCCAATGCGCCTGTTGGGCAGAGATACACTTCATAGTCCTGAAAGCCAACAGGCTGTGATGGTCTGAATAAGCAGTGACCTTGTGTTTAGCGCCAATAAATGGTGTCGCCATTCGGTGAAGTTGTCCTTTATGGCCAATAGTTCACACTCTGTCACCGTATAATCACATTTATAGGGAGCCAGCTTCCTAGAATAGAAGGCCACAGGATGAACTTTGTTGGAGCCGGGACACCCCTACAGCGAAACTGGGAGCGTCGGCTTCCACCAAGAACGGGAGATCCAGGTCGGGGTGTGGTAGTACAGGAGCAGAAGTACAAGCACTTTGAGCTTCAGGATTCCAATGGAAGGATCGTTTGGCACTGGTTAGGCAGTCAACTGGGCCGATACAGAGGAGAATGAATGGATGAACCAGTGATAACAATTTTAAAAACCAAGAAAAGACTGCAGGGATTGCCCTGGCTTTAGAGCAGCACATCCTGATTCCATTCAGTGTCAAATCATACCCCAGAAATTCAACCTCCCTGGAGTAAAATACACATTGCTCTGCCTTGACGTAGAGGTGATGGTCCCTCAGGCGTTGTAAGACTTTCTTGATGTGTGTAACATGTACTTCATATGATGGTGAGTAGATCAGGATGTCAAATTGGTCCATGATGCCGGGGATGACAAGATATTTGAACAGCCCGTATCGGGTCTTGAAAGCTGTCTTCCATTCGTCCCCTTTCTTTATACGGACCAGGTTATACGCTCCCCGCAAGTCCAGTTTGGTTTAAATGGCCAAAGACCCGAACTGATCGTAGCTGCATTTAAGGCATTGTAGTCTATGCAGGGCCAGAGGTCCCCTTCCTTCTTGGGACAAAAAACAAAGGAGAAGCCGCAGGGGACTTAGTATGTATGAAACAGAAAGTGCCTTGTCAATGTATTCCTTGAGTACTCGGTCCTCGAGGAGTGTGAGTGAATACAAACTGCCTGAAGGTACCTTGGCACCCGGAATGAGATCGGTTGGGCAATCGTAGGCACAATGAGGTGGCAAGGTCTGCCTTGCACTTGTCGAACACATCCATGAACAATGAATATTCAGAAGGGATTCCTTCAGGTGATGTAGAGGAAATTGAATCAATACAGGGAACTGTGGAGACCAGAACCTGACTAAGAACACTCTCGATAATGCTGTGCTCTTGAATACATGTCATTGCAAAAGGCAGAGGAAAATACTATTCCTTGGGAGACCCAGTCGATGTCTGGGTTATGCAAGCGCAACCAAGAGAGACCGAGTATGACCTTGGAAGTGAAGTGCCGTGATAAGGTTAAAAACTATGTCCGCCTTCATATGTAGCACTGCAGGCTGATGTGTTACAGGACTAGAGACCAGTGATGTGCCATCCACAGCATTTACACCTTCAGGGCTGGACTTGGCTATGGCGGGGTCCCCTGAGTGAATTGTGTACTGTAGGTCCATATAGTTCCCCGTGGCACCTGAATCTGTTAGCCTGAGCGCAAAAAGGTGCCCCCATAGAAACTGCAAACAATACCGGAAGACTAAAAGTGGTCAGATGAGTGGTGACCTGGGAGTCCAACAGAGAAGCTCCCGGCATAGGGACCCCTTCTATTGCCGGGATTTTGTTTCCCGCCTTCCATGCAGGCTTCTTTGGACATTCCCGCGACAGGTGCTCAGAGGACCAACAGTAGATGTATAGGTTATGTGTACGTAGATATTCCCTCTGGGCAGGGTTCAAGGGACCACGAATGGCCCCTGCCTGCATAGGTTCAGGGGGAGGCAATGAGGGTGGAGTCGGTTCATGAGCCGAAGAAACCGGGACTGGTGGCTTTCGTTCACCCCATCTTTCTACTCGGTGGGCATCAATCTGTAGTACCAACTCCAACTACTACTGAAAGCCTACGGGAACCTCGAACAGTGGCCAAGGTGTCTTTGAGGTTTTTGGAAAGACCTTTATAGAAAACAGCTACTTTCTTGTTCTCTATCCAGTCTGTCTTGGATGCCAATTTGTTGAATTTGGCTAGATAACCAAGGAGTATAGAGGTTCCTTGACCGAGATTCAACAGTTCGAAGTCCGTGGCCTGGGTCTTGTATCGAGTATCAAATATCCTGCTAATTTCTGTAAATAGTGCATTGCAATCATACAATATTTAAATGTTTGTTTCTAACAGGGGGTTAGCTCATGCGGCCGCGGTACCCCTTAAGTAGGAGAGGACAAAAGCGGCTTTTGTCGTAGAAGTAGGAAATGAGGCTGCTTGTGATCTGGATTGGGTTAGATCCTTTAGGGCATCGATCCGATGATGTAATGCATCATGGGCTGCAGACATATCGGACCGAAGGTCCGTGATCATCTGCATCAGTGTAGCCAGATTGTCGGATGCTTCTATAGCTTCTGATTCTGTTACTCACTGACTGGGATCGATGGGGAACCAAGAGGTGAGTATGAATTCCAGCCTGACCGTCTTGATTGAAGAGCCTGGGTTATTCCTTAACCCAGGCCTCCTCACATGAGGGAGCTATTCCTCTTGATACACCCCTCTGCTGTATTTCGAATGAGGCCAGACAGAGATGTGAATCAAATGAAAAAGCGGGGAGCGCACACCGCTTATAATACCAAGCAGTAAAGTAAAAGCAAAGCGGTTAATGAATGCCAAGGATAAGTCTTTTTTTTTTTAACTTTCTTTGTCATTTTTCATTTCAACAACAACATACATTATCTACTTAAACCCTCATGAAATCCCATAACCCCCCGACCCCCTCCACCCCCTCTCCCTGTTGACACATAGGTTAGCAAGGGTTACAGTCTTCACATGGTCGGTGTTTGTATAGTTGATTGAGTCTGAGCGGCCTATTCACGAGCGGGAAAATGGTCTGGTAGGCCTTGGCTTATGGTTGCATGCACACAGATAGTTCTTTAACATACTCCAACCCCCAACGCTGTTTCCACGGGGGCAGGTAGCAGGACGTTTCTGGTAAAATTCAGGGTGAGCCTTCCTCACCTGACAATGTATTGCGCTGTCATTCAGCATAGAACTGTCGAAAGGGTGGCCAGTAATCTATTTCTAATGTTTTTGCATACCGAGTTTGCCTCTGTTCACATAAGTGCATGTACTCCACCCACCTCGTGAATCCCGGTGCCACACGTTTCCTCCATGCGTTTGCTATGAGGTGCCGAGCTGTTACTGAGGCAATTCCCAGCAGTTTCCTTTCCCATCTGGAGTCTCCCACTACTAAATCTAAAAGCCGTACTGTAGGTATATATTCCCACTTACATTTAGTTCATGACCTCCTCGGCTCCCTCCCAAAAGAGCCGTATTTGCAGGCAAGTCCAGGTTACATGATAGGTCTGCAGCCTCCGCTTTGCATCTCTTACACTCGGATGATCTGTCTGGGTATATTCTATGTAGTGTATCTGGGGAATAATAAACCTGGTGAAGGAATTTATAGTGCGTAAGCTTAGATCTGTTCATTGATAATTTACGAGTTTGCATGCATATAGTTTTCCAATGTTCGCCGCTTATCACCACCCCAAGTTCTCCTTCCCAGGTGGCTCTGAACCTCTGCTCTGGGACTAACCTCTTATTCCTCACCAGTTTATTTATAGAGGATACCAGTTTCTGGGACGACAGTGGATTGATCACGTATTGCAGCACCGGGTGGACTTGGGGCACTCTTGGAAATTCGAGCCATTTTGGTATGAAGCGTTTCCCTGTTTCTATAATACATAAAGAATATCACTGCTGTCCACTCCCCTCTTGTTCACAGCGTTTCTCAGGATATAAAATTCCCCTTGTCTGGACCCCTAGCCCTTGAAGGTGGATCTGAAATTCTCTTGTCAGTGGTATGCCTTGTATATTGTAGAGGGGGAGGTCTGGGGAGTAGGTTGTCTCTGCCCTCGTCAATTGTTCTATGTAACCCCAGGCTCTGTATGGCACTACTGTTGGTTGAACCGCTTCTCGGCATCTGTTGTCACTTGCCCCACAATGACCACACTGTCGTCCAGAGAGTTTGCAGCTCTATCCAGTATGGAGTGTGGGTAGTCCGGTGTCTGAGGTCCCCGTCCTGCTATATATTTTAACTGTGCTGTTGGGTAGTATAGGTGTAGGTCTGGATATTCCAAACCACCCTGTTCATATGGCATTACCAGAGTATTTTAGGATATTCTCGCTTGTTTTTCTGCCCATGCCAGCCTTGCCATTAAGCTTTTTATTTGTGTCCAATGGTTTTGTGGGGCCTGATGGACACATTATTCAATAAATAGAGCAGTTTGGGGAGAACGACCATTTGGCTAGCGAGATGCATGCTGCCTGAGATAAGGCGAGGTGTATCCATGATTCTACGTTATGCTCTATTACATCCAGTGTCTTGGAGTAGTTACTGGAGTAAAGGTCACCCACATTGGTGGACACCAGCACCCACAAATATCAGATTCCCTGGGGGCACCGACGGAATTCCTGTCCTACATCGGCTCGGGTCACCGATAGGGTTAGTGGCAGTATTTCAGATTTACCCCAATTAATCCTGAGGCCCGAGAGATCACCAAATTCACTGATTTCTAGCATTAGCGGGGAGAGATTCAGTCGTGGATGTTTCACGTATAGCAGGATATCGTCCGCATATAGGGATACTATAATGAGCTGTTTTTGTAGTCGTACTCCCCGGTGGGCATGTATTTCCTTGATATGGCATGCCAGCGGGTCCATCACTAAGGCAAACAAAATCGGGGAGATGGGGCAGCCCTGGCGCGTCCCCCTCGATGGTTATATGTATTCTGATGCTATCCCATTTGTGAATACTGCTGCCTTCGTGGCAGTGTATAGCAATCTAATCCACTGCAGAAAATTGCAACCATAGGCCCGAGCTACGCAGCACTTCAAAGAGAAAGGGTCACTCCACGGAGTCGGAAGCTTTCTCTGCATCTAATGCCACTATCACTATGGGAGTCTTCGGATTTATATTGTGCATGAGATCAAACAATTGCCGTAGATTGTGTTGTGTGGATCAATTAGGTAGGAACCCAGCCTGGTCAGGGAGAACCAGTGCCGCCATGTGTGGGAGCAGTCTCTCGGCTAAGATGTTTGTCCATGTTAATCAAAGATAGCAGTCTGTATGAAGCCCATTCCTGGGGATCTTTTTCGGGGTTTGAATAGAACCGTAATAAGTGCAGTACTAGTGGATCCCAGGAGTGTGCCAGTCGCAAGTGCATTCTGGCTGGCAATTAGGATGTCGGCGTATGCCTTGTAGAATTCGACGGTTATGTCGTCGGTGCCTGGTGTTTTGCCATTTGATAGGGACTGGATCACCTTTCGGATCGCCTCTTCCATTATTGGTTTGTTCAGTTCCCCTCCCAGTTCTGGATCCAGGCACCCTAGCGCTACTTCGTCTAGTTATCTCATTGTGGCCAGAAGTGATGCTGGTAGAGTATAGTCCAACCACCCACTCCCACCAATGCCAGAAACAACAACCTACCGGCCCTTTGCCCCCGCCCCCTCATAACCAACCAACTTGAACATGGTCAAACAGATCCACCTTTCGGATCGCCTCTTCCATTATTGGTTTGTTCAGTTCCCCTCCCAGTTCTGGATCCAGGCACCCTAGCGCTACTTCGTCTAGTTATCTCATTGTGGCCAGAAGTGATGCTGGTAGAGTATAGTCCAACCACCCACTCCCACCAATGCCAGAAACAACAACCTACCGGCCCTTTGCCCCCGCCCCCTCATAACCAACCAACTTGAACATGGTCAAACAGATCCACAGTCTATGCAGGAATAGGGCACTGAGGGTGGCCTTTACGCTCCATGTGGCATCGGCCATCGTTCGGTGGCGAGGCGCTCCCTAGTGTGACCCGGGAAACTGAATAGGAGGCTCGTCATTAATGTCAAAGCAGCTAGTGCTGTAAAGTATATGGCGATGTGCTTAAGGCAATCATTGTGGCGACCCGCCTGGGTCTGGGACATTCTTGGCGAATCTTTCAGCCAATTCCGGGGTGGTGAAAAACATTGTCGTGCCATTGTGTTGGACTCGGAGCTTGACCGGGTATAACATTGAGTGTCTCACGTCCTTCTTTCGCAGGATATACTTGGCAGCATGGAACATCTTTCGTTGGTCTTGTATTGATGTACTGGTAAGAGTCTGATTGTGGAGCAGCCCCATTTCAAGTCTTTCTTTTCTCTGGCTGTCCGAAGTATGGTGTCTCTGTCCCTGTAGCAAAAGATTCTGGCTATTATGGGTCGTTCAGGTGCTCCTGGGGAGGGGAGGTTTGCCGCTAGTGATCGGTGGGCGTGCTCAATCATATATGTCACAATCACACTTTGTAGGGGGGGGAGAGAGATCGACACTCTCCCCGAACCACAGAAGCCGAATGAATTCGACCCTCCCACCGTGGTTGGCACAGGCACCTGATAGATATAATACAGGTCACCACGTGGCAGCCAATGGGGGGAAGTGGGGTTAGGGAGAGGTTGTGGATGGGGTGGGGGGAAATTAGGAACACCGGGAAAAGGTTAAGGAAATACCTAATTTGGATAGGGAAGGGGAATCACAGGGGAAAAAAAAACCCCTAACCTATCTAAACATATGTATACCCTTTCTTATACTCAAATACTGGAATGCATGTAATCATGAGATAAACGTACACCATATACCTGTTCCCTGCCTGTATCTGATTAAGCACACCTTAATACGTGTACTAGACCATTGCAACACACATGATGAACATATTGCAAGAAGCGTAATGAAAACAAACAAATGGGAATCTTCCCAATATGATAGGACAAGAACACATGGCCCCTTGAGCAGGCATAAGCAACATACAAGGAACATACATATAATTCATAACCAAAAACTAGTTTGCAGCACTAGTTGGATTTGAATCGATGCCCACGTGTCTTTTTAGCACACATACTCTTCTGCAGTGCGGATTGCTTACTTATCCGCGTGTTGAAACAAATGACTTCACACTTTACAGTTTGTACGTTTTCCCAATTCTTTGTTCAGCTTCCGTCATGCACCCACAAAGTTTGTCTAATTGTATTGCGGGTACATCCATCTTACAAGTGAGGGTGTCGATTTTTGCACCCAGATTGTACTGCTCTTCAGGGCCAGCAGTGCCTGATTAAGTGCTGTCACGTCCACCTGGGTCGTCCTCTGGGGTTGTTGAGGGTAGCAGCTGTCTGTGGAGGTTCATTTTGTGCAAATTGTTCCATCTTGGCTTGTTTTTTCGGGTTCACCATTCTATCCTTGGGGCTTTGTCTGTCGGAGCTATGTTACCAGGCCCTGGTCTGGTGTGGCATTCTCTCGGGTGCAACGGTCTCACCCGAGTCACCACCACCTCCAATACTGTCTTGCAGTGGTCCTGTCGTTGAGCCATAGGGATTTATTACCTTCCACTTATTATAATGGATCGCTCTGCTACTCTGGTCACACTGTTGCCCTGTGGTATCAGCTTCTCCTTATCTCGCCCTGTTAATGTACTCTGCTTACCCTGGACCCCCCTTGTTTCGGGTGTGCTCGGGTGGCTTACTCTCGCTCAATCCGGAGGTAAGTGTTTTGGAGGCTCGCAGGGTAGGGACTTGAGATGTGGCAACGGGTTGTGTGGACCAAGTATGTGTATCCGTCTGTTAGCAGGTGCAGCGGTTGTCTGCACTGATACCCATTATGCTTTGACTATTCAGCCCCCCATGGTCCCGGCAGCACTGTGGTCCAGCCGTACTCCCCTCTAGTGTGTTCTGGCCTGCAGAGGAGTCACCAGGGGCTCGCTCGTCTCTTCCGGGTGTAACTGGGTCCTCCTGTATTGCCTGCTAGGTGTTGCTGACCTTGGTGTCCTGGCTGGATGGAGTAGCAGCCTGTTGCATGACTTGCAGGGGTGCCAGAAGTCCAGGCCCTGGCACCGCGCGAAGGACGGGGCTTATCCACCTCTGCCGTGCGTCAATTTTGACCCCTCAACTCTTTGACAGAGGGAGTGGGGGGGGACACCAGTTTCAGGCCAATTTGAGTCCCCAACTTTGATCCGTTTGTGTAGTGCCATGCGGCACCTGTGGCCACCCGGGAGGAGCGTGTATGCACTGCATTGGGCCCCTCTGTCTATCACACTCTTGCATGTGCTTGGGGGTTGTCAGGGCCGGGGGTGGGGCGCCTGCTTTCTCAATGTTTGGTGCTTCGTGCCCGTTGAAGCACCCCTCCCATGTTTGCTTGTTGTGAGCAGTTTTGTCTTACGGGCGGCAGGAGAGGGCGGGTGGGTGCTCAACCACCCCCTTCCGTGGTGTTGAATTGGCTGCAGTTGTTCCTGCCTTCATGGGAGACTTGCTGGCTTGTTGTAGCTGGAGGTCGCCTACGTCGCCCCGGGACTGTGGACCCGGCTCACGGGCTTGTAGTTCCACTCCTCGCCAAGCCCCACGTTCAGGGCTGTTCTTCCGATTGGGTTCCGTATACTCTGCTTCGTGTTGGTGATACGGTCTCTGGCCGGAGGGTTTTTTCGCAGTGCAGCGGCGGTGTAGTTCTCCCCTGTATGATTCAACGCTCTGCTTTGGAGCTTACAGGGAGGAGCGTGATATTTTGCCCTGCCAGGTTGTGTCCGGTCAGCGCGGCTTCAGTACACGCTGCTCTCACCACGTGTGGCTGCCCCTCCTGCACTCTGTCAGCCTGCCGAGGTCCCTCCGCTTCCACCAAGCAGAGCTACCCTGCAGAGTTACATTGAGGGCTGTTATTGCACCCCGGGGTGCCCAAGTCCATCAGCCGGCTGCTCTGCTGGTTCCGGGGTTATTCGGGCAGTCTGGACAGAGGATATTTACGAGGATTTATAGGCTGTAGCCAGAGCCTCTCAGTTGGTGGCCATCTTGGTCAGCCGCACAACAGCGCCCCGCCACGGATAAGGTTGACAATATTCTTGCAATTGTACGTTATTAACCTGATCTATGTCGCTTGGCGATCACGGAATAATAGGGCAGCTGACTCAAGGACACAAGGATATTATTAATGGAAAAGCCCTATCATGAGGAACTGTGGTTTAGGATAAACCGAGTTCCATACCAGCGTAATACAGGACAAGGCCACAGGAGTTGACTGCTGAAGACAATGGAAGTTGTTATCCAGTAGACAAGATCAAACGAAAAGTGAAAATAATAAAAGGGGGAGGTTAGTAAGGAAGCTAACCCGGGTGGCACAAGGGTCGCTTTAGTTCCTGGATGGTGCACTAGCACAATCAGAAGGGCGTCCAACAGTGTGCCTGTTGTTGAGTAGAGGAGTTGGTGTCCTCAAGGCAGCACAGGCGTGGCAAGGGGTACGACTAGCAACCAGAATCCAAACAATGAGCGGAAGGCAATCCGAATGCAGGCAAGGTCCGATAACGGGCAGAGCAACCAAGAACAAAACAGTATTTGGCAGGCAGTCTAACAGGTGTGGAATTCAGGCAATAAATCATTAGGCAAGGGAGTCCAGTAAAACAGGCAGCGTTTATCAGGAAGACGATCAATGAAAGTCAGCAAGATGCTACCAGAAAGCACAAGTCAATCAGAAGCAGCTGGCTCCGGGTGGGAACGCCTTCTCCTATGCAAAACTGCTGGTGCAATCACGAGCGTCCAACGTCACACGGTGCGGTTTCATAGCACAACGCTTCACTGAACGTAGAACGGCGGATGCCCATCTCTGGGGCAACCACCAACGCCAAAGGAAAGGAGCAGCAACATTGTGTCGGTGCAATGAAACAAGCGCATGGGGATTAGACTGTGGAGATTGGGAACTGGCGCAGGGCCTGCGGGATCCCGGATTTCTAACAACTACCATTTGTGTGGTTTTCTTTGTGGCACTTAGGAGGACTTTTCAACAAACCAAGAAGGAACTGTTACCCCTGGATGTTTGCTTCACTGAACGTTTGGTTTTTTGGAACTTTTCAAGAACGAATTTAAGACTTCATTCTCTTTGGGAGAAAGTGACTTTGGACATTGCTGGGGAAGAACTACCCATGCCAGATATGTCATTCAAGACACTGGGTGTCTGGTAATCTTTTTATGTTTTTGCTTTGTTTTTAATTTCTGTTTAGTGTGTAGGGCAGTTTTGTGTATGTTAGGAGATTCTACCTTAGATTCTAGACTAGTTATGGAATCCCCTCTTAGAGTAGGCATAGTTAGGTTTTACTTGCATTTTTATTTTGAAATAAAATGTCAAATACTGAGAAAGCTACAAGCAGTTGTCCACCTCTCATTACTGATCCCTCACAACATTCTCTCATGACATCACATCCTCCATGCAGGAAGGCAGACAGGATATAACACACTTCCCTTCCTTCAACATGCCGCACAGAAAACACAAACGCACAGGACAGACTGGGCAAACCACTCCTCCCATCCTTCAATATACAATCGAAGCATACACACACACCTACACAAACACCTTCAAATACCACCACCTGCGGGAACAAATAGAAGCGGTTGTCCCAGCCATGCATAACTAACATTCAGCAGAAAGCCTGCGCCACAAATCCACATTCACAACCACCAACAAATGCACATTCCATGTTATACCAGCTGCTGCCACTGGTGTGTCTCAATCCTGCCACGCTTGAGTGAAAACCTGCCCCTTCTGGGCCTGCAACCTACCACCACAAACCACCAGACCATGACAGTTTATCTCCCGTTCACCACTGCCACTGTTGAACCTCCGGCCTGCCAAGTCCAAGCACGAACTACCTTTATTTGGGCTGGCACGCAGGACTGCTGCAACAGACCCTAACGTCCAAGGAGCCAATAGCAACTTGGAAATTATTATCACTCGCATGCATTGCACAATTAGCAAAACCATGCCTTCATACGAAGTACAACATACAATCACTCGCTCCACACCATACAGACAGAAACGGCAATACAGCAAGAAACAGACTCCCATAGACGATAAAGATCTCTACTAGCAACACCCAACATGCTGCCAGGCAATTTAGGCACCACCCGCAAACTCCTACGAGGTTACACCTACACCACAAGCCGGTCAGATAGCACAGCGAGTAACACGCTCGCTTTGACATCCATGCAGAGCTTGCTGACGCAGGTTCGAATCCCGGCAGGGCCAAACTCAGCCTTTCAGCCTTCCGAGGGCGATAAATGAGCACCACACAAAGTGGGAAATAAGCAGCGCTCAGATATTTCTAGCGCTATATAAATGCACAAACAAACAAATAAACTGAATCTGCATTGCTGCCAAAAAGAATATAGAAATGATGCCAAATTGACCAACCGTAGGTGAGAGCAGATGCCCTTGCAGGACACGGCTGTGATGTTTGAGTCAGGACTGCATGAGATACTGGCGGTCGATACGTGGCACGTTGCGCTATGCCCATGCAGTGTATCCTTTAAGAACTAAGGATCGGACCCTCTGCAGGAAAACCCTAGCAGGACTAGGCTGTGGTGTTGTGCGACGCAGGACCACAGGAGATGCTGCCCATCGATACGCGGTGTGGGCGTAACGTGCTATGTATCTTTTAAGAACCGAGGATTGGACCCTCTGAAGCAAAGCCCTTGCAGGACGAGGCCACTTGTTGTGCAAAGTAGGAGACACTGCCCATCGATACGTAGCACGTTGCGCTATGCCCACGCAGAGTTTTCTTTGTGGACCGTGCAGGACCAGGCCGCAGTGTTGTGTGATGCATGTGTTTGACGATGAAGGGGTAGCAGCACAGAGTGCGGGTATGACACTCAGCCGTCAACCAGCAGTGACCGACAGGTGTGCTTTGGGAGCAGCCACTAGTACTCTCTACTACACTGCCTGGCCTTGCACATAATTCTACTTAACTGCCTGGCTTAACATGCTCTGTCTCTGTGCAATTTAGGCCTTCCACTCTTGCGGTTAGCCATACTTTGTGTTTCTGTGCCCTTCTGTGTCCCGGGGCTGCTGTGCCTCCTCACAGCTAACTGTTGTATCTTGGTCTGTTTTTCCCCATCTAGATTCATCCCACTGGGCTCTCTTGGTTAACTGTTGTGCCCTCTAGGTCTGTTTCCCCCCCTCCATGTTCCTACTACATTGTTGTGGCCACTAGGCGTGCTCCCACTCTCTAGGTTTCCACACCAATGTGGTTCTGTTGGCTACTGCGTCTCTGTTCCACTCGTGTTGTGCTCTCTAGGTCTGTTTTCCCTCTTTTAGGTTCCTATTCCACGGTTGGTATCTGTTGGTAACTGTTTTGCTGTGTCCACTAGTCTCTCTCCCACTCTCTAGGTTCCCACTACACTGCGGTTACTGTTGAACTTTGTTGTGTCACCTTACTAGCTGCTTCTTGTTGTTTCCCTACTGGGTCCCCCTCCGCCCTCTTCTCTGCACAGCTTGTGCTGTGCCAGGCTGGCCTCCTCTCTCTCACTTCCCCCACTTTCCTCCTTGCACCCCCTGGGGTGCTCTTGATTTGTTCCCATCTTGTCTAACTGCTACTCTATCTCCTATTCTATTCTATTCTATCCTATCCCTCTCACTAAGTCTGGTATAACATGTTCAAGAGGGATATCTTTGTCTCCAACGCAGGCCTTCCTCGTACTTGAGAAATAGTGGATGCACAAATTATCCAATTGTACGGTTATAGGTAAATATGGATCCCCTGGCGTAGCAGTTGGCATATCACAGCATCCATCACCTTGGTGCAGAATTTTGCCCGAATGGCATGACATTGTGTTGATAGTGTGTGTATTGTGAATGTTGAAGTGTAGAAACTTTCTGTGGGCCTCCAAATAGGTATTTGCATGTAGGCATTCTGCAGTCCAATGAGCAACACCAAACTCGATGAGAGGTATCAAGATTTGGCCCTAGGTAAACGTCTTGAACCTTTCGGCTGGAGAGAGACCGAGGATGGTCCTCCAATCTGACTTGTGCTTCTTGAAGAGGGCAAAAGAAATCAAAAAATCGATGTTTTGTGAGATTAGACATACTATCTCTGTTGCATCCAACTTTCAGAGTTTATGAAGTCCTTCCATATTTGATGCAAATTCTTGAATGGGGTGCGGTGGGGAATGTAGTATATGTGTCAACAACACTTACAAGGCAAGACTTTTCAACACTCTCCCCCGAACCACAGAAGCCGAATGGATTCGATCCTCCCACCGTGAAACAAAGAGTACCACGTGGCAGCCAATGGGGGGGAGATGGGGATTAGGGAGAGTTTGGGGGTAAGTAAGAAAACCGGAAAGAGGTAGAGGGAAAACCTAGTTTGGATAGGTATGGGGGAGCAACGGGTAAAAACCTAACATACATAAACATACCTAGACATACTCATATTCTCCAATTCCTGCCTGCCTATTGAACTCTGAGACTCCTGTACCATATGGACTTAATCAACTCCCTGCTTTCTTCATGATCTAGTTACACACAACATATAACATGGACACATAAAAACATGAGGCATAAGGACAAGTAGCAGCAAGCTGAATGAACCAAACAAGGGAAACGCATGGCCCTGGGGGCATGCAGAAGCAACTTGCACAGCAGTAACATAACATCACTTAGCATGAACAATGTTGCACCAAGCTTGCTGAGTAGAAATTACACGTGTTTTCTAATCCCACATGACCAAAACGTATCCCGCTTCTCATGACCATTGCTGTGGGTAAATCATATGCCATTCCAAAGTCTGCGTTCGCACCCTTAATGAACGGTCTTCTTCCCCCTACGTCGGGAGTAATGGAGACAAAACGCTATTGCTGTCTTTCAAATGTAATGTATACGACATGAGGCTATACTTGTAAAATGCCGGAAATCCCGTTTTTAATGCAGCCCGTAATGTCAAGCTTTTAGAATCATGCACACAAGTACTTAGCTTTTGGTCCGCGAGCCACGCGGAACTACCCGGACTGATGAAGTAGCGCGTAGTCAGGGACCCTGGATGATTCACTGCCGCAAGGCCCACGGTCCTCGGTCCCTCCTCCTGCAGTCCTTCGGTGTGCGAGAAAACGTGCAGAGAATTTTCCTCCTCTCGCCCTGTGCCCAAACAAAATAATCTGCACCTGGGCCGTGCTTTGCCTGCTAATAAGCTGACAACAATCACTGTCAGCTGAATACGCACACGCACAGTGAAACTACCCTTGGTCCCAGAGGCTGCTGGGATTTGAAGTTCACAGGCTGTTTTCCATTCTTAATAGCCTGTTCATGCTGCAAACCTTTATTACCGGGTAAACTGCAACACCCCACGTCCGCCCCAGCCCTTATTTCTGACAATATGGTAATTATAATGTGCCTATACACAAGTGTTTCAAGGGGCGACGAGGCAAGGGAGGGGGAACAGAGGGAAAACGGAGACAACAATCTTACTAGGCCAGGTGACATTGAGATTGCGCAAGTGTAGACGATGGGGGAAGGGAAAGTGCAGGGCCAGGGGGCAGTGCAGTACATAGGATAAACAGTAATAAATAAATACAATAAATAAAATGATAGGTAAAAAGGGCAGCCAGCTTGTGGCAAGTGCAGGGGTAAGTGCAGACATCAAGTGTCAAGAGCTGGAGGGAACTGTAGAGATACAAAAACAGCCCCCAAGTTCAAGGGTTTCCAGGGGGGCAGTGTAGATGTGCAGCTGGCAGGGGAGGGGACCTGGGCCCGAGATCAGAGGGTACCCAGGTGACCAGTGCATATTCAGCCAAGAGTTCAGGAGAGGAGGAGAGAAGCCAGAAGCAAAGAGGAAGGTCTTGAGGTGCTTCCGGAACTGGAGATGGTTCTCCTCAAGTTTCAGGGAGGCAGGCTGCTCCAAAGGGAGGCCTCAGCCGAAGAAAGAGATCTACCACCAACTCGTTGCTCAGAGAAGCGGCTGACCCTGAGGGAGTTGGAGACAGATTAGCGAAGAGCTCGAGAAGGACGATATTTAGGAAGAATGATTTGAAGGTATTGAAGCCCCAGGCCCCAGAAGGCCTTGTGGACAATGCAGAGGGTTTTTTAACTTGATCCTCGCCACCACTGGGAGCCAGTGAAAACATTTCAGTCCTGGAGAGATACGATCCCTGGGCTTGAGGCCAAGGACAAGTCTCCCAGTCCTGTTCTGGATGAGTTGCAGAGGGCGTAGAGTAGAAGAAGGCAGATTTAGAAAGAGGCTGTTGCAGTAGTCCAGCCTAGAGAGAACCAGAGCTCTGCAGACAGTAAGCTTCTGGGGAAAGGTGAGGAAAGGAAGAATACCTCTGAGGTGCAGCTGGTAGTGTGACTTCTTAGAGATGTCAGAGATGTGAGGAGAGAAGATGAGTGTGGAGTCGAAGATGACCTGAGGTTTTTAGCCTCGCAGGTAAGAGAAGGAAGGGTGCCAAGAGAGGCTGGCCAGAGAGTAATAGGAAAGGAGGGAGCAGGTGTGCCGATGAGGAGAATCTCAGTCTTACTGACATTAAGGCAGTGATCATGGGCGGCACACCACTCATGGAGAGCAGACAGACAGAGATGAGAGAAGGAGAGGAGGTGGCAGAAGGGAGCCTGAAAATGAGCGGAGTGTTGTCCGCATAGCACTGAAAGTTGGGCCAGAGAGCGGCAATGCAGTGGGCAAGAAGTGCCAGGTAGTGGTCGAACAGCCAGAGAGAGGTTATACCCCTGGGGAACACCACAGGTAGAGATACAGGAGAGGAAGAGCCCAAGTTCACCCGGGAGGTTCCATCGGAGAGGAAAGTGGTCGGACAAGCCAGGGCCTGATCGGTGATACCCAGGTTATCACGGAGACGGTTGAGCAGGATGGTATGGTTGACCGTACCCGCTCCTTGTCGCAGACGAGGGCCAAGGGTCTGATGTTGTTTCAGTCGATGCTGAAAAGTGGAGGGATACCCATCTGCCCACTGGTGTTGCATGCTGCTGGAACTGGTGGGGGAGTACGGTACGTCAAATCTTAGGATTTTCACCCTAGCTTGTCATGATGCTCAAGAACGTTTTGCCGATCCAAGGTTCTAAACTCTGGCTTAGTCTGTCCCTTCATTGAAACCTGGCCAAGAACCCCCTAAAAAATGCTGAGGTCCTAGGGCCACTCGGTTGTCCCGGTGCTGCAGGCTTCGAGTAGGCTAAAAGACTTCTTGCCATAAGGGTGAGGGTCTTTTTTTGTTGTAAATTCATCAGTCCTATGGTGAAAAAGATTCAGCCATCTAAGGCTAAGAGTTGAGACCTGTTCATGCACTTTTGGTCAGAGCGTAGTGCTCTACAGCCAGGCGGTTCTGCAAAAATCCAGGCCCATTCACACCCCTCTCACTAGGCTGCCAAGCGGATGACTCTAGAATTTCAGGGGAAACAATCCTATCCTCCTGAATGGCTGAAAATAACTGTTCCTGTCTGTCCCTACTTGGGTTGTGTGGAAACTCCTCCATCTCTCGCCACAAAGTATTATTGCAAGCCACTAGTATGGTGTCTTTGGAAATGATTTAAAATAACAATCACACGTGTAAAACTTGGCAGAAATGCGAATTCTCGCCTAAAATTCACTAAACATTTAAGAAAAACGGATGAAATGCACTGTTTTCGCATGTTGGGATGTAGCTACAGGTCTTATGTATAAGTCGGAGTTGAAATTACATCTCTAGCTATTATACTGAGGAAGATATGCAAGGTTGAATGAGAGGCGTTTTTAGAAAAATCGGGCACTGAAAACAGAAAAGAGCTCAGTTTGGGCAAGAAAATATTTACTATAGTTTTACTCTATGACTAGAGCATTCCGGCTAGAATACGAAGGAGGGACAAAGTAAGTTCTGGAGTTGATTCATGACTTCAACACCAAATCCCCAGTGTCTTCTCCTGGCGGAACCAGTCGGATCACTCGAAGTAAGATGGATGGGTTAAGATTTACACAAGATGAAAATGACTAAAGAAATGGCGCTTAGCAAGATAGATCAAAGACAGGATTGCAATAAGCATTCTGACAATGTGACAAGTTATTAAGGTAATGATTGGATGGTTTAGAGATTGGGATGGAACAAAACAAGGTATACTGTGATTTTCTATGCTTCCTATTAATACTTACAGTCCACTTTAGTTTAAGAATTTGGACCGTCAAGGGTTCTGGTCATCACATGGATCAGTCTAACCAAGGACAGCAGGGCACATCTGGCGGCATAAGGTCAACTGGGCGCTTCTGGTCACCGGACTGCACACTGGACTGCGCTGGTTACTGGAGACGGAAGATCAGTGGGATGGCGAGTTTGCTGCAGGCAAGCCTTTAGTAATAGCAAGCCAGCTGGATCAAGATGTTTCCCTGGGGTTTTGGGATTTGTTTCAGAATTTTGAGGCCTAGCTGAAAGAGTTCAGCAATGCTGAAGCCTTGGCTTTGTAATGAAATCAGGAATTGGGAACAAGGATGGAGAATTCAGGAACAGGATACCACGTGGAAATCGGGATGAAGTCAGGAATCGGTGTGTTTTGTGTGCTGTGAGGTGCCCTTATTTATCATGCCAAATGACATCACTAACTTATATGGCAGGGAGAAGCCTACTGTCCACACCCCTACTGCTAGGATTGGGCAAATGCATAATCTCTGCCTTGCTTTTCGCTGATTGGATGACAGAAAGGGATGTCATGTTTTATGAGATGATCTTTACAATGTCTGGAAACCTCCGATAGCTATTGGGACCAAAATCTAACTTTCCCACAAATACATATTTATGTAGTTCTGACCTCTAAGAAAATAAGATGCATATGTTACATATCTCGTGGGTCACATTTCAATCCAAGTCCCAAATCTGTGAGACCTGGTTTTGCCTTTCTGCTGCATTTTGTCAATTTCAAACATGAAAGATTTAGCCTAAAATTTCCCAATTTTGTACATAGATGCACATTTACCCCTGGGATTTGTGTACAAAATGTCATGTGCGCAATTTCAATACTTTCCCCAATTCTTTACAACTTCTGTTCCTTATGTAGTACTGGGTTCAATCACGTCTTCAAAGAAAGATCATAAAATTACATGTTCACATTTTTAAAGTTAAATGTCTTGAAGTTCAATTGCAAAATGGGTATTTTAAAACCAAAAGTAAGTCCATTGCAACTTAAGCAGGGTTTTTTCTTTCTTTCAACTGTAAGCAAGTGTGAAATCCTTTGAAGCAGGGTAGGGTCCCTCCCTTGAGAGTGAAGCTTCCTGCCCCTCCCACTGGAAGGGTGAGTGTCTTAGCCTGCTATTGTCTTGGCCTGGGACAAAGACATGTCTAATGTCACTTGAAAGGCCCCATTGTACTGGGGATTCCAAGCCTCCAGTCAGCAATTAGCCTTTCCTGTGCCTGCAGTTTGAAGTGTCATCCTTTCTCAGGGTCAGCCTGACAGAGCAAGTTTTATTTTATTTTAATTATACTTTGCCATTCAGACTGGGTTGAGCTTTGATTTATACTTTTAAATCTTAACTTTAAAAATATAGAATTAAAACAGTTTATAAGTGTGTCCATTACAAATCCTTTTACATTTCTTAAGTAACTAAGCCTGGACACACAAATGTACTTTTGAAATAGGCGATTTTACCCCTTCAGTTAGGAAAAAGCCCATTTTACCATTTTCTTTAAATTCGGTTTTCCTCTGCAGCAAATATACACTTTGTGCAGCTGGTAGTTCTTGTCTTGAGTGCTAGAATTGTTTTGCAGAATGGATACATGTATCAGACATTTGTTTAGAGTCTCTCTCTGCACAGCTGATTCTTGATAATTGTTGCAAAGTTTTAGCCACGTTTCCTGTGGAAAATGAAAAACACAGTCCCTGGTTTGCTTTTCCAAGGATACTGTTGCCAGGAGCGGTCATTCAATGCGGCCTGGTTCCTCTGAGCCACAATGAATAATCCTGGGTATTGCAGGGCCCTTTTTGATCATAATGATTTATGAGAAATGAATGGATTTAGCCCCAAGCAGCACTTTTTAAGATTGGGTGTCAGTTTAAAAGGCATTTTCAGGTTTTCAGCACATTGATGATGTTCATTCACTTTGCTCCATGTAAAATGTGACAGAGCCCACTGGCATGGTCCTGCAGTGAGGACTGTTTTCCGCCCACCTGAACTGTGTGTGGCAGAGTGTGCAGCCTTTTTCTGGTTGTGACACAAACACAGTTTTAAAGATTTAGTCGTGCACAGGAGTCAGCGTGGTCATTTTGGGCTGTTTCTTTCACCATTGCAGTAAAGTGATGTAGTGAGGCACATCTGAGTGGGTCAAAATATCCCACAGAATTCCCCCCCGTGACTTTGGCTTCACTTCCAGTCATGGGGGAGTCGGGCAAGTGGGATTTTTCTTTCTTGAAAAAAAACAGGTTTAGTCAGGTGTAAGTCCTTCTTCCAACAGGGAATGATGCGACATGCTCTCCTCGCCGGCTCTGTTCGGAATGTGGAACGATACCCCCCCACCTTCTCTCAGATTATCTTTTCTGGTGTGTAGCAACACCCCGGATTTCCTTGGGTTTCTCCTTCCGGGTCTCCGAGGAGGTCATCCTTGGTTGTTAGGTATCATCAGTGCAAATCTATAAAATAGAACGCAAACCTGGTTTTGACAATTTCCCCCCCTACTGTCCGCCACTCGGGATTTCAGCAGTGGATATACATGCATTCAGTAAACATTGACATATTTTTATGCTTCAGAGGTATCCCCACTGGGTTTTCTATGGACTCCTCTATTTGCCGCAAAGTGTGCCTGGGGTGGCAACTCTTTAGTTGGTTGATGTGACCTGCTTTTTCTTTCATAAAGTCACCTTTGGGGATGCAGATTCTGTAGGTGAGGCCTGGGATGGTGACCTCTTCTCCATTTCTGAACTTCCATTTCCTACCGTAGAACTAGGGCTGACTGGAAGGCTTTCTTTAGGATTCAGGATGTGACTGCTCATATAAAAGGCGGAAGGAACACCTCGCACGACCCAACAATTGTGTTCTATGCTTTTGTCACCGCTAGACATTTTTATCATACAACTGCTAAGCAGACGATGTTCGGAACAGGGAATTTCCAGACCCCATACCCATGGACAAATTGACTCAACGGTGGGCAGGGTCTGGTCTTTTGGGAGTTTCTCCAAATAATACTTCACTGATTAAGCTTTCTTCGCTATTCACGTCATCTCGGGCGAGGACAGACTCCTTCCCATCATTTAACTGAATTGGGAGGAGGAGCTGTTCGCCCTTCTTCTGAATGCCAGCTACACTTGGTGCTGTTTTTTTATCCATTTTGGCTATGGAATTGGAATTTTCCGATTGTGAATTAGTATAGAATTTCAGAGTATTTCTTCCAGTGTGGAATGCCACTTGAGACTGGAGGGAAGGTTGATTTTCAGAAATGGAGAGGAGTTCCCATTACCAGTTTGTTGTCCCACAGCAATTATGGTAACATTGGGTATTTCATTATTTTGAAGATGAAACTTAATTTGATCTGGTTTTTATTCAACCATGTGGCATGCGCCATTTAAACTAACATGGTTGACACTCTGTTTTAATTTGATTGGCCTGTGAGTCTGGGTCCAGAGTATCTTATTCACACAGTCTATTAGGGGAGACAACCTACGGAGTATGTAATTCCCTAATAGATAGGGGGTTCCCTCCGGCGTCACAACTATGACCAGATGCTTCATCTTGTGGTGCCCAATTTTTAATTTCCAGCTCTGCAGACCCCTCAAAGTTTTGGGGTTGTCCAGGACGAGGGGTGAGAGGGATCTGGTATCTCTCCCCCTTCCTGAATTTAGCTGCTCAAAGGTCCTCCTTGACAGAAGTGACTTGGGATCCAGTGTCCACCAGTGCTGGAATTGCACATTGCCCTTGCACTTGGATGGAGGCATAGAATCTACCTTCTTTCTTTTCCAAGGGGCAAAGGTAATGGGCATTCTGGGTAAGATGGGTGGTCAATTTCCTTATTTCTGACTCCGACACAGGGATAGTTGGTGTTGGAGTTGGGGGAATATGACAAAGATTTTTGGCACACTGCTATTTGGGGAGTTTCGGGCTCCCTTTTTTTTGATCTTGGGCTGCCCCCCCCTTTTTTGGAGGCAGTTAATACAGGGGTTGTTTGGTGAGATTTGGGGTTCCTCTCGTGCTGGTTCTGGGCTGCCCCATTCTAGGAGGCGGTCCCTAGAATGGAGTTGGGGAGTTTGGGAACTTGAAAGTAAAATCTCGCACTCAGGGGTTTGTGGAGTCTCGTGCTCCTCCTTTTCTGATTCTGTGCTTTTTCTCCTCCCCCTGCCCTTTTTGGAGACAATCACCAGAATGGCTTTGGGGAGCTGGAGAATCTTCTTTCTCTGATTCTGGGCCGCCCCTCCCTTTTTGGAGGCAGTCACCAGAATAGGTTTTGGCAGTGTGGTTACCAAGATTATCATTCTGGGTTTCAATGATGGGTGATTCCAACTCAGTCCCCAGATTCACCCAGTCTTCATTAGGATTTCTCAGGACCCATTTTTCTTTGGGAGGAGTTCCCCCGTCCCTGAAGATCTTTTTCCCAGAGTCCTCTGAGGACCCCTCTCCTTCAAATTGGAGGACACTAACCTCCTCCACAAAATGGGCCTTTTTAGGTTCTTTATTTCTCCTACCCGCCCTCTGTTCCTTGGGTTGCAGACTTTCGGGGGCAGGAGATTTTGATTCCGGTTCCTGGGTTTCCAGGGGCTTTTCACGAGTGGGGAAGGAAGATTCCTCTAAGGCTTTACACCTCCCTTCCCCCGTGCCTCCTCCTTTGGAACCGGTGAGTTGTCGGGGTTCTCTGCCTGTCATTGTTCTGGAGTACCAGACCCTTGGTTTGTGGGGTTCTGAGCCGCTATGTTCATCTGAGGGTTCTGCTGAGCCCTCAACATGCGACCCAGATCCTGGGACAGGTTTTGGACCTGGCGCTCCAGTTGTGACACCCGTTCTAACTGGTACGGAGGTCTCTGGTCCATCCTAGGTGCGTCACGGGAAGGGTAGCTATCCCTTCTCCCATAGTACCCTGGGTTTAGAACATTGGGGTAACCCTCCACCCTTGGCCTCCCCTCTCCCGGATTGGACTGTCTAGGCTCTGGAAAGTGGGGAAAGAAAGGAGGGTTGTTTTGCAGGTTGATGTTTTGAGGGTACCGGGGAATGAAACTCAACCCGGTATTTGGGGGATTACTGCCCTTCTGGGGAAAGATGGGAGGGAAGTTTCCTGGGTTGGTAGCTTCCTGGTTGGAACCCCCACCCCTTGGGCTGGGGGAGTCCACACATACTTCAGGATGGGTTTGTTACCCTTGTACCGGGGGCTAATGTAATCAGGGGAGTTGGGGGTCCCATTTGTGGGATTACCTACTTGACTACCACCTGTCTGGGATTGGCCCGAGGGCCTTCTGGTTCTTTGGCTGGATGGATTTTGTACAGGTGTATTTTTAGCCCCCCCCCCTCCAGATATAACATGGGGCAACCTTCACCTCCACCACCTTAGTAGCAGCAGGGGTGATGGCTGGTTTGGTTTTTTTATTTGTGTTCTTGTTCTCTACAGTTTTCTGTACCTCATAAATATGGGTCGCCTGTTCTATGACCCAATCCAGTGATCTCTTCTTGTGAAAGTCCCTCACCAGCTGGGTCATTATATATTTGGGGAGTGCTTGGAAAAAGGTGTTGATGAACTCCCTACTGAACTCCCTACTATCTGTGCGCACCCTGTCTGCACAAAGGCACGTTTGAGTTCCTGCACAAATTCTTGTGGGGCCTGATCCTCCCTTCACTGCAGATTGTAGGCCGCCTCGCGGGCCTCTTGGGCGTTTCTATGTGCAGAGGAGTGTTTTAAGCTGGCCGCCCTGTAGGTGGACCATCTTGAGTGATTCTGATTCTCCAGTCCCACAACGAAACTGGAGTATTCCGGAGAGAATGTCCATTTCACATACTGGATGCAATTCTGTCTATCTTTCTGATGAAAAGTGTCCATCATCTGTTCATATAATTCAAGGTGTTCCCAGACTGAATACTTTGCATTTTTGTGATACAGAGTTATAGCACTCCTAATGGCCTTGATCTGCTTAAGGGGATCTTTTTGCATAGCTCTCTTAATTTTGTTTGCCTTTTTGGTTTTAGTCACCCGAGTCCACTCGTCCTCAGACTCGGAGGCACTACTACTGGAGGTGGCTTCTTGATCCTCTAGGCACTCCCTGATTCTGTGAGCTTGAGAAGGGCTTGCAGAATGTGTGGGCCTAGTTTCCCTATTCCTGTGGTGCTCAGAAAAGTCTTCTGACTCTCCTCTGCTCCCAGGGTTGACAAAGTACCCCCCCCCCCCCAGCTGCCCTAACTGGGTAGAGGTCTTCAGTATACTTTGGGCTCTATTTCCTGGAGTTCCCCACCAAATTTTACAAATTGATCTTTTGGAAGGCAGTAGTTTTGTGGATCCAGTTCCCTGACTCTCCCCTCATGAGTCTTCTTGGTCAGTGATATTGGCCCTCATCTTTGGGGATCTGTACAGGGACGCCCGTCCATCAATTTCTGGGGGGGCGCTGATACGTCGGTCCCATCTTCCCAACTCTGTTGAAGTCTACCATCCCCATGGCCCCTGGTTCATATGAGCCAGTGGACATAAAGCTGGCAGAGTTCATGGTATTGAAGGGGTTAGAATCCCTGAGTTCAAGGGTCCTGATGTTAGGATCAGGGGTTGCTCTGTCCCTCTCTACCTTTTCTCTTTCCGCCCCTATTTCCTTGTGATGAGCAAACATATGAGCCTTTTGTTCCTCTATCAAGGCCTTACTGGTCTCAATGATTCGCTCTTGCATTGCTACTTGTTGGTGGAGGCTATCATTCTTTTCACAGAGAGCTTCATTGTCTCTCTGCGCTTCCTGCATGGTCTGGGAATACTGGGCCAATTTCTGCTGCAGGAGACTCAACTCCTGAGATTTAGCATCTTTGGTCTGGGTGTTCCCTTTCAGAGCATCCTCTACCCGGCTGGTGTGCTCTAGTAGCTTCCCATATTCTGTTTTTAATTCTTTGAGCTCCTGGAGGGCCAGCTTTCTTCCCTCTAGCCTGGTTTTTAATTGGCTTACTTCCTGACCTAAGGCGTCCCTCTCCTGATTTAGGGTGCCCCTCTGTTCAGCCAGGTCATGCCTTTGTTTTTTGATGGCACTGGATTTCTGGCGCTCCTCATCAAATTTTGTTTGAGAGCGTAGGTCTCTCATAATTAATTTATTTTTGTCTTCCAAGGTTTCTATTTGGTTTTGTAGGGTAACTATCTGTTCTGCACAGGCTCGATTATACTTTAATTGTTGAGCCAGCTTTTGTTGTCTCTGTTGCAGAGAGTCAACCCTTTCCAGACACTCCTCTTTCAGTGCCTGTAATTGGGTGCCTTGCTCTGCATTATCTTTCTGTAGGAGAGCCAGATCTTTTAAGTTTGTGACCTACTGTCTAGATTCCGCCTCTAATTCTTGGCTCTATTGTAGTCTTTGTTCTGCAGATTCTAGATCATTCTGGATTCTCTCTAGTGTTTCAACCTGATTCTGTGCCAGAACTATGTTTGCAGCGTGCTTTTCCTGCATCACTCCTATGTGGAGTTGTAGGTAGGCCGCAATTCTGCCAATGTTACTTTGCTCCTCTTTAACTTTTGGGGCCATGTACAGTTCACTAAGAGCTTGGTGTAATGTGCCCTTGTCCTGCCATGCATCCAGGTTCATGGCAGTAACCTGTTCTGTGATTTCCTGCAGCCAGACCTGTTCATTCTGTTCTGGCCACTCACCCCTGACAAAAAGCTTGTGCAGGAGGTGCTCCCTAGCCATTTTGATTTCTACACAGATCATCATTTTGGAACTATCAATTTCTTTGTGAATTATTTCAGGGTTGATTTACTTTTACAGACTGGCCTGTTCTTTGGAGTATTTATTTTGAGAGGTGCTTGTACAGTGTAGCACAGTACACCAACCAAACAAGGTGTCTCTACCCTGCAGGTTAGTCTGCTGTGTTAGACCATCACGAGTGGTAACTCGAACTCAAAATCACAGCACGGGCCCCCTGTTAAGTATTTCAATAGGCGATACACCGGGTCTCAGCCTAGCATGCAGCGAACAAATGAAATAATTATTTTATTATGTCTATAGATTCAACATTCTGAGTGATATACCACTCATATCACACCCCTTCTCAAAATAACCCCAGGTCACAGTGGACCAGGAATCGGGCTGGTTGGTAAAGGTAATATTTATTTATGTATTTAAATTCAAATAAAAACCTATACTTTAAATAGGGAGCAGCATTCACCCATGTGGTGACAATGACAGATAGGTAGGTATGTAAGGCAGTTAAAATCACTTTTAGCAACACAGTATATAAAACACAGAGAAAAGAACAGTTTTGGCTTGTTTGAAAGATGGCACTTGAGTTAAGATTTCCCCCTGCAAAATTCCTTAAACCACAAATAAGCAATTTTATGGGAGTAACATTGGAAAGGTGCTAACAATCATGAGCTATAGTTTGACCAAAAGTAAAGACTTTGAATCTGAATGGAAGTTTGGAAATAATTTAAAACAACGATCACACGTGTAAAACTTTGCAGAAATGCGATTTCCCGCCTAAAATTCACTAAACCGTGTTTTTTAAAAATTGATGAAATACACTGTTATGGTGTGCGGTTTGTGTTGGGATGTAGCTACAGGTCTTATGTATAAGTCAGAGTTGAAATGAAGTCTCTAGCTATTAAACTAAGGAAGAAATGCAAGGTTGAATGAGAGGGATGTTTTAGAAAAATCAGGCAGTGAAAACAGAAAAGAACTCAGTTTGGACAAGAAAATATTTACTATAGTTTTACTCTATGACTAGAGCATTCCGGCTAGAATACGAAGGAGGGACAAAGTAAGCTCTGGAGTTGATTCATGACTTAAACACCAAATCCCCAGTGTCCTCTCCTGGCGGAACCAGTCGGATCACTCGAAGTAGGATGGATGGGTTAAGATTTACACAAGATGAAAATGATTAAAGAATTGGCGCTTAGCAAGATAGATCAGAAAATAAGGATTCTGACAATGTGACAAGTTATTAAGATAAGGATTGGATGGTTTAGAGATTGGGAAGGAACAAAACAAGGTATGCTGTGATTTTCTATGCTTCCTATTAATACTTGCAGTCCACTTTAATTTAAGATTTTGGACAGTCAAGGGTTCTGGTCATCACACAGATCAGTCTAACCAAGGACAGCAGGGCACATCTGGCGGAATAAGTTCAGCTGGGTGGTTCTGGTTACCAGACTGCACACTGGACTGCGCTGGTTACTGGAGACGGAAGATCAGTGGGATGGCGAGTTTGCTGCAGGCAAGCCTTTCGTAGTAGCAAGCCAGCTGGACCCAGGGAATCATCTTGAGTTTTGGGATTTGTTTCAGAATTTTGAGGCCTAGCTGGAAAAAGAGTTCAGCAATGCTGAGGCCTTGGCTTTGTAATGAAATCAGGAATCGGGAACAAGGATGGAGAATTCAGGAAAAGGGCACCACGCAGAAATCAGGATTAAGTCAGAAATCTGTGTGTTTTGTGTGCTGTGATGTTCCCTTATTTATCATACCAAATGACATCTCTAAATTATATGGCAGGGGCAAGCCTACTGTCCACACCCCTACTGCTAGGATTGTGCAAAATCATAATCTCTGCCTTGCTTTTCGATGATTGGGTGACAGAAAGGGATGTCATGTTTTATGAGATGATCTGTAAACCTCCCATAGCTATTGGGACCAAAATCTAACTTTCCCACAAATACATATTTATGTGGTTATGACCTCTAGGAAAATCAGATGCACATGTTACATATCTCGTGGGTCACATTTCGATCCAAGTCCCAAATCTGTGAGACCTGGATTTGCCTTTCTGCTGCATTTTGGCAATTTTAACCATGAAAGATTTGGCCTAAAATTTCCCAATTTTGTACGTACATGTGCATTTACCCCTGGAATATGTGTACAAAATGTCATGTCCAAAATTTCCATACTTTCCCCACAAACGGTTATTCTTTACAACTTCTGTTCCTTTTGTAGTACTGGGTTCAATCGCGTCTTCAAAGAAAGATCATTCAATTAAATTTAGAATTATGCACTTTTCAAATTGTTCTCATTCTTGTGGCAAAGTTAATTTCTTGAAGTTCAATTGCAAAATAGGTATTCTAAAACCAAAAGGAAGTCCATTGTCACTTGAGCATGTTTTATTTTCTTTCTTTCAACTGTAAGCAAGTGTCAAATCCTTTGAAGCAGGGTGGGGTCCCTCCCTTGAGAGTGAAGCTTCCTGCCCCTCCCACTAGAAGGGTGAGGGGCCGATTCATGTAACACACGTGCCGAAAATCATCGCGCAAGCAGGCGCAAGCGGAAAAAAAACAGGCGCACGCGCACGTGTGCGATTCATGGAAGTCCCTGCGTGTGTTCACCGCGGGATGTGCGCCAAACCCGTGCATGGCGCACAAGTCACTGCAACATCCCGAAAGGCGGGCACGACGCGCACAGTGAAAGCGCACAGCCTCAGCGCATACACCAGAAAGTGGGCGGGACACGGGGCGTAACGCGCGGAATGGGGAAAAACGCGCGAAAATAAGGGCGTAACTGGGGATGTACTGCAGGGAAGCAGACGGAACGCCCACACGCACTCGAACCACACGTATTCATGGAATCGAATAGGGCAAAGCCACGCACAGCCAAAGACATGCACAAGCTGAAACACGTCCGCCACACGAAGGCAGGCGGTAGAGTCCCAGCGCATCAAAAAAGTGGCGCGCGGGAAGTTACACACGCGATTGAGCGGGGCACGTGTAAATCGGGGGTGCGCGGGAAGTTACACACGGGATTGAGCGGGGTATGTGTATTGCGGGGGTGCGCAGGAAGTTACACACGCGATTGAGCGGGGTACGTGTATATCAGGGGTTCGCGTGGAGTTTCTCACACGATCGGGCCTGGGGGAGCGGGCTACGTGTATATCAGGGGTTCGCGTGAAGTTTGTCACGCGATCGGGCCTGGGGGAGCGGGCTACGTGTATATCAGGGGTTCGCGTGGAGTTTCTCACACGATCGGGCCTGGGGGAGCGGGCTACGTGTATTTCAGGGGTTTGCGTGAAGTTCATCACGCGATCGGGCCTGGGGGAGCGGGCCACGTGTATTTCAGGGGTTCGCGTGAAGTTTGTCACGCGATCGGGCCTGGGGGAGCGGGCTACGTGTATTTCAGGGGTGCGCGGGAAGTACCACACGCGATCCCAGCAGGGTACTTGCATTTCAGGGGTGCGCAGGAAGTACCACACGCGATTTCAGCAGGGTACGTGTATATCGGGGGTGCGCGGGAAGTTCCACACGCGATTTCTGCAGGGTACGCGTATTTCGGGGGTGCGCGGGAAGTTCCACACATGAATTGCACGTGTGAGTCCTCCCAGGTGTTCCCTCTACACGGCCCCTGCAGGTGGCTCACACCACAGGGGCCTACCCTGCACGTGTCCTGTAGGCAACCCATCCACCATGGCCATGACCCCCAGCCAACCCACATGTCAACTTGCACTACTGGCCACCAACGCATGTCCCCCTGCACCCCCAGTCACCAGGGGCACCCTCCACCAGGCCCCCACCCATGTCTCCCAGCACCCCCACCCCCCAGCAGTGCAGGGGCACCCACCACCAGGCCCCCACCCATGTCTCCCAGCACCCCCACCCCCCAGCAGTGCAGGGGCACCCACCACCAGGCCCCCACCCATGTCTCCCAGCACCCCCACCCCCAGCACTGTGAGGCACCTGCCAGCACGCCCCCACCCATGTCCAACTCATGTGCCCCACCACCCCCAACCCCCAGCACTGTGGGGCACCTGCCAGCAGGCCCCCACCCATGTCCAACTCATGTGCCCCACCACCCCCAACCCCCAGCACTGTGGGGCACCTGCCAGCAGGCCCCCACCCATGTCCAACTCATGTGCCCCACCACCCCCATCCCCCAGCCACCAGGGGCAGCCTCCACCAGGCACCCACCCATGTCCAACTCATGTTCCCCACCCCCCAGCACTGTGGGGCACCTGCCAGCAGGCCCCCACCCATGTCCAACTCATGTGCCCCACCACCCCCATCCCCCAGCCACCAGGGGCAGCCTCCACCAGGCCCCCACCCATATCTCCCAGCACCCCCACCCCCCCAGCACTGTGGGGCACCTGCCAGCAGGCCCGCACCCATGTCTCCCAGCACCCCCACCCCCGAGCACTGTGGGGCACCTGCCAGCAGGCCCCCCCATGTCTCCCAGCACCCCCACCCCCCAGCACTGTGGGGCACCTGCCAGCAGGCCCCCACCCATGTCCAATTCATGTGCCCCACCACCCCCACCCCCCAGCACTGTGGGCCACCTGCCAGCAGGCCCCCACCCATGTCTCCCAGCACCCCCACCCCCCAGCACTGTGGGGCACCTGCCAGCAGGCCCCCAACCATGTCCAACTCATGTGCCCCACCACCCCCATCCCCCAGCCACCAGGGGCAGCCTCCACCAGGCCCCCACCCATGTCTCCCAGCACCCCCGCCCCCCCAGCACTGTGGGGCACCTGCCAGCAGGCCCCCACCCATGTCCAACTCATGTGCCACACCACCCCCACCCCCCAGTCACCAGGGGCAGCCTCCACCAGGCCCCCACCCATGTCTCCCAGCACCCCCACCCCCCAGCACTGTGGGGCACCTGCCAGCAGGCCCCCACCCATGTCTCCCAGCACCCCTACCCCCCCAGCACTGTGGGGCACCTGCCAGAAGGCCCCCCCATGTCTCCCAGCACCCCCACCCCCCAGCACTGTGGGGCACCTGCCAGCAGCCCCCCACCCATGTCCAACTCATGTGCCCCACCACCCCCACCCCCCAGCACTGTGGGGCACCTGCCAGCAGGCCCCCACCCATGTCCAACTCATGTGCCCCACCACCCCATCCCCCAGCCACCAGGGGCAGCCTCCACCAGGCCCCCACCCCCCAGCACCCCCACCCCCCAGCACTGTGGGGCACCTGCCAGCAGGCCCCCACCCATGTCTCCCAGCACCCCCACCCAGCACTGTGGGGCACCTGCCAGCAGGCCCCCACCCATGTCCAACTCATGTGCCCCACCACCCCCACCACCCAGCACTGTGGGCCACCTGCCAGCAGGCCCCCACCCATGTCTCCCAGCACCCCCACCCCCCAGCACTGTGGGGCACCTGCCAGCAGGCCCCCACCCATGTCCAACTCATGTTCCCCAGCCAACATGTCATCACAATCTAGATCCCTGGTCCCTATGGTCAGCCTCCAAATGCAAAACACCCACCCGAGTATTGCATCCACCCACTCATAATATGCAATTACATCACAGAACACCAATTGCAAGTTCCGAAACAAACACATTTCCCTCACATACACCCAATGGGTGTCAGTGAATCTCAAAACACATATCATGAAATGCATGAAACCAATGAGATACCACACATTGAACTTCACCAAAAAAAAAATGTATTAAAGGAAACATAAATTGAATCAAACATGAAGAAACAGAAATGTGAATGTACAAAAATGAAAAGAAGCATGTCCGTCAAAAAAAGCAAAACCAAAAATTAAAATCCAAAGTAATGTTGTCCAAAGTCAATGTCCACAAAACAAAATCCAATGTGAAAAAAAAAAGAAAGCCATTGCTCCATGGTGAAAAAGTGAACAAAAAATACAATCCAACTGTGAACTATGTACATGGCAACAAGCCAGGGTCCATTATCCCAACAAAATAAAGGAAACCTATCGAACTACACTAACTAATGAAAAAAACTATATACAAAAATGTGGCCAATGTCCGAAAGGTCCAAATGAAATAAAAACAAAAATGAAACCTAACACTACCTACATAACTATGTACAAGGGCAGCGGGCTAGTTTCACGGCTCACTTGTGGATGTCCCGGGCCAGGGCATCATCGAACTCCTCCTCAATGTCCCGGAGGCGGTCCTCCTCCATGGCCCCGAGGGTCCGCAGGGCCGTCGACGTGTCCACCTCCAAACCCCTGCGGATTGCCTCGAGGCACTCGGCCCGCCTCAGGGCCCTCCGCATGGAGTTCTCCGCCCTGACCATTGTGAGCCGTGCCTCTTCCGCCCGCTGCCGCTCCGCATCTATGGCGTGGCCCAACCGCTGCCACACGGAAGACACTCTCTGTCCTGGGTCCTCCTGCCTTCCGGCCGATGCCTGCCCCTCCGATGTTGAAGGCCCCGAGCCTTCATGGCTCCCACCACATTGCTGCTGCTGCTGTGCCTCTGCCCCTGCACTGCCTCCTGCTGCCTGCACATCCTCCGCCGCCTGGCGTGCAGTCGTAGACGTGGCCACCCCTGCTGGACGTCCGACTCCTGACTGTGGCAGGGATGCCTCCTCCACCAGCCTGGCCGCACCGTCAGAGGCAGCTCCACAGGGCACCCAGGTGACTGATGGGTGGGAAGATGGCACAGAGGACGACTGGCGCGTAGGTGGTCCAGCTGAGGAGGGGGTCGTACCAAGCCTCATCAGACGGAGCAATCCGGCCTGGGTGACCTGTCCCAGCAGGCTGACGTGGTCAACGAGCCATTCGGATGACGTGCAGTCTCTTCATGAAAAGACTGCAGGTCACCTCGCATGGCCCGTTGACGCAACGCCACACCAGCCAGGACAGGCTCAACCCGGACCTGGATAGCCACGTCCGCAGGCAGAGGAGGGCCAGTTGACGTCAGCTCATCCCCTGCCTGAAAACGGGTCTGGACGTCGGCATCCCTGCTGGTGCAAGATGATGCAGGGACAGGATTGCACACAGGCACCTCCGCGGCGGCCTGTGCTGCCTCCTGTCCCTGGTCCTGCACTGCACCACTAGCACCAGTGGGATCCCCACCTCCAGACCCCATCTCTGGTGCTTGCACGGCCTCCTCCTCCACCAAACCCCCCACCAACCTCATACTTGCCAACCCTACCGATTTAGGCGGTAGGATACCGCTTTTTAAGCAGTCCTACCGCCTACCGATTTTTTTTTGACACCAAATACCGATTTTTATTTTTGTATTTTTTATTATTATTTTTTTTTTTTTGCCCACGCCAGCTCGGGGGAGTCTTTCAAGGGCTGGCGTACCGGGAGAATGCCCGGTATTCAGGCTTTTAATGTCAAAGGCACCCACGGCGGTGGGCTAAAGCGCCCCTCCGCCGCAGGTGCCTTTGGCAAAAGGCGCCATTAGTCCCCCACCACGCCAGTTTGGGGGCGTCTTTCAAGGACTTCCCCGAGCTGGCGTAGCGGGAGAAGGCGTGGCATGCAGGCTGTTAATGTCAAAGGCACCCACGGCGGTGGGCTAAAAGCGCCCCTCCGCTGGTGCCTTTGGCAAAAGGCGCCATTAGCCCCCCACCACGCAAACTCGGGGGGGAGTCTTTCAAGGACTTCCCCGAGCTGGTGTAGCGGGAGAAGGCGCAGCATGCAGGCTTTAAATGTCAAAGGCACCCACGGCGGTGGGCTAAAAGCGCCCCTCCACCGCGGGTGCCTTTTGGCCAAAGGCGCCATTAGCCCCCCACCACACCAGCTCGGGGGAGTCTTTCAAGGACTTCCCTGAGCTGGCGTAGCGGGTGAAGGCTCAGCATGCAGGTCTTTGATGTGAAAGGCGCCCACGGCGGTGGGCTAAGGGCGCCCCTCCGCCACGAGTGCCTTTCACAAAAGGCGCCATTATCCCCCCCACCACGTCAACTCCGGTGAGTCTTTCAAGGGCTCCCCCGAGCTGGCGTGATGGCAGAAGGCGTGGCAGGCACCTCATTGTCATTGAATGCACCCGCGGCGGCGGGCTCATTCAATGACAATGGGCTGCTGACGCGCCCTATTCCTATCATTACCTCCTCACCTGACTATTTTTGAAACTTTAAGATCCTACAGATTTTTGGTCACAGAATGTTGGCATGTATGCAACCTGGATGACTCCGTGCCATCTTCCCCTGTTGGGCCCTGTGGGGTCCCAGCTGCCCCTTCTGTTGCCGAGGAGTCCAACTCCAACCTCTGCCTCTTGGACATCCCCCCGGCAGCTGCGGCCTGGGACGCGGCACCGGACTCCTCACTCCCCGACGAGATGACAACATGGGAGGGGAGCCGGGCCTTGCGTCTCCGGCTGGTGGTGGGATCCCCGCCGCTGTGCTCCACAGCACCTTCTCCGCCCTCTTCATCAGTTGATGCTGCAGACAGGGAGAAACAAAACACAGGCATCAGGGCACTGTACAATGGACACATACACACATGACAGTTGCAGGATGATATGGGGTGGAAACCTATACCTGCCGTAGACCTGGTCGTCAGGCATCCCAAAAAGGCTTGTCCGTGGTGCAAAAATGCATGCCCTGGCTATTCTCCTCCTCCTGCAGTGTCCCACGATCAGTGCAGCAACAAATGGGGCATTCATCGTAGCTGTATATACGTGTTTGTTGTTTGCGCGCACTTTTATGCTGTGTGAGGGACGCCTCCGTGTGGGCGGACTCGTTGACGCCTGTGCACGTCTTTTGCTGTGCGCGGGTTTCCCGTATTTGGGTGTCATCGCGTGTGATCGGAGGGGAGTGAGCGTACACGCGATTGGCCTGGGTACGTGTGTTCCGGGGTGCCGGGAACTTTCACATGCGATTGGTTGAAATCCACGTGTGTTCTGTCATCATGTGCAATGAGGGATACACCTGCGCACGTCACGTCTCAGACGCGCTCACGCGCTGAGGGCCTTTGGTCCAATGAAATCGCATATGCGTGCTGCCGTGCATACGCGCTAAGGGCCTTTCCTCGTATTACACGCGGACGTGCATTTTTTCACACGCGCTGTAATGCCCATGCACGTCTGTACGCGTCACGTCACAGGGGCGCTTGCGCTTGAGGGGCCTTCTGTCCAATGAAAATGCGTATGCGTGCAGACGCGCTTACGCGCTAAGGGCCTTTCCTCGTATTACACACGGACGTGCATTTTTTCACGCGCGCTTTAATGCCCATGCACGTCTGTACGCGTCACGTCACTGGGGTGCTTGCGCTTGAGGGGCCTTCTGTCCAATGAAAATGCGTATGCGTGCAGACGCGCTTACGCGCTAAGGGCCTTTCCTCGAATTACACGCTGACGTGCAGATTTTTCACGTGCCAAATCACTCCGTATCAAGCTGGCCACGCGTAAGCACACGGAAGACCACGCTCCTGCCCAGAAGGCCGAACTACTGCCCCCCCAGAGCCCCGAGCACGCTCCCACCTGCCATCTGCTGCTGCCTGACTGCCTGCTGCCCACGTGCCCTGCCATTTGCTGCCTGCACATCAGCCAGGGGTGCTGTTGGTGTGACCACCCCTGCTGGAACCAAAGACTCCCGACTGGGATTCCATCGCTCCACAGCCCAGCCCCAGGACCCAGTGCCCACCCACTCCTGCCTCTGGGGTTGTCATGTCGGGGCAAACACCATCTGTGACCACTGACAACCCCCGGCCAGAGAGGCAGAGGGGCACCAGCTTCAGTGCCCCTCTGGAAGCTGCCAATGACTGCCAAGCACTGGCATTCCATCAATGTACAGGTGGTATGCGATGCAAAGGGAATCATCACCTCTGTCTATGCAAACTACCCTGGCTCCACCCATGACAGTTTCATATACAGAATGTCCGCCCTGAGCCGGGCCCTGGAAGCTGGGCAGCATGGCGACACATGGCTCCTAGGTCAGTACAAATGCCCTTGCACATGCATGCAAGTCACACACAGACAAATATCCAAACCCTAATAATCTCAACTATTATCACCTCCCCAGGGGACAGTGCCTACCCTCTGAGCAACCACATGATGACGCCAATCCGGAACCCCACCACACCACCCCAGGTAAGATACAACGCCGCCCATATTGCAACCAGGGGCATAGTGGAGCGCACATTCGGAGTGCTCAAGTCACGTTTCCGCTCCCTTGACCGCTCTGGTGGGAAACTACTCTATGCACCACCAGTAGTGTGCAGGATCATTGTGGCAGCCTGTGTCCTGCACAATGTTGCAACACGGCAGGGCGTCCCGGTGGACATGGTGGTGCCCCCACATCCCCAACCACAGGCACAGGCGCTGCCCATGGGAGGGGACAAGGCACGTGGCGAGGAAGCCCGGACCCAGCTTGTGGCCACATTTTTCACCTAAACTCCCACCCCTGCGGAGTGCACACAGGCCTGGCACATACCAGGTGACAATCGATGATGACAAAGAGACAGTCAACTGTCACAACCCTACCACCCTGAGATAGTTGCCATGGAAGTGCCACATTGTCTGCATCCCTAGCTACTTAAACACAAGCTATCCTGTGTGACCAAAATGCACACATATGACATGTGACATGATATGGGCCATACACAAGTATTCCAAGGCGCAATGAGGCAGGGAGGGGGGGGGGGGCAAGGGAACACAGAGAACGGTACTGCTAGGCCAGGTGTCATTGAAATTGTGCAAGTGCAGGGGTAGGGGGAAGGGAAATGTGCAAGGGGAAGGGTGGGGGGGAGTCCAGTACAGGGGAAGTAGGCCAAAACAATAATACATAGGTCGCCTGGTGGCAACTGAAAAGGTAAGTGCAGACAAGTGCTGTGAAGGGAGGGCTGTAGGGATATAGAGACAGTACTGCAGTGCAGGGGCTGCCAGGGTGGCAGTGCAAGTGGAGAGTGGCTGGGCCAGGGACCGAGGTTGGTGAGAGTGTCCCAGTTGCAGCTCCTGTGCAGTTCCAGTGAAGAATTCTGCAAGGGAGAAGCAGAGAGTAAGCAGAAGCAAAGAGGAAGGTCTTGAGGTGCTTCCAGAACTGGAGATGGTTCCCCTCAAGTTCAAGTCAGGCAGGAAGTCTGTTCCAGGGGGAGGGCCCTGCTGCGGAGAGAAACCTACCCCCAGCTAGTTGCTCTGAGAAGCGGATGACCCGGACATGCAAGGTGTGCATCACACACACCTGCAAAACAGGCCATGGCCATCACTGTCATGTCACTCAAACCCTCCCAAACATCAACATGACATGGCAAGCAATACCCATACACCAACGCAGTAACGATAAGGTACACATTGCCATGTCCTAAATGTGCAGTGGCATCGGTCAATGATGCCTGACCCGGAATCAGATGAAATGACAGACCAACAAAATGTCCCACCCAAAATAAGTCGTTTCCAAATGCATTACAACAGTCGTAGACGTAACATCACAATGAATGCCTGTCTACATGCACATTATGCATTGCAAAATCAACACTGCAGCTCACGTGTGCAGTGTCCTACTCCTGCATCACACTGCTCAGCGCACAGCACAGTGAACAGCCATTGTGTGTGATGCACACCCTTAGCATCACATCGAAGTGACAGACCACATCAAACATCAAATTAGGCATGTACTAGAACCATAATCGGTCACAGAACATGTGCTGCCGGGACACAGTGGGCACCAGAAGGCAAACAGTGTACACGTGGATATGCAAGGGTGGGAGTACATGGAGTGCATCCGAGTGCAAGTGTGTGGTTCTGCAAGGACATGCACTCCACATATGCATGTGCACTCAAGTGACCATCAGTGTTCCCTACACATCACATCACATGTGAACATCCACCATGTGTACACCCCAGCATGTCAAACCACAACTATCCCCTCGCACCTGAAAGGAAAACACAACACATGAACAGGCATTGATCAGCAGAACACATGTACATAGGATAACAACATTACTATGTCAGAGTTCCCATCACACTGCAGGGCAACGCAACTATCAACAACAACCCCCCCCCCCCCTCCCTCACAAATGACCATGACCCACTGAACAACTGCACCTGGGTCATGGAGCCTCCAACCCTCATTTCCACCTGGCCACAGGATCACCTTTACCCTTCGTGGCCATCTCCCACCTTGTGTGTAAAAAGATGCCTGAACCCTCAGAATCCACACTCATTTCCAAAATCACGAAATCCAAGGCATGAAAACGAACCCGAACACCCTCCAGTAGATGACTTGACGTAGCAGTACCTCACAAACGCCAAGTACTACCACAATGATGCAACAACCAAGGTAGCACAGCAAAACAATGTCACGACAGGATGTGAGACATGTGTGGTACATTACATAGGATGATGCACCATGAATGGATGTGTACTGTCACAGGTCCCCTGTACAGGCGCGGGAGTGTCATGAAACAACCACCCACATCATGTCCCGGGTGCCTGCAAGGTCAAACTCACACAGGCCCCTGAGATCCTGGTGGGGAATGAGGTTCAGGGATATGCAGTCGGGACAGGTGTAGACACACTGGATGACTGGAATGAGTGGCAGGAGAGGGGAGGAGGAATGACACATGAAACTAGGGAATGCACGAAAATGTACAACCTGCATGAACACATACACAATCCAAACAAACTTGGACATCATTGTCATGGCCTTCTGTAGTCCAGGCTCAGGAGTGGTACGAACCAACCACCCCCTCTAGGGTTTTGGCTCCTGCAAGTTCGGGGCTTACACAGGCATCCGCAACCCCAGTGGGGAAAGAGGGTCAGGGAACATTGCTTGGATAGGCACGGGAAGCAGGAACACTGGGTAGAGGGTACAGGTTTCAAAATTGCATAGGATCACGGGTGATTAGGGAAAAAAAACATACCAAATTGAACCACACATACATCCATGCATCAGTACACTCCCCAGCAAGCCTATGCAGAGCAGTTCGAAAGAAAAACAACAAGACACTTAGCTCTGGTTTTGAGTGCTGGCCTCCTGCCTGCGCACTCTCAGGTCCGGTTACAGGAGCACTGCAATGCTGCAAAGAGAGCCACAGTCAACAACCTGTACGTGCCAATTACACAAAAACACAACACCAAACATGCCCCATAGCAACAAACTACTCTGCAAACGGACAATCTGTGCTCGATGCTTCGTACCCATACATAACATCACCCCTGTGACGGGTCATACACAGTCAATGCAGTAAGTCAGCCGCTGGTGGGTGCGTGGCAAATGGAACACCAATGTGTCACAATTCACACAACATGCAATGTTCCCTGGGTAAGCAGACAGACCCATATAGCAAGCCATGACTACAGAGCAAGTTGCGTACCACCATGACCAAAACAAAGTTGGCAGTGCATTTATCATGAAGTACGTGGAAAAGACATGCACTGCACCCGAGTTTGTCCCTTGCTGTATGTCCCTGTGAGCTGCCCCTTTCCATGTCTTGGAAGGCTACATGGTTGATACAAGTGCCTCAATGAACCTTGGTGTACCACAGGGTATGTGCCACTGCCCCTGCATGTGTCCCAGACAACCCTACTATCAACAGCCATCAGTCCACAAATACATCTGAGCTGCATTGCGTGCTTCAACACCAATATTCGTCTAAGCTCACCCTCAGTGCTGTGACTAAGCCTGCATGTGCAACTCGCCTGGTGCAAGCTTTGCTGTGTCGTGGCCCCCTGTGATGCTCACCTTGCCTGGAGTTCCTTGGAACATGTCAGCAGTTCTAGGATGTGGGTCTGCAATCACTGTGCCTCTGCTTGTGCACACATGTGCATGTGGGCACCAAAAACGGGTCAGGAATTCCGTTGTCCAATGGGCCATGTCTGCTGGCAAAGGTGCTCTGGAGGCTCATCCCCCTGCAGAAAGGGCATGAAACACATGATTAATGCTTCAAAGTCATCTGTGTGTGTCTCATCAGGCATCTCATTACTTGACCATGTCAGAGAGTCACATCACAAATCACACCATCAGTCCATCTTTCACCTCCAAAGTGTGGAACACTATCTACAGCATGAATTGCAACAAGCACATGTACAGGAAAGATATGAAACATACTACACAATGCATAGCAATCAATGTCCACATTAATCATGACACACCCCATCTAGCAAAAGCTGAACAGTGGACAATGACACCTAAATCATCCCCACTAGGGGTGTCAACACAAGTCACACAGCACCAGACATGCCACAGATATGACAGTCCAAAGCCCTTGTGTAATGTTCTGTAACACCGAACCATCCTTGCGAGCCCATGGATAAGGGAGGCAGGAGTGGCATATGTGAGTCAAGGACCCCAAGCAGCAAACACATACACAAGACAACCATGAAGGGCCCAGCTGGAACAGACAGTGGATGCCTTCAAAAGCCACAAGGCACCGCACCGTCACATGAAAGCACAATAGAATAGCAATTTTAAACTAACTCAACTATTAACTAATTACACTAACTATGGAAAACTACATTACCTATTTACGGAAGACCACGCGCCTGCCCAGAAGGCCGAACTACTGCCCCCCAGAGCCCCGAGCACGCTCCCACCTGCCATCTGCTGCTGCCTGACTGCCTGCTGCCCACGTGCCCTGCCATTTGCTGCCTGCACATCAGCCAGGGGTGCTGTTGGTGTGACCACCCCTGCTGGAACCAAAGACTCCCGACTGGGATTCCATCGCTCCACAGCCCAGCCCCAGGACCCAGTTGCCCACCCACTCCTGCCTCTGGGGTTGTCATGTCGGGGCAAACACCATCTGTGACCACTGACAACCCCCGGCCAGAGAGGCAGAGGGGCACCAGCTTCAGTGCCACCGAAGTTGGTGTCCTGGTGGAGCAAGTCCTGGGGCAGTATGATGCCCTCTTCGGAAGTTCCTGCGCTGACAAGGAAGGACGGACTCGGATCTGGACTGACATCGTGACTGCCATCAACGCGGAGGGGGTGGCAGTCCGCGACTTACAACATGTCAAGAAGCGCTGGGAGGACTTCAGGTCCAGGACCCTGAACAAGGCCCGGCGCCTCTTGAAGGCAGCGGATGCCAAGGGGTGCCGGGGCCACTTGTCGGAAGAACAGATGAGGGTCCTGGAACGCACATCCCCAGCGCTCCACGTCCAGATCCTTGAGAGGCAGACCCATCTGGAGTCGAGCGGTAAGTGTACATGCATCCTGATTGTGAGCAGTGCGTGTGGTGATTGTTCAGTAGTGTGCAGGTTCCACATCTGTTTGTATGGGGTCGAGTATGGGTGGGGGTGTACAGGGCCGTGGGGCTGACACATGCGAGGGCTGTAATGTGTGAGACATGGATGGTGCTTGTGTGTGTGGGCTTGCATGCCAAATGCAGTTGTGTGGGCACACATGTTTGGATGAATGTGTATGTGAGGAGACATGTCCGTGATGTCACGAATGTATGTTGTTTTCTGCTGCATGTATCAGCGCTGTGTACATGTGCATGTGTGTGTATTTGACAAGGGTGCAACAGTGATGCAACATGGATGCATGTGACAGCGGTATGTGGAAGCCTGATGGGCAGATGTGACATGGATGCCCGTCTGAACACTGCGACACTTGGCAGAGGTGTACACATGCATGCAAGTGTGGTGGTGTGTGTACATGTGTGGTGCACTTCCTGTGTTGCATGTGATGTCTGGCTCCCCTTTGGCTGCTCATGCTGTTGTATGTGTATGGATGGTGGTGGCAGTTGCGATATGACTGTGGTATGGCTCATGTGTGCGAGTTGTAATGACGTGTGTTGGGGATTGTGATGACATGTCTGGGGTTTGCCAATGCCACTCATGTACAACTGTCATGTGTGTATGTGTCCATTGTACAGTGCCCTGATGCCTGTGTTTTGTTTCTCCCTGTCTGCAGCATCAACTGATGAAGAGGGCGGAGAAGGTGCTGTGGAGCACAGCGGCGGGCATCCCACCGCCAGCCGGAGACGCAAGGCCCGGCTCCCCTCCCATGTTGTCATCTCGTCGGGGAGTGAGGAGTCCGGTGCCGCGTCCCAGGCCGCAGCTGCCGGGGGGATGTCCAAGAGGCGGAGGTTGGAGTTGGACTCCTCGGCAGCAGAAGGGGCAGCTGGGACCCCAAAGGGCCCTACAGGGGAAGATGGCACGGAGTCATCCAGGTTGGTGGGGGGTTTGGTGGAGGAGGAGGCCGTGCAAGCACCAGAGACGGGGCTTGGAGGTGGGGATCCCACTGGTGCTAGTGGTGCAGTGCAGGATCAGGGACAGGAGGCAGCACAGGCCGCCGCGGAGGTGCCTGTGTGCAATCCTGTCCCTGCATCATCTTGCACCAGCAGGGATGCCGACGTCCAGACCCGTTTTCAGGCAGGGGATGAGCTGACGTCAACTGGCCTTATCTGCCTGCGGACGTGGCTATCCAGGTCCGGTTTGAGCCTGTCCTGGCTGGTGTGGCGTTGCGTCAACGGGCCATGCGAGGTGACCTGCAGTCTTTTCATGAAGAGACTGCACGTCATCTTGAATGGCTCGTTGACCACGTCAGCCTGCTGGGACAGGTCACCCAGGCCGGATTGCTCCGTCTGATGGGGCTTGGTACGACCCCCTCCTCAGCTGGACCCCCTACGCGCCAGTCGTCCTCTGTGCCATCTTCCCACCCATCAGTCACCTGGGTGCCCTGTGGAGCTGCCTCTGACGGTGCGGCCAGGCTGGTGGAGGAGGCATCCCTGCCACAGTCGGGAGTCGGACGTCCAGCAGGGGTGGGCACATCTACGACTGCACCCCAGCCGGCGGAGGATGTGCAGGCAGCAGGAGGCAGTGCAGGGGCAGAGGCACAGCAGCAGCAGCAACGTGGTGGTAGCCATGAAGGCTCGGGGCCTTCAACATCGGAGGGGCAGGCATCGGCCGGAGGGCAGGAGGACCCAGGACAGAGTGTCTTCCGTGTGGCAGCGGTTGGGCCACGCCATAGATGCGGAGCGGCAGCGGGCGGAAGAGGCACGGCTCACAATGGTCAGGGCGGAGAACTCCATGCGGAGGGCCCTGAGGCGGGCCGAGTGCCTCGAGGCAATCCGCAGGGGGTTGGAGGTGGACACGTCGACGGCCCTGCGGACCCTCGGGGCCATGGAGGAGGACCGCCTCCGGGACATTGAGGAGGAGTTCGATGATGCCCTGGCCCGGGACATCCACAAGTGAGCCTTGAAACTAGCCCGCTGCCCTTGTACATAGTTATGTAGGTAGTGTTAGGTTTCATTTTTGTTTTTATTTCATTTGGACCTTTTGGACATTGGCCACATTTTTGTATATATTTTTTTTTCATTAGTTAGATAGGTTTCCTTTATTTTGTTGGGGTAATGGACCCTGGCTTGTTGCCATGTACATAGTTCAGTTGGTTTGTGTATTTTCACCATGGAGCAATGGCTTTCTTCTTTTTTTTCACATTGGATTTTGTTTTGTGGACATTGACTTTGGACAACATTACTTTGGATTTTAATTTTTGGTTTTGCTTTTTTTTGACGGACATGCTTCTTTTCATTTTTGTACATTCACATTTCTGTTTCTTCATTTTTGATTCAATTTGTTTCCTTTAATACATTTTTTTTTGGTGAACTTCAGTGTGTGGTATCTCATTGGTTTCATGCATTTCATGATATGTGTTTTGTGATTCACTGACACCCATTGGGTGTATGTGAGGGAAATGTGTTTGTTTCGGAACTTGCAATTGGTGTTCTGTGATGTAATTGCCAATTATGAGTGGGTGGATGCAATACTCGGGTGGGTGTTTTGCATTTGGAGGCTGACCATAGGGACCAGGGATCTAGATTGTGATGACATGTTGGCTGGGGAACATGAGTTGGACATGGGTGGGGGCCTGCTGGCAGGTGGCCCACAGTGCTGGGGGGTGGGGGTGGTGGGGAACATGAGTTCGACATGGGTGGGGGCCTGATGGTGGGTGCCCCTGCACTGCTGGGGGTGGGGGTGCTGGGAGACATGAGTTGGACATGGGTGGGGGCCTGGTGGAGGGTGACCCTGCACTGCTGGGGGGTGGGGGTGCTGGGAGACATGAGTTGGACATGGGTGGGGGCCTGCTGGCAGGTGCCCCACAGTGCTGGGGGGTGGGGGTGCTGGGAGACATGAGTTGGACATGGGTGGGGGCCTGGTGGTGGGTGCCCCTGCACTGCTGGGGGGTGGGGGTGCTGGGAGACATGAGTTGGACATGGGTGGGGGCCTGCTGGCAGGTGCCCCACAGTGCTGGGGGATGGGGGTGGTGGGGCACATGAGTTGGACATGGGTGGGGGCCTGCTGGCAGGTGCCCCACAGTGCTGGGGGGTGGGGGTGCTGGAGGACATGGGTGGGGGCCTGGTGGAGGCTGCCCCTGGTGACTGGGGGGGTGGGGGTGGTGGGAGACATGAGTTGGACATGGGTGGGGGCCTGCTGGCAGGTGCCCCACAATGCTGGGGGGTGGGGGTGGTGGGAGACATGGGTGGGTGCCTGGTGGCGGGTGCCCCTGCACTGCTGGGCGGTGGGGGTGCTGGGAGACATGAGTGGGGGCCTGCTGGCAGGTGCCCCAGAGTGCTGGGGGGTGGGGGTGCTGGGAGACATAAGTTGGACATGGGTGGGGGCCTGCTGGCAGGTGCCCCACAGTGCTGGGGGGTTGGGGGTGCTGGGAGACATGAGTTGGACATGGGTGGGGGCCTGCTGGCAGGTGCCCCACAGTGCTGGGGGGTGGGGGTGCTGGGAGACATGAGTTGGACATGGGTGGGGGCCTGCTGGCAGGTGCCCCACAGTGCTGGGGGGTGGGGGTGGTGGGGCACATGAGTTGGACATGGGTGGGGGCCTGCTGGCAGGTGCCCCACAGTGCTGGGGGGTGGGGGTGCTGGGGGACATGGGTGGGGGCCTGGTGGAGGCGGCCCCTGGTGACTGGGGGGGTGGGGGTGGTGGGAGACATGAGTTGGACATGGGTGGGGGCCTGCTGGCAGGTGCCCCACAGTGCTGGGGGGTGGGGTGGTGGGAGACAAAGGTGGGGGCTAGTGGAGGGTGACCCTGCACTGCTGGGGGTGGGGGTGGTGGGGAACATGAGTTGGACATGGGTGGGGGCCTGCTGGCAGGTGCCCCACAGTGCTGGGGGGTGGGGGTGGTGGGGCACATGAGTTGGACATGGGTGGGGGCCTGCTGGCAGGTGCCCCACAGTGCTGGGGGGTGGGGGTGCTGGGGGACATGGGTGGGGGCCTGGTGGAGGCTGCCCCTGGTGACTGGGGGGGGGGTGGGGGTGGTGGGGGTGGTGGGAGACATGAGTTGGACATGGGTGGGGGCCTGCTGGCAGGTGCCCCACAGTGCTGGGGGGTGGGGTGCTGGGAGACATGAGTTGGACATGGGTGGGGGCCTGCTGGCAGGTGCCCCACAGTGCTGGGGGGTGGGGGTGCTGGGGGACATGGGTGGGGGCCTGGTGGAGGCTGCCCCTGGTGACTGGGGGGGTGGGGGTGGTGGTGGTGGTGGTGGTGGTGGGAGACATGAGTTGGACATGGGTGGGGGCCTGCTGGCAGGTGCCCCACAGTGCTGGGGGGTGGGGGTGCTGGGAGACATGAGTTGGACATGGGTGGGGGCCTGCTGGCAGGTGCCCCACAGTGCTGGGGGGGGGGTGTGGAACATCAGTTGGACATGGGTGGGGGCCTGGTGGTGGGTGCCCCTGCACTGCTGGGGGGTGGGGGTGCTGGGAGACATGAGTTGGACATGGGTGGGGGCCTGCTGGCAGGTGCCCCACAGTGCTGGGGGGCGGGGGTGGTTGGAGACATGGGTGGGGGCCTGGTGGTGGATTTTGACCCTGCACTGCTGGGGGATGGGGTGGTGGGGAACATGAGTTGGACATGGGTGGGGGCCTGGTGGTGGGTGCCCCTGCACTGCTGGGGGGTGGGGGTGGTGGGGAACATCAGTTGGACATGGGTGGGGGCCTGCTGGCAGGTGCCCCACAGTGCTGGGGGGTGGGGGTGGTGGGAGACATGGGTGGGGGCCTGGTGGAGGGTGACCCTGCACTGCTGGGGGGTGGGGGTGGTGGGGAACATCAGTTGGACATGGGTGGGGGCCTGCTGGCAGGTGCCCCACAGTGCTGGGGGGTGGGGGTGGTGGGGAACATGAGTTGGACATGGGTGGGGGCCTGGTGGCGGGTGCCCCTGCACTGCTGGGGGTGGGGGTGCTGGGAGACATGAGTTGGACATGGGTGGGGGCCTGCTGGCAGGTGCCCCACAGTGCTGGGGGGTGGGGGTGCTGGGAGACATGAGCTGGACATGGGTGGCGGCCTGCTGGCAGGTGCCCCACAGTGCTGGGGGGTGGGGGTGCTGGGAGACATGAGTTGGACATGGGTGGGGGCCTGCTGGCAGGTGCCCCACAGTGCTGGGGGGTGGGGGTGCTGGGAGACATGAGTTGGACATGGGTGGGGGCCTGCTGGCAGGTGCCCCACAGTGCTGGGGGGTGCGGGTGCTGGGAGACATGAGTTGGACATGGGTGGGGGCCTGCTGGCAGGTGCCCCACAGTGCTGGGGGGTGGGGGTGCTGGGGGACATGGGTGGGGGCCTGGTGGAGGCTGCCCCTGGTGACTGGGGGGGGTGGTGGTGGTGGGAGACATGAGTTGGACATGGGTGGGGGCCTGCTGGCAGGTGCCCCACAGTGCTGGGGGGTGGGGGTGGTGGGAGACATGGGTGGGGGCCTGGTGGAGGGTGACCCTGCACTGCTGGGGGGTGAGGGTGGTGGGGAACATGAGTTGGACATGGGTGGGGGCCTGCTGGCAGGTGCCCCACAGTGCTGGGGGGTGGGGGTGGTGGGGAACATGAGTTGGACATGGGTGGGGGCCTGGTGGTGGGTGCCCCTGCACTGCTGGGGGGTGGGGGTGCTGGGAGACATGAGTTGGACATGGGTGGGGGCCTGCTGGCAGGTGCCCCACAGTGCTGGGGGGTGGGGGTGCTGGGAGACATGAGTTGGACATGGGTGGGGGCCTGCTGGCAGGTGCCCCACAGTGCTGCGGGGTGGGGGTGGTGTGGAACTTGAGTTGGACATGGGTGGGGGCCTGGTGGTGGGTGCCCCTGCACTGCTGGGGGGTGGGGGTGCTGGGAGACATGAGTTAGACATGGGTGGGGGCCTGCTGGCAGGTGGCCCACAGTGCTGGGGGGTGGGGGTGCTGGGAGACATAGGTGGGGGCCTGGTGGAGGCTGCCCCTGGTGGCTGGGGGGTGGGGGAGGTGGGGCACATGAGTTGGACATGGGTCGGGGCCTGCTGGCAGGTGCCCCTGATGGCTGGGGGGTGGGGCTGGTGGTCGACATGGGTGGGGGCCTGGTGGTGGGTGCCCCTGCACTGCTGGGGGGTGGGGGTGCTGGGAGACATGGGTGGGGGCCTGGTGGAGGGTGCCCCTGGTGACTGGGGGTGCAGGGGGACATGGGTTGGTGGGCAGTAGTGCAAGTTGACATGTGGGTTGGCTGGGGGTCATGGCTATGGTGGATGGTGTGCCTGCAGGACATGTGCAGGGTAGGCCCCTTTGGTGTGAGCCACCTGCAGGGGCCGTGGAGGGTGTAGAGGGAACACCTGGGAGGACCCACACGTGCAATTCACGTGTGGTGCTCCCCGCGCACCCCTGTAATACACGTACCCTGATGGAATCGCGTGTGGAACTTCCCGCGCACCCCTGAAATGCGCGTACCCTACTCGCACGGGCCCAATCGCGTGTGGAACTTCCCGCGCACCCCTGGAATACACGTACCCTGCTGATGTCGTGTGTGAAACTTCCCCCGCACCACGGAATACACGTACCCTGATGAGATCGCGTGTGGAACTTCCCGCGCACCCCTGGAATACACGTGCCCTGCTGATGTCGCGTGTGATACTTCCCCCGCACCCCAAAATACACGTACCATGATGAAATCACGTGTGGTGATTCCTGCGCACCACTGAAATACACGTACCCTGTGGAAATCGCGTGTGGAACTTCCCGCGCACCCCTGAAATACGCGTACCCTGCTGAAATCGCGTGTGGCACTTCCTGCGCACCCCTGAGATACGCGTACCCTGCTCGCACGGACCCAATCGCGTGTGGAACTTCCCGCGCACCCCTGAAATACACGTGCCATGCTGATGTCGCATGTGAAACTTCCCCCGCAACCCTGAGATACGCGTACCCCCAATCGCGTGTGGAAATTCCCGTGCACCCCTGAAATACACGTACCCTGCTGAAATCTCATGTGGCACTTCCTGCGCACCCCTGAGATACGCGTACCCTGCTCGCAGGGACCCAATCGCGTGTGGAAATTCCTGCGCACCCCAGAAATACACGTACCCTGCGGAAATCGCGTGTGGAACTTCCCGCGCACCCCTGAGATACGCGTACCCTGCTCGCACGGGGCCAATCGCGTGAGGTACTTCCCGCGCACCCCAGTGATACACGTAGCCTGCTTGCCGTGCTGGTACAGGGTTAGCGCAGCCCTTTGCGCTGGATTGGGTATATTGATGGCTTTTCCCTGCGCGAGAGGCGTTCTTGGGGGCGTAACTGGCGCTGCTGCAGGGTCGCTGCACCACTGTGCGCCACGGCTGGTTTTGGTGGCTGGAATCCATGAATACGCTGTGCGCGGAAATGGATTTTAGCGCACGCGGCTGGCTCAGGGATTCGCACGCGCACACTGTGCGCCAGCCGCGTGCGCCACTTGTGCGCTTAATTCTATGAATTACCCCCTGAGTGTCTTAGCCTGCTATTGTCTTGGCTTAGGGCAAAGATGAATCTCTAATGTGACTTGAAAGGCCCCATTGTACTGGGGATTTCAAGCCCCCAGCCAGCAATTAGCCTTTCCCGTGCCAGCAGTTTGAAGTGTCATCCTTTCTCAAGGTCAGCCTGAAAGAGCAAGTTTTTCTTTTAACTATAGTTTGCCATTCAGACTGGGTTGAGCTTTGATTTATACTTTTAAATCTTAACTTTAAACATAGAATTAAAACAGTTTATAAGTGTCTTTACCATTACAAATCCTTTTACATTTGTTAAGTAATTAAGCCATGGCGCAACAATGTACTTTTGAAATAGGTGATTTTCCCCCTTCAGTCAGGAAAAAGCCTATTTTACCATTTCCTTTAAATTCGGTTTTCCTCTGCAGCAAATATACACTTTGTGCAGCTGTTAGTTCTTGTCTTGAGTGCTAGAATTGTTTTGCAGAATGGATACATGTATCAGACATTTGTTTAGAGTCTCTCTTTGCACAGCTGATTCTTGATACTTGTTGCAAAGTTTCAGCTGTGTTTCCCATGGAAAATGAAAAACAGTCCCTGGTTTGCTTTTCCAACGATACTGTTGCCAGGAGCTGTCATTCAATAAGGCCCGGTTCCTCTGAGCCACAATGAATAATCCTGGGTATTGCAGGGCCCTTTTTGATCATAATGGTTTATGAGAAATTAATGGATTTAGCGGCCAAGCAGCACTTTTTAAGATTGGGAAAGTGTCCATTTGAAAGGCATTTTCGGGTTTTCAGCACAATGATGCTGTTTCCTTCACTTTGCTTCATGTATAATGTCGCAGAGCCCACTGGCATGTTCCTGCAGTGAGGACTTTGTTTTCACCCCACCTGAACTGTGTGTGGCAGGCTGTGCATCCTTTTTCTTGTTGTGACACAAACGCAGTTTTAAAGATTTTGGTGAGCACAGGAGTCAGCACGGTCATTTTGGACTGCTTCTTTCACCATTGCAGTAAAGTGATGTAGTGAGGCACATCTGAGTGCGTCAACATATCCCACAGGGCTTCCAAGTTGTCCTTTTCCCCCTAGTTCCTGGCATTGATCACTAACTCCACAGGAGGGTCATGGATGCCCCTTTTTTAACTTGCTTAATGAAGAATGTGCCCCCGGGTTCATCCGGTGTCCCAATTTACTACGTGCTCAGCCTGCTGATCCGTTTACCCTATGGGTGGGGTATCCTTTCCGATTTTCTCTCTCCCAGTTCTGGCAGTTCGGTAGGGGTTGGTTGCAGGGGAGATTGTGGTAGATGGAGCAGTGGAGGCTATCGGGGCGGGGATTCGGGTAGGGGGATCGGAAGTATTGGTGTTGAATTATTATAATCCGTGTGAGGTGGTGGAGGTGGGTGTGCTGTCTGGAGTGATAAGGGGACATGTGGGACCTTGCGTTTTGTGTGGTGATTTCAACAGTGCCAATACGTTGTGGGGTAGTGATCGGACGGATGCGAATGGGGAACTGTTGGAGGGCATGGCTGATGAATTGTGTCTGTTTTTGCTGAATGATGGTTCGGGCATGCGGTTGGATGTGAGGGCTGGGAAGTTGTCGTGTTTGGATCTGACCTGGGTGTCTGCTGCGATTGCGGGTGAATGTGATTGGGAGGTGCGTGAGGATGGGGATATGGGGAGCGATCATTCTGGCATTTTGGTGACTGTGAGGGGTGAGGTAGGAGTCAGGTCCCTGATGCTTGGGAGTCGGTTGAATTTTAGGAAGGCTGATTGGGAGTTGTATAAGGGATTATGTCAGGAACTGATTGTTTCTCGGGATAGGGATGGGGGGGTGGATTAACGGAAAGAGCATCTGGTGCAGGGAATGAGAGCGGCGTCAGTTCCGGAGGTTGTGAAGGGGAAGGGTGGGAAGGTCGAGGTTCCTTGGTGGTCAGTGGAATGTTCACGGGCTGTGGCGGCGCGTAAGAAGGCTAGGGCCAGGGCGGTGAGATCGGGAATGTTGGAGGATTTGTTGGCATATAAGAAGGCTAAGGCGGTGGTGCAGAGGGTGATTATGGAAAGGAAGCGTGCATATTGGAGGGGCTATTGTGGGTCCCTGGGGAGTAATTCTGGTGTGGGTGAGGTTTGGAAGCAGTTTAAGCGGATGTCCGGGTTGATGAGGCCGCAGGGTGGTATGTCTGCGTTGTTGAAAGGGGTGGAGGTGGTCAGTGAGGATGGGGAGAAGGCAAATTTGTTGGGGGAGTATTTTGCGGGAGTGCACAGTTCAGGGAACTTCCCGGAGGCAGTGAGGCTAGGTATGGGTGTGGTTGAGGAGGAGATGCGGGAGTTGTTGGCGGATGTTGGGCCTTGGGAAGAGAAGTATGAGGTTCTGTTTTCTATGGTGGAGTTGGATGGGGCGATTTGGGTGGGGAAGTGGTCTAGTCCAGGGGTGGATGGGGTCATGTATGTATTTTTGGAAAAGTTACCAGTGGAATGTAAACTGGAGGTGTTGGCTCTGTTCAATGAGATCTGGAAGAGTGGAGTTTTGCTGAGGTTGTGGAAGAGAGCGATTGTGGTGGCGATTTTGAAGGGTGGCAAGGTCCCTACGGAGTGTAAACCGTATAGGCCGATTGCACTGACTGTTGTGCTGTGTAAGGTTATGGAACGGATGGTGGTTGAGCGATTGGGGTTCCATAGAGGAAAAGTGATGCACAGAGGAGAGGTGGAAGTTTAGAGCATTTTAATGGATGATGGCAATGCCACCACCTTCGGACTGGTTAGAGTTACGATCGTGTCTGATAATGTTGTAACCTGGAGGGATGGCAAGGGAGAGTAGTGGGCCAGAGGCTGCGTGTAGCCAAGTTTCGGTGATAGCCATAAAGTCGAGGTCGAGGGTAAGAATAAGGTCAGCCGTGAGTGATCTGACATTGATTAATGCACACTTAATATTGCTAGTGTTAGGGAGGTTGGGGTGAGGTGATGATGCGTTTTTCAAGGGTGTGGAAGCGGTGGAGGTCAGAGGCTGTTTGTTAAGATGCACAGAGTGATGGGAGGCGTGCGTGAGTCGTGAGCCAAGTCTGGCATTTCTCAGGGTGATAGAACATGGTATGTTTGGTGAAGGTCTGGAAGCAAAATGTTGGAGCCATAAGGCTGGGTTGTTGAGGTAAGGGTTGGTGTGGTGAGCAATGGACGGCATAGTCATGGTGTTGTGAAGATTGGGGTAGTGGAGGGAGGCAGCGGTGTAATTGGGTACTGTCCCACCGGTGTGCCATGTGAGGTAGAGTAGGGTGGGCAGTATTCTTGCAAATAGAGTAGTGAGGGTGGAGGGCATGTTGGCCTAATACAGTCTAAAAGCAGATGCCTACCAGATCTACAAAAAGGGTGGTTGAGGTAGAGGTGCTGTCATAGGCAATTGCCCACAATGTTAAACAATAATAACAATGACCACCGTAGATGCAGTGGCGTGCACAGAAAGTAAGGCAGCAGTAACCGCGGTAGCAGTGTATTAGGGTACAGATACCTAGATTCGATTTTAGCAGAGGGAGCCAAATAGGCAGTCGATTAAAATGCAGAAAGGCACAAGTTCAAATACATAATCCAAACATACCTAGATTTGATTTTAGCAGAGGGAGCCAAAAAGGCAGTCGATTAAAATGCAGAAAGGCACAAGTTCAAATACATAATCCAAACATACCTAGATTTGATTTTAGCAGAGGGAGCCAAAAAGGCAGTCGATTAAAATGCAGAAAGGCACAAGTTCAAATGCATTAGTAACGAACACATAAATGTGATTGTCTATGAGGAGAGGGGATAGTAGAGATGTCTACCAGAATGTAGAGTACATAGATCTGACTAAAGGTGGCGCACTGTTGCGAATGTTTTAAGCAAACTTAACATCCAATGCAGTGACTGGGCACATAGCGGATGCCGGTAAGGTAATAAAGGGAGCAGATTGAATGGACGAATATGGATTACTCACAACCTCATAAGAAACAAGCAGGGGGTATGGCCCTGGGCTCTGGTCAGCGCAGGACAGTCTCTGGACAGTTGTTGGCCTTGCCCTCAGGGCCTTTCCCAGAAGGGCCGGCTTGCGCCTCCCGGCGACTGATGGGTGGAGAAGTAGGGTGGGAGAGACAATCATCTGGCTTCTCAGGTCAGGTGAAGGAAGCACAGAGGAGGGGAGGCTTCAGAAGACACGGGCGGCCATCTTGGAATGGATTCAGCCTCGTGTGCTGTAATGGTGGTCGAGCAGCTCCAGCAGTGGCTAGGAGCTCCTGCTCCAGCACAGACGATTTTCGTGTGCTCTGCTCCTTGCATATGCAGTGACGTCAGAAGAGACAGCAGGGAGATGGGCTGCCTCCTTGCATCTGCATTGACGTCCGAGGAGAGAGCAGGGGGAGGGGCCGCCTCCTTGAATCTCCAGTGACGTCAGAGGAGAAAGCAGGGGCCTGTGCCGCCTCCTTGCATATGCAGTGACGTCAGAGGAGAGAGCAGGGGGATGGGCTGCCTCCTTGCATCTGCAGTGACATCAGAGGAGAGAGCAGGGGGATGGGTCACCTACTTGCATCTCCAGTAACATCAGAGGAGAGAGCAGGGGCCTGTGCCGCCTCCTTGCATATGCAGTGACATCAGAGGAGAGAGCAGGGGGATGGGCTGCCTCCTTGCATCTGCAGTGACATCAGAGGAGAGAGCAGGGGGATGGGCCACCTCCTTGCATCTGCAGTGACGTCAGAGGAGAGAGCAGGGGCCTGTGCCGCCTCCTTGCATATGCAGTGACATCAGAGGAGAAAGCAGGGGCCTGTGCCGCCTCCTTGCATATGCAGTGACGTCAGAGGAGAGAGCAGGGGGATGGGCCGCCTCCTTGCATCTGCAGTGACATCAGAGGAGAGAGCAGGGGGATGGGCCACCTCCTTGCATGTGCAGTGACGTCAGAGGAGAGAACAAGGGCCTGGGCCGCCTCCTTGCATATGCAGTGATGTCAGATGAGAGAGCAGGGGCCTGGGCCGCCTCCTTGCACATGCAGTGACGTCAGAGGAGAGTGCAGGGTCCTGGGCCACCTCCTTGCATCTGCAGTGACGTCAGAAGAGAGAGCAGGGGGATGGGCTGCCTCCTTTGCATCTGCAGTGACGTCAGAGGAGAGAACAAGGGCCTGGGCCGCCTCCTTGCATATCAAGTGATGTCAGATGAGAGAGCAGGGGCCTGGGCTGCCTCCTTGCACATGCAGTGACGTCAGAGGAGAGTGCAGGGTCCTGGGCCACCTCCATGCATCTGCAGTCACGTCAGAAGAGAGAGCAGGGGGATGGGCCTTCTCCTTTGCATCTGCAGTGATGTCAGAGGGCAAGGCTTTCAGGCTCCTGTGGATCTTGGCAAGTCTGTGAAGGCCAGTGCATGAAAGGTAGGGTGACTAGATGTCCCGGTTTTCCTGGGACAGTCCAGGGAAATCACCCTTTGTACCGGGGTCCTGGGAATTTTTTAATGTTATGAACCCTGTCCGTGGTTTGTAAATAAAGCGGGGACCCGAATGAAATCGGGTCCTGGCGCAACTCTTCCTGCCTGAATGGGGGCGTGAAATGCTTTTCATGCCCCCATTTCCTCCCCCATCCCCTCTCAGGTGCCCTCCTCCAATGAGAGGAGTGTGCCTGTGAGCGCGTCCCCCGCAACAGGCCAGTGAAATAGAAGTAGGACTAAAGTGTATTTGTATTTACTTTAGTCCTATGTCAATTTCTATGACCCGTCCCTGGTTTAAAAAAAAAAAAATTTGGTCACCCTAACGAAAGGCCAGTGCCAGGATTGCAGCAGCAGGAGTGAGGCTTTCTCAGTAGCGCACAGTGTGCCCTGATTCCCTTTGAGGCACTTCCAGGTTTGGCAGATAATGGACATGACGTGTCCTCAGGGGCGCAATGAAACCTAAATTGAGGGGGACTAAGTGATGATGGGAGAGGCCACTCCAGAAAATAGGCCGGACAAACTTTGATGCTCTGCTTCCACTGTTCTGACCCCCTCCCCACTGGTCTAATGTGGGGACCAACTATCAAATAGTATATTTTAAAGCTCAATATGCAGAGAAGCAATGGAAGTCTTTCTTGAAAGTAGCAGCTTTAAAGTTTTACTGCATTTGTTCAAGTACATTTTTCTGAACAAACAGTAAAACTTTACTACTGCCAGTGTCGGGGAAAGGCTTCCCTCACCTCTCTGCCTAACAAAATGCAAGTGGTCACATCCAGAGGCGCACCTAGGCTAAAATTTAGGCAGGGACTAACCCTTCAAATGTTCGGAGAGGCGCTAACTTCAGAGATGTTGGATGAGTGGCAAACTTTCTTGTGTAGGGACATCTAACTTCTTTACTCATTGTAATGAAACTATTCTAATGCTGCTTCAATGTTACAAATCAGTTAAATCTCTTAAGTCTGAAAACACCCACTTCTTGCATATCGTGAAGGTCTAGTGTGGAAATTGTTGCCTAGGGATCTAGGCCTAATGAAGGACACACACACGGAGAGATAGGAGGAACTTCTTTATTCTCTTACAACCAAGCAGGAACTGTCGCTTGCTGCGCACGTGCCCCATAACTCCCTTGCCCAGTCAAACTCCGCCTTTCCAACGGAGGGGGCTCATGAGCGTTAACCCATTGAGCCCCGGGTAACACTACCCCTGGACAATATGTCCAAACATCAACTTGACACTCTGTGTCTAAACAATAACTCAGCACTCTTCAACAAGTCTCGTCGGCTTCTTTATGAGTCGTCTCGGCCTCTCACCTCGAGTCCCCAGATCGGGCTCCTCTTCAATCGCTTCACTCTGGCCCATGTCCCGGGGATCTCCTTCCGGGGGAAACCACTCATCATCCCTCTGCATCCTTGGTTCTGGTGAGAGTGCCCGCTGAGGTCCTTCTGTGTTTTCTCTTCTTGCGTATTGCCTGAACTGCTGACAGTTCCTGGTGACGGCCCTATTCTGGTCTTCAGCCGTCACCATCGTACCTTTCACTGCAACAATCCTCATGGGGCTTGGAGCAAACCGCGGGTCTGTCTTTCTAGTCGTCGGCTGTTGCACCAGGACTTCATCTCCTACCTGGAACTCCGGCGCCACCGCTCCTCTCCGTGCATCGGTACGGAGCCTCGCGTTTTCTTTTGCCACTGCGTCTCTCTGGAGCAGATCATGGTCGGCCGGCTCTGCCTGCGCCGTACTTCTCGGGATGCGGGTTCGCACCTCATGTCGGAACATGAGCTCGGCGGGCGTCTTATTTGTGACCTCATGAGGAGTGTTCCTGTAGTCTCTTAACAGGCGGCATAGCGCTTGGTGTGTATCGACTGCGTCAAGCCGTGCCCTCTGTATAGTCTTCTTGATCGACGCCATGAAGCGCTCCGCCATTCCATTTGCCTGGGGGTGGCGAGGTGTGATCTTCATGTGCCTGAACCCCAGGTGCTCTGCCAGTGTCCCAAACTCGTGTCCACAGAATGGTGGTCCGTTGTCGGACTTGAACCATTTGGGGATCCCCCACTCGCTAAAAACCTCTTCTATCGTCGCCGCCACTTGAGTGAACGCCGTGGAATTGACCACCTTGGCAATCGGGAACCTTGAGTGCTCATCTATGAAGAGTAAGATGTAGTCACCCGCTTCGGTCGGCCCGTAGAAATCCATGGCTACTCGTTCCCATGGGTGATCAGGTATTGCAGTGGGGGCGGACGTTCGGCAGGGGCTGTGCACTGACAGGCGTGGCAGTTCCTTACCCACTCGTCAACGGCTGCATCCAGGAGAGGGAACCACACGTGGCACCTGAGCTGCTTCTTTGTGTTCTCGGCTCCTCTGTGACCTTCGTGCGCTATGCTGACCACCTCGCTCCTGAGTGTGGCGGGGATGACGATCCTGCACCCTCTGAGCAGGATATTATTGTCCTTCACCGCAAGTTCACCATGTACTCGGGCTAGCCGTTCGATTTCTTGTTTGTTCACCCCCGGGTGAGCTAGGATGGCTCTGTGGTGATCTTTCCATTTGCTGGCTGTCGTGAGGCTGATCGCCAGGGCTGTCGTCGGGTCGGCTGCTGATGCGGCGGCTACCCTTTCAAGGGACAGCGCCGGAGGCAGCGCTTGGGCTGCCACATATTGCACATACGCGACGTCACCCTTCCGTGCGAGCGGGGCCCCTACGGGGTGTCGGGAGAGGTAGTCTGCGGGGTTGAGGTCGCCCCCCCGGGCGGTGTACAATGTCATAATCATATTCCTGGAGGCGGATGCCCCACCTCTCAATCCTCGGCGGCATCTTGGTGTGCGGGTTCCCGAACAGTGATAGAAGTGCCTGGTGGTCGGTGATCAGCGTGAACCTTTTGCCGATGATGAAGTTGTGGAAATGCTCACACGCCCAGACTGCTGCCAAGCTCTCCTTCTCGGCCTGGGAGTAGGCTAGTTCAGGCGTCGACAGCGCTCGGCTCGCGTATGCAACCACGTGTCTGGGGTTAACATCCGCGCCACTGGTTTGGGCCAGGATGGCACCGAGGCCTACGGGGCTGGCATCCACTACCACCTCGGTGTGCCACTGTGGGTTGAAGTATGCGAGACGGTGAGCTTCCGCGAGTGCTTGCTTGATGTCCGCAAAGGCCTGTTGGCAGGCCGGTGTCCATTCGAACGACGACTCCTTCTGCAACAGTTTCCTCAGCGGGTCTGTGATGGAGGCATAGTGGGGGATGTACCTCGCACAGTATCCCGCCATGCCGAGGAACGAGCGGACGTCCGCCACCTGCCGGGGCTCGCCGAGGTTGGTGATCGTCTCGACCTTCTCGGGGTCAGGCATCATGCCATCCTTGGAGAAGATGTGTCCAAAGAACTTGAGTTTCGTTTTACTGAACCGGCACTTCAAGATGTTAAGCGTGAGGCCGGCTCTCTGAAGGGCTTCGCATGTGTCGTGTAGTGCCCTGTCATGGGCTTCCTTGGACGATCCAAAGACGAGTATGTCGTCGCTGTAATTTAGAGCCCCTTTTATAGGTCTGATGATCTGGCGTATTGCCTCCTGGAAAATCTCAGCGGCCGATGAGATTCCAAAGTTCAGTCTCCGGCATCTGAAGAGCCCATCGTGTGTCGCAAACGTGGTGATGGGCCGGGAATCAGGGTGGAGCTCCAACTGATGGTATCCCTGATTTAGGTCCAGTTTGGAGAACATTTGGGCACTGTTCAGCAGCACAATCATGTCCTCGATACATGGTCCCGGGTGTCTCTCCCGTTGAATTGCCGTGTTGGCCACCCTCATGTCCACACACAACTGGATCTTTCCCCCTTTCTTGGGTACCACCACAAGGGGGACACCCACGGCGTCGGCCCCGTCGCCGGTTCGATGATGCCGTCGCGGAGCAGTTGCTGGAGTGCCTCCGATACTGTCTCCTGAAGATGGAAACCAACCCTTCTGGGATGCTGCGGCACTGGTCGTACGTTGGGGTCGATGTGGAGCTTGATGGGGGGTCCCCGGAGCTTTCCTAGCCCCTCGCATAGTTTGGGGAAGGCACCTGCGATGTCTTCTTGTGAGATGAGCGATTGAGTCTGATGAGAAGCTATCGATCCTACAACGTTCCCCGGGCTGGGGTTGGCCGCTGCGGCGGTGATTACGTCTCCCACATTCACGTGGATCTCGATCAGCCCCAGGTGCGAAGCCGTGTGGTAGCTGAGGAGGCATCGACTCCTGGCGAGGGACCGTATCACGTGAATGGTCGCATCCACTTGCCGCCCATTCAGGAGAAGGCATTGGGTGAATTGGCCCACCGTCTGTAACGGGGTGGCGGCTCCCCACTGGAAAATTCTGGAACGGGACGGATTGAGCTGTGGTGGGCATGGTATGCGGTCATAGTCTTGTTCACCCATGATGTTCACTGTGGCCCCGGAGTCAATCATAAATTGAAATTGGCAATTCCCCATCTTGAGCGGGATTTGCGGGGCCTCCCTGGCCTCTTTGTTATTGAGTATAAGGTTCACAAACTCGTCGTGGTCGTATTGTTCCTGCGGTGCGTAGTAGGCCATCGCCTGGTCTTCTTGGTAGAGGGTCTCGGGCCTGTAGTCTGCAGGAGGGTTGTCATATTCGTCCGTGAAGTGTCTAGGCTGTTCAGCCTGATCATACGGTGGGGCATATCCTGCCGCTTGGTATTCATCCATCGCTCGAACATAGCGCCTCTGCCCGAGGCCCTGTTGGTATGGTCTTGGCTGACTGTACTGCAGGGGCTGCGGCCGGAAGAGCATTCTGGGGGCCGCCTGGGGGTCGCATCGGGGGAAAAGGTACGCCCTCCCTGCAAACGGAGTGAAAGTGTCCTTCTCTCCAGCAGTTGGTGCATCGCTGGGACAGGGCTGGGCATGACCCCGAATGGGGGAAGGACATCCCGCAGCGGTAGCACTGTCTTTGTAGACGCGGGGTGGACGTCGAAGAGGTTGGCGGCGGTCTGTATGGCTGAGGGCCCCTGTCGCCTTGACGGGGGGGTTGTATGGCGGCCACAAGTTCCCCCGTGTCTGCTTTAGGGTTGTTGGAGTGTCCCATGGCTGAGGCCTGCGCATCCACTCTCTCATGGATGCGGGCAAGTTCGCTCACCTCGGGCATGGTGAGCGGTTTTTTGAGTAGCTGTTTCTTGAGTGCGGGGGAGAGGCACCCTTCAATCACCCTCAGCCGAATGGCTTCCTCTAGCGAGAACGCATCAAATTGGCAGTTCGCCCCTTTCACTCGTAGGCGTGTGATGAATTCGTCGACAGTCTCTTGCGGGAGTTGGGTGCACTGGTTGAACAAATATCTTTCATAGTCCCGATTGACCTCGATGATCAGCAGTTTGTCCAAAGCACCAATCAACTTGGGAAACGTGTCTTGGTCTGTGGCCGGAATAGCCTTCACAACCGTTTTTATTTCCCCCCCCTACCAGGTTGAGGAAAATGTCTCTCATGTTGGGGGAGTCCCCGTCGCCGGATCCTCTCACGAAATGACAAATCATCCATCCAGTCGGTCCACCTGGGGCCTTTGGTGGCTTGAGGAGTCATGGTGAACGGCGGGGGCAGACGTAGTTGTATCGACTTCGCCACCCGCGGCAGTTGAGGAGAGCCCTGGCTGGACCCAGGGTTGGAGGTGCTCATGGCGCCTGGGAGACTAGGCCCGCACGTGTGTAGGCGGCGCGTGGGGCGAGGTAGTCGGGCCTAGAACGAGCCCACGTGCACCCGGCGCCCGGCAAAGGGGGTCCACCGCTTCTGCCGATTCAGGCCTCTTTTACGGCCAGGCATCGACGGGCAGGGTACAGGATGGAGGCGCGGGCAGGATCGCTTCCGCGGAGCTTCGGAGGAGGAGGTCCGGCGAGGCGGATCCGGCGGAGTGCCGTGTTGCGCGGAGGTGGAGCAGGAGGAGGAGGCTCGCTGGGTTGCCCACCACGAGCGGGCTGCTGCAGGAGGAGGACTCCAGTGTGCGGGAGAAATCCTCGTCGCCAAATGTTGCCTAGGGATCTAGGCCTAATGAAGGACGCACACACGGAGAGATAGGAGGAACTTCTTTATTCTCTAACAACCAAGCAGGAACTGTCGCTTGCTGCGCACGTGCCCCATAACTCCCTTGCCCAGTCAAACTCCGCCTTTCCAACGGAGGGGGCTCATGAGCGTTAACCCATTGAGCCCCGGGTAACAGAAATGGCAGGTGGTGTGCAATGAAAGACTCAATATTGTACTATAACGGGACATTGCAGAGGGTGGGGCAGTACTATGGACGGCCCAAGCAACTTCACTGGCTGGGAGCAATGGGGGAGAATATGTAATGTAGGTTCTACCAAAATTAGTCCTCCATATTAGAATTTCTGGTTTACTGACTGGCTGGTGTCTGTCAAATCAAGTGTTATGAGACTGGGGGAGGGTCAGTGCAGTAAGAATGCAATTCTATGTGACCGTATTGGAGCCACTAGCAGAGGAGCACCAGGGTACACCAATGTGTCCCTGCACTTATTACATGTCCTATTGTAATAGTGTAAACGTAAGCACTTATAAGCAGTGCTCCAGATAATAATTTGAGGTGGGAGTATTTTACGCATGATTTTAAAACAAATTGGAGATTAAATGCAATTTCAAGAGAGTAAAAATGAGTTTTCTCCTCTGCAAGAGAGTAAAACTTATCCAACACATACACCCAGTGCATACGTAAAATTATACCCATAGACCAAAAGCGTTGTAGATCAGTTGTCTGGCTTGTGCAGAGCCCTGTACTCCACATGCAAACGGCACATCCTGCCTGGGCACATAGTAACAGCACATCACTGCACTTGATAATGGCATATATCCTCCCTGAACATGCCAGCTACGCATCTCCTCTTGACACATACTAACGAGTACGCCACGTACTCTACACATGGTAAAGGCACATCTACTTTCAGCATTTTCAGAGATGTGCTGTTAGCATTTGAAGAGCAAATTTGTGTCATTTGCATGTGTAAATTGCACCTTGTGTCATTTGCATGTGTAAATTGCACCTTTACACTATGCGCATGCTAACAGCACATCTCTATGCACATGCTAATGGCAGACATTGTTTTAACCTATTGATAGAACATGTTCTGTTTAGCAAGCCTGATATTTGTACACGTTGACAGGACATATCTCTACCCATAGTGACCTCCAATCTCTTCTCTGTGCATGCTATTGGCACATCTCTTCTCATCTAATGGTGCATCTTCTCTGCGCACATACTAGTGGGACAACTCTCTGTACATGTGTGATAACTGCGCGCATTTACACAGAGATGTGCATGCTAACAACATGCCTTCTATGCACATGCTAACTGCACATCCCATCCCTGCACGTACTAACTGCACATCCTGTGCAGCGACAGGATGTGCAGTTAGCATGTGCAAACTCCACATCCTGTCTATGCAGATGCTAACAGCACATCTCGGCTCTGCATGCTAATTGCCCTTCTGTTCCATGGCACACGCAAATGACACATCTTTACGAAGTACATACTATGGGGACATTTCTTCTCTGTGAGTGCTAACGTAGCATCTCCTCTGCCCATGCTATAACAGCACATTTGCTCTCTGCCAGTCTTAACGGAAGGGCTCCCTTCTGCACAGGCTAAAACGTTGCATCCAAAGAAAGGGCAGAAAACTACTAGACAGGAGGGCGGCCTGCACTTCCCAAGTTCCAATTACGTGACGCAGCCTTTAATGGGTGTGGTACAGAGGGAAGACCGCAAAGGAGTCGCTTCTTAATAAGAAATGCAATAATGAAGAATGACTGTTCACACAAGTTACTATCAGTGCTGGAAATTGACAAAATGTACTGGGGCCAAATGTACCCGATTTTCCCCCTCCCCTTTCCTTATTAAGCCTGACTCAAACATGTCCTCGCAAGCCCCCATCACAATGCCCAACAGTGCTCCCCTGGCATTCTGCTCTGTTTTGCTGTAATAAATGAAGTACCATTCGAAATGGGATAATGACTGGTACCACAGTGCTTAAAAGCAGAAGGAATTTGGCTAAAAGCGCTATGTAAGAGCACATACTCCTTTTTGACCTGTTATTGGCATAGCCTCCGTACACATGCAGCAGCACATCTCCTCTCTGCACATGCTAACTGAGCATCTCTTTTCTGCATGCGCCAGTGGCTCATGGCCTCCCTGCATGTGCGATTGGCAAATATATTCAGTTCAGGCTAATGGAACCGTTCATCCCTGCATGGGGTAATGGCCCATTCCTCGTGGTATAGCCCAACAGCAAGCGCACGTCTTACTACAGCCAGCATAACTTTATAAATTATACATTACAGAGCAGGTTTACAACAGGCAGCAAGTAAAGTAATAATTGCAGATGTGTTGGCTCCCGCTCCCCTTTATTTCAGCACTTTGAGGGGAGAGGTGGGGGTGGCTGGTGGCTTGTGAGAGTAAGCTGACCTACCTGACCTCCCCTCCCATGCAGGGGCACAACAAAACCTACATTTCGGGGGGCAGGAGGGGGAATTAAGTCATGGTGGGAGGGGCCACTTCAGAAAATAGGCAGGGCAAACTTGGAGGCTCTGCCCCCACTGTTCTACCCAACTCCTCCCATGGTCTGGTGTGGGGAACAACTATTGAATAGTATATTTTAAAGCACAATATGCAGAGGTGATGTAAGACTTTCGTGAAAGTAACAGCTTTAAAGTTTTACTGCGTTTGTTCAAGTACATTTTTCTGAGCACACACAGCAAAACTTTAACACCGCCAGTTTGGGGGAAAGACTTCCCTCACCTCCCTGCCTATCAAAATGCAAGTGCACACATCCAGGGGTGCACCTAGGCTAAAATGTAGGCTGGGACTAACCCTTCAAATGTTGGGAGAGTCACTAACTTCAGAGACTGTGGAGGAATGGCAAACTTACTTGTGTAGGGGGATCTACCTTCATTACTCATTGCAATAAGAATATTCTAGTGCAGCTTCAATGTTACACTCAGTTAACTGCTCTCTCCTTTGAGTTTGAAACACCCACTTCTTTCAGAACCTGAAGGTCCTAGAAAGTGTGAAAATGGCAGATGGTGTGAAATGAAAGGCTCCATATCCTAACATAACAGGGCATTGCAGTGTGTGGGGCAGTACTCTGGATGGCCCAAGCACCTTCAGTGGCTGGGAGCAACAGGGGGAAAAAAATGTAATGTTGGTTCTACCACAGTCCGCTATACTAGAATCTCTGGTACACAACTCGTGGCACTATGTCTGCCTGTCCAATCCAGTGTTACAAGAATGGGGGCGGGCCAGTGCAGCAATAATGCAATTCTATGCAGCGGTATTGGAGCCACTAGCCGAGGAGCACCAGTATACACCAATGTGCCCCTACACTTATTATAACTGTCCTTTTGTAATGGTGTAAACGTATATGCACTCCAATTTTTGCAATTGAAGTCAGAATGAGATTACATTATTTGCCCAGCATTACACACTTGGGCTAAACACCGAAGCTGGGATTTTAACCCGCTCTTTCAATTTGGGCATGGCAACCTTCTTCTGTGCTTTACTTGGAACAAAACATTTAGTTTTGGGTGTCAAGACCTACAATAATAATGTCCTTTAGAGTTTACTTGCATACTAAGCATCATAACAGGTAAATCGTATTGGCCGCATTTTGTGCCAAAATAATCACTGTACCTTATTTTCCACATCCTGCATGGAAAACTAGAAGATGCAAAAGGCAAAACATCCTGGATTTACCCACTTCATTTTCAGAGCTTTAAAATCACCCCAAAAAATAAGTTGTGCCATAAACTCACTTAGGTTTGGAGATTTGTCACAAACTTCCAGCGTGTTATGTATGGTTATTAAAGAATATTCAACTTAGGACATCAAAGCAAACTTTACTTTTTAGCATATCAAGCTGTTAGATGTTATGGGTATGAACACATTTTAAAAGGGTGCATGCTTTATTATGTTGCTCGCTTAGCTGTCACAGATTTGGTCTTTCAGTTGGAAATTCACCATCATGTGTAAGAAAGGCTATGCTGCTGACAAAAGAAACGCTACAGTGCCATCTAGTGGTGGAAAGTATGTTTGTTTTAATTAATAAATCAAAGCGTACACGGTACGCAGTAGAAAATTAAATCATGTGTATTTGCCATAATTAAATGCGTAAAACGGCTCATTATGCACGTTATCTGCAGGGCTGCTTATAAGCACTCCAATTTTTCTAGTTGAAGTTGGGGGTGATATTACGTTATTTGCCAGTGATCACACACTTGCGCTAAACGGCGAAACAGGGATTTTACCCACTCTGCAATTTGGGTACCTTCTTTCATGCTTTTACTTGGAACAAAAAAGTTTTGGGTGTCAAGACCTACAATAATACTGTCCTGTAGGGTTTACTTGCAAAATACCCAAATTGCATGGTCAAGCATCATGACATGTATATCCTTACAGCAGCATGTTGGGCCAAAATAATATCAGTGTACTTTTATTTTCCAAATCCTGAATGGAAAACTGGAAAACTATAAGAGGCAAAACATCTATTTACCCACTTTATTTTCAGCACTTTAAGACACACAATAAAATAATTTGTCATAAACTCACTTAGGTTTGGAGATTTGTCACAGACCTCCAGTGTGTTATGTATGGTGTTAAGAACATCCAACTAAGGACATCAAAGAAAACTACTTTTTTTTGCATATCAAGCTATTGGAATTTATGGGTATGAACACATTTTCAAAGGGTGCTCTATTGTGTTGCTCACTTTAATTGTCAAAGGTTTGCAAGGTGACTGGTGGTCTTTCAGTTTTAAATTCACCATCATGCACATGAGATGCTATGCTGCTGATGACAAAAGAAACGTGTTGAGTTCATTACGGCACTGGCTGCAGAGCCAGGAACACGCAGCCTGTGTGTCTCGGAGGCCCTGTGACTCTGGAAAATGGGCAGTGCTTGATCATATGAGCCGAGCAGATAGATTTGCCTCGGAAGAAACAAAATGCGCCAGAAGTTCCTTATCCTTTGAACTGTTAAAGGGCACGGAAGCCCGCCCCTCAGCTAAGATTTTGTGGGGTGCTTCAGTCCGGTCAGCTCAATGACATTGCTTGCCTGCGTGTTCACTAGCACACACTTTAACGTTACTTTCTGGTGCTTTATAAGTAGAACCTCTAGACCTGAGGCACAGACAGCATTTTGCAAGTCATCAAATGTCAATAAAATTAACTGAGGACCAGGGCAATTGGTCCTCATCTGTTGGTGTAGTGTAGACTACTTGATGAGGACCTGCACATCTTGACTCTCCACTTCCTTTTATACGTCTTTACATAGACTTGGTCAACATGTTGTAACTGATCTGGTTCTTCAGTTGCTGGGTTGTTTTGCGTTTGGTGCAGACTGTTGGTGCACTTCGGTGGATGCCTGCTAAGGCACAGTTCTGACACATGATGTCCACTCCCTCAATTATCCTGTAAATAATTCTCCCAAGACTTATGCACTCTTATGAACATCTGACACTGAGCCGGCGCTACCAGTGTGTGCATCCGCCTACCTGTCGCCACTTCATGCAGTGTCGGGTGGTGGTCCTTGCCTGGCTGGTTGCGTAATCTGAACTGTGCCCGTGGGAGGCAGTAAAACCAGCTCTTTTTCAATGAGTGGCATATTTTGACCATTTTAGTGTAGAGAAATGCATCCAATCACTCTACAATCCCCTTGACTTGTGGGTGGTATGCTGTGCATAATGTGTGCTTATTCCCCAGTAATTTGGTAATCTCTCTAAAGAGTTTGTTTGCAAAATTAGGACCATTGTCAGACCCCAAAACATCACATTCCATCTGGGAACACTTCTCTCATCAGGAATTTGGCAGCAGATTTGTCATCATTAGGCACTCATGGACCAGCCTCAATCCATCGATATAATGGGCACTGTGAGGACTCTGAGGGCATCCTCAATTCTTTCCCCAATTTATCCTCCTCCCAGGTGGTCAGGTAAAGGCCATCGCTATCGGATCCTGACCCCGGCAGTGCATATGTGAGGGAAGATCACCTGGGTGGAGGAGAATTGGGGAGTGGTTATGAGGTACCCTTGGTTGAAACACAGTATCCCTGGTTCTCAGTTTCTTGAGAGTTAATGAGTTAATTGGCGCTGTAAACCAGGTGAGTTTAGATGGTACATTTGTAAGAATTATATGTCATTTAGGGAAGTGCTGTTAAAAACAAGCATTAGTAAAGGCTACCATTTTAGCTTGAGTATATGCTGTGCTTTAAATGGAAAAAAGAAGTGCAGGTACTCGCTGATCTTCAAGAAGACCTTGGATCAGCCTAGGAGGGTCTTAAAATCGCTCTCGTGCTGGAGCCCGGCCAAGGCTCATTGAGCCATTTCAATTAATCTCACCCTGTACGTGCTTCCCCAACTCCATTTTTCCTAGTTGTCCATTTGTCTCACTTTCTCTCATTGTGTCTCATTCTCTTTGTGTTCATTTCTATGTCTCACCACACTTCAGTTATGTTCTCACCGGAAGCGTAGCCAGGATTGTCTAACATGTGGGGCCTCATATAGTTGGTCCCACCTCAGTAACATTAACATCTGTAAATGCCCACAGAGCGCTGCTGAGTGGGCATTTACAGATTTTGGGTGGCTCTTGCTCACTCAGGCCCCTATGTGTTTACGCGTCTGGCTTCTCACACCCTCTTTAACTCTTGGTGGAGGCTGACCTTTGGAGCATGCTCAGCTGAAACTTGTCAACGTTTTCAACCAAACTGTCAGTATAATGTAAGTCATTACCTTTAAATTTGATTGTCCGTCTAATGCAGTAATTTCTCAAAGACACTCCTCAATTACAGACTGATTTTGACCTAATATTTTTATGTTTAAAAGATGGCATGCTTTGAGGACCCCCACTTTTTACAGACAATGCATAGTGAGATTAAATTGTGATTCTGTCGCTCAAACTTCCACTTCCAGTTTATTGTTATGGGATGTGCTAAGAACATTTGAATATCCATATAAATTGAGGCGTTCTTTTTTTGCATCTCAAACTAGCAGAAATCATATCTGCTAACTAAGCTTTATTTATTTATTGTTTGCTTGTTAGACGCTTATAAAGGAAGTAAATTCTGTTTGTAAGCGCACACAGGGCAACCGGGAGGGGGCAAGGGGATGTGAAACAATTAAAATTCCTACAAAATATTAAATGCATTGGGGGAGAGAGAACCTACTATTCCTTGTTCAGAAGGTACAAGTGCAGAAGGGAGGTGGAATGGGACAGGTGCTGGAGCCGCAGGTTGGACGGTGAGCCGAGGCAAGTGCTGAGGGTGATTCAGTGAAGAGGTCCGGGGGCCAGAGGATGCAGAAGTGCCCTAACACCAAACAAGCAACTTTGAGATAGGAGAGAGCGGGGAAGGAGAAGGTAAAGAGGGAAGTCTTGAGGAGCTTCCGGAATTTTGGAAAGTCCTCCTCAAGAAGAAGAAGAGGAAGGAGAAGGCTGTTCTAAAGAAGGGAGCCAGTTGAGGAAAGCATTTGACATCCTGCCCTCTGCTTAACAAAATGCTTTACACACAAAGATCTGGTGCCAGAGCAGCGCAGAGGCCTAGAGGGGGAATATTTCGTAAGAGAGAGTTGCAGATAGTGTGGTCCCCGGCCCCAGACAGCCTTGTGGGTGATACAGAGGGGTTTGAATTTAATCCGTGAAGGCACCAGGAGCCAGTGAAGAGGGGCGGGCGGGGGTGTTACTGCTTGCTTTCATTGTGTAACAAGGAAATGTATTTATTTATATAGCGCGCAAGTAGCCCATGGGCATTGAGGCGCTGTTACTTGCAAGAACTTAGTTACAGGAATAGAGGCATGGTTGGGTAACTGGAGATGTGTGCAGGTTTTCAGTCCAAAACCTTCCATCGCAACTCCAATTATGGAAACTTGCATATTACATAAGGCCCTGCTAATAACAAAGAAACACGTTAAAATAGTAATGGCCCAGGCTTTCCAAATGAGTCCTTGCTTTATATGCAAACTCTCTAGGGACCCAATGGGTAACAGGCGAATTCCACTAAGTGAAATAGTGTTCCGCACCCAGTGTTCTGAAAGCTCAGGGATGCGGGTCTGCCTTTCATTTTGTTCTGCAAGATGAGCACTGAAAAAGACACTATCGGCGCTGCAGGTGATGGAGAGAGGAGGGGGGAGAGGTTTCTTCTTTCTACAGCAAAGGCTGCAGGACCTTAGTCATACAATGTGATGAAGTTAAATGAAATGCTTTTATTTTCACCTCGCCACATTGTTTAGCCCTGGTACTCTATTTCAGATTTTGAGAAGTGCAGGTACTCAAATGCTAGAAAATAAGAAGTGCAGATACTGAGGGTGGTAGTACCAGCCCATTTAAATCACTTACTATATTTATTTGCCATTTGCTAGGAACTGCTCTCAGAGGATCATGTACTGAAGCATTTAGTTCATACTCCTACGGCAGTGTTTGAGACGTGCCGTTTCCCTATCTACACAAAAGTGGAAACTGTTACATTGCTAATGCTTATTGAAAAGAAGGTGTTAATATGTGTTGTGTACTGTAAATGTATAATTAAGGTCCTTTTTTAAAATATGGAATTGTTGCTTAGTGTAGGCAGTAGGAGATGAAGTATGGAAGCAGAAGTACTTTGAAAGTAGTAAGGAGCTGTTTGGGTGGGTGTTGCAGTACAATTTGTTTTGTTGCATGGAACATGTCTTGCAGTTGAAGCGAAGTTAAAGACCAGGTGTAATATAGTGGTGTTCCACACTTTTCAGATAAGACAGGCAATTTTTTAGTAGGTGAAATATTTCATGTACTGTAGTTTGATAATGGAGATTATTTTTATTATTGAATTGCACAGTTAGTAACATACAGAAAATTACATGTTGTACAATGGAGAATGAAAAACATTTTTGGATAAGGATCCACCGATTCGAATCGGTGCAATTGTGGAGGGATCTAAGTAGTAGCACAACTGAGTCACTTAGAATGGAAACGGTTTTTAAATCACTGATTTGGTGTATGGATGGGTGCTGCAGTGAGATGTTGTTTTGCAGCACAGGGCATTACTTGTTGAAGTTATCAAAACACTGATGCAAAAAATGAGAGCATATGTGTAGTATGCCTTCTTATTTGTAGGTTGTGGAAGGCAGATGTTCTTGAATCTGCAGATAGAAGAGGAGGCTCTCAATCTCACCACACATGCACTCGGAGTAGAAGGCTATATCTGAACAGTTGATCTGAGGCAAGAGGGTTAGACGTAGAGTCTTTGGGTCTGATTGGTGGGTGAGTGAGTGTTTGGATATAGCCAATTGGGGAGTGTACCTTTAACCAAATAAGAGACACAGGGCCTCATCACGAGTTGTGCGGTATCTGGGTGCATATACCGCAGAACGGTATTTGCATTAACGCTATAAATTGTGGCGCAAACAACGCAACGCCCCATCATGAGTTGGCTGTCATGCGCACGCAGCCCGGGCGTTAACGCAAATATCATTAGGTGGTAATAGTGGCTGAAAACCCTAAAACTCAGCGAACATTGTGTTACCGCCGGAATCTCGTGCTTCTAGTGTGCGCTAATAGCGCCGCGGGAAATGCGTCTCCCTCAGAATGGGAAACATAGTGGTGGCCATTTTGGAAATCCCAATCCTCCTAAAATCAGAGCCCCTGGAAGCAATCCACTCCAAAAAAACTCAAAAAATGCCTCCAGAGCCTGTGAGGGGTAAGTCTGCTCTGGACAGGGTCCACAAACCTAAGTTCTGTGACTCAGAACTCACAATACTGATGGGAGTTTGTTTCCCACCAGGATGAACTCTATGGTCCTCAACAAAAAAAGATGGGCTCACAGTGGCTTAACCCCATCTGTGCAGACATCAGCCAGAAGGTCACTGCAGCGGGCCGTGTCTTCAGGGATGGAGGTGACTGCTGCATACGACTGGTGGAGGGCCAACACCAGAGCTGACACCATGGGAGGAGCAGAGCACCACCCTCATTGACATGACATCTATTGAGGGAGCAGAGGCATGCACTTGCACCCAGGAGGCTGGAGGTGAGCCACCCCCATTGTACATTGCATTGTAAATAGGCCATTACTCCATCCCCAGTGTGTATGCCCAACAGCCGGGCACTGTGAGCGGGTGCAGTGCATGTGATCGACCTCAGCTACCCACGACTGCACCCTTGTACCAGTGCACATAGGCGACCCCAGAGATTCAGGGTTGTGAGTAGGACAGCCAATGGACACATGAAAGCATCATGGCACACACATCCCTGGCAGGGGCACATCAAGGTCCGGTGAGCAGGTGTAGTACCACCCTCCCTGCCAGCTGTGCATTTCTATCCTAGGCATGAAAAGGCTATGCCAACAACTCTGAACTGTGTCCCCCCCTCACGTAGTAATCCCCAGGAATACCAACATCATGAATACTAAACGGGTCAGGCCCAAGCATGATTGAAACTGTCCTGTACACCACCCTCCCACCCCCCCTGTAAGCCTTGAAATGCATGAAAATAATTTGATGTGCTCTGTCCTCATACCATGCCCTGTCCCCTACAGGCACGCACGCATCATCCGAGTGCAACGTTGATGTTGAGGAGGCAGGCCCATCCCAACATCTGCCCAGACGCTCCTCCAACAGTACCACCACCACCCCGCAAAGGGCCCGGCAGGACACACCAAGGCAGAGGACCCACCCCACCCCACCGCACCAGGGGCTCACCACCTCGGTGCACACAAGCTACGCGGGCTGCCTCACCAAGCCCATCCTAAGCCACCAGGGGCTCACAGGATGTTGAAGTTGCTACGAGTACAACCAGCCCAGATGAGGGTGTCTCATCCGGTGAAGAGCAGCATACTGTACCTGTCATAACGCCAATACACAGTCCAGTGCAGCAAATGGACACACCCAAAGGGACCCCAGAGCATGTGGAAACTCCCAGCCACAGTCCACATGTCTGTGCATGCCACTGCTGCGCACACACACCAGTGGCGATGAGGACACACCTTCATATGGGTCATCTGCTGGCAGCCCCTCCATCCACGGCAGCCCCCCTAGACAGCCCAGCACTGCCAGGCACAGCAGCCCCACTATCCCGCGTAGACCTGCCAGGCACAGCAGCCCCACTACCCCACCCAGACCTGCTAGGCCCAGGAGCCCCACACGGAAGACAGGACCAGGTCCGGCCAATGCAGTCATGGCACGCCTGGATGTGATGGAGGCACGCCAGATGAGGATAAGGGGGCATGGCCAGCATGGGTTTTGGCAAGTGAGTATGTGAATTATGCAAGGTGCAATCTGCACATGGCAAACAGATGCATGAGTCAAATAATCTCCTCTGCCAGAAGCTACAGTTGGCTGTATCGGTGCCATCTGCCTCAACCACCCCCACAGAGGGCTCCCTACAGGGGTCACCCAGGCGTAGGTCACTGCGTCATTTACAAAGGTACTCACCTGAAGGCAGAGCATGTGGGAATCAATACCGTCCATGTTAGATGGACGGCCGGGCATATGGACCCATATGCACTGTGTTTGGGGGGGTGTATGTGCGATGGGGAGTTGGTGACGGTGGGGGCTGTGTGTGGTGGGGAGTTGGTGTGGAGTTGGTGGGTGGAGGGGGGTGTGTGTGCTGGGCATTTGGTGGAGTGAGGGGGTCAGTTCCACTTTAATGCCTGTTCAAACATGGCAAAGTAAGGGCATTCATGATTGTGTACAAGTGTTATTTATTTTACAAGTGCTCTTTGTGACATGTGCCCATCCACTGCTTCAGAAATAATTCTCAATCAGCGCCTGTCTGGGCAACCGACCCTCCCCCACCCCATCCCATTTTGCATTAGTCCTGGCAACGGGCACATGGTCATCGTCACTCCCATCCCCTGCCTGTTGCGCATCAGGGGGTAGTGGCACATTCCCATGGCAGCAGATGTTGTGCAGCATGGCACAAGTGAGTACAACCTTGCCAACCAGTGCGGTCCAGGCATCGGAATCGTGCCTTCAACAAACCAAATGTCCTTTCCACACATATGCGGGTATGACTGTGGGCATTGTTATATGCCAGTTCTGCTGGAGTTTGTGGATTCCCCACAGGGGTCAGCAGCCATGTGAGCTGCGGGTGTCCTGAAATCTCCTACATGGGATAAAATGTGTACATGAGGCCTAGGTTGCTTCACTGGGTGTGCAAGGAATAAGCATCAATACAGGATGGACTGTGGTCATCTGAGTGTGCAACGGGGGCATGCAATGTGATTGGCTGATTGGTATACATCCATCATCTTTCAGGACATGCATCATCTGACCCATACATGCACCCTGTGTGATTGAGTGGCCTGTGCTGTGGCAGATTACATTTGGCTGCACATGGGATGACTGGACTCGCACCGGTGGATGATGACCTATGTGTATGGGATTGTGTGTGACACTCATGCCTAACAAGTACCGTCATGTAACCATGGTGTATTCATGTTCCACAGGTTTGCTCTGAAATGTGCGCCATGTCCCTTCTAGCCCCCTTTCTACATGCACCGCTCCCTGGGTTTGATTGGCACAATGGTGCATCCATACCGCCAGAATGAGGCTCCCATCATGACTGCCTGTTCGTGGCCAGTTGTAACGCTCACCTGGTTCCCACGGAGGCGCGGCGTCGAACTCTGAAGATGGACAGGAAGGGCCCCTCTATTCTGGCTTCCCTGGCTCGTTGGATACCCTCCTTAGGGTGTGGAAGGATGAGCTCTCCATCCTGCTTCTGATGCAGGGGCGCGTTGAAACCCAGTTACTTCACTGGATTGAGGATTGATGGGAGTTCAGGTAAGCTTGACTGTTCAGGTAAGGCGCTGTAAAGTTCTGTTAAAAAGTTCAAGCTTAATAATAATGTTCGTTGTCTAATTGCAGCAAGCGCTAATGATTTTATGTCTTTTTCCCCTTAGGGGCCGGGTTCGGAGTGCCGGAGATATGGCGCCGATCCGAAGTGAACAGTTCTGGATGAGCGCTCAGGTAATGTCTTTGCATTCGCTCATTCAATGTCTTTGTGTTTTTTCTCCATAGGGGCCTGGGTCCGGAGATGCCAGGAAGCGGCGGAACCCGAAATGCAGTGGGAATAATCCAACAGGTAAGACTTAAAAGGAAACTGAGCTTTCCTTATTCCTTTTCTCCCTCTCACCTTTGTTCTTGTCTTTTTTCCTCTTGGCGCCGGGGCGTAGCTGAATCCGGAAGATCGCTGCTGAAGATGGAAGCGCCTTGCAAAGGTGAGTAAAATGCAGCGCTGCAGCGATCGAAACAAAATGCCTTTAAAATGATGTCTTCCTTTTCAGGGCCGTTGGAGAAATGACTCCGGGATGCAGATTCAGCAGGTAAGGGCTTTTCTTCTCCTTTTCTCTTCCTTTCTCCCCTTGCAGGTGTTCCAGGGTGCTGGCAGGCGTGGCTGAAGTCAGGATGCAGGAGCTGACACGGTGAGCGTCCAGCTGCTAGGTGCAGAACAACGCGAAGCACGTGTGGCTGTTCGGGTGGGGTTTAAATAGCCTTGCAAGAAGTTCCTGGTATGTATCCTTCCACCAATCAGGTATGTATCCTTCCCCGACCACACCCGGGTGGTGAAGTAGTCCTACAGGTAAAGTAGTCCCATTCAGGCCTCAAGAGGGCATGGATGAAGCAGCAAGGTCTGCATCAGGTAAGTGTACACCCAAGCACTTAAACACATATCCTCTTCTATGAGCCTGGCGCCTAAGGCGCCAGGACTGGGGTCCGCTATGAGCCTGGCGCCTAAGGCGCCAGGACTGAGTCCAAAGGGCCCCGACTTGGGCCTGCTGAGACTTCCCTGGGGAAAATGATGTCTGCCTCTGGGGTTGCTGGGCCCGGCCTGGCTCCTTGGAGGTAGGCATCATGACAGTACCCCCCCCCCCCCCCAAGGCCCCTCCCAAGGTCTTTTCCTCCGGGGGTTTTGGTTTGTGCGGGAATCTTCGATGGAATCGTTGAATTAATCGTGGTGCGTGAACATAGTTACTGGGTTCCCAAGATCTTTCCTGAGGTCCATATCCTTTCCAATCAACAAGACAGAAGAGTTTCGACTTAACTATCTTGGAATCTAAAATGTCTTTCACTTCGAATTCTAATTCTCCATCAATTTGGACAGGGCCTGGGGGCTCAGACAGTCTGGTTCCAGGTTGTACTGGTTTTAGAAGAGATGCGTGAAAAACGGGATGAATCCGCATGTTGGATGGTAAATTGAGTTTAAAGGCCACTGGGTTGATAATAGCTTTGATGGGGTAAGGCCCAATGAATCTGGGATTAAAAGTTCGCTGACCCTTGAGGGGTAGATGTTTAGTTGCTAGCCATACCTGATCTCCTACTTGGTAAGGAGGAGTTTTACTTCGGTGCAAATCAGCGTTTTCTTTATACTTTTTCTTGGCTTGCTGTAAGTTGGTTGTAGCTTCTTTGAAGGCTTGGGTTATTGTGGAATGTAGGTGATTTACTGCAGGCATCTCCATGGTCATAGGTGGATCTAGGTCAGAGGTCCGAGGATGTTGACCATACAGGGTATAAAAAGGAGTCTGTCCGGTTCCAGAATGCACTGAATTGTTGTATGCATATTCTGCAATCCAAAGGATGTCTTTCCAATTTAACTCGGATTGGTGTAACATGCACCGCAGATATTGCTCGAGAGTCTGATTGGTTCTCTCGGTTTGTCCGTCGGTCTGGGGGTGGTGGCTGGTGGATAACCGCACGTCTATTTGTGCTAGTTGGCAACATTTCTTCCAAAAGTGGGAGATAAATTGACTTCCACGGTCTGAGACTAATATGGAAGGGAAACCATGTAACCGCACTATATTTTCCATAAATTCCTTGGCCAAGGTGGAAGCTGACGGCAAACCTTTTAAAGGGATAAAATGGGCCATTTTGGAGAATAGATCCACTATTACGAGAATCGTGTTGTAACCACCACAAGGAGGCAGGTCAGTTATAAAGTCCATTGACAAGGTGTGCCAAGGTGCTGGTGGAATGTCCAAAGGTTGAAGTAGGCCGGCTGGCCTTTTCTTTTGACTCTTATTTTGGGCACAGATTCCGCAAGACAACACAAATGACTTTATGTCTTTTCTCCAAGAAGGCCACCAGAAGTGGCGTTTGATCTTTTATTCTGTTTTCGCGATACCGGGGTGTCCTTCCATTAATGATTCATGATGACGGGTAATGACAAGTTCCTGCAATTCTTTACTTGGCAGAAATAACCGCTCTTGGAAGTAGGGTAAATCATCCTTAACGGTGTAGTGAGGACCCTTTTGACTCCATTCCTGTAAGGCAGAAGTGTCAAAAAGCTGTTTTACTTGAGCTTGGATGTCCTCAATGGTTTGCAATGAAGTCAAGCCCAGAATTCTTTGTTCCGGTATGATTGGCACAGGTTCTAAACTCGAATTGGGTTCTTCCATGCCTATCCGGGATAAGGCATCTGCCTTACCATTCTTGCAGCCAGGGCGATAGGTAATTACAAAATCAAATTCCGCAAAGAATAAAGCCCATCGGAGTTGTCGCGAAGATTGAGCTTTGGCCGTCTTTAAATACTGCAAATTTCTGTGGTCCGTAATTACGGTGATGGTGTGTCTTGCACCGAGAAGATAGTGACGCCAAGCCTTGAAAGCTGATTTAATAGCCAGTAGTTCTTTGTCGGTAATTGCGTAATTGAGTTCAGGTGGAGAGAATTTTCTGGACCAAAAGGCTGCAGGGTGTAGTTGGTTAGTTTCTGGGTCTCTTTGCGACAGGACAGCTCCCATGGCCGAACTGGATGCATCGGTTTCCACGATGTAAGGGAGATCTGGGCGCGGGTGCTTCAATACAGGTGCAGAGGTGAATTTGGTTTTCAGGTCCTGAAAGGCTTGTTCAGCCTCAAGAGTCCATTCAAAGCGTTTATTTTTCTTTAGGAGAGCTGTGATGGGTTGAACAGTTCGAGAAAATTCCGGGATGAACCTTCCATAGAAATTGGCAAAGCCAAGCATGCTTTGCACTCCCTTCACAGAGCTAGGAGATGGCCATTTGAGAATGGCGTCCACTTTCCGCGAGTCCATTCGGATTCCTTGAGGTGTCAGGATGAATCCGAGAAACTCCACTTCTGTGGTATGAAAAACGCATTTTTCGAGCTTGGCAAATAATTTGTGCTGGCGCAATTTCTCAAGAACTGCCCTAACATGGTTTCTGTGATCAGATTCTGAGGAGGAATACACCAGGATGTCGTCAATATAAACGATGACACAAACATCGATAAGTTTCTGAAAAACATCATTCATGAAGTACTGAAAGGCGGCAGGTGCGTTGCACAAACCGAAGGGCATTACTTGATATTCGAAGAGCCCAAATTTGGTGCGGAATGCAGTCTTCCACTCGTCGCCCTCTTTTATACGTACCAGGTGGTAAGCTCCTCGGAGATCTAGCTTGGTGTACACACGAGCATCTTTTACTTGGTCGATAAGCTCAGGTATCAGGGGCAAAGGGTAACGATTCTTAATCGTTATCTGATTTAGGGCGCGGTAGTCAATACAGGCCCTAAGGTCTCCTTCCTTTTTAGGTACGAAGAACAAAGCGGAAGAGACTGGTGACTTTGATGGGCGAATGAAGCCATTGGCCAGGTATTGATCCAAATACTGGCGCAAATGCAGGTTCTCAGGTTCAGTAAGAGCATAAATCCTACTACAAGGTAGTTGTGCATTGGGTACCAAGTCGATTTGGCAATCGTAAGATCGATGGGGAGGTAAGGTGTTAGCCTGCTCTTTCTGAAAAACGTCTTGGAATTCTTGGTATTCAGATGGTAGCTGTACAGGGGTGGAAGTTACAGAGGCTAGACCCATAGCTGGATTCCTTGGGTAACAGGTTGGTTCACAATCAGGAAAAGTTATCTTCTTTGCTCGCCAGTCTATTCTCGGATTATGTGTTTCTAACCAAGGGATACCAAGAAGTACTTGAAATTGTGGGGCCTTGATCACATCAAACATGATTGCTTCCCGATGTCCGTCCTGACCCACCAGAGTGATTTCAACTGTGGAATGCGTTACAGGCCCTGAGGCTATTTCGGTTCCATCAACTGTAGTAATTACATGTTGGGTTACTTTCGGGCGGAGAGGAAGCTTAATCCTGGAAGCCAATTCACGGTCTATGTAATTTCCAATAGCTCCACTGTCTATGTATGCTTTTATAGCATGCAACTGCTGAGGCTGTTTTGGGTTCACAAGCACCATTGGCATGACAAAATGTGAGGTCAAAGAGTTTGTTTTCAAGCTCGGCAAGCGGACCCCTACGCTTGTCGGGCTAGGTCGTTTCCCGAACCAGGTGTCAATAACTCGTTATCAGTGGCTCCAACCACCTTCTTGGGTGGTTTAACTGGACAACTTTGAAGAAAGTGACCGGAAGTTCCGCAATACAGACAAAGTTGCATTTGTCGCCTTCTCTCTCGTTCCTTCTGCATTAATGGTCCTTTAACACTGCCAATTTGCATAGGTTCGGAAACGTCAGTACTCTTGGAGTTAACGTGGGTCTTGATAGGTACTCTGGTTTCATACTTGAGCCGATCTGCTTTTCTATTTTGAAGTCTGTGATCAAGTTGAACCACTAAGTCTATGTAGTCTGCGCAGGCCTGGGGTGGATCTACTATCTGAGCTATAACATCTTTAAGCTCTCCGCGCAGGCCTCGATGAAACAATGTGATCCTTTTATTTTCAGGCCATCCGGTTTCCACAACTAGTCTATTAAAGGTGGCGATATAGGACAAAAGATCCTGATTACCTTGTCGTAAGGATAGCAGTTCGTTGTCAAGGGCCTGTCCCTGTGAGTGTCGAGCGAACAATCTTTCCATGCTGGCCTGGAAGCCCTGGAAATCCCGGAGAATGGGATCATCCTGATTTACCAATGGAATAGACCAATCGGCAGCACAGCCACTGAGGTAAGATAGTACAAAGGCTACTTTGGTCTGGTCGTTGGGGAAGGCCCCGGGCCTGCATAAAAAGTGTAAACAGCATTGGTTCATAAAAACGGCATATTTCTTGGGATCCCCCGCAAAACGTTCCGGCGGGGCCAAAGGCATGTGTCCAGGTAGATTGATTTGTACCGGGTTATTCGAACCCATTGTTGTAGAAATATCTCCGGAAACAGGTAAAGGAGTGTGCTCTGCCTGGCCCTGCAATAACCTTTTGGCCAGATCATCAGTTCTTTCCTTGGATAGGATTAGTTCCCTTCTGAGAGCATTAGTCTCCTGGCGGGCTGAGTGCACTTCTGTCCGTAATTCCCCTAAAAGATGGGCCAGCTGATCTGTCTCGGAAGTCTCCATAGCGCCCAGGTGGGAAATTGTGGTAAGGCTTCGCGTTCTGTAACGCTCACCTGGTTCCCACGGAGGCGCGGCGTCGAAGGCGCAGAACTCTGAAGATGGACAGGAAGGGCCCCTCTATTCTGGCTTCCCTGGCTCGTTGGATACCCTCCTTAGGGTGTGGAAGGATGAGCTCTCCATCCTGCTTCTGATGCAGGGGCGCGTTGAAACCCAGTTACTTCACTGGATTGAGGATTGATGGGAGTTCAGGTAAGCTTGACTGTTCAGGTAAGGCGCTGTAAAGTTCTGTTCAAAAGTTCAAGCTTAATAATAATGTTCGTTGTCTAATTGCAGCAAGCGCTAATGCTTATGTCTTTTTCCCCTTAGGGGCCGGGGTTCGGAGTGCGGGAGATATGGCGCCGACCCGAAGTGAACAGTTCTGGATGAGCGCTCAGGTAATGTCTTTGCATTCGCTCATTCAATGTCTTTGTGTTTTTTCCCCATAGGGGCCGGGGTCCGGAGATGCCAGGAAGCGGCGGAACACGAAATGCAGTGGGAATAATCCAACAGGTAAGACTTAAAAGGAAACTGAGCTTTCCTTATTCCTTTTCTCCCTCTCACCTTTGTTCTTGTCTTTTTTCCTCTAGGCGCCGGGGCGTAGCTGAATCCGGAAGATCGCTGCTGAAGATGGAAGCGCCTTGCAAAGGTGAGTAAAATGCAGCGCTGCAGCGCTCGAAACAAAATGCCTTTAAAATGATGTCTTCCTTTTCAGGGCCGTTGGAGAAATGACTCCGGGATGCAGATTTAGCAGGTAAGGGCTTTTCTTCTCCTTTTCTCCCCTTGCAGGTGTTCCAGGGTGCTGGCAGGCGTGGCTGAAGTCAGGATGCAGGAGCTGACACGGTGAGCGTCCAGCTGCTAGGTGCAGAACAACGCGAAGCACGTGTGGCTGTTCGGGTGGGGTTTAAATAGCCTTGGAAGAAGTTCCTGGTATGTATCCTTCCACCAATCGGGTATGTATCCTTCCCCGACCACACCCGGGTGGTGAAGTAGTCCTACAGGTAAAGTAGTCCCATTCAGGCCTCAAGAGGGCCTGGATGAAGCAGCAAGGTCTGCATCAGGTAAGTGTGCACCCAATCACTTAAACACATATCCTCTTCTATGAGCCTGGCGCCCGTGGCGCCAGGACTGAGTCCAAAGGGCCCCGACTTGGGCCCGCTGAGACTTCCCTGGGGAAAATGATGTCTGCCTCTGGGGTTGCTGGGCCCGGCCTGGCTCCTTGGAGGTAGGCATCATGACACCAGTGGTGATTTGTATTTGGTTGTGGCTGTCTCCGTGAATGGTGGAACTTCAGCTACATGGCACCAGTTTTAGTTTTGTTTCACATGCATGTAAATGTGCATTCATGGGTCACTCTCTCAGTATGTTCATGTTTGGGTTTGTTCTGGGTCCTCTACAGTGGTTTCGTGGATGGGTATTGCATTCCTCTCACTTTGCATCCCTGTGTAGTGCCCCGGGCAAGGTTACTCTTGTGTGTCAGGGTGCAAAGCAGCACTGCAACACAGACAAGGTGCATTCTGGTTGTTGTTCCCCCAGTGCCAGTAACAATGTCAGGTGCTCCGGAACCTTCACAGGGTGCCCCCTGCCGTGTGTCACATTACGTGATCGTAGTGTCATTGTGCAGCTGGTTGCCTCACGGCTGCTGTGTGTTCCATCGGGGTGCCCCCAGAGCGGGACACCACACTGGCGATGGAGTCGGGGCCTCATGCCCTATCTGTGCGTCCTTCGCAACCTGCTGGCTGCCCAGCACCCGCGGAGGACGCGGGGAAACGGCGTCGGCCGCCAAAGAGGAGAGGCATAGCCAGCGTTGTCTCGAGGATCCTGGGGCCACTGGCGGTGATGGTAAGAGAAGCCATGTGGTTGCCCGTGCCCATTCCCCCATCACGCCTAGGCCGGGGGTTGTGAGTGTGTGCTGGTGCACCAGGTTGGAGCCTCTGGCTGGGCGTCTGCCAGCCTTCCGCCGAGCAAAGCGTAGGGAAGAGCCGCGTGGCTCTTCGTGTCCCTCATCTGCTCTACCCGGGCCGTCCAATGGTGACTGTAGCTGCGTTCTGGGTCGGAGCAGAAGAAAAGGAAAAAATAATACTGCATGGTTGCCCGCTCCTTCATCTGCTGCACCCGGGCCGCCCAACAGTGACTAACTGTGGTCCGGGTCAGCGCAGAAGGAAAAACAAAAAGAAAAGTAATAAACAGGAGTAGTGGTACCACATGCAGCCGCACACCCGGGCCGCCCAGCGGTGAGTTCCAAGGGGCTCCCTCTCGGGGCAGTCCTGATGGGGAGAAGCCCCCCCTCCCCCAACAGCCCAGGTGGCAGTGTGTAATATTTCTTCCTGGTGAGATTACAGTCACAAAGACGCGGTGCTGCGGGTGACTTTGCACTCTGCCGGCTCGAGCAGCAAAGGACTTCACAGACATCCAGTTGATGTGCTTACACGTGGGGGAGCCCAGGAATCCAGAAGGCAGTGGCGAGTAAGGTCATACTATCGCTCGCGCATGGGCTCACCACAGGGTAGCAGCTTCTAGTGAGTGTTCATGCAACATCAGGCACCCGTCATGGGAGATGAGGATGATGATGCCCAAGGGGCGTATCAGCAACATGGACTGCTTGTGCCATGTGGTAGGAGCACCTGCCAGTCTAGGACCCTGTTGGATGGCATGGATGGAGAACCTTGACTGTATTTTGAGGCAGTGGAGAGAAAAGTGCAAAACGGCTAACTCTGCTGTACTCAGCAGGCCCTGCAGTTCAAAAGTTGTTCAAGACTTTGCGACCCAGGGACCAAACATATACCACAGCCATTGCCACAATGAATTAATAAATACTTCATGCCCATGATCAACTGTGACTATGAACGGTTCAGAATGGATGTGCGAGACAAGAGGAAGGGGAGAGTTTTGATGCATATCATAGCAAGCTTCAGAACAACTTTGAGGATGATGAGATCGGGGCTCAGATAATTTACGGCTGCAGCTCTTTCCATCTGCGGAAGCAGGTCCCCAGGGAGCCAGGGCTAAACTTGGAAAGAATCCTGGAATTGGGACGAGCCCTGGAGCTGGCGGAGGTACGCACGTCTGCCAGGGATATCTCCAAGCAGCAGTTCAAGCTGGAAGCCCCAATGGAACGGGTGAAACTGAAGGTGTGTGTTGTAGGCAAATGGCTGGGAAGTAAATTGGCAAGAAAAGGGGAGTGGCCACATAAGGAGATGGGCGCAATGTTATGCCCGAAGTGCGGATGGGGCCTGCTGGACACCCATAAGAGCCCAGCCAAAGGACATTCGTACGGAAGGTGTGGGAAAGTCCATTTCGCAAGGGTCTGCCCAGCCCCATCACCTCCTAGCCCACTGGCGCCAGCCGGTAGCAGGGAGTGCCTCAAAGGAAGATATGAGACCAGCAACAGCAAAGAAATCAAAGATAGCAGAGCAAGAGAGAAGGCAGTTTGACTATGCAGAGGAGATCGCCAAAAGGCATTCTTCCTATCCTGCAACCAGAGAAGTGACCAGGGGCGTCTCCAGCACATGCAGGAAGACCGGAGTATGGTTCCCCGTGATTAAGTTTGATCCATGCATATAGGGGCGCTGTGATCTGAGTGGGTTGTTGGGTTTCATGAAAATGGTAACCATGTGGGTGCGCGGACTGGAAAACACCAAAGTGTGCTGTGGTTATGTACATGGTTAATAGTACTGGTGTGCGGACTGGAATGCCCCAAAGTTGAGGGCACGGGTACAGGACTTGTGTTGCTGTTTTGTTTAGTTTGATTATGGTAAAGGAGGAGTGTGGTGTGTGGCCATGTGTAGCCCTTTTAAGAATGAGTCCTGATGACTCGAAGGAATAAAAAGGGCCTCTTCGGGCACTGCAGCAGAGACCCAGTAAGTGGCAACCCTGTGTCTGTGTTGTCTTTTGGTTTAGCCTTCTTCCATGGCAGCCTAGTCCTTCTTCAATGGCAGCCTTCTTCCATGGCAGCCTAGTCCTTCATCCATGGAAGAAGGCCTTCTTACATGGCAGACTCGCCCTTCTTCCATGGCAGCCGCGTCCATGGCAGCCTCGTCCATCTTCCATGGCAGCCATGTCCATCTTCCATGGCAGCCTAGTCCCTCTTCCATGTCTAGGGCACCAGGTTGTGGCAGAGTGGGGAGAGCACAGAGGGTGTTGCACTGAGGGAGGCGTGTGTGCATCTCGAGTGGAGCCGCAGAGGGGTAGGTGAAGCTGCACTCGCCTCGGCTCTACCGTGTCTTATTGACGCAGCCGCCAGACTGCAGCAGGGATGTCAGGGGGCAGCCGCCAGACGGCAGCAGGGATGTCAGGGGGCAGCCGCCAGACTGCAGTAGGGATGTCAGGTGGCAGCCACCAGACTTCAGCAGGGATGTCAGGTGGCAGCCGCCAGACTGCAGCAGGGATGTCAGGGGGGCAGCCGCCAGACTGCAGCAGGGATGTTGGTGGGGCAGCCGCCAGACTGCAGCAGGGATGTCAGGTGGCAGCCGCCAGACTGCAGCAGGGATGTCAGGTGGCAGCCGCTAGACTGCAGCAGGGATGTCAGGGGGGCAGCCGCCAGACTGCAGCAGGAATGTCAGGGGGGCAGCCGCCAGACTGCAGCAGGGATGTCAGGTGGCAGCCACCAGACTGCAGCAGGGATGTCAGGTGGCACAGAGGGTGTTGCACTGAGGGAGGCGTGTGTGCATCTCGAGTGGAGCCGCAGAGGGGTAGGTGAAGCTGCACTCGCCTCGGCTCTACCGTGTCTTATGGACGCAGCCGCCAGACTGCAGCAGGGATGTCAGGGGGCAGCCACCAGACGGCAGCAGGGATGTCAGGGGGGCAGCAGCCAGACTGCAGCAGGGATGTCAGGTGGCAGCCGCTAGACTGCAGCAGGGATGTCAGGGGGGCAGCCGCCAGACTACAGCAGCGATGTCAGGGGGCAGCCGCCAGACTGCAGCAGGGATGTCAGGGGGCAGCCGCCAGACTGCAGCAGGGATATCAGGGGGGCAGCCTCCAGACTACAGCAGCGATGTCAGGGGGCAGCCGCCAGACTGCAGCAGGGATGTCAGGAGGCCAGCCACAAGGCTGCAGCAGGGATGTCAGGTGGCAGCCGCCAGACTGCAGCAGGGATGTCAGGGGGCAGCCGCCAGACTGCAGCAGGGATGTCGGGGGGCAGCTGCCAGACTGAAGCAGGGATGTCAGGGGGGCAGCCGCCAGACTGCAGCAGGGATGACAGGGGGGCAGCCGCCAGACTGCAGCAGGGATATCAGGTGGGCAGCCTCCAGACTACAGCAGCGATGTCAGGGGGCAGCCGCCAGACTGCAGCAGGGATGTCAGAGGGCCAGCCACCAGACTACAGCAGGGATGTCAGGGGGGCAGCAACCAGACTGCAGCAGGGATGTGAGGGGGGCAGCCTCCAGACTGCAGCAGGGATGTCGGGGGGCAGCCTCCAGACTGCAGCAGGGATGTCAGGGGGGCAGCCACCAGACTGCTGCAGGGATGTGAGGGGGGCAGCCGCCAGACTGCAGCAGGGATGTCATTGGGCAGCCGGACCAGGGGGCAGCGGACGGGGTTTATTATGGGATTGCATGAACCCTGACCCCTTCCACTGCAGATGAAGAATATGCAGTAACTGCATGGCAGTGAGTTAACTTGAACTATAGGTCACAATGTTCACACCTCCTCATCTTTCCCTTGTCTTCCTATTTGTATCAATACGCTGCCTAGTTAATCATGAAGTCATTAAGCAAAGGAGCAATTACAGATACAATGACTCTGAAGAGCAGGGCAATGTGCATTGTTTCCCATGCACAGCGTCTCATTAACGTATGTAATAACAATGTTAACAGATGTCTAAAGAGCGACACCTACACATGATCAATGGGACTATGCACTGCACGGAGAGGTAGCACGACACCTGATTCAAAACACCTTCCTGCTTTAAAGTGCTCCTACCTATACCCAACAGAGGGCCTTGAGCAGTATATGATCCCCAGGGAAGAATGAATGCATGACTAGGTATGCAGCGAGGCAATTCTCAGCATGGCCCATTGTCGCTGCTAAAAAAAGGTTAAGGAAAACTACAGCCATGTATGCACTCTCCTATGTCAGATTTGCCACAGCTCTACAGTTCCTCGCCACTAGTAAAGGTGCAAGGCGCCAATGATGAGACTATTGTATCGAGGCAGAAAGGATAAATAGCAATGCGTAAAACATAAGAAAAAACATGTCAAATTGGCCACTTTTTGGCCAAAGTGGGCTAATTTGGGGAGTTGCTTTCCTTTGTAGCTAATAGAATTGACCATTATTACTGATCACACATTCTTTAAAAAGCACAATTTGCAACATATTCTGGCCATAAACCATATCTGACTATCAATGGCTTCCTCCCTCGCTCTGTTCCCCTTCTCATTCTATTGCTCATCCTCAATGGCACCCTCTATCAATGGCTTCCTCCCTCGCTCTGTTCCCCGTCTCATTCTATTGCTCATCCTCAATGGCACCCTCTATCAATGGCTTCCTCCCTCGCTCTGTTCCCCATCTCATTCTATTGCTCATCCTCAATGGCACCCTCTATCCATGGCTTCCTCCCTCGCTCTGTTCCCCATCTCATTCTATTGCTCATCCTCAATGGCACCCTCTATCAATGGCTTCCTCCCTCGCTCTGTTCCCCATCTCATTCTATTGCTCATCCTCAATGGCACCCTCTATCAATGGCTTCCTCCCTCGCTCTGTTCCCCGTCTCATTCTATTGCTCATCCTCAATGGCACCCTCTATCAATGGCTTCCTCCCTCGCTCTGTTCCCCATCTCATTCTATTGCTCATCCTCAATGTTACCCTCTATCAATGGCTTCCTCCCTCGCTCTGTTCCCCATCTCATTCTATTGCTCATCCTCAATGGCACCCTCTATCAATGGCTTCCTCCCTCGCTCTGTTCCCCTTCTCATTCTATTGCTCATCCTCAATGGCACCCTCTATCCATGGCTTCCTCCCTCGCTCTGTTCCCCATCTCATTCTATTGCTCATCCTCAATGGCACCCTCTATCAATGGCTTCCTCCCTCGCTCTGTTCCCCATCTCATTCTATTGCTCATCCTCAATGGCACCCTCTATCAATGGCTTCCTCCCTCGCTCTGTTCCCCATCTCATTCTATTGCTCATCCTCAATGGCACCCTCTATCAATGGCTTCCTCCCTCGCTCTGTTCCCCATCTCATTCTATTGCTCATCCTCAATGGCACCCTCTATCAATGGCTTCCTCCCTCGCTCTGTTCCCCTTCTCATTCTATTGCTCATCCTCAATGGCACCCTCTATCAATGGCTTCCTCCCTCGCTCTGTTCCCCATCTCATTCTATTGCTCATCCTCAATGGCACCCTCTATCAATGGCTTCCTCCCTCGCTCTGTTCCCCTTCTCATTCTATTGCTCATCCTCAATGGCACCCTCTATCAATGGCTTCCTCCCTCGCTCTGTTCCCCTTCTCATTCTATTGCTCATCCTCAATGGCACCCTCTATCAATGGCTTCCTCCCTCGCTCTGTTCCCCTTCTCATTCTATTGCTCATCCTCAATGGCACCCTCTATCAATGGCTTCCTCCCTCGCTCTGTTCCCCATCTCATTCTATTGCTCATCCTCAATGGCACCCTCTATCAATGGCTTCCTCCCTCGCTCTGTTCCCCTTCTCATTCTATTGCTCATCCTCAATGTTACCCTCTATCAATGGCTTCCTCCTTCGCTCTGTTCCCCGTCTCATTCTATTGCTCATCCTCAATGGCACCCTCTATCCATGGCTTCCTCCCTCGCTCTGTTCCCCATCTCATTCTATTGCTCATCATCAATGGCACCCTCTATCAATGGCTTCCTCCCTCGCTCTGTTCCCCGTCTCATTCTCTTGCTCATCATCAATGGCACCCTCTATCCATGGCTTCCTCCCTCGCTCTGTTCCCCATCTCATTCTCTTGCTCATCATTAATGGCACCCTCTATCCATGGCTTCCTCCCTCGCTCTGTTCCCCATCTCATTCTCTTGCTCATCATCAATGGCACCCTCTATCCATGGCTTCCTCCCTTGCTCTGTTCCCCATCTCATTTTATTGGTCATCCTCAATGGCACCCTCTATCAATGGCTTCCTCCCTTGCTCTACTCCACTTCTCATTCTATTGCTCATCCTCAATGGCACCCTCTATCCATGGCTTCCTCCCTTGCTCTACTCCACTTCTCATTCTATTGCTCATCCTCAATGGCACCCTCTATCCATGGCTTCCTCCCTTGCTCTGTTCCCCTTCTCATTCTCTTGCTCATCATCAATGGCACCCTCTATCAATGGCTTCCTCCTTTGCTCTATTTTCTGGCTGTCGGATGTAAAGAAGTTGTTGCACATTTTTTATACAGACTTGAAACCCGTCATGAGAATGTACAGGCTGCTGAGGCTATGGCACATTTCAGATCAATGGAACCTGGAATGCATTCAGTGCTCACTCTAGTTGCCCCACTCTGTGAATGCACTGTAACAAAACCTTCCTAGTATTTCAATGTTCTTTGGGGACTAGATTGATCAAATGGAATGATCATTCTTGAAAGTGATACTGATAAGTTTGAGTGCCTCCATGTTGAAGAAGATAGCTCAGTGAGTTAAGCACTTATGTCAGAAATCTGTGTTCATGTGCCGTGCCACAATACCCAATCCTGCAATGGCAACTCAGTTTTTCCTTTTGCTGGGTCATTTGCGCTCATATATGTTGATAGTAGCACTTACCATGCTAAAAAACAACATGCAATTAAAAGCAGTAGTTATATAAACAAAAATAAGCGCCATTATGTTATGTCTATTTACCTTTCCTTATGAAGAGGTTAATGCATAGTTGGCATTGGTGGTTAGGTAGTCACATTAGAGACTGTAAAACCATTGTGCCAAGACTCGTATCCTGACTTAACAAGCAGACAAATGTAGGGATCCTGGACAGAACATCCTGGCTTATTATATAAGACTGGTCCATATTCTATTAAAAGGTTTTCCGGCTCACATTCAGTTGAATTATTTAGCCCATTGCCTGCTCTTTCCTGTCATCCAGGCAATTCGAGTAGAAGGGCTCCTAGACAGGAGAAGGCCAGGCACATGCTTTCGGCGTCTGGTGAGCTTATATGACGCTAACAATTTGCTTTTTAAAGATTGTCAAATGTTCCTCGTGTCCTGTATAGCAATCTGCAAGTCTGTGCCAACTCAGACTATAAACAGGTGGCTTCATCATCCGAGTTAAACCTTTTAGGTCTCTAGTTCAGCTGCACCTCCATTTATGATGGAAGACTAGTAGCTTATTGTGCATAATATGGTTCTTAAAGGATTTTTTCCAAAACATATTGTCATATTGGTTTATTAATTTTTATTATTATTCTTTTATTGTTTGGTTTATATAAACCTTTCACAATTTACAGCATTTTCATACAATATTTCACAAATATTTACTTACAAAAGTTTGCATATTTACAACCACTAACATTTTTCACAAAAATTCACATGCTTCTAAACAAATCACACTATACAAACAGATCTTCACTTAAAATGGAATAAAAGCATTCATAATTGATTCCATGCTTTTGTGGTATCAATTATTTACAGATCGTACAGTTCCTTGTTTAGATATTACTTTTTTTTTTTTACAAAATATTGAGTACTAATTAAGATCCAGCTAAGCAGTTGCTCCATCCTATAGTTCACTCTAGTGAACAAATGGTATTTAAAATGACAACACTTTCAAATTCAATGCTATTGAGCTGCCATGTAGCATATCGTGCCATAATTTCTCTGTTAACGTGCAAAATATCCCTTACAAATCTGGAGAAGTATTCATTTCTTGATACATTTAAATCGGTACATTCCAACAACAGATGTAACAGTGATTCTTTCATCTTTGTATCTTTGCAAAATCTGCATCCAGTACAGCCCATAGCATTTAAACCTCTTATTACTAGTATTTTGTTACAGTTCATAACATTAAAACAAAAGCGCATCATCCTGTTTCTAAACAACTTGGAGGGGTATTTTAAGAGATAATTCTCTGGCTTTGGACACCATTTCCAAAAAGATACCACGTGTGCAAATAATTTCGAATTCAACAGTATGATATTGTTCTCTACCCAGTCAAACGCTTTTACTGTTTCTTTTACTTTTGCTGGTTTACTTATCAATGTTTGAAATGACAAACCCACACCTACCAGCGTTTTGAGACATGACTCATTTAAGGCCATCATAAATTTGCTCTTCTTATCTACGTGCATATAATAGTACAGGGAATCATTTTTTGCCGTAAGACATTTTCTCATCAGAGCAAGTTTTTTTTATCTTCATGATGCAGGCCAAAGACGTGAAGCCCAACTCATACCGAATAATCTCAAATGGTACGCACGTGGGTATAAAGAATAGTATTTTGCGCCATATTGTCGCTTTGACCTGTTTCAAGAAGTTTACCATAGAATCCGGTAGGAATTCCATCCCATAAGTTAGTATTGGGATCATTTTCAGCCTATAGAATTGTATACACAGTGCTATGGTAAATTTCCCGAATCTTCTTCCTTCTGCTTTCATTTGGAACAGGGCTTTTTTTGCTTTCAGTAACAGTGTCTTTTTTGCTATCTCATTCGAATAGGATTTATGTACAACATATCCCAGGAATCTTAATAGCGATTGGCTTTTTATTTCCATACCACCGCACTGCCACGAGTATTTCTCCTTGTTACACCCTACATGAAAGATGACTGTTTTACTTGGGTTAATTTTTAATTTTCGTTCTGAGATGTATTCGCCGAAGTCATTTATTAGTCTTTGTAGCCCTATTTTGGAGCCATCGATCAGCAGAAAATCATCAGCGTAGGTGATCCATCGTATCATAAGACCACCTATCTTTAGACCAATCAGTCCACTCTTATTTAGTTTTTTCCCAGCTTCAGTCACATATAGGTTGAATAAAGTGGCTGCGAGCCTGCGGCCTTGTTTTAGTCCATTTGAGGTGTTTATGATGTCAGTTAGTAATCCCTTGTTGTTTAACCTGACCCTCATCACTGTATCTGAGTATAGGTTGATGATAATATTTAGTAGTCCATTGTCGATCCCCAGTGACATTAGGGTTTTCCACAAAGTGGGCCTATCCACTAGGTCAAAGGCTGACGTCAAGTCCATTGATGCTACATAAAGATTCTCAGACCTTTTGCCTTTCACCGAGTTCAACAAATGATGTAGTAAGAGCCCCCCTGCATCTATACCAATACTTCTTCTAAACCCAATCTGTCTCACATCTAAAACCGCTTTGTCATTAATCCAATTATTTCGTTTTTCTAACACCATGGATGTGAATATTTTAGATTCGACGTTCAGAAGGGTGATAGGTCTATAATTGTGTGGGCACATCCTATCCCCTTTTTTATATATCAGTAAGACATTTTCCATGCCTCTGGGATTTTTTTTATGACATATATCCTGAAACAATACTGTCATTAGTTTTGCCCATATGAGTGGATCATTCTTCAGGTTAGCAAATGACAACGAATTCGGACCTGGTGTGGAAGTACTCTTAGATTTTTTAATATGGTTCAGGATATTTAATTCTGTAGTATCCAAGAGCCAACAACCATCAGTCCCCTTATCATTTTTCCAAGCCACAGTAGAGTTAGTGTAAATTAAACTGAAGTGCCCCTGCCATGTTTCAGCATCGATTGGGTTCATTTGCAACTGGTGTTCAACACCTTTGTCCTTGTTAATAATGGACCAATATTTATGTGGATTAGATGTATTCATGGCTTTCAGCATTTGTTCCCCATCATCTTGATTAATATTGGCCTTGATGCTTTTATGCCAATTTTTGTAGTTCTGTTTGCATACCTTGATCCTCACTATTCCCTCAGACGATCTCCCTGCGACCTTTTGGATTTCTCTAATAGCCTGTCTAAGAGTCTTTTTCTTTATTTTCACCACCTCGCTAAAGGAATGTTTGTGATGTTTTTGTACCCCTTGTGAAGCATTATTACGAATTTTACTTCGCTCTATAGTGCCTTCTATGGGCCTCATTACAACTCAGGCGGTAAGGGGTTTATGGCAGCGTTAACAGCGCCGACCCTTACCGCCTGATTACGAGGTCCCCTAGCGCCATGGTGCTTTTAACACCTGCTTTTAGCAGGTGTTAAAATCCATGGCGCTAAGGGACCATGGAGTTAATTACGCCACCGTAATTTACGGTGGCGTAATTAACGCCTTCCCCACTCCCATTATGCCCTATGGGGCAAAAATGGGAATGGGGAAGGGTAAATGGGGATTGGGGACTTACCGCCCCGCCTAGGTCGGAATGGGACGGTAAGTCCGCCAACCACCATGGCGTAAACGTAGTTTACGCCATGGTGGTAAAGTCACGGCCCAGGCGGTAACTTACCGCCTGGGTCGTAATGAGGCCCTATGTATTCAGCGTACAATTCCACAGAATAATTGGCATATTTCAGTTCATATTAGGAGTTTGCATTCTCTTGTCACAACATTCCATTAAATATATTCATATTGTGTTCGGACCACCTTATGCACTTACCATCATTGCTAGTGATGATCTGAATGAGGAAGTATACATCGTTGTCTTGATTTTTTGCCCATGGCAGATCTATACACAACATTGCATGATCACTTCGTACAGAGGGTATAACCACTAAATTACTGCAACTCAGTATTTCTTGCGCACTTGTGAATATGTAATCAATTATGGAGCTCTTACCCCGAGCATGCCACGTATGCTTATTATTAAATACTAACATCAGGTTCCTACTTTTGGCAAAGTTAAGCCATTGACTACCTCTCTTCTTTTCCTCCTGACCAATACTCTAAACCCATACTGTGCACCAATAATTCGCATTTAGATACTTCACAATCTGCATTCAAATCTCCACCCAATACAATAAAGCCGAGAGGGTGGATTTCCAGCCAATTATCCAACACCACGTGTAGAGCTTTCAAACAAATCATCCAATTGTTCATTTCGCTTAGAGCAGGCATTCCAGTATGTTACATAGTAAAATATGAAATCTCGACTCGACTCGCATAAAACAAAACCGGCTAATATCGCACAATCTAGCACCATATGACAGCATTCGAAAACTATGTTACCATCTGTTTTGTATGCAATCATGAGCCCACCACTAGGTCTACCTAATCAGCCTTTATATCCATCTAAATATAACTCACTTAAGGCCCATGTCTCCTGCAACATAATGAAGTCAAACTCTTTCAACTTGATGCAATCTTCCTCGTTTTTTAATAACTGTTTATGTCCCCTTGTATTCCAGGATGCAAGTCGAAAGAAAGAACCTTTACTAAATCGGTTTCTGGGTTGATTTTATCATTTCTAATGATTCTCTCAGAGACGAGGCCAGGGTTCTCCACTCTTTCATATCTTTAAGGCATGCCCTGGCTTCATTCACGACTGCCTACCCTTCACCTTAAACAGACCTTTCATCCGAATATCTGTCTTCATATTGTATCCCATTTTTGGGTCTAAAGTTATCTGGTTTTTTCGATTCCCTGTGTGTGTAGGTCATAACGTCATAACCTTTTTTTTGCAGAGAGCCTGCCTCTCTTAGAATCAGCGCTCTAACCAGTGGCGAGGTAATAATCAGCCGCACATAGTCCTATCTTATTTTGTGCATGAAGTCCACTAGTTGCATGTCCGTGGAGGAAATCAATCTTAATTCTGGAATGTCTTCAAACAAGTTTAAAATTCAAGATCTGTTCAAAGATCTGGGTCCCCCTTCGTCAAATACATAATACAATATTAAACGTGGCTCATTTGGAAACACTGGATCCCTAAAATTTTCCTGGTGGTTTATATAGTGGTCTACTGATTTGCCAGACTCTCTAGATTCTTTGTCTTCCAATGCACGATTGTTAACCTCTAAGGTTTTTTTATCGTGGTCGAATTCTAAGCATTAAAGGATTGATTCGATTTTGGTGGTTCTCTTCCGCACTTCCATTTAAGTTGGAACAATCCGTGACTAAAGTAAGCCTTTGTGCAATTATCCTGTCTATGGCCATATTTAGATCCTGCACAGACATGTTCTTAAGATTATCATTCTCACTTTTATCTGTCATATTATTTGAAGCGGGTAAGTTGTTTCCTAAATAGGGCATCTCATTGTGTTGGTTAGCCCCATCGGTTCTGTCTGCCATATTCCCCATTGTTTTCAGCCCTTTTTGTAATCAGATCGTCTTTGCACAGTAAGGACTGGTCACTTATCTTGTTACTTTTGTTTTTCATGATGGTACATGCCGATGTCGCCGTGTTTTCCCTTGCGATTACTTCGGTATTTTGAAAGATGTCAAAAATGTCTGCTACACCTCTTTCAAGGATACAGAGATTTTTGTCAATTCTATCGGAGACATCTTTGTGTTTTTAGAGCCTCTGAGAGCTTTGAAGTCCCTTCAATGTATTCATTTTCAGTGTTACAAGACTCAGGAGCCAAGCCAGGGAGAATCCTATTTGTTTTTTGTTTCGGGGTCTTACCTGTGCTTCGAGTATCTTCATGTACAGACCTATCCCTTTCAGACTGAAAATCTGCTAATTCATTATGCAGGTCTACTCCTCGCATAAATTTGTGAGACGACATGTTGGGTCCCCCACCCTTGGTGCCATTTTTTTTCCTTTGTTGTTATTATTATTATTTTTTATTTTTGGTTGACCCCGTATTAACACCGGTTTTGGTATTATTCATACTTAGGCCCCTCTCTCCACCTACTTCCCCGGTGAGAGTCGGGACGGATGAAATTGCTGGATCTTTTTCTGTAGTATGTGACGCTATTTCCTCCACCTGAATTACCTCCGCTGTCCTGCGCATGACATTTATTATTTTCACTTATCGCGCACTGTTCTGTTTGATGCTTTGCGTCGATGTTATCCATCTTGTATGCTCCTTCATGCCATTCCAACATTAAAGTTCTGCACAGTACTGGCAGTGCTCTCAGAGCTAGAACAATTTCATCCATTAACCTCGAATGCTTTTTTAATTCAATAAACATCATACCTTGAGTACTTGCCTGTCCTAATTCCTTTTCCTTATTAAGGATTTGGCTACTACTCTTTGCTTCGAGTTCATCGTGTTCTTCATTAATCGTATTCAGGTGTTGCGTCAAATTTAGCATAGTGATTTCACCTGTGCTAAAGATCAAGGGTGTATCAGCAAAGGATTCATTTGCATTTAACTCTATTCCAGTATCTACAATTAGAGCGTGTTTAACACCATCATCAAACAAGCATTGCGAGTGAATAGTGCTTTCCACATTAAACAATTCTTCCCCATCTTCAGAAACAGTTTGGGCACTCTCCAGCACATCCTCGTCCATATCGGACGATACTGGAATTGGCGTTGCTGTTGCCAGCGCCATGCTAGCTCGCCTTGTTACCACTTTACTTACTGTTTTAGCATGCCGCTTCTCTTTGTTGGGCGTAGATACCATTTTTGTGTAAGTTAACTTCGCCTAGCATCTCCCCATACATATGTTTCTTATCGGGCACATATTACACCCAGCTTTCATGGGACTGCTCCACTGAGCTACGAACAGCGAACAGCAAACAGTCCAGTTGAAGCCCACTTGCTAGTCGCGCGTGCAGGAGCGCGCATTCTGGGCTTTTTATGACGATCGTTAGAAAGGGGGAGTGGCCTATAAAAATTCAAATAAACATCATATTAGTACTCTATAATTATAGTATACTTCCCTAAATTCATTTAAAAGTCCATCATATATGATAAGTAGTGTCAACTTCCTTCTTAGCTCTCCATAGGATTCGTGTAATATATGAAAGGCAGGCTGTGTTAAATCCTCGATCAGTCTTCCAAACAGCAAACAGCCCACTTGAAGCCCACTTGCTAGTCGCGCTTAATGGTTTATTAATTGATTAGTGTACTTCCTCTGGCAGGTCTAGGAAACATGGTATTTTTGTTCATGGATGTCATATATTCACAAATATTTCTTGCTGTATGAAGAACTGGCAAACAGTGTAGTTGATGGTTAAAATTGTAGACTGAGCACAAATCCCATATTTACCACAAAAAGTGTGTGGTCATGGGCAACACATTTAATCTCTGTGGCTAACCTATCCACATTTCCAGGCCCTAAATATTTCACAATGGTCGGTTACATGGAGTGATTTAGTTCTCAGGTTAAGCTCAATGGTGCTTAAACTGGCATTACTGTTGCTCAATATATTATTTTAGTGATAATTAATATACATCGTTTGTTACTTGGTCCACTCAGGGCAACACCACTTGAAATCCACGGACATCCTCTAATCTCTGTTTATGTTTGGATAATGTGCCCCTTCCTGGGAGCTTGTAACCTATGTCTACTGCAGATGACATCATGTGCCCCTTCCTGGGAGCTTGTAACCTATGTCTACTGCAGATGCCATCATGTGCCCCTTCCTGGGAGCTTGTAACCTATGTCTACTGCAGATGCCATCATGTGCCCCTTCCTGGGAGCTTGTAACCTATGTCTAGTGCAGATGCCATCATGTGCCCCTTCCTGGGAGCTTGTAACCTATGTCTACTGCAGATGCCATCATGTGCCCCTTCCTGGGAGCTTGTAACCTATGTCTAGTGCAGATGCCATCATCTGCCCCTTCCTCATTGCTACCAATGTGCCTCCTATATCCATGCTTGAACACTTGTACATTCTGTGAGGCTGCTAATCTAAGTTCTGTGTCTATGCTGGGGGGGGGGGGGGGGTGAACCTTTGTCATGCTGATCTGTGTCTTGCATTTATGCTACAGGTAGTATATTGTCCTCGTGGTGGCTATTGTTGAGATGAGTCCTGCATCTGTGATAGAAAACCACTCCCCTCATTGTGGACTCCTAATGTTGTCCTTGAAATGCTACTTGTTTATTATTCTGATTCCTGCACTGATCAACGCAGTTGGGGAACAGATCATATGCTTTATTGATCACTGTCAGAGGAGGCTACTGGTTGGGATGATGGAGTGGTAAACTGAGATTATTGGATGCGTTCATTTTAATAGATATGCAAGCTGCTGCTTATCTGGCCATGGGGAATGGGTGCAATGAGGTGAGGAGAAGCCAATGTTGCACATCATGACAAGAATATTTTATATCACCCAGCGTGTGACTAAGATTTATTTAACATGTGCTTGGGTAAGATGACGGGAGTCTTGAATGGCTCTGGCGTGGCATTGCGTTAAATAAACCTGAGGGTTTGGGACTTTCAAATGTAGGCAGGTTTGCTATATCGTCTGGATCCTACTGTTTTAGTCAGAATAACTTAGTTACTTTACATAACGGGAGCAAATCTAGTAACCAGAAAATGACCTCTTCAATGGGCCTATTGCCTTTTCCATACTGTGTCACCATCTAGAGAGACAGGGTTTTATTTCACAATATTGTATTACCTGATTGAAGGCACACTCTGGCCCTGTTATTTCTTCATCTTCTCTGCAAACTATAACATTTACATGATTCCTCGGAAATGGAAGAGAGCTGCTTGTGTAACTCAGTAATGGCTTCCCTTCTTCCTGTCTTGATCTTCCGTGTGTGAAGTCCTCTGTGTAAACTATAGGGACTCCTTATGATGCCCATTACAGATTATCATCTATGGCCCCATAACTGCGACTTTATATTTGGCTTCACTTCAGGGAAGTACAACTATCTGCGTTAAAACTCTCTCCTCCTTGAACTTCATTAGAGGATTTTCATTTAGACAACATTGCGAGATTTTAATTTAGACAACATCGAAGGTTTGTCCTGCGAGGGCCTTGCCACAGAGGGTCCGTACCTTGGTTCTTATAGGCACGTGTGCGTGGATGTAGCAAAGCGTGCTACGTATTGTTGGGCAGTGTCTCCTGCGCACCTGCATCACTCAACACCGCAGCCTTGTCCTGCAAGTTCTATGAAATTCAGAGGCTCTGTGCCCGGGATGCCCTTTATCGCCGTTGGCTCACATTTCTATTTATAAATCAAACTATTTCGCTTAAAACGCACGCACCAAGGCATAAAAGGTATTTCAGTTAAACTGTATCTTGAATATACTCTTCTATGCTGACGACCTTTTAGTGATGATCTCGGACCCGGAACGCTCCTTTTGGCCATTCATGTCTTCTTTACATCTATTTGGCAGTGTTTCAGATTATAAAGTTAATGTCTTTAAGTCTTGAATCTTTCCAATCTCGTCTTTGTTCCACAGAGACTTGTTTGATGTAGAGCGTGATGTGTGGGATGTGTAGGGGAGGCATGGTATCACAAGTACGAAACTGACGCAAAAGGTACAATTTGTAAAACCTTTATTGGAGTTTGAATTGGTTTGGAGAAACCCCTGTATTGCCCTATAGCTAAAATGGCGGTATTCCCGGCAATCAAAAAAAAAATAAAACAGTCCTAGTTGAATCCATCAAATCAAAATGGCCTATGCTAAAAAAAACAAATGCCTGCTCTATATGTTGTGTGAAAAGGAGAATATGTATGCAAAAATAAATGTGGCTGTGTCGGCTCTACTCCCCACGTTGGACAGCACGGAATATGACTGTCCCTGTAGGCAAGATGACACACTCTGGCTCAGGCCCCTAATACAAAGGTAGTTCAAGACGTGGCTCGAGGCCCGTCTGGTCTTCCACGTTAAAGTCTTCCAAAACACAGTTCACCAAAAAGTTCACGTTGGGTCCCCCTTTGTCGGGCTCAGACCTCTCAAAGCAAAAGTTCACATCGGCCTGCCTCAGTCGGGCTTAGACCGTTTCCTTATGTCGAAGACTTTCAAATCTGCGTGGCGCTTTTCTACAGATCTCTGCAGGACCACTTTGATTTTCTAGCTTTCAACTTACACTCCTATGTTATTTGCCCCAGTGCTTCCTAGTCTGGGTAGTTCACTGTATTATGCACCAAAGTTCAACATTCACCTTTTTACTCTCCCCTTTTCTCTGGGTCATTTTTAATCACCTCGCTTTTACAGTTCATTCACTTTATCGCCATAAACCTTTCACCTTTCACAGAGACATTGGAGTGGGTTACTTCCTTTCACTGGACCACTCCATTACTCAGTATCGCAGACTTTACAGCTTTCGTCACTTCAAGGTTCATTCGCAGGTCTGCCTTTCTTCACTTCACCTCCACACGCGTGCAGCCTTCAATTGTACGCTATTATGTTGCCACTTCAATCATGCGCTTCTTTCTGTTTTTACTGTCTTTCAGTTTATGAGTCAAGGTAAGTACCACAAGCTTGGCCTCACCTCCCCAACTATGCTCTTTGTTTCGCCTTTTATCCGAGTGGGGAGAGCTAATTGGTATCAAATGTATGCACTTTGAGTCAAGTGCCTGACTTTGCCTGACCCAATTAGCAGGACACTTCCAGTGCGATGTGTAAGAGTTAGCATTATTAGCCATATTTCCAGAGATACTGTAGGGAAGCCCCTCAACGGTCACACCAGAAAAAAGGCAACCCCCTAGGGAAAAAGGTCCAGCACACCTCTTGCGAGGAGAACAGTTTTATTTCAACACCAGCAAAGTGCTCTGCTCCCACTGAACGTCCTGCCCAAAATCAGGATATGCAACACTTTAAAAAGGCATACTGCGTCATCAATGACGTAATCACATACAGTGCAAATTAGTGCGGCTGTTTGGAGAGACCCTATACATAGGCTTCCTGCTCCATAGGGGATGCCAGGCCATTGATCCCAGCCTCTTCTGCCCATCTTCTCCCAAGAGGGCTCTCCCACGATAGTCATTGGCCATGAAGCTGCAACTAATTGATCATTATGCAAAAGAAAAGCAATATGCTCTCTATTTTAAGGTGCACCTGGTACTGCAGGAAAGGGCCCAGTGGAGATTTTGAGGTCACTGTAACTCACATGCCCCAACTCAGTTACAGACACGTTGGCGCCCCTTCCAAGGTGGTTTTCCAGCCTTGTTTCAAGTCTGTTGTTTTTACCTCCCTGAACCTTGCAGTACACATCACATGCCCTAAAAGTGAAGGCATCTAGGCCTTGCGTTCTGATTGATTGGGAGGCCTGGGGGGGGTCTAACAGTTTAATTGTTGGTGGTCCGGGGCAGACGGGTACCTCAGAATTCAGATGTCTTGGGACGGAGGCATTTAGGTGCTATAACTAAGAACTGGAACTGACGGGGGTTGGAGGCCCATGCCCTCCTTCTCGTGGGATCGCATCGTATAAAGAGCTCTCAGCCCCCTCTCCGGTGGATGTGCAGAGCGCTTTCCTTCTAGGGTACGAATGCTGGCAACTTTTGAGACACTGAAAGGTTGATGAGTCTCTGCGGCTCTGTCCTCTATCACCAGTGCCCAGGGCGTAACCCTTTTCTGCATGCGTGTGCTCATTTCGCTGTTCGTGGCTTGAGTCTGCAATGCTGGCTGCAGTGCCGGGTCCGGCCTCGATTTCAGTATGGCTGCAGTGATTTTAAAATGGCGGTTTACTTCCCATGTACTCTACATCTAAAGGAATGCACTAGCCGTACCCCTAATGACACCCCTTCCCCTCTAAGCCCCTACATTACATTTCCAGGCTTGTACCTTACTTTGAACTGCTTGGAGGCCTGGTATAATAGACCCCCTTCCCAATATTCCCCCTTTCGTTAATCCTACATTAACTCCCATGCAGACCTTTTCCTTTCTTCCTTATCTCTTTGTTCCTGCTCCATTCTCTCTGCTTCTAGGTATGCCGGGGAACCTGTCACTGTCAGTACTCATGATAGCCATTCGCACCTCTGCCCCCAACACCCTGCAGGAACATTGTTCTGAAAAGTAGGCAAAAGGGGCCCAAACACCCGAAGAGGAACACTTGGTCTCAGTCCTGGCGCCTCTGGCACCAGGCTCATCGTTGTGGTTAGTGGAGATCTGAATCAAACATGGAGGACAGGAAGACACGGCCCTATTGTTCAATAGGGCCGTGTGGACTAGTGTTATGGGTGTGGTTGAGCACGTGGGCGTGGCTGGCTATATAAGCCACGCCCTGGCTTGAATCCGTGCTTCGCGTTGCTCTGTATCCCAGCAGCGTAACGCTCGGCGTGTTTAGCTCCCAGCGTTCCACGAACTCCAATCGTGATCCAGCCGCCGACCTGCAGGAAGAAGAAAGCAAGACAACGTTAATATCCCCGCTTACCAGAAAGTCTGGTGGAAGTCCTGAATATCGCTCGGTCTCCTTGATCATCTACCACCCGTCAGAGCAGCTGTCCTGCAACACAAGGCAACAGGTTAGCAAGGGTTATAGGTGATAGGACCGAAAACAGAGCCGAAAAACAAAAGGATCGAATCAAAAGGATCGAAAGTCAAAGTTTCGACATCTGGTAGAAAACATGTAAAAAGTCATTTGGTCGAGAAAAAAAAAATCGAAGGTTAAACAACATCGTACTTGAAAACTCGATCGATAAAGGGTTAATACAATAGGTAGGAACGACGAGTAAAGAACCTTGTGTAGAGAGCATATGCACAGGTGACAGTTGAAAACAAACTTGTCAGTGCGTGAGAGAAAGTGACTAGTAAACACCAGCTGACACGAGAATCAAATTACGTGACTGAAATCATCAGGTAAGCAAAACGCATGAAACTAATGAAATAATAGTAAAAGACACACATTAGAGTCAGCAAACAATAATTAACGATAAATTTTGCTGTTTAAGATACATGAGTGCGAAAATTGTGTATATACAATCTCAAATGGGAGGAACCCACTTAGTGTACAAAGGCTACACCTATAATCGAGAAATAACACGTAAAGAAACCAGTTACTGGAAATGTACTGAATATAGAAAATTAAAGTGTACAGGAAGAGCGATCACAGAAGGTGAAAATATAAGATGTACAGGAGAACACAACCATATGCCTGATACTACAGCGATAATAATAAAAAAGTCGATAAATGAAATTAAAAAAATGCAGAAGAAAATCGTAATGATGCAAGTAGCTCAATAATGAACAGAACATATGTAAAAATTCCGCTCCATGTAGCGATCCAGATACCCAACACAAACTACTAAAAAGAAGCATAAATAGACAAAAACAGCAGAAAGAAAACCTGCCGATGGCACCACAAACCTATCTTGACATAAATGCACCTGATATTTTACAAAAAATTGAAAATGGGGAACAATTTCTGTTTGCAACATTGGAGATTAACGATGCGAAAATATTGATTTTTACTACTGATAATAATTTGTCACATCCAGGAAATTCAACGGTATGGCACGGAGAAGCAACATTTAAATCCTGTCCAGAACCCTTTCATCAATGTTTTAGCATTCATGGTATAATCAATGCAACAGTAATACCTTTAATTTATTTGTTAATGCCAGGCAAAACCGAAGTTCTATACAGGTGTGTATTTACAAAAATCAAGGAGGTAATACCAGATAAAACACCGAATACAATAATCATGGACTTTGAGAAGGGTCAACTGAAAGGTTTTCAAAGAACATACCCAAACACTCATGTACAAGGATGTTTTTTTCATTTCGGACAAGCAATATGGGGAACAATACAAAAGTTAGGCCTAAGAACAAAATACATTGAAAACAGTGATTTTCAGCACCAAATGAAACAAATATTTTCATTGGCATTTGTACAAGAGGACAAAGTGATTACATATTATGAGCCATGGATTGCAACACCATATTTCACAATATATGAGGACGAATGTGCTGATTTGTTGGGTCATTTAGAAAACACATGATTAGGACAACTAACAAGAAAAGGAACAAGGAGAAGAGCCAAATACCCAATTTCAATTTGGAACTGTTACCGAGCGGTAAAGGAAAACTGGCCAAGAACAAACAATATTCAGGAAGGATGGCATAGCAAAATAAACAAAGAATTCAATGTAAATAACCCCACTTGTGGCATTTCCTAAAACACCTGAAAATGGAGAAAACAACACAGGAAATAAAAATTACACAAAGTATTTCACTGGAAAATATTCATAAACAAAAAAAGAATACAGGGATTGTGAAGAGAGAATAACAAACATAGTGAACAATTTCAAGTCAATGGAATCAATGCAGTATTTAGAAGCCATATCTTATAACTTGAAATGTTAAAATGAATAAACAAAAACTCACCCAAATCACTGAATCTGCAATCCAAATAAAGTACCAAAATCCAAGAAATCCAAAATGAACCAATCCATAATCCGAAATCCATCCAAAAGTAAAATAAAAACTATTCCAGGAGAAAAAAAAACATAAAAAAAAGGAAATCCATGCAGAAAAAATCCAAGTGATCAGGCATTGTAAATCCAAATGAAGCATCCATCCAGGCGAAGAAAAAATCCATTCCCTGATTTAAAAAAAACAGTCCAAGAAGCCAGCACTGTAGAAAAAAAACGCTCCAGCATGAAAAAAAATACAAATCCATTAAAAAATTGAGAGCGCATACGCCATGGAACCTGTCCGAACAAAAAGAACTCGCACAATGGCGACCACTCAAGAATGCGTAAACGTGGGACTTCATACGTTGGATGCTGGCCTAGAAACATAAACAAAACTTGAATAATAGAATAACTAATCCAACATCGCCATCTACAGTGTGAAAAGTATACCAGTTTAAAAAGTTAAAGTTGAAATGTTTAATGTTTAAAAAAATTGCAAATATTATTTATATATAAACAAATTTCTAATATTATTTAGATATTATCTGTTATCTATACAGTTTATAATTATATATACATACAAATATAATAAATACATTAGAAAACAGTATTAAAATAAACTCAATATTACATCAATGTTAAAATAAAACCATTATTATTACAAAACCAATGAGTGTCTCTATTATTAGATATATTGTTTGAAAATGATTCTCACAAATGACTATTTGAAACTAAGGTTATTAGTGCAAATGTATCCTCAACTACTGTATTCGATCCTTTTGTTTTCGATCCTTTGACTGGACACCGTTAGCAACATCAGAAAATCTTCAGCCCAGCACCAGCGCTTCGCTTAAATGAACTTACCTACCATCTTGACCAGCATTGTCCATCCACATAGCAGAGTTGAGCTGCAGGTCTTCTGAGTCCCTCCGACTCCGATCCAATTCCGCAGAAGCGACGCCTGCAGAGGCAAGGAGAAAATAACAACGTTAGTCAGCCGTCCTGCCGCACGGTTAGGAAGTGTGAAAGAATACAAAGGACACGCATAGAAAGAACAGAGAGAAAAAAGGAGCAAGAGAGCAAGTGTGAAAGAACTCCAAAAATGACACAAAAAAGCTTCTTACATCACTTAAGCAGACATCATGCGCAGAAAATATCCTACCGCCAGAAATTGTACTTGAAAACCTAGACATATTTGCACGGCTAATCCGTAGAATTGTAAATACCTCTTTTAAGGACACGAAAGTACCCATTTCTATTAAATCCGTGACAATTGCACCCCCAGTAAAAAAAAACCGGTCTCGACCAAAAAGATCCGACAAACCTTCGGCCAGTAACTAACTGCAATTAATTTCTAAAAATCCTAAACAAAGCTGCAACTAAACAACTGCAAACATACGTGGACGAACACAAATCTACTTCACGCACAGCAATCAGGATTTAGAAGCTCACATAGTACAGAGACCGCACTGCTGGATCTACAAACCAGAATGCTGAACATCTTGGAAAAGGGAAAGACAGGCATGCTGATGCTTTTAGACCTATCGGCAGCGTTTGACCTGCTAGACCACCACAAACCCCAGGAAGCACTGGCGACATCAGGAAATTGCTCACAAGAGGCCATAGATTGCATCTCCTCTTTCCTCTCAGATCGTAGTTCTAAAATACACTGGGGGGAGAAATTCTCCAACCACATAGGTATAAACCATGGTGTACCCCAGGGAGCTAGTTTTTCTCCCCTCCTTTTTAACCTCTATCTTCGCTGCCTCTGCCCCCTTCTCAACAACCTAGGTGTACTATTCACCAACTTTGCTGACGACACTTTGTTTGTTTATTTATTTGTAATGCGCACCTAACCCAAGGGTAGCAGAGCGCAGAAGCAGCAAGAGGATTGTGAAGCTTAGTTACAGTGGCGCCATAGATACATTCCAACTGAGGTTACATTGTTGGAAGCATCTATAGCGATGAGAGCCAATACAAAAAGTTATGGTTATAAAAGATATAAGATATACACTATTAACAAGTTATATAGTAAGATGAGACATAGATCAGTAGATATATATTTTTATACACAATTTGCAGTAGTTATAGTGAAGCGCAGTAGGAAAAGCATTGGGTGTCATGTTCCTTGAGCCAATGGATGGTATTATATCTTATTATAGAGCTGAGTGGAAGCTACAGTACAGACAGCACCAAAATAGCCACCATCTACAGTATAATCGAGGCTTGGATGAAATCTAACTGGCTCTGCCTGAATAGCAGTAAGACGGAGCTCATGATCTTTGGCTCCTCCCAAGCTCGAGCAAAATTGAGCTCAGACTACACCCAATTTAACATAAAGAATTCTAGCATCCCCACTGCGGGCAAAGTGAAGACCCTGGGAATTTACTTGGAATTTTCCCTCGGATCTAATGCCCACATAGTATATCTAAAAAAAATAAAAACTGCAGATACTACCATAGACTACTCTGGCATATAAGACCCTTCAAAAAAGAAGAAAATAGCACAACCATCGCTAGAGCCGTCACCCTCTCAAGACTGGACTATGGCAATGCTCTGCTATTGGGAACAAGCAAAGGCTGTGTTGACCAGTGCCAGGTCATTCAGAATGATGCAGTGAAAGCTATAAAAAAGAAATCCCGACAAAGTCCCAACAAAATCCCATCACAGAAGAGCGCAAAGCCTTATACTGGCTGGCGGTAGAAGACTGCATTACATTTAAAGCAGCCACAATTGTCCACCACTGCCTCTACGGGTCTGCCCCTACCTACCTAAAGGTGCAAATATCCTTGTAATATACTTGTATGAACCAGGACGATCACTGAGATCAAAAAACCAAGGTCTAGTTAAGATCATCCAGACTAAGAAAGCAAATGGAATGGGACGCTCTTTCCCTGTTCAAGCATCCCTAAAATGCAATAGCCTGCCTACCACGCTCAGACTAGAAACCAATTTTCAGATTTTTTAAAAGAAACTGAAAACATTGCTCTTTAAATAAAGCTACCCAACTCCTTAACTAGACCTCTTGTTCCCTGTCCTGTCTTACTCCTAGTTCTGTCTTTATGTCCACACCCTGATGCCTGAGAAAGAGAGAGAAGAGGAGCAAGTGTGAAACACACATACAAGGGAATAGTTAAATGGACAGTCGTAACGCAGAATGAAGTAAAGACAGTCAAAAGCAGTGAAATGAGGACTACAAGGTTAGCCACAGCCGGTCTGGGCTAGGCTTACAGTCTCCTCAAGGACCAGTGAAGCAATTAGGCCCTACAGACATTTGCAAGCAACTTCGCCCCTGCATAGACAAGCAGGACGGAGAGTCCACCACACACACATCCAAGGAGCTGCCTTCTTTCAACCCAAAGCTCACCGCCAGAGAGACCTGAAGCATAATCAGCAGACAACCACACCCAGCTCCATCCGTCACCCCGCAGAGACCAGGTGAGCGTAACCGAACACGAAGCCCTACTTTTGCAACTCTCTGCCTGGGCGTCATGGAGACATCAGATACCAACCAACTAGCTCAATTGTTAGGGGAACTGCGGGCCGAGGTGCATGCTGCTCAGCAGGAAACCAACGCTCTCAGGAGAGAGTTATTTGTGAACAAGGACCGCACAGACGAATTAGCCAGGCAACTACTTCAGGCGCAAGCCGGTCAAACCCCATTGTCTGGCAATGCGCCACCAGCCATAACTCTGTCAGTGACCCTGATACAGGTAGTCCTGCCTGGGGCAGTTCCTTTGGCCCCACCAGAGCGCTTTGCAGGGGACCCTAAGAAATATGTGGTGTTCATGAACCAATGGCGCCTGCACTTTCTTTGCAGACCCGGATCATTCCCGACCAAACAAGGGTCGCGTTTGTGCTATCGTATTTGGGTGGCAGTTCCGCAGATTGGTCTGCACCATTGGTTAATAGGGACAATCCCTGCCTGCAAGACTTCGGAGGCTTTCAACGAGAACTGGAGAAACTGTTTGCCTGGCACACCCAGGGTCAGGCTTTGGACAATGAGCTTCTATCCCTTCGCCAAGACAGCCAGGGTTTACTGACGTACACTGCTACCTTCAATAGACTAGTCGCCGAAACTGGTTGGCTGCAGGAGAAGCGGACCACGTTATTCCATCGAGCCTTACGAGGAGAGCTAAAAGATATCCTAGCCCAGGTAGTAAATCCCCCGAGAGACTGTGCTGAGTTCATCGACCTGGCAATGCAGTTGGATCACAGACGGCCGGACCGAAAAATCGATGAAGCCCGAACCGAGAGCTGCGCAGTGTACGTGCGCCCGAAAGAAGGCACACCTCGACAATCTGAGAACCTTTCTGAACCTATGCAGATCGGTGGGAGTGAGGAGTCCGTTAACCAAAGCAGAGAGGGACCAACGTAGGCAACAGCAGTTGTTTGTACTGCGGAAAGCCAAGTTATTTCCTTCAGGATTGTCGGGTGAAGCCACCTAGGAAAATGGTCAGAGCGACTGACAAAGAAGATACAGAACCGGTGTCGGAAAACTCCCAAGCCCAGCAAACGTAGAGGTCTGTTTGCCGAGCAATGAGAAGGAACCACAGACCTCGCACCTAGCCGCAACCGTGATCCTGATCAGTCACCAACCGTCCAAGATGCATATGTGGACAGCTAGGCAGTTGGAAACTACATCGACCAAGATCTGGTAAAAAGGATGGGCCTGCCCCGCCGTCAAAACCTAATAACGGAACACGTCACAACCGTCGACGGAACCCAGATATCCTTGGGTCCTGTGATGCATTGCACAGCAGAAGTGACTCTCCTGTGTCAAGACAGCCACCGGGAAGACATTGTCTTTGACCTTATCAGAGCTCCCCAGTTTCGTGTGCTTCTGGGGATACCCTGGTTGGAGACCCATCCTCAAATCGACTGGCACGCTAAGAGTCTGACCTTCTCCAATGAGTGCGCTCACTCATGCTATACAGTGGATGCATCCTTGAATGAACAAACAAAACCTTCCTCAGTGAAAGGAGAGGTGGTACTGGCTTTAACGAGTACGTTGGTGAGCGAATACCAAGACGTCTTCCAAAAGGAACAAGCAAACACTCTAACCCCTCACAGACCTTATGACTGTCAAATCGACCTCATACCCGGTTCCCAAATTCCTTGCAGTCGAATTTATGGACTCACCGAAGAGGAAAATCTCCATTTGAAGTTGTACCTGGACCAATACCTGGCAAATGGTTTTACCCGTCTATCCAAGTCTCCTGCGCCCTCACCCCTCTTCTTTGCCTCTGATTCCATCCGGTGATCAATCCCAATATTTCTTCCAAATTGTGTGCGGATTTGGTGCCCATAGCCCGTGAAACTCCTGTAAATCCGTGTGCCAGCCCCTATCTTCCCTCCCGCAGCCCTCGCTTCTTCCTGGTTCTCTGCAATCCTCCCCCCGACCCGCCCACCGTGCCCTGATTGGCCCTGAGGTCCGCGTTACCCAGGCCATTACTGATCTTCCCAGGACAGCCCTCTGCCGTGCAGCCCTGCGACGAAGGACCCAAGACAAAGGACGACTCCAAAGAGATGGCTCCTGATTGTATCTGCAGGTATGCGCAGGAGGAGCAAGAAGCCAACAATAAGTAAGTGTGGCAAGGGTGGGGACTGAAGCAATTACTTCACGCCATACTACCCTACCACTCAACACCGGTACCTAAACTGCTGTAAATTCTTCCATCTGTGATATAAATTTGCACTCAGAAATCTACCTGATAACGTATCTGTGGTATAATTGCATTTAGAAAGCCCTCCTAACAACATAATTGTGGTATAATTGCATTTGAAAGTCCTCCTAATAGCATATCTGTGGTATAATTGCATTTAGAGCATCCCCCTAATAGCATATCTGTGGTAAAATTGCATTTGAAAGTCCTCCTAATAACACATCTGTGGTATAACTCCATTTAGAGAGTCCTCCTAATAGCATACCCGTGATCTAATTGCATTTAGTAAGTCCTACTAATAGCAGATCTGCGGTCTAGTCTGAATTTAGAAAGTCCCCCTAATAGCGTATCTGTGGTCTAGTCTGCATTTTCAAAGTCCTCCTAATAGCATATCTGTGGTTTAATGTCATTTAGAAAGTCATCCTAATAGCATATCTGTAGTATAATTGCATTTAGAAAGTCTGCCTAATAGCATATCCGTGGTCTAGTGAGCATTTAGAAAGTCATCCTGCACTATGGTGTAGTTGCACTCTGAAAGTGTGTCGAATTTGCATATCTGTGATATAAATGCATTTAGAAAGCCTGCCCAATAGCATTCACGTAGCTTAATTGCACTTAGAAAGTTGCATTTAGAAAGTCTCCCCAATAGCATAACTGGGGCATACGTGCATTTCGAAAGTCCAGCTAATAGCATCCACGCTGTAGGTGCATTTTGAAAGTGTGCCGAATAGCACCTCTATGGTGTAATTGTAGTTGAAAATGTCACGAATGACTTAACTGTGGTGAAAGAGCTTTTAGGAAGTGCGCCTAACAGCGCATCTGTGACTAATTACAACTTGAAGCTCTGCCCAATAGAACATTTGAAAATCTGCCTAAAAGCAACCAATGGCCTAGTTTACACTTAGAACAATAATACTTAGAATACGTGAACAATAGCACCATGTTTAGTTTATCATAGAAACTGTGATTAACCTCACCCAGCTCTGACCCCCCTACCCTCTCCCACACACCAATCACAACAAAGACACTGAAGAGAAAATGTACCTGGCCCCCCTCAATCTCTCAGTACTCATCGCCTCTTCTGTCTCGACCCACCACCTCATCCCCCATTCACCACCCTCCCCTCATGCCTCACCCTGCTTGAAACCCCTCTGCCTCGATTTCTCACTGACCACACCTGAAACTCCTAACCCCCCACCCCCACCTTCAAATCCCCCGTGCCAAACCTGATCATCCCAATACATGCGTCCATCCACTCCCACTCGAAACCCACCAACTCTTCTGCTCGCCCACTCTTCCGCCCACTCTTCCCATCGACCATCAACCACCCCACCCCTTTAGAGTTTCCACCCTCTCCTCCCCCACCCCCATCTCTGCAGCTCTGACATCACCTTCCTCTATCGAAGTGAATTGCATCCTATTTAAGGCCCGATCCGCAGCAAAAAACAGACACAGCATCTTTGACCTCCTCGCCTCTGACAAACCAGACCTGGTCTTCATCACCGAAAACTGGTTCTCTGACGACTTCGCCCCTATTGCCAATGAAGCCTTCCCCCTGACTACGCCCTCATCCCACTGAACCGTCCCTCTAGAGGAGGAGGAATAGCATTCGCCTTCAAGGCTCACTTCCACGCCTCAATCATCGACAACCAACCATCCATTCCTTCCTGCGATCACTCCTCGTTAAACTATCCCTCCCCCCTTCATTCTCACACAGCTTCCTAATAATCTACAGACCGCCTGGCTATGATAGACAATTCTCAAACAACCTCTGTGACTCTATTTCCACCTTCCAACTAAACCATCCCAACCTCACCCCTTCTAGGAGCGTTCAACATATGACTCGACATTCCCACCAACCCTATGACACACTCTCTGGTCGACTGCCTAGACGCAATCAACATCCAACCCCACATAAACAGCCCGACTCACTAGAAAGGACACACACTTGATGCCATCTTTACCTCCCACAACCTGATACATCTAAACCTCCCCATCCCTATCATCTGGTCCGATCACTTCATTGTTTCTTTCGCCATTCGCTCACCCAACCCGCTCCCCTTTCCCGAACCTGAACCTCCGAATCTACGCAAATGCTGGAAGAAATGAATAATCCTTCCTGAGCTAGCCGACGCACTCCTTCAGTCTCCTCCGCCTACTTGCCTACTCAATAATCAACTAACCCCCGACGCCTTTGACTCATTGCACAACACTGCACTAATACGGCTCACATCCTCTTGCAAACCATCAGCCCGCAGTGGCCTTTTTCCTAGATGGTTCACACCCGAATTGAAGACCACCAAACAACTATATAAATCCCTGGAATGCAAAAGGCCGAAATCTGGAAAGCAAAAAAAGCCCATTACAACTCCCGAATCCTAAATTGTAAAATCCCCAGCAAATAACTTCACAAAATCATCACCGAATTCACCAAACCATCATGCACCACCACCCTCCCGACCCCCTCACATTCGCTGTGCGACTCACTCTCCACTTTTACACCAGAGCTCTCAAAAGAACAAACGCTCTAACCAACAAACTAGCTCTCTTACACCCACCAGGCAACCCATCCTCCATACCGGCCAACCCACTGCCTGCGACCACTACCCAACCAACATTTGACTCCTTCAGTCCAATATCAACTGACCAATTTCTCAAACTTCTCTCTGCCCGCAAACCATTCGTCTCTCCGCTGGACCCTTGCCCAGCCACAACCCTCAAAGAAATGTTTGCATCTACCTGCGCAGGAGAACGCGCACGAACCATCATAAATGACTCCCTCTCCTCTGGAATTTTTCCCGATGCATTCAAAACGGTTCATGTCAAACGTCTTATAAAAAAAACCTTCACTCCACCCTCTCGAGCCCAAAAACTACCGCCCCATCTCAAACACCAGGTTCCTTGCCAAACTCATTGACCGAACCGCCTACTCCCAACTAAATGCCTTTGTCGAAGCCAACAATCTCGTAGACCCCGCTCAATCAGGTTTCAGAGCCCGACACGGAACCAAAACCACCCTAACCTCAATCTGGGATGACCTTAAAAACACGGCAGATTCTGCAGGATGTGCCGCATTAATCCTTCTTGACCTATCCGCCGCCTTCGACACAATCATCCACTCAATCCTCCTTGACTGCCTCCACTCCCTAGGAATTTGTGGAACCGCTCTCAAATGGATAGCATCCTTCCTCAAAAATAGGAACCAAATAACCCTACTCTGCACCAACTGCTCCCAAGCCCGACCAGTCGACACTGGAGTTCCACAAGGAGCATGTCTATCAGCCCTCCTGTTTAACCTATACATGGCCACCCTCCCACGAATAATTTGTTCACACAACATCCTATGCTACAACTACGCTGATGACACTCAACTAATTCTAAAACTCCTGAACTCAAAACCCAACTGCCGACCAGACCTTGCTTCCTGCCTCCTCGACATAGATCTCTGGATGACCACAAAATAAGTCTTGCTAAAACCATCCAAAACTGAAATCGTGGTATGTGGGAACACTGAACTTCTTCCACACCCACTACCTTGGCCATCTGCCATGGGCAATTCAGACACTCTCTAATTCAGTAAAAAACCTTGGATTCACCCTAGATTCTGACCTAACCCTCTCACGCCAAGTCAACAATGTCTCAAAGTCCTACCACTACCACCTTAAAACTCTTAGACACATTTTTCCATACCTCTCCTTTCCCAACATACTCTCCGCGGTCCCATCAATTGTTATATCAAGACTATCTGTCATGATGCCTGCCCCCGGGCATCCAGACCAAGTCCATCAACCCAGGAAGCAGGCATCATGTCATCTGGAGCAAGCCCAGCAACCCCTGTTAGGGGCCATCTGGGTACAGTCCTGGCGACTGTGGCGCCAGGCTCATATGGGGTATCAGTCCTGGCGCCATAGGCGCTAGGCTCATGTGTTTAAACTTACCTGATGCAGACCATGCTGCAAGGAATCCAAGCTCTTGTGAGGCTTGGAAGGGACTACTTTACCTAGGGAACTATTTTGTTACTTGGGTGTGGTTGTGGAGAAATACTTACCTGGAACTACTTTGGAGGCTATTTAAACCACACCCGAAGAGCAGCACATACTTCGCGTTATTCTGAATCCTGCAGCGTGACGCTCACTGTGCCTGCAGCCAGCATCCAGCATCCTTCCACGCGTGCTTCGAGTCCAGAGCACCTAGAAAGGAGGAGAAAAAAGAAAGGTTAGAACAAGAACATTACTGGATTTCTTACCTGATTTCGGATTCAACTCATCTTTGAACCAGAAAAAGACTTCATTTTAAACGCGTCGCTTCGCTAGCAGCAGCGCCGCTCCATACTTCCCGTTCCTCGCAGCACCACCACGGTCCGGCGCTGTCTCCAGCACTTGGTTACCGGATTCCAGCACCTAAGGGGGAGCAAGGAAAAAAACGACAAGGTGAGCCAAGGGAACAAACAAGGACAATCTCTTTCCATCATATATTTACCTGATTTTACCGCCGGAGGTATTAATCACCAGAACGCCAAATCCTCTTTCGCCGCACCTGCATGAAAAGAGAAAGCAGCAAGTTTAACCTTGGCAACTTTTACCGGTCAGTGTTGGATAACAGACTCTTACCTGATCGCTTTCAGCTGCCACAAGACGACTTTCTTTTGGATCTAAGCTGCAACAGAAAACAAAGGAATTGGACAGAGTGATTACTCAGACATTGTGAACTCTTTAGAACTCTTCTAATATCTTCAAGCCAGTGAAGTAACTGGCCATCAACGCGCCCCTGCATTCCTCACAGGATGGAGAGCTCATCATTCAAAACTATAAGGTGAGCTTTGTGAAAGGGAATATCGGAGGTGATAAGTGGGAACGCAGTGAGGTGCTAATAATCAAATCCACAGGTGGCTAATTCCCTTTCCCTGTCTTTAGGAGACTAATTCCACAGGTCAAGCAGACAAAGCTAGGTGGGCCAGTCCAGTCAGTCATCTCTGCACTACGCATCACACTGGTGGAGACCGTGGGAGTCCAGTTGCGTCCGACACCCCTGTCGGAGCCAGGGGAGCGTAACAGAACGCGAAGACTTCCTACAAATCCTCACCCGGGTGTCATGGAGACCTCAGAGACTGACCAATTGTCCCAATTATTAGGGGAACTTAGGGCTGAAGTACATGCCGCTCGCCAAGAAACTAATACCCTCAGGAGAGAGCTGATTGTTTCTAAGGAACGCACTGATGACCTTGCTAGACAATTATTGCAAAACCAAGCGGGGAAACCCCTCTACCGGGACTCGGGGGGGATGCCAACCCCTGTTACATCAAGCAACCCTGTGCAAGTGATTATACCAGGAAATATCCCTTTAGCCCCGCCAGAACGTTTTGCGGGGGATCAGAAAAGATTCGCTGTGTTTATGAACCAATGCCGTTTGCACTTTTTATGCAGACCCGGAGCCTTTCCAAACGATCAAGCTAAAGTAGCCTTCGTATTATCCTATCTCAGCAGTAGTGCAGAGGATTGGTCAATCCCATTAGTCAATCAGGATGACCCTATTTTTTGGGATTTTCAGGGTTTTCAAATGAGCATGGAAAGACTATTTGCCCAACACTACCAAGGACAGGCCCTGGATAACGAACGTTTGTCCCTACGACAGGGTAACCAGGATCTGCTAACCTACATCGCAAGCTTTAATAGGCTGGTGGTGGAAACTGGATGGCTTGAGGAAAAAAGGGTTACATTATTTCATCGTGGCCTTCAAGGAGAACTTAATTATGTTTTGGCTCAAGTCGTGAACCCACCGCATGACTGTGCTGAATACATAGACTTAGTGGTCCAGTTAGATCACAGACTTCAAAATCAAAAGGCTGATCGAGCCAAGTCCGAGAACCGGGTGTTGGTTAAACCCAATGCTAACCCCAAAGGAACAGAGGCCTCTGAACCCATGCAAATCGGAGAAGTTAAAGGACCCTTGACGCAAAAGCAAAGGGAGAAGAGGCGGCAAATGCAATTATGTCTATACTGTGGAACTTCGGGACATTTTCTACGGGATTGCCCTGTAAAAACACTTAAGAAAATGGTAGGAGCGGCTGATAAAAGCCACAAGGAGCCTGACTCGGGAAACGACCACGCCCGACAAGCATAGAGGTCCGCTTGCCGAGCTTGAAGGATACTCAGACCTCGCATTTTATCATACCAATGGTCATTATGGATCCAAGGCAGCCATCATGTATGCACGCAGTAAGGGCATACATTGATAGCGGGGCCATAGGAAACTATTTGGACCACGAATTGGCTTCTAGGATGAATCTACCTCTCTGCAAAAAGATCACTTCAGATGTCATCACCGCAGTCGATGGAACTGAAATTGCCTCTGGGCCGGTAACTCATTCCACCACTGAGATGACACTATTGGGTCAGGATGGGCATCGAGAGATGATTGTGTTTGATTTAATCAAAGCCCCGCAGTTTCAAATAATGCTGGGGATACCTTGGTTGGAAAAACATAATCCTTGTATTGATTGGCGAGAAAAGAGAATAACCTTCCCGGATTGTACACATAGCTGTTATCTAAAACAAACCTTGAACAAGGACCTGGCCACCGTCGCTACTCCAGCCATGCAGTTACCTCAAGAATATCAGGAATTCCAGGATGTTTTTCAAAAGGAGCAGGCAAACACCTTACCACCTCACCGGTCATACGACTGTCAAATTGATCTCATCCCTGGTGCACAACCTCCATGCAATAGGATCTACGCCCTTACGGAACCCGAGAACCTTCACCTACAACAATACTTGGACCAATACCTTGCCAATGGCTTCATTCGTCCATCCAAGTCCCCTGTATCTTCAGCTTTGTTCGTTGTGCCAAAAAAGGAAGGTGACCTTAGAGCGTGCATAGACTACCGCGCATTAAATCAGATCACGGTTAAAAACCGATACCCATTGCCTCTGATCCCCGAGTTACTGGACCAAGTAAAGGACGCTTGCATCTACACAAAATTAGATCTTCGAGGGGCATATCGTCTGGTACGTGTAAAGAAAGATGAAGAATGGAAGACTGCTTTTCGCACGAAGTACGGATTATTCGAATACCAGGTGATGCCCTTCGGGTTGTGCAATGCACCAGCAGCCTTCCAGTACTTTATGAACGATGTCCTTCGTGAACTCATTGACATCTGTGTTGTTGTATACATAGACGATATCCTAGTGTACTCCTCTTCCGAATCAGACCATGTGGAGCACGTTCGTGCAGTCCTCGTGAAACTACGCCAGCACAAGTTATATGCAAAATTGGAAAAATGCATTTTTCATACTACAGAAGTTGAATTTCTTGGATTTATCTTGACTCCAAAAGGAGTTCGAATGAACTCTCGAAAGGTGGACGCCATTCTCAAGTGGCCATCACCCAGTTCAGTTAAAGGAGTACAAAGCATGCTCGGGTTTGCTAATTTCTACCGCAGATTAATTCCAGATTTATTGCACATTGTACATCCTATAACCGCACTTTTGCAAAAAAACAAACGCTTCTTGTGGACTGAAAAAGCTGAGAATGCCTTCCAAGAACTGAAAACTAAATTCACGTATGCACCGGTATTAAAGCATCCTCGCCCTGACCTTCCATATATAGTTGAAACCGATGCATCCAGTATAGCCGTGGGAACAGTTCTGTCCCAGAAGGATCCTGAAACCGGTCAACTTCACCCAGTAGCATTTTGGTCCAGAAAGTTCTCGGCACCCGAGTTAAACTAAGCGGTTACCGATAAGGAGTTATTAGCCATCAAATCTGCCTTCAAGGCTTGGCGACACTATCTTCTCGGCGCCAGACATACCATTACTGTAATCACTGATCACCGAAACTTGCAGTATTTAAAGACAGCCACGGCCCAATCGTCTCGCCAACTGCGATGGGCATTGTTCTTTGCCGAGTTCGATTTTGTGATCACTTATCGACCAGGCTGTAGAAATGGCAAGGCAGATGCCTTATCCCGAATAGGAATGGGAGAAGCATATTCGGACCTGGAACCGGTGCCTATAATTTCATAACAAAGAACTCTTGGCATAACTACTTCACGAACACTAGAGGATATTCAGGTAAAGATCCAACAACTCTTCGATCCAACAGCCCTACAGGACTGGGTAAAGAAAGGCTCAGACTACTCAGTCATCAATGACCTACCTATTATCAAGGACTATTTCTACCACTCCAGGAACTACAAGAACTAGTCATCTCCAATTATCATGACACCCTGATGGAAGGGCACCCAGGCATTGCGAAAACTGAAGCTAAAATTAAGAGAGAATTCTGATGACCTACCTGGCAAAAAGACGTAAAGTCATTTGTAATGTCCTGTGGCATTTGCGCTCAAAACAAAAGTCAGAAGAAAAAACCTGCTGGCCTTTTACAACCTTTGGATATTCCACCTACACCATGGCACACCTTATCGTTGGACTTTATTACAGACCTACCTCCATGTAATGGATTTCACAGCATTCTGGTTATTGTGGATCTTTTTTCCAAGATGGCCCACTTTATTCGTTTAAAAGGATTACCTTCTGCTTCAATTCTGGCCAAGGAGTTTCTCGAAAACATAGTTCGACTACATGGATTTCCCTCCGTATTGGTCTCTGACCGAGGTAGTCAATTCATTTCACATTTTTGGAAGAAATGTTGTCAATTAGCGCAAATCGACGTGAGGTTGTCAACCAGTCACCACCCCCAGACCGATGGTCAAACAGAGAGGACCAACCAGACTCTTGAACAGTACCTGCGTTGTATGTTAGACCAGACTGAAAGTAATTGGAAGGACATTCTATGGTTTGCCGAATATGCATACAATAACTCTGTACATTCTGGAACTGGACAAAGCCCCTTTTATACCATATACGGGCAACATCCTCGAACCTCAGAACTTGACTCGCCTCAACACTTAGAAATGCCCACAGTGAACCATCTGCACGCTACTATTGCCTTCAAGGAAGCAACTGTATCCGAACTGCAATGAACTGCAAAAAACCAGCAGCGTTCCAGTTTTTCATGAATGACATACTTCGTGAACTGCTCGACGTCTGTGCGTTAGTCCACATTGACGACATCTTGATTTACTAGGCCACAAAGAAAGAGCATGTTCTTCATGTCTGTGCAGTCCTGGAGAAACTCCCGCAACATCAGTTATACGCCAAGCTAGAAAAATGCTCCTTCCACATTACCGAAGTTGAGTTTCTAGGATTCATCCTCATTCAGCGAGGTGTCCTGATGGATACTCGTAAGGTAAACGCCATCCTCAACTGGCCATCACCATCCGCGGTAAAAGGGGTTCAAAGTATGCTCAGCTTTGCAAACTTCTACCTCCGGTTTATTCCCGGATTTTCCCAGATTGTCCATCCGATTACGTCCTTGTTGTGGAAAAATAGACGCTTCCAATGGCCTGATAAGGCTGAAAATGTCTTCCAGGTTTTCAAGCAATGATTCACTTTGGCCCCGGTATTGCGTCACCCTCGTTAGGATCTCGCATACGTGGTCGAAACCGATGCCTCCAGCATAGCTATGGGGGCTGTTCTCTTACAGAAGGATCCCGAAACCAACCAACTACACCGGTAGCATTTTGGTTGCACAGGTTTTCAGCGCCTGAACTCAATTATGCAATAACTGACAAGGAACTCCTGGCAATCAAATCAGCGTTTAAAGCTTGGCGACATTACCTTCTGGGTGTGAGGCATACCGTCACAAATATAACAGACCACCGTTACATGCAATACCTCAAGACAGCAAAGGCCCAATCACCCCGTCAACTCGATGGGCACTATTTTTTGTGGAATATGATTCTGTGATGACATATCGGCCAGGGGTACGGACCGGTAAAGCCGACGCGTTATCCCGCATGGGTATCAGTGAAGACGCATACGCAACTCCCGACCCGGGGCCTATCATTCCTGGCAACAAACTGTTAGGCCTCACGGCAGCTCCGTCCTTGGATTATCTAAGAAAAGAAATCCAGCTCCAGATGAACAAAAAGGAACAGGAATGGGCCACGAGGAGTGAGCATCACACGATCATTGATAGGCTTCCCTACTTCCAAGGGCGCCTTTATCTACCCAACCAAGAACTACGGGAACAAGTCATCTCGAGCTACCATGACTCCTTAGTGGAAGGGCACCCAGGAATCGCCAAAACGTTGGCTAAAGTAAAAAGGCATTATTGGTGGCCAACATGGCGGAAGGACATAGCTCAGTTTGTGCTATCTTGTGTGATTTGTGCGCAAAACAAGTCACAGAAGCAGAAACCTGTGGGCCTTTTGCAACCTCTGGAGGTACCTCCTGCTCCTTGGCATACGATTTCGCTTGACTTCATCAAAAACCTACCTCCTTGCAATGGCTATAATACCATCCTAGTCGTGGTAGACCTGTTTTCCAAAATGGCCCACTTCATCCCTTTAACGGGCCTTCCAACTGCTCCCACCTTAGCGAAGGTGTTCTTAGAACAAATTGTCCGTCTACACGGGTTGCCCTCGATCTGTCATGATCACTGCTTCCAAGGAGCCAGGATCAGTCCAACGTCATTGGAAGCAGGCCCCTAACCCTGATCCTAGGCACCAGCCGGTCCCCACAGGGACCTTTTGGACCTTGTCCTGGCGCCGGTGGCACCAGGCTCATCAGAAGCCTTGGTCCCGGCACTGGAAGCGCCAGGCTCATCATAGGTGTGAAGATGCTTGGGTGGACTTACCTGCGGCAGACCATGCTGCTGACTTGCCAGACTCTTAAAAGTCCTCGGTGAACTGGGACTACTTTTCTTACCTGGGTGGGGCAGCTCCACTCCACTGGAACTCTTCTGGAAGCAGGAACTCTTTTCTTACCTAGGCGGGGCCGTGGAAGGAGACGCCTCATCACTCCAAGGCTATTTAAACCACACCCGATTGATGAAACGTGCTTCGCGTTATTCTGCATCTGCAGCAGAACGCTCACCGAGTCTGCTCCAGCTTTTCTTCTTTGGATCCTGAACCTGCAAGAATTATACTCACCATTCCGGTACCCGAGCAACATCAGCACCTGCAAAAGATCAGAAACAACAGGTTAGCAGAACGAACTTTCACACGCAGTGTTTGCTTACCTGATCCATCGGCAGCGGCCGTGTCTCACGCTGCACCTTCGCCTGCAAAGACAAACAGCATTACTTTACTTACCGGCACGCCGTGCATTCCGGATTCTTCACGCTGCATCTGCACAAAGACAAACAGCATTAATTTACTTACCGGCACGCCGTGCATTCCGGATTCTTCACGCTGCATCTGCACAAAGACAAACAGCATTATTTTACTTACCGGCACGCCGTGCATTCCAGATTCTTCACGCTGCATCTGCACAAAGATAAACAGCATTATTCTACTTACCGCCACGCTGTGCATTTCGGATTCTTCACGCTGCATCTTCACCTGCATAGACAACAGCAGTGTTACACTCACCGGATTTCTTCTTTCTGCATCGTCGCCTGCAAAGACAAAGAAAGAGACAGTAAGAGCGCTTGCCATACTTACAGACTAAAGGTGTCCAGAAACTTACCGGTCGTGCAGACAACGACGGTACTCATCCTCTGAAGTCAAGAGGCTAACGTTTCACCAGTGAAGGAACTGGCAACGGCACCCTGCACTAGACGCAGATGGAGAGCCCAGCATTCACCTATCTAAGGTGAGCAAGTTGACCTGGGAGGGGGGTTCAACAGACAAGCTGGGAGGAGAGAGATAGGGACATTCAACAACCCAGACCTTTAATCCCCATATTATTTCACCTGCAGAAACCTCACCCTTCGAGTTCGACACACAGTGCGGAGAGGTTCGACCCCAGAAGCCAACCGAATCCTGCACATCACGTTTCGTGTTACGGACACCTTCCTGCCAAGACCCGCGCCTCCGTGGGAATCAGGTGAGCGTTACACAATCCTGATCTCAGACCGAGGTAGTCAATTTGTCTCCAACTTCTCAAAGAGCTGTACATTTGCACAGACCGATGTCCGACTGTCCACCAGTTACCATCTCCAAACTGACGGCCAGACTGAACGGACAAATCAAATGCTGGAGCAATACCTAAGGTGCATGATACATCAAACTGAAAGTAACTGGAAGGATATCTTATGGATAGCCGAATATGCATATAACGACTCGCTACACACCAGCACTGGACAAATCCCGTTTTACATCATATATGGACGAAACCCACGCACCTTCAGTTTGGACCCTCCTAAGCCCTTGGAAATGCCCGCAGTGAAGACCTTGCACACTACTAACACTCAGGTCTTCAAGAAAGCAGCTGAGCACTTGGCCAAGGCCAAAGATCGCCATAAAAGGTTCTCAAACCAACACCGTAAAAATGCCCCTGTTTATCATATCAGAGATAAAATCTGGCTGGCTTCCGGACATGTACCCATGAAAGGAACCCAAACTTTTTGGCCCAGATATTTAGGGCCATACGCCATTCAAGCTATCATTAACCTAGTGGCAATAAAATTAGCCCTCCCATCAAACATGCAAATCTATCCGGTGTTCCACGTGTCACTTCTAAAACCTATTCAACCTGGTACTCAGTTTAAAGCGCCTCCGGACCCTGTGGTAATCAGTGGCATACCAGAATTCGAAGTCAAAGATATCCTAGATTCAAAAATGACCAGGTCCAAGTTCTACTACTTAGTGGACTGGAAAGGATATAGCCAGCAGGACTCGACATGGGAGCCCAGCGATCAAGTCCATGCGCCGCGGCTGGTTTAACGCTTCCATCGCAACCACCCAGCGAAACCAGGACCAGACGGAAAAACAACCATGAGAGGGGCCTTAGGTAGGAGTGCTGTCACGGTCAGTACACATGATAGCCATTTGCACCTCTGCCCCGACCCCCTGTGGGAACATTGTGCCGAAAAGTAGCCAAAAGGGGCCCCAACACCCGAAGAGGACCACTTGGTCTCAGTCCTGGCACCTCTGGCACCAGGCTCATCATTGTGGTTAGTGGAGATCTGAATCAAACATGGAGGACAGGAAGTCACGGTCCTATTACTTAATAGGGTCGTGCAGACTAGTGTTATGGGTTTGGTTGAGCACGTGGGCGTGGCTGGCTATATAAACCACGGCCAGGTTTGAATCCGTGCTTCGCGTTGCTCTGCATCCCAGCAGCGTAACGCTCACCATGTTCAGCTCCTGGCGTTTCACGAACTCCAATCCTGATCCAGCCACTGACCTGCAGGAAGAAGAAAGCAAAAAAACGTTAATATCCCTGCTTACCTGAAAGTCCGGTGGGAGTCCTGAATATCGCTCGGTCTTCTTGATCATCCACCACCCGACAGAGCAGCTGTCCTGCAACACAAGGCAACAGGTTAGCAACATCAGAAACCTTCAGCTCAGCACCAGCACTTCGCGCAACTGAACTTACCTACCATCTTGATCAGCATCGTCCATCCGCACCGCAGAATTGAACCACAGGTCTTCTGAGTCCCTCTGACGCTGATCCGATTCCGCAGAAGCAACGCCTGCAGAGACAAGGAGAAAATGACGCATTAGTCAGCAGTCCTGCCGCACGGTTAGGAAGTGTGAAAGAATACAAAGGACACACATAGAAAGAACGGATAGAGAAAAAAGGAGCAACAGAGCAAGTGTGAAAGTACACAAAGAACACGCATAGAAAGAAAAGAGGGAGAAAGGGGAGCAAGGGAGCAAGTGTGAATAGTTAAACGGACAGTCATAACGCAGAATGAAGTAAGGACAGTCAAAAGCAGTGAAACGAGGACCACAAGGTTAGCCACAGCCAGTCTGGGCAAGGCTTAGTTTACTCAAGGACCAGTGAAGAAACTAGGCCCTCCAGACATTTGCAAGCAACTGCGCCCCTGCATAGACCAGCAGGACGGAGAGTCCACCAAACACACATCCAAGAAGCTGCTTCCTTTCAACCCAAAGCTCACTGCCAGAGAGACCAGAAGCATAATCGGCAGACGACCACACCCAGCTCCGTCCGGCCCCCTGCAGAGACCAGGTGAGCGTAACAAACCTTCCTTGAGCACCCATGCCCTACAAACATGACATAAACTTTCCCCTGCTTGGGCATACTGCGCTGTGTAATTCTTGGGATCAGGTGGGGCAATTGTGGTGGTGCATCGATGGTGAAGATGTTGTCCTATGGCAACCATACATGGTTTAGCAGGGTCATCAGTTTGAGCTGCGCTATCTTTTGTACTGCAAGGTGCATTTTGTCCCCCAATTGAAGCCATCATGGCACCGCTAGGTACTGCTTTGCAGACCTTCCAGGATTTTGCGGCATGAAATGGCAAATTTTGTGTCACAAATCTTTATTTATTGCAACAATTTTGCGGGACATTTTGTATTAACTGTAGGGTGTAAGATTGCCACATTGCAGGAAATAGGCAGAGTGCAAGGCTACAAGAGAGCCGGGGTATCATTATTATGTATCTTTTGTATTAATTTAATAGGAAGACTCCTAGATGTCTCTGGCTTGGCAGAACAGTGTTTGATTTGGCTACATTTTTGTTTAATATGCATGCCTATTTAATAGTATTAACTAAAGTGATCATTATCAGTTGTAATGCTGAAAATATTCCCCTTGTATGTTCTCCAATCCCCCAAAAACCCACACACCTCTCTCACAAACGCACATCTCACCAACTCCCCATCACAACTTGCATTCTTTAACCTCTCACTCTGTCATACAAATACTCACATGCTATGTCACACTGTCAAGTCACAATTTGCACTGCCCAGCCCCTGCCACACTCCAAATCATACTCCTAACTCACACCTTACACTCTACAATTCCTCCCGCAATACACAGTCCTTCATTATTGTTACGCTCACCTGGCTCCCACAAGGGCATCGGTCAGACCCGGACTGCTGCAGCCTCCACCCACGTGATGCGTAGTGCAGCGATGACTGACTGGATCTGCCCTCCTAATCTTGTCTGCTTGACCCGTAGAAATATTCTCCTACAAGTGGAGAGATGGATTTAGCCACTTGTGGATTCAAGTGATAGCACCCCCACTGTCCTCCCCACTAATCACCTCTGAAGCGCCCTCTCAGCAATCTCACCTTATATTCTTGAAGGATGAGCCCTCCGTCCTGCGAAGCACACAGGGGCGCGTTGATGACCAGTTACTTCACTGGCCTGAAGATATTGGAAGAGTTGTAGACGAATTCTGACTCCAAAAGGTCCTGGCGAAGAGCCGTAAGTATATAGTTCGTAAGAGTTCAAAATGTCTAGAATTCACTCCTGTCTAATTCCTCTTTTATCTTGCAGCTTTGACCCAATAAGAAGATTGACAGCTGAAAGCGCTCCGGTAAAAGTCTGTTACCCCACACTGTCCGGTAAATAATGCCAAGGGTTAAACTTGCTGCTTTCTCCTTATCTTACAGGTGCGGCATAAGATGTGGCGTGCTGATGAATTATACCTCCGGCGGTAAAATCAGGTAAGCATAGGGCGGCTAAAGAGATTGTCTCTGTCTGTTCTCTCTGCTCTGCTTAGGGGCCGGGATTCGGCGATGTAAAGATGGAGACAGCGCCGGATCGAAGAGATGCTGCGTGGAACGGTGAGTATGGCGCAGCGCTGCTGCTGCCAATGAGACGCGTTTAAAACAAAATCTTTCCTCTGGTTTGAAGATGCGATGAATCAGGTAAGAAATCAGGTAATACTCTTGTTCTAACCTTTGCTTCTTTCCTTCTTTCTAGGTGCTCCAGGTTCGAGGCGGGCGTTGCAGAAGGTAGGATGCTGCTGCTGGCACAGTGAACGTTACGCTGCTGGATGCAGAATAACGCGAAGCGTGTGCTGCTCTTCGGGTGTGGTTTAAATAGCCTCCAAAGTAGTCCCAGGTAGGTATTAATCTCCGACCACATCTGAGTAATAACATAGTCCCTAAGGTAAAGTAGTCCCTTCCAGGCCTCACATGGGCTTGGATCTTCTTGCAGCATGGTCTGCATCAGGTAAGTGTGCACCTATGAGCCTGGCGCCATAGGCGCTAGGACTGAACCCAGACAGCCCCTAGCAGGGGTTGCTGGGTTTTCTCAAGGCAACATGATGCCTGCTCCCGGGGCTGATGGACGTGGTCTGGATGCCCGGGGGTATGCATCATGACAATAATTTTGTGCTGCTTCTGCATCTTGCATCCTTTCTCCCATTCTATTGCACTCTTCCCTCATCCTTTTTCCCAATCTGCAGCTCACTGCCTCATTCTGGCCAACCGCTTCCTCTCTGCTTTCTGGCTCACTGACCACACGCTCCCTCTACTTTCTGTACCTCTGCTCGTGCTCAGATTTCTGGCCCACCACATCACTGCTTCCCCTGCTCTCTTGTGCAGTGCTTCCTCCTCTGACCCACTGCTTCACATCTCACCCATCACTCTCCCTCTCTCTTAGTGTAACAATTTTTTTAAAAATGTAGATTTTGACCCAGATCCTCAAAAAATGGGGCATTTACAAAAAGAACGGAGGATATGCTATTTTTAGACAACCCATTTTTGGAAATGAGCAGGTCATCTTATTCTCAAAGGTGACCGGGGCATTTCCACAGGCTTGAGCTGTAGCGCAAATTTTGTGCTGGCCAGCTGCCTTGAATGGTGTTCTGGGTTGTTTGACCGAAGTGTAATTATTTGCAACAGAATTCACCGTTGTCAATTTCGCTGAAAATTGATTTGCACTTCAGCCAAACAACCCAAAATGTACCTTTTGCCACCACCCACCCCCTCCCCTACTTAACTGCTTGGTCACTGCCGCTTCCCCTGCAACCCTGCTGTGCCAGACCTGTCCCTCTAACGCGGGTCGGATCCGACTCCGCAAGGTCCCTTTTTCGTTATTTTCTTTTTTTTCTGTCCCCGCCTCCAATTTTGAGGAAAAAGGGGAAAACACTTCTGCAACCACCCTAGACCAAAGATACTGAACATGGGGAGTGGGTGACACCTCCGCAACACATGTTTTGGTATTTATAAAATCGAAAAGTACTGGACGAAATAGGTCAACTTGTACCATTCGATCGATTTATTTATTTTTATTTTTTATTTTTTTTTTTTCTCATCAAAATGGGCAGTACCTTGAATAGAATCGCTCTCCCGACAGTGTTCTCCACCACCTCTACATGTGGTGTTCCCCTGGACTCTATCCTCTCGCCTTGGCTCTTCAACAACTACCTTGCTCCTCTTGCTCCTCTTAATTCTGCCTTCTCTCTTCACTTCCAGTGTTACGCAGATGACACACAACTCTTCTTTAAGCTCCCCTCTTCCTCTTTCCCTTCCTCCTCCATCATCCCGGACTGCTTGTCTGCTATCAAGTCCTGGTGCACGTCAATGATCTCTGTCTTAATACCAGTAAAACAGATTCTTCCTATCGGGACACCCGTTCCCCGCTTCCCTCCTGCACTCTGGCCACCTTCTATGGGCTCTCATCCTTCTCATTCCACTGAAGCCAAAATCTTTGGGGTCATCTTCGACTCCATTCTCTCCTTCACCCCTCACATTTTGGACCTTGCCAAGAAGGCCCACTTTCAACTCCACCTCCTTAGTCATTTTCCCTTTCCTCACTTTCCCGCAAAAGCTCAATGTCTTTTAGAGCTCTGGTCCTCTCCAAGCTGGATTACTGCAACAGCCTTGCCTCTTTCTTCCTGCTGCCCTCTCCAACTAACAGTGCTGCAAGACCTATCCTTGGCCTCAAGCCCAGGGACTGTATCTTCAGCCCTAATATCTCTCAACTGGCTCACGGTTGCTGCAAGGATCAAAATCAAGACCCTTTGCATCATTCATAAGGCTGTCTGGGGTTCTGGGAGCAAGCCATCTGCAGTGATCTCTTAATAAATACTCTCCTTCTATGTCATTTTGATCTTGCTCCAGCTCTCTGCTGGTTAAATGCTTTTACAAGCATAGAGCTGGGGGCAGATCCCTCTCTGCTGGCTCCCTCCTCTGGAACAGTCTCCCTCTTTCCGTATTGAACCGGCTTTCTTTGGGTTTTGCAAGCCACTCAAGACTTTTCTCCTTCTCCTTCCCTCTCTCCCACCCCTGCTAACCCTCACCACAGTCGCTGAGATTGGCGGCCTGGTCCCTCAAGATTCCTATAGGGTCCTGGCCATCTGCCTAATCGCCACCAGCATCTGCCCCCCCTGGCTTCTCGGCCCACTACTGCCTGTCGGGTGGCCTGTCACAGGCCTGCATTTACAGATTGGGTGGTAAGCCCCCCCTTGGGACGTATCTGCCCTTGCACTTACCTGTTGCACCCCACCGCCCCAGGGGACCCTCCAGCACTTAAATCCTGCTCCCCACCTCTTTCTCTTTTTCTCTGCACTTGCATGTTCCAATTGTCTCAAGGCCTAGTAGGACCACTATTTGTTTTTCTGATTTAATCATTCTTTTATTGTCTATTTTGTTCCCTTGCTTCCCCTCCCTTTTGCCTTGTGATGCTTTGAAACACTGTCTGGTTGTATAGGCGCCTTATAAATGACAAATAAAATAAATAAAAAATAAATATATTCGTCTGGCATTTCCTTGAGCAATTGTGATGAGTCTTGAGACAACTAGTTGGTCCTTTTTCTTATGCACAACTTATTTTTCTTTTCTTCCTCTGGTAGTATTCGAAAGACTGGGAGTGGCAGTGGACTTCTGGCTTGGCTCTCTGTAACCAGCACTCTTTTTGGGGCAAGCAAGCAAGCCCTGGGACCCCATTATTATATGCTCTTCAGGTTCATGAGGAGAGCTGAGTGTAACGTGGTCAGCGAGCAGTAGCCCCTCCATGATGGCGGGAGGTGCAGAAATGGCTGCTGACCACACACCCAGTAGTTATGAGCAGTCTTATTGCACCTTTGGTTGGCCCCCACAAAAACAGCCCCTTCGTTGTTAAACACAGTTCATATTTTCCTGCTTCTGTACTTTACGGCTTCTCCATTGCCTCTTTCCATGTCAATTTTGCCACATGCTCATTCCAATATTGTCTGCACACTTCGTTCACTCGGGCCAGAACTTCTTCCCAGAACCCCACGAGTCCACCTGCCATTTAGCTTATTGTAGTCTCTTGCCACTTATTTGCCATGAACCTTACACCTTCCAGCTTCAGATAGGGTCTTTGTAAACACTGGACATTTTTGACATTCTCCGCACATTGTAGTTGATCAGGATCTATTACCTCTGATTGCACGCTCCGCACTTTTAAAGTGCTTGGCAGCCTGCACAACGCCAGATGAACTAAACATTGAGCCACCAAAATTGGAGTTTCTTGTGTTATTAAGACCTTGGGGGCTCCCAAAGCATGTATCAACGAACCTACCTAACCACTTCCATTAACCCTCTTCTCCCCACTAAGCTCATGTCTGCGTACCAGCTATTGCTTAATTCTGGATGGAGCACATCTTCTATTGTATCTTGATCCAAACCCTCGGTATGCATCATACGTGGTTCTTTTCATTTGTCTTTTAGAACGACCTAAAACACTGTTGTGGGCATCATTAACAAGGGAACTGAAATCAGCACTTGTATTGGAAAAAAAAACCTTTGGAAAAAACGATAACAGTAACAATTTGGCAGCCTTCACCATTGCAGAGTAACAGATGTGCTACTAGCAGTGGTATTAACGTATATGTCGGGGACGGTGGCCGCTGTATTATTTCTGTTGATTAATAAGATCCATTATTTACCTGTCAAAAAGCAGTTAGTACTGTTTATACTTTTACTCCCCCCGCCCCTTTTATATGCCCAACTCCTATTTTAAAACGACACCCTAGGTAGATTCCTAATCCAAACATAAAAATGGCAACTTATCCAGTGACACAGTGCATAGCGCCGTTCTAGGTTGCGGAATATGCGGCAATGCAGGAGTACTCCTGGCGTTGTTTTTTATACACTGAGTGATCCGACCCATTTCAGTGAGAGAGAGAGAGAGAGAGAGAGAGAGGGGGCAAGAGAGAATGGGGGAGTGCAAGAATGCACTCCCTGTGCGAGGAACACGCAGAAGCCTTTTTAATGATTACAAAGGTATATTATTTATATATTCATTATTACATTAGAACTGGCAATTCTGAAGGGAGAGCTTATTATATCGTGAAGAAGTAATGGCCAGGGTGCGTTACTTTTTGTTTAATTTTGTTTTAGATAGTTAGTGGGGTGCACTACATGGGGTGATTTGCATACATCAGACAAGTGCACCCAGTACCATAACTCTCGAACTTTCACTGCAAGGGGTGTAGCATAGTTTAAAAAAAAAGATTTTTTATTATTTTATAACAACACACCAAACATTAGGACTTCCATGCTCAAGTTTAACAACATAACATTACAAAATAGGTTTTTCAGTCCCGCTCCCTCCCGCCCCATTAACTTGAGCCACTGTGTCCATGTCATCAGCCTGTACTTCTTCAGGCGGGTCTATTGTCCTCATCTTATCCGTATCATCATCACTGTGATGGGGCTGGGGGGGCCCACCATGGTGGCCACCAGTTGCCTCCATTCGATTAGGGGTCCTACCTCCTCCTCTCCTGCTGACTGCTTCAAACCAAGCAGCCGTTTCTACCTCTGCCATTTCATGAGGTCAGCCCACCACAACTCTATCCTAGGCCTATGGTCTGCCTTCCAGCACATTGCAATCCTCCGTTTGGCCAGGATGTATGCCAGGTCTTTCATCTTGCTAATGTGCCTCAGATTACGTGGCCTAGGAAGCCCCCTAGCATGCATACCCAGGCTGACTCCACCTCCAGCGTAATGCCTTTTCCTGCCAAGTGTATCTTCAGTTCTGACCAAAACCTTCCCACCTCCGGACAAGCCCAGAACATGTGTAACATCCCGGCTTCCTCCTCCCCGCACCTGGGGCATCGGGGTCGACTGGCCAACAAACCTGGCGATCTTACTGGGGGTCAGATATGCTCTATGTGTGACAAATAATTGGATTTGTTGGAGCCTCGCGTTCCGGGACACTTTCTTATGATACCTTCGGGCTCTAGCCCATAGCCCATCCGACATGGGCTCTCCCACCTCTTCCTCCCAGAATTGTCTCAATTGGAACAATTCCTTCCCCACCTTGGACCCCAGTAGCTCATATATGCGGGATATCTCATGCCCACCCTTCGAGATGTCATATATCATCTCCATGGTGGCATCCGGTTGTTCTGTAAGCACCACCGCCGGCCACTTTTCTCGCACTCGTTTAACAATTCTGGAGTAGGTTATATGTTGCCCTTTATGCAACCCGGTGTCCTCTATTAGTTTCTGGAAATCCAGTGCCTCCCCTTCCTGCCATATGTCTCCCAGGGTGGCCAGGCCCATCGGTTCCCAGTATCTACGGACCCCTTGTTTCAATTGGGGGTCCTCTCTGCAAAGCGCTGCCAATGGCACCTGCATAGAAAACTGAGCCGGGTATCCCACCATCTGCCATGCCCTCTGCCACACCTCACAGCGAAGCGCCAACAGCCTCGCCATCTCTAGTACCTTTGGCTTGGACAACCACACTACCTCTCTAAGGAAGTAGGGAGCCGGTTCCATGTATCCTGGTGGTTTCAGCTGTTTCTTCTTCAGACAGCCACCCACATGGCCACATATTGCAGTTGTCCCGCCAAATGATATAACTCAAAATTCGGCAGGTTTATTCCCCACCTATCGCACAAATTCTTTAATTTCCAAAGAGCCACCCTGTTCCTGGAGTTGTGCCATATAAAGCCCCTGCACAAGTGTGGAGACTAGCGAAGAAGTGCCTAGGGATCACATGCGGGATATTTACAAAGAAGTGTAACAGTCTGGGCAAGACTACCATCTTAATTAGAGCAGCTCTCCCCATCATGGCTAGGGGTAGTCTGGACCAGAATCCCATGCTATTTTTAATGTCTTCGACTGCCTTTTCCGTGTTGTGTTTATATACTTCTCCTGTCGTGTGGTATATGTCAATTCCGAGATATCGGAACGACTTGGTTCGCCAGGGTATTGGCAATATCGGAAAGCCTCTAGGTAGGACAAGTCTATATCTCCCCAGGGAGAACATGCTAGATTAATTGGGATTTACCGCTATGCCGGAGAGGGTAGCATATTGTTCCATCACCTCCAGGATGTATTGTATGTTCTCTTCTGGGAAGCGCAGATACAAGAGTATATCGTCCGCATATAATGAAATAAGATGCGGGCCACTTGCAGTGCAGATCCCTATTTCCCTATATTGTTTAAGACAGACAGCCAAGGGTTCCAACGCTAGTATATACAACATGGGCGACCAGGGGCAGCCCGGTCAAGTGCCCCTGCTAAATTGCCATTTGTCTGAGATAGTGGCACCCGTTTTAACCCTTGCAATTGGAGAGCTGTATAACATTTTAACCCACCTGAGATACCACGGCCCCATTCCATAGCCTCCCAAAGTCGCCAACAGCAGGGCCATCATACTTAATTGAAAGCCTTAACCGCATCAAGCAAGATGATCGCCAGTTCACCCGGGTCCTCCTTTGTCTGATCAATAATATGATGCAGTCTTCTATGGTTATCAGTTATGTTCCTACCAGGGACGTAGCCTGTTTGGTCAGGATGTATCAGTTTACCAATGACTCGCTTAAGGCTGTTTGCCAGCACTGCCGTAAGGATTTTGCTGTCTTGGTTAAGCATCGATGGGGGTCTGTATGACCTGCAGTCTGTGCTAGTCTTACCCGGCTTTAAAAGCGGAATGATCACCACCTCTCGTAGGGCATAGCTCTCAACCATTTGTCTTGCAAAGGTGGGTGAAATCACCCGATTTTGTTTTTGGCGGGTGAGAGGCCCATTGGAATGAATGGGCGTGCAGGAGGCTTGGCGGGTGAGTCAGCCCTTTACAAGGGGGGTGACACCCGCCAAAAGCGTGTGAGTTGAGAGCTATGCGTAGGGACTCTGGCAACCTGCCATGCTCATACGCCTCATTAAGCATAGCCAGCAACGGGGGAAGCAGCTCTTGTTGGTAGGTTTTGTAGAATTCACTTGGGAGCCCATCTGACCCCAGAGCCTTACAAGTGGGCAGGTGTTGAATCACTAACTGAAGTTCTTCTAATGTAATTGGGGCATCCAGGTCTGCCCGTTCTAAATCGTCTAAGATGGGCAAGCCTATATCTTCTAGCGTTTCCTGGATTTCTTGGTCCCTCGTTCCGCCTGGGTCCTCATAGAGACGTTTGTTGTATCCCAGGAACTCTTCATTCACTCCTTCCTGGGTATCCAGGGTCTGGCCTCCCTCCCCTTTAATTTCCCTGATCACTGGCCGTGGTGCCTCGCTCTTACATAGCCAGGCCAGCAACCTACCCGGCTTGTCTCCCCCCACATGCTATCTCTCCACATATTTCTTATAGCTTAATTTACATAACCTGTCCCAGTGTTCACTACTAGCTTGTTGTAGCTGTCTCATCCTGACCCCATCCTCCCTAGAGGTGCCTCCCTACGCATAATGTCTTCCAAATCTTCCTCTGTTCCCTGCAGCTCTCGTTCTATGCTCCCCTGGAGCCCTCTGGATTTTGACATAGCCACCCCCCGCAATACCACTTTAAATGCCTCCCACACAGTTCCCATAGATCGAACACTGCCAGTATTAATCTCAAAGTACTCCATGATCGCCTCCGTTAAATCCTCCCAGAATCCTGCAGAGCCTCGCTCTGAGCTTCCACGTCGGAATCCGCGTTCTAGGGGGTTGGTGTCGCCACTCCAGGACCAAGGGGGAGTGGCCTGAGAGTACCCTGGCCTAATATTCTGCGCTTCTCATCTCATCTACCAGCTTGGCAGTGGCGAACACGTAGTCCAGCCTCAGGTGCAGGTCATGTGGTGCTGCATAATGTGAGTATTGCCTATCTGTTGGGTGCAGCTGCCTCCAGACATCTACTAGGTCAAAATCTCTCAGGATGGCCTGTAGCACCTTTGCAGCCGGGGTGGGTTTGTCTAGCTTACTATCTGACCTGTCCACCTTAGGATTCAGTACACAATTAAAGTCTCCGCCCCATAGGATCCCGCCACCTAATAGGGGGCTAATTTTGCCATACAGAGTCTGAAAGTAAGCTGCTGTATCTTTGTTGGGGGCGTATAAGTTTACAATACTTGCCGGTTTTCCAGCATCCCCCTCACAACTATCATTCTGCCTTCTGGGTCTCCCGTAGACTGAAGCAATTGAAATGGTACATGAGGTGCTACCCAAGTGATAACTCCTCTTGTGTAGGCCGAGTATGTGGCATCCGCAATGCTCCCACTCAACATCCTCTTGACCACCTCCAATTTCTCCCTGGTGAGGTGGGTCTCCTGCAATAATGCTATGTCAATCCTCCTCCTTTTCAGGTACATCATTACTTTATTACGCTTCAGTAACTATTGAGGCCCCTGACATTCCAGGTATCCACTCTAAGGCACCCCAATGCCATAGATACAATATCCTGCCCTCCCTCTCCGCCCCATCCCGCCTTATAAGATTCTCATTTTGGCTCGTTACCTACCCACTCCCATCAAACTCCCCCTCCCCCCTTTTCCCAACAACAAACCCCCACACACCACCCTTTCCCTCCCCCAACGCCAACAAATGCCCAGCTCCATTCCTGGATCTCAGGGGACCCCGTGTTTGGTTCTGCCTCGGTATGCCGAGGGCAGAGGCCCGGCAGGGTGTCACCGGGCTACCAGAGACCTAACTAAGCTACTCTAAATGGGGGTATGAGGACTAGCTCTGCAAGGCTCCCTTACTGTGTTAAAAGCAAGGGAGCCTTGCTCACGGATCATATCCCTTTATACCCTGATCATGCCCGCCCATAAGCTACATATTTTACAATAATCAAGTCCCATCGTCTTAGACTGCGACACCCCTTGGTGCCACCTACACAGATTACTTATCTCTTCCTTCTCCTTCTCCCATCTGGATGCCCTACTCATGGGGGCAGCTCTGCGTGTCGAGCCACCCCATAGCTTCCTCCGGGGATTTGGAAAACAAGGTTCTGTTTTTGTCAAACACCTTCAGCTTTGCCGGGTAGAGCAACATATACTTGTGGCCTGCTTCACGCAATCTTCTATTCACAGTCCCAAAGTTCATGCGGCTACGTTGTACCAACAGGGTATAATCTGGGTATGCGGTTATGTTTGCTGTTCCCCTTTGTATTGTTCCGCCCTTCCGGAAGTGTACAAGGATTCTTTCCTGATCTCGATAGTTCAGGATCTTGGCAATCACTGGCCTAGGGGGGGTTCCTGGCGGCGGCCTCCTCATTGGGGCCCTGTACGCTCTTTCCACCGCGAACCCCTGGGACAACACTCCTCCAGTTATCTCCTGCAGTAGCATAGATTCAATGAACTCTGTATGGTTGGGTCCCTCAGCCCCCGTCCGGCAAACCAACAATGTGGATGTTATTCCTTCGGGCACTTCCCTCCGCCTCCTCCGCCCTGCATTCTAGGTTGCCCACGCGTTGCACTATGGCATGAAGGTCTGCTTTATGTGTTGTACAGTCTGCTGTGTTCGGGCCCACCTTTTTCCAAATTCTCTGTGCGTTCTGCCAGCGACCTGACATCTTGCCGGAGAAGGTTCACTTCATCTTGTACTGCCCCGACTTTAAGCTCCAGTGCTGCTTTCAATTCAGTCATAGCCAGTCCCAGTTTGGTCTCCCAGGCCACTTTCAGGTCAGCGATCGCAGCAAGGATCTCCTGGTTAGTGCCCATGGTGACTGCGCTCCCAGCGGGGGTTTTGTCTTTACTCTCGGATCCTTCCGGGCCCGGCGGTGTTCTGGCGTATTCGTGCAGCTTGGGTTGCTTGCTCTTCATTCTTAGTGGTTTGCTGGACATGGCGTTGTGCCAAAGACTTGTGGGCAAGCCTCGCCACTAGCCAGACCCAGCGGGGTTAGACTGCTATTAGCGCTTGGGCCCGGACAGGCTACGCAAGGGGTATCTTGAAACTACTTATTAGCTACAGGAGTGGGTTGTGTCCTCCCACGTAATTATGTAAGTCTTCACTCCGATCCCGCCAGCACCCACCCGTACTGTGGGCCAGCTGAACTAGGCACTGTGTCCAGGCTGGCTGCGGGCTCGAACAGGTCCTCCAGCTCTCCTCATGTTTCCCACTCTTTATACCTGCTCTCTCCGCTTCGTGCACGCTGGGTGGTTGTGGCTGTTTGGGGTATTAGTCAGTGCCTATAGTCCCTGCAGCACACCTCTTTGTTCTGGACCTGCCACCATTTTGGGCCCATCAGCTGGCCCTTACACTCTCACTTCCACCGTGGGGTGGGGGAGTGTTTAGAGCACTGTATTCTGCTTCTAACAGACTAGCTCAGGTGAGGGGAATACTAGCGGTTCAGTTTTATTAGATCTCCTCACGGACTTCCTGGAATCCAATTTTAGATGTTCGCCGGACGGGCCACTTCATTTCTCGTTTCACTAATCATATGCCGGCTCCACTTTGCATCTATTCGGTATCCACAGCTGGCTACTGTCTCCGCAGCCCCGGGGCGAACATCTGTGAGTTCTGGTCGCTCCACCCGCCTTCTCCCGCTATGGGATGCCAGGGCCGCTCGGGCCATGGGGTCCAGCTGCCCATTCCTGCTTCATATGCAGTCCCAGCGCCGGTCGTCTGACCTTCTGTGTGCCCCAGTGCGCAGAGCAACCCGGGCGCTTCTTTGTGCAGCTGCCGGGCTCCACGCCGAATACACGTGTCTACGGAGCAGCAATGTTCATTGGCGGGCGATTCGCGGTTCGGCGTCGCAGTCCCTGGCTCCTGCCGATCAGCTGTTGGGCTGGGGTCTATTGCTCGCCCCCTCCAGCCCCAGGATGTCTGGAGCGCTAACCCGCTCGGGCCGCGAGGTCCAGCAGCTCCTGCCGCAATACGGATGCGGTCCTAGCGCCGGCCGCTCCTCCGCCTCACGCGGTCTCCGGCTTCTTATTCCTCTGCAATTGGGGTCATCCAGTGCATAATATGCTCATCCTTGTCACACCGAAGATATATCTTCTCCTCACTCGGCCTGCCTTACGGCTGTTCATGCAATGGGTGCCGCTTCTGGTCTACATGTTATTTCTTTGTCCTGGAACGTCCGCCATTTTGCGTTTTCGGGTCTCCGTCCCCGGGAACTTCGCTCACTCATATCTGATGTTCCTTTGGTTGTGTGGGCTTCAGACTATCAGCATCTGCGCTCTGTGTATTCATGAGCTAGCACCTATGTTTCCATCTTCCAAGGGTTAGTGCACGTCTGCTCACATGGCCTTCTAGCCACGCCCCTGGGAGTAGCATAGTTGACCTCAAAGAGGCCATTGTGTCCAGGTTCACTCCACCGGTGGACACATTTCTTGATATAGACAAAATTGCTAGGAACAGCTGTAGAGGAGGTGATGTTGCTGGTGTATCCATTGCAGCGCTGGCCGTATCCTCTGTTCTGGCTGGTGCAATCTGCTGAGAGATACATTTTATAGCTTTTGTTAAGGCAGACAAATAACTTTGGAACTCATCCCCCAGTATGGACGCAACCCTGTGAGCATCCGATGCTCTGCTAATGGGAGATGGGGTCGCCTGCATTTGCCGTCTTGTTACCACATTGTGAGGTGATAAGTGGTGACCCTTACAGGACTGCGTGCGCAAACTGTATGGCGCAAGAGGCAAGCAGTGCACAAAATCTTTTTTCAGTGTGGTGCATAGCTTCAACAACTTGCTCTTCAATAATCAATTTATCCTCTCTACGACCCGATGGCATAGGGGGTGGCAAATGGTGCACATCCGATGCTTTATGCCCAGTGATGCTGATATTTCTCTAAAGAGTTCATTAAAGAAGTGTGTGCCGTTGTCCGATGTTAATACATTGCACACGCCCCAACAAGGGAAAACCTCTGACCAGAAATGTGGCTGCCCACTTAGCCTCTGGTGTGCACAAGGCCCTACCTCAAACCAAGAAAGGACATATAACAACTATCAAATAAAGCGATCCATTACACCTCTCGCCCATGTCCACGTAATCTGTGTGGTTCACGGAACAGCCAGTAGGGTGGGGCAGGATGCCTCGGATTGTTCTCAAGGTAAGAATAGTACTATTAGTGAATAACCATTTTGGTCTTCTTGCAAATTGGGGACAAACCAGTCCTCCTGTATGTCTGCGGCAATGTGCTGTTTTGAGACTTGGGATGGGTGATGTAGTTGGTCGAATGCGACCAGCAGTAGTTCATGTGGCATACCCACTTTTCCTGATGTTTCCTGTTGCCACAAGAGGTTGGTAGGGGATTGCCTACATCACCTCCTCACCACAGGTCCTTTTCTTCCTGCAGTGCTCATCCTTGCGACTCAATCAATTGTGCAATTGGTAAGGCATTATAGGATGCTGGTAGCTGTTCCCTGCTATGCGCTACTACTGGGTACTTCGAAACATGTGGCACTGGGAGATATGCTGCTTGTTTGGCTGCCGCATCCACGGCAGCGTTACCAAGGGAGACCTCGTCCATGTCGTTGGTATGGGCAGTACATTTTATGACTGCCGTTAAAGATGGTTGAGTCAGTGCATCGATGAGCTTGTCTAACAATGCTGCACTGGAGATCTGTCAGCCCTCCTAAACCCCGTCTGTTTCCAAAGAGCAAGCCCTGCGTGTACCGTGGTGGTGATGTACACCAAGTTGGTGTAGATTGCCACACGGCACCACAGAGATGCTTGTACTGCTTTGATGAGTGCTAGGAATTCTGCTGCTTTGGCCGAATAATGCATTGGCAATATTTTCTTTATCAGTATCTCGTACTCCTCATCTACCAGGCAGACAACTGCCACACCCGTATGCCTCAGGCCAGTCCCATGGTCAGTAGTTGTTGACTTATCAACAAACGGGACTCCCACCTGCCCCTCACCTCCTTTGAGCGGGTTATCTCATGCTTTTGGGATGTCGTCTTCCTCCGCTTCAAAAGTCGCACAGTCATGTATTGTAAGATCCATGTTGGTGCACATCTCTGTTAAAAAATGTGTCTGGGTTCACAGTTCTGCATCATACTATATTCATGTTTGGACTGGACAGGATGATCTCATGCGCCGATGCCCGCTGTGCAGATTTGTAGCGTTTTAACATTGCGAACACGGCATGCTCCACATAGTGTTGGAGAGCATCCCATAACGATAGCAGAACTTTTCGCAATTGCGAATGCTGCAGCAGCAAGTGCGTATTGGCATGGGAATTGTCCCTCATTTACTGAGTCTAACACTCTGCTGTAATAAGCCAGGGGCTTGTGGCCCATTGTGCTCTTTTGCGTGAGTACTGCAGTCATCAGTTGGCCATTGGAAAGGCAGGTAAAACACTTGTGTATAATCAGAGGTGGCTAACACTGGTGCCGTAGATATCACTTCTTTGAGGCCATAAAATTGGCAAGCATGTTCTGTCTCCATGATCTTTTGGTCATTCTTTTGAGCCTCTTTGAGACCCTGCAAGAGGGGCCTGGTATATGCTGCATAATCTAAGATCCAAAATCTACAGTAATTGCACAACCCTAGGAACCTTTGCATTTCCTTGACCAGCTTGAGCTGGGGAGGGAATGTGCGCAGATGCGGCACGATCATGTATTATTCTTTTGTCATGTACAGAAATCAGGTGCCCCGTATAGCGTAGACACATTGTACACTAGCAGCTGCAAGAGTATGATAGTCCTTCCAGCGCTGTTGTTCACTATCACTGCACACCAACATATCACCTACTTACTGAATGATGGTACTGGGCACCTTAATTTTTCCCAGATCCACGTGCAGCCTACTGTTAAAGATATTGGGAGACTTGCAGTACCCCTGGGGCAGTCTTGTGTGCATAAAGTGCATTTCCCCATGCATAAACTCAGTGAGGTACTGCAAGTCGGGGTGTAAAGGTATGGAAAAGAAGGCGTTCTTAAGATCTACCACAGTGAAGTGGGTCGCCTCTTTAGGGATGCTACATAGGATTGTTGCAGGGTTCTTAACTACCGGAAATTCTGCCTCCAATTCAGTAAGATGGCAGAGATCTTGAATCATCCTCCAACTCCCCCCTTTTACTTATTTTATCGATCGATTGCCGTGTTACATGGGGAAGTAGAAGGCACAATTATTCCATGGTTTATCAGCGCAACAATGGTATCTCTTATCCCTTCCTCTTGGTTTTGTTTTACCCATGGCAGCACAGCACCTGGTTTGAGTGTTATTCGAACGGGGGCCACTCCCTGTAAGAGTCCCACATTGTGGGCACTTGTCCATAATTTCTCGGGAACCCATTCTAGGTCTATCTCAGTGAAGTGGGGTGGGGTGATAAGGGCCATCAAAGAGCATTGCAGCTTACGATACTGCACCATAAATTCACAGGGGATACAAAACGCTAGCACAATTTCATCAGCGCGGTCCGCAAACCATTCTGCATCGGTCTACAACACTTCTCTAAGGGGCACTGTCGGGTTGATGCATGATACCATGCGCCACTAACTCCCAATCGGAGTCTGTCCCAATTACAACAATCAGTTTAGCTGACACCACTAGACGCTGTAAATCTAGGGAAAGTATCTCATTCCTGCTACAAGCTCAGGGGTCACCACAGGCTGGAAGATTAAATCAGATGGTACACGGCAGCAAGCCTTACCTATCTGGGGCACCACATCAAGAAGCACTCTTATGCCATACACAAACTGGTTTGGGTCTAGAGGAATGCCACGAATCACTACGTCTCCTCCCCTTGCCTGTATTATCCGTGAAGGAGATGGTCATATTAAATTTGGTCAACAAATCTCGCCCCAACAATTATCAAGGAATACAACAAGGGTGCGCACACCACTTTTCCTCCTATTTTGATATCCACCTCTTCTGTGTAGGGAACCGTGGCAACTGTCCCAGAGAATCCCTGCATGTGACAGGACTGGACACAGAAGAGCTCTGTGAGCTGTTCTAATCGAGATATGTGTTGGTGCCTGGGAACGTGAAAGTGTTCCCCTCCATAACACTGACCCCCCATGATAGGGCATTATAGTACCATTCGGCACTGCATTATTTGTGGCCAGTTGGCCTCTTTACACGGGGTTTTGCTGGGCCATTAGCGGTCGGCCCATCTAGGGGCTTTATTCTTGCACGCCTGGGGGCCTCAGTGGTAATTGGGTATACACCTGATGTATCTCATGGGGTAAGGAGGTCGGGCGTGGCTTGGCGCTGATGGCGAGCGGTAGCTGATCTGCCGAGCTCCGGCCGAGACGCCGTTTCCTGATCCTTTTCTCCGGCTCATGTGAAGCACCAGCCCTCGGAGAAGAATGTGCTGTTGTGGGAAGCGGACCTGTACCCGAACCACCGTTGGGCCCATTGAATCGGACCTCCTAGACACTACCGGAGCTCTAAGATGGCTCTCCCCCCCCCTCCGCTCCGATTGAATCCAAGATGGCGCCTCGCACCGCATAGCGGAGCCTCTGAGGGGAACCCCTCCCCCAACGGACTCCCACGGCCTGGTGGGGCGAAGCGGAGGCAAGACAAGGAGAGCGACCCCCCCGGGGGCTGCCCAGCTGGCACGAGAGCTAGGTCCGCAGCCTGGACGCTCCCCTATCGCACAGTGCGGGGTCACCCGGGCCGGGTCACACGCGCTGAGATAAGCGCACTACGCGGGCCCTGCCGCAGTTACGCATGGCCCACTGAGGTGAACCAAGCTCCGGAACGGCGAACACCTCTGCGGCTGGGCAATCGTGGACAAGGACACATCTACAAACCCAATCCTGGGTCTCCCGGGGCCGCAACCGACTGCACTGCGGCTCATCTCACCGGGACGGCGCCAGATATTCCGGCAAGGATCGCCCAGCACCCCGGCGCACAGGAGGAGAAGACAGACGCGCCGCGGGACACTCCACCGGTCCGGACCCACAAGACAAGGTACGTGAGACCTCGCAACACCTGCGAAAGGGAACCCCCGCATATCCCTATTCTTCTGACATCCACCCAGAGGGGCCTGCACGCCTAAGACCAAGGGCAAGCAAAACACCGTCTTGGGCCCCCTGCCCCAAGCCCAGCATCGGAAGGGGGCCCCAATCACATCCCCGCATGCTACCTAGCTCCTGAGGCCCAGGGCATCCACAACCGCCACCTCAAGATGGCCGCCAAGAACAAAACCAGAGCTGCCACCATGGACTCCTTTGTTTACACCAAGGTAAAGACCCCCACTCAAGCTAGGGCCAGTCCCTCTGAAATCGCCCAGACGAGCGAAGGGGTAGCCGCCGATAATCACTCTCAAATACTGGAAGCCATAGCTTCATTAAAAATGCACATAGACTCCAAGATCGACGAATTCAAAATAGACATCCAACTAATTCGCCAGGACGCACGCAACTTAGCTGAGAGGGTAACGACCATTGAACAATCAACAGAGGAAACATCTGAGGCCACCACAGCTATACAGTCTGAAGTCGCCCACCTGAAGAGGAAAGTTGCCTTCCTGGAAGAGAGGGCGGAAGAGGCCAGACGGGGCAACATTAGAATCCTAGGTGTCCCAGAGGGAAGCGAAGGGGCAAACACCACATCCTTTGTCGAAACCCTTCTGCTGCAAGAAATTGGGGCCGGCAAGCTGACACAGGGATTCTCGGTCGAAAGGGCCCACAGGTCCCTCCAGAAGGGCCCCCCCCGGGCTCGCACCCTAGACCAATAATAGCTAAGATACTGAACTTTCAGGACAGAGAAACTATCTTAAGACACTCCAGGGAGGGTGGCCCCATCGAAAGAGGGGACTCCAAAATCTCCATTTACCCGGACTATACGCAGAAGGTGCAAAGAGAGGAATTCATTTGTCCGATAAAAGCTAGGCTCCGCCAACTGAACCTAAAATACAGGCTACTATACCCGTCACGCCTTAGGGTAATTTATAAGGAGAGAGTGGTATTCCTCGACAATCCAGACGCAGCCAACATGTGGCTAGAGGACAATAATCTTGCCGACGGCAAGGACAATCCACGGACAGAGGCCTAACCCCCTCATATTTCACAAGAAACTCACAAGTAACCGTAAAGAACCAGCAAATAAGACACCGGAAACTAGAAGGTAATCCAATCTCAGTTTATCACATGGAAACGGCCTCACTCGGCTCCGCCGCCAGGCCCTAGCCCTACCCCCTGCGTAGAATCCAGTCGGGCCAGGCACCCACCTGACCCAGCTCGCGCCTGCCTCCCGGATGGGCTTCGACTGCTCGAGAGCGCCTGAGCACCGCGACAATGTTGTAGTCGCTGGGCGCACCAGTTTGAGTTTTGTTATTAGTTTCACTAGTTACACAGTCTTCAAATTTCTCTCGCTAATAAAGACCGGGATGGGCCCAGGACTTGACCCAGGAGCTCAGGAACCAGCGGTGTCTTCCTTGTAACCCGCTCACTGCGTATTAAAGCAGAACCAAACCCTAGGGACGGAGTCCTGTGCCAGACCCGAAACTCGGTCCCGATGGCGGCACAATTTACCGTGATGACATGGAATGTGAGGGGCATGGGCTCATACCTCAGACGGAATCGCATACAATCCTATCTCAAAAGGAAGAAAGTCTTGATTGCACTGCTGCAGGAAACCCACCTCATGACGGAGGCAATGTCCAAGATTGCAGACCGATGGGCCCGGACTGTGAGAGGTTCCCCCTATTCCAAATATGCGAGAGGGGTGCTAACATGGATAAGCCCGGACGTGCCCTTCCAAATGGAGGGGTGTGAACTAGACAAAGAAGGGAGATATGCAGTGATTTGGGGCACAATGGAACAGACCCCGGTTTGCCTGGGCAACTCATACTTCCCACATCACGAAATACCGGCGTACCTCACCACAATGATCGCAAAGCTGACTCAACACCGGGATCGCACCTTTATATGGGGTGGCGACTTCAACTGCGTCGCTGACGCAAGAATGGACAGATCATTGCCTCCTCCCCACCCGAGCAACCTCACAGCCCGTGCCCTGGAGGAAACTCTGGAGCAGCTCAACCTGGTGGACATCTGGAGGGAACACCACCCAACCGAGAGGACCTACTCCCACTACTCAGCTCCGCACAGAGTCCACACAAGAATTGACTATCTGTTCATCGACAAGGAGCTCGCCCCAGGAGCCGCAGCCACAGAATATCTGGGGAGAACGATCTCTGACCATTCCCCACTAACCATGTTATGGCAACAAAAGGGACCCAGACCCCCCGATCCCTATGTGGAGGATGCCGACTGCGGTACTTGAAGACCCTGAGTTCAGGGAAGACCTCGCCGGAAAACTGGAAGATTATCTGGAAATCAACAAGGGGTCGGTATCCTCCTGGAGAACATTATGGGAAGCTATGAAGGTGGTGACCAGAGGAGAAATTATATCGAAAGCCGGCGGAATTCGCAGGCAATTAAAGACAACACTCGAAGCACAAGAAGCAGAGATCTCCCGACTAGAGTCCACCCACGACAACTCCACAGAGGCCTAGGGAAAATTGAGGGAAGCTAGAGCAGAATGTCAGCAAGCATGGGAAAGACTGGAGGAATTCGACTTCACCACATACACCATCAGATCCCACAAGGAATCGGACAAACCGGGGAGATTACTGGCCTGGCTCTGCAAGCGAGAACACCCCAAGCACCTCCCAACGGAGATACGGGACGCCGATGGGATATCCCACACGACACAACTGGGGATCAACAACGCATTTGCCAGATTCTATTCCAAATTATACGCCCACGAGGCACAAATTCCCACGGAGGACATTATAGAAACACTTGAGGAGATAGATCTCCCCCGAATATCAGCCGAGCAGAGAGAAGAACTGGAGATGGAGATCACTCATGAAGACATGCAAGGGGCAATCAGGTCCCTCTCTACCAGCAAAGCCCCCGGCAGCGACGGCCTCCCACCTGAGTTCTACAAAACGTACGAGCCCATCCTCACCCCAGTTCTCCACGAAGTCTACCAGGAGGCATACACAAATGGGGTCCTTCCCAACACCATGAAAGAGACCATAATCGTTCCCATACTCAAGACACACATCACCCACCGACTGTGAGTCCTATCGCCCCCTGGCCATGCTAAACTATGATGCTAAGATTCTCAGATCCATATTAGCTGGCAAATTGGCCAGAGTGGTGGGATCCATAGTCCATGAGGACCAGAACGGATTTGTGCCTGGGCGCAACACCACAGCTAACCTAAGGAGGCTACAACACATAATCGCCGAAAAATACGAAAGAGATGAAGACCTGGCGGTGTTGTCGCTTGACGCTATCAAGGCCTTCGACTCCATATATTGGGAATGGATTAGGGAGGTCTTGAGGAGATTCGGCTTCAGAGGGGGCTTCATCAGGTGGATCGAGGTCCTCTATAATTCCCCAATGGCAAGAGTGAAAACGGGAAGAATGGTATCAGCAGCCTGGGAAATACAAAGGGGAATGAGACAGGGTTGCCCGCTATCGCCCATGCTGTACATACTGGGCCTGGAGCCGATCGCATTATACTTTAGGCAACAGCTCTTCGACGCTGGCATCAAGGTGGGCAATGTACACCACATAATATCCCTATACGCGGACGACGTTCTTCTATACCTGAGAAACCCCGAGGTCAACGCACCAACAGCGCTAGAGGTACTCGACAATTATGCGAAATACTCCGGGATCAGATTCAGCAGAAGTAAGTCCTCCGTGTTCCCCCTGGCGGGCCTACGCGGCACACCAGAAAACGATCTCCCGGCAGTAGGAATAGGGTGGCAACTGGTCAAGTTTCGGTACCTAGGGATCAACGTGAGCCACACCCCGCTACTCATACATGAACACAACACAGAAGTCGCAACCACGAGTCTTCGACGCTCTATAAAATTCTGGTCCAAGCTCCCGCTGGCAATGGTAGGCAGAGCAGCGATAGTCAAGATGATCATACTCCCCAGATTCCTATACTTTTTCGTGAACATTTGTCACTATATCCGACTGCCCTTCTTCAAGAAACTGGAGGCAATCTTCAAGGACTTCCTGTGGGGACCTCACAGGCACAAACTGTCGCTATCCATCCTATCCCTGCCACATAAATAGGGAGGAATAAAGCTACCAGATCTCCAGTTATACTACCTGGCTGCCCAGTCAAGCCACATAACGAAATGGCTCTCGGACGAACCTTCGGCTGAAACGGAACCACTGAGGCAATCCTCGAACAACGTGATTCCCAAGGAAACCCTATGGCACCCCACACGGCAATCCCCGGTCACCCTACAGGTAATTGACCTAGGAAGGAAGATATGGGCCAGGTCCTGTTACATCAGGCGAGTGAAACCCTATCTTGGCAGACACTTGTAGAACGGAGGCAGACTTATCCACAGCAAGGAGGTGGGAAGCAGCCGGCATATACACATGGGGTGACATGTTTGAGGAAGGGGAATTCAGGGACTTTGAATCACTAAAGGCCATTGAAGGAATACCCCCAGGCCAGTTTCTCTGGTACCACCGTCTCAAGCAGACCACCAAGAAACAATGGAACAGCTGGCCGGAGGAGCCCTCCCCAGACCCTCTACTACAAGAGATGCATGACCTCACGGATGGTTGGAGACCAGTCTCCAGGCTCTATAACAGACTATGTGATAAACCCAACCCTAAAGGCGAAGCTCTGAGGGCGAGATGGGAAGCAGACTTTGAGACCCCGAGCACAGATAAAGAATGGGAAAGAGTGTTAATATTCCCCAAAAAAGTGTCAAGGAACGCTAGATTCGGCCAGATTCAGTTGAACGTACTGTACAGGACATACATGACCCCACACAGGGTCGCCTCCTTCAACAAGACATCCTCCCCAGCATGCCCATGGTGTGGGAACAATAAAGCGGACATGATCCACATGTTTTGGGCCGGCACTAGGGCGATGACACTATGGTCCAAAGCTAAACAGACTTGCATGGACGCCGGAATGCGGAGGTACGAATGGACTCCCGGCGAGTGCCTACTGGGGAAGTACCCCAGACCCAGCAAATTCAAACATGCTGTTAGGTTAATGGACATCTCATGCATCCTGGCTAAGAGAACCATCGCGATGGCTTGGAAGACGCCATCGTGCCCCAGGCATGAACGCTGGCTTAAAGAGATGGAGAGATGGACGGCAGCCGAAACCAGAGCCTGGTCAGATGGAACCACATCAAGCGGCGAAACAGAGAGCGGCACCTTGGACTCTTGGAAGGCCCTCCTTAGAGACATACGCTTCAGCGCTGACTACAAACCCCCCTGATATCCCATAGCATCACACCGTCACTAACTCCCTGCACCTGGCCCGAACCGACAGACCCTGTATGTGACCTCCCCTGCTTCCTGAAGCACTGGGACATTGGCCTCGACCCATCCATCCACCAAAAAGTTCGCTACTACAAGAAGACTGTTGTTGTTTTTGTTGTTCCTTCCCTCTTCTTCTGTTCTCCCCTCCTCACTATTTCCTCCTTTGTTTGCATTACCGTTTAATTTTCATGTTTGTATTGCACGTATTTCCTCACCAAAAACCAATAAAATACGTTTGAAAAAAAAAAAATGGGGTAAGGAGGTTGCTATTGGGGGCTGAAATTGATCGGGCTGGGGTTCTGACGGTGTCTGACTAGGGTTTCTGTATCAATTGTATCCCGCACCCTGCCTGCTTCTACATTCTCTTGCAAAATGGCCCCACTTTCCACATCTCCAACACTGGGAAGGCCCCATACCCCCTCCGTGGGGACCCATACCTCCAAACCCCCCCTCTTCTCCCTCGAAACCCACTCCACCCTTGCTGCTGACCTCCTTGCTGGTACTCGTGGTACAGGGACTTGAGTCCACCCACCCCCTCAACTGCTATTTTGGCTAACTTTTTCTGCACCAGTTTTGCTTCCTCCGCCTGTAACCTTCAACCCATTTCCTTTTCTTGTTCATTAATCCCTTACAATGGTGTATAATTATAGTCTGAATCTCGGGCCATCCCTTTGCTTCTATGCCCACTATTTTCTCATGCGCTTTCTGAACTTCCTTGGGTAAACCCCTTTTAATAACTAAATAAAAAAGATGAACTGATCAGTCCCACTGGTCCCCATTCTCCGTCCGCCACATCTCCTGAACCTTTAAAATATGCTGTGAGGGGTCTTCGTTGTCCCCCATGGTGTATTGCATTATAGACTACAAGTCCGGTGTGTCGAGGTATGCCTGCCGCAGTGCGTCCCACACTTGTGCTCTGATATTGTTGAAGGGTGCTCCGTCATATAGGTCATCGTTTAGCTTCACTCCCGGGTACTCTGCTTTAACCCACACATCCCCGCCTGATCTCCTTCAGCAAACGTTTCATGTCTTCCACGCCCTGGGGAATACCCACTGACTGCTTTTTGAATGCATATATCCACTTCCTAACCCCTGCAGTGAGGTGCATGTGTGATTTTATCAAGTTATTCTCATCCATTTGGGCCCAGGGTACATAATGCACCCTGCCTAGTCCTTTATGCAGTAGTGGCATCTGCGTGCCTGACCCTCACCTAGCTTTACACCCCGTCTCTTCCCTTTTTCCTCGTCACTGCTACCCACTGTTAGGGAGAATTCTCTGTTTAGGCAGAATTTCCTAACCTAGTGAGTCCCCCAGCAGCTTTGCTGGATTTTTGGAGTTTGTTTTTCCCATCCTGCCAAGAGTGAGACTCCTTTTGTCCCACTCCTGGACATGAATGTGTGCAATTCCTTTGAATGTCAATGTGTTCTATGGGCTATGGGGTCCTTTACTCCATAGGGTCTCATATGTTTTGCTATGTGTGTTACACCGCACCCTCCGTGCTGTAACACTGGGGTGTCCTTGCGGACCTCCCTCATAGAGTCCATACCCGGGGACTGACTACTGTCTCCCCGGGCATGTAAAGTCACCATTGGCTTTACTAGACCTAAATTTACTAACAGAACTAGTACAAACCATCCTATTGTGGACGTACTAGTAGGGGTAATTCGATTACTCCTGGGTCTGTTATTCGAGGGTCACTGTCCCGTCCCCCCTCGTTGAGTTTTGGCTGGTGGCAGTGGAAACTACTTGTTATGTTCGACCCCGAATATAACCCTATGGGATTCTTCCCATTGTTAGAGATTGATGCTTTTTCTCGTTAGTCTCTAACATACCACCGGTCTAATTATCTTAAATAAGTCTATCGATTGGTATTTTCTGCCCGAACTCGGTTTTTAAAATGGCGTCTGTGTTCGTCTCTGACACTCCTAAACCAAAGGTCGAGCCCTTTGTTCCACTTTTGGCGGGCTTCTGTACAGAGACCCTACAAAGTGGTGCCATTCTGTCTGGGTTACCACAGGGGTGTGGGAGGGGGTTTAGGCACCCTGGACCGAGTTGCCTTGCCAACTCCGGTTGCACTCTGGTGTGATTGGCCCAAGTGGTGAGCCTCCCCGCTCACCACTTAGCGTGTGTTGATTGACAGCTAGGCTGAATGAATGGGGGTTTTCTGCATAAAAGCAGGGCTTTTGGGACTGGATCTTCAGAAGTCGCCACAGGACCTAAGAATCCGACGAGGGTAAAGCTGAGCCGACCTGCAACGACGACGCCTCCGGTGGAGCCCTGCTGAAGTGACTCACCACTTCCCGATGACAGAGGAGATCTCCCTGCCGGAGAGTCTCTTCCCCTGACTGGTGGGAACAACCAGTCCCTTTTGCTTTTTCTTCGCCTCAGGACGCAGTGGTCGAATTACCCGTGCAGAGCACCTCGGCAACCGGATAGCCACTACCCCTGTACCGCGACCAAAAGGTGGTGCCTTGTGATGGAGCACTCCACGGCTGGTGTCTTCCCTGGTGGTGCAGCGATCTTCAACTTTCCTTCGACGAGATCCTCTCTTCTCTTGGCAAAGACCGGACGTGCACCCACCACCAGGAACAACTGCCCCCGCCGGAGCTGTCTCTCCACAATCAAGGTACTGTGTCCGCCTGGCTTCCCTTGTGCCGGATAGAGTGAGGTGTCTTAATCCCCGCCTCTCCATAGGGTCGCCTCCAAGCTTTCTCTAGCGTGTTGTTCTGAACTGGTCCAATCTGCCGATAACAATTTGCTACAAAGACTCGAACACATTTCCACTAAGATACTTTTTGGGACATATCGCCTCGCCTCTCTCCGAGTGGGCCTGGCCTCTGAACTTTATGATCTACCGTGGTTCTTGTCTTCTTGCCTTGCATTTGTACGTTAAGTATTGGAACCGGGTTGATTTCGTAACTTGCTTATTTTTCTCTCCCGTCCTAACGAATACTAGAGTGCCATCTAGGTTGAAGTATACACCTTTGTCTGCAAATAAGTGATGCTGGTAAAACCTAGACTTGTCGAACTATTGTTAGGGGGATTGATCTTTTTCTTCGTAGAGTAATTGTAATTGAAGTGTTTGCCGTAATAGTGTTTTCTATAGATGTGTCGTTATAAATAAATACCTTTATATCTTTACACTGAAGCCTTGTTGCGTGTTTGCTTGTCTTACTGTGAAGAATTGCCCTATGTTGTATACTCCACATACTGTCTAACTCTTCTTGAGGGAAGTCTGACTGCTCAGCCACAGCTACCAAGTGAATCTGTGTGGTACAGACGGCTACCAAGTGGGTTTACTGCCAAACACCTGTAGTCGTAAATCTTTTGCAGTGGTCCCAGAGGGAACTGCACAGGTTTCCGCCTAACACCCACCCAAACCTATCCTTAATAGCAGCCCCTACAAACCCTCTACCCGTGGTGATAATTCTGGTGCCTGCAGCGCTAACCCTTCCTCCTCCTCCTCAACGGTGTCCCACACTCCTTTCTGCGTCCCTGTCTGACCTCACTGTTTTATACCCTACACTCTCTGCTCCTCTATCACCACCATCCCCCTTCTTAATGTGTGCATCATTTATCACTGTACTATCCAATCTAAACAAAGTGTCTACGGCCCTCCACAGACCACACCCCAGTTTACTCTCTCCCTCCCATGTTGCCCTCAGTCGGGCAAATTCTGCTTGTGTTACTTCCAGAGCCTCACCTACCTCCTTTTGTGACTTGCTCTCTGGGGCGGGATTGTGCCAGGTGTCAATTGAAAGGGGGTTGGGACAGTGGCGGGTGCGGGCACATATGTTAGGTTTGTGTATCTCATGTCTGGACAGGCGTTGAGTGGGTAGAGCTCCCTAGATGAGGGTTGTGGTTGTGGCACTTCCTCTGGCGCTGTTACATATGCTACCCCCCGGACGGCACCTTCATTGTTCTGAGGCTTACACCCGTCTGAATCCTCCACGTCCTCTGACATTTTCCACAACTCTAGGACCTCGTTCCACTTCTGGAGTTTTTTGCCTTTGTATTTGGCAGCTAGAAATGTACTTGTGTGTTCAAATATCCCTTTTGTTGTGGGTGACCTGCTCTGGCCGGGGCATCCCCTCTTGTGTCGCTACCACCCACTGTCTGTGCTATTTTTCTGTCTTGTCATTATACAATGGCATTGCGCTATACATATACTCCAATGGAGAACCCCCCTCCTATATTGGCAGTCCTCACGATCAAAAACAATGTTATAGTTATGCGCTGCACACAGTTTCATCACAAATGTCACTACCAGTTTGCTGTCCCACCTCCCAGTCACTCCTTTGTCCGCGCACCCACCCCTGCACACACACTCTCACATGGCACACTCCTGACACCCACACTATCCTCACAGGCCCACTCTTGGCCTCCACATCCTACACACTAATGTAATAAACTAAAATAATAATCCAAAATAACAACCATTACTTTTTTCCCCCTTTCCTCCACCAGAAATACATTGGGCAAGGAAGCCGAGCTCACTAATTATAAGGAGCTCCTACTCTTATCTCCTTATCACAATGAAAAAATATGGCACCCCCTTCTCTCCTCACTCGGAAGGGCTCCCACACTCATATTTACTCTGTGTTATCCTGTTAATAATAGTAATAAAAAAGAACACAAACCTGCTGTGTGGCCTATTACACTCCCCTTTCAGTCATGCATACCCACTCCCTCATCCACTCCGACCATCGTTGTTATCCCTTGCAAGGAGTGTACTCACATCTGCATGTTTACACAAGCTCCACCGTCACAGGGTCCCAATAATGGCCTGCACCCTCCTAGGTGCTGCTCCCCGCGCCAAAGAGCAAAAAAATGGCTCCTGCACACCTCTGTGGGTTGCACACTTGGGACTGGTCGCTGCAGGAGGGCGCAGCCCCTCCAGAGATGCGGCCTGGAAGCCTCCGTCATCTCGGGGGTCGCTGGGATCATGTCAGGGTCACCAAAAATTTAGGGAAGCCCCTCAACGCTTATACCAGAAAAAATGCAACCCGCTAGGGAAAAGGGCCCAGCCTAGCTCTTGCGAGTGGAACAAAGTTTTATTTCTACAAAAATGCACCAGCAAAGAGCTCTGCTGTTGCTGAAGGTTCTGCCCAAAATCAGGATATGCAGCACTTTAAAAGGCATGCAGCATCATCAATGACGTAATCACATACCATGCAAACCCGCGTGGCTGGTTTTAGAGACCCTATACATTGGCTACCTGCTCCATATGGGGATGCCAGGCCATTGTTCCCAGCCTCTTCTGCCAATCTTCTCCCACGTGGGCTCTTCCACCCTCTTCATCGTCCATGATGGTGCAACTAATTGATCATTATGCAAAAGAAAAACAATAGGCTCTCTATCTTAAGGTGCAACTGGTATTGCAGGAAAGGGCCCAGAGGAGGTTTCGAGGTCGCCATAATTCACATGCTCCAACCCAGTTTGAGATTCGAGAACTGGGACTGACGGGGGTTGGAGGCCCGTGCCCTCCTTCTCGTGGGATCACATCATCCAAAGAGCTCTCAGCCCCCTCTCCCCCTCTCCTGTGGCCTTGAAGTGCGTATTCCTTCCAGGGTACGAATGCTGGCAACCTTTGAGACATGGAAGCTTTGAGTCTCTGCAGCTCTGCCCTCTCTCACGAGTGCCAAGGATGCACCCCATTTCTGCATGCGTGTGCTAGTTTTGCTGTTTGTGTCCTGAATGCGATACTGGCTGCAATTTCAATATGGCTGTGGTGATCTTGTGCACAATACTAGGCTTAAACTTGCAGAAATAGATGGTCTGTGTCGAAAGTGGGAAAGGTTCAATTTAAGGCTCTAGGATAAGATCCGTGCATAGTTGGACACTTCTTTCCAATAGAGAGAGCGTGTTTTCCAAATGAAACAGAGTAGATATGATGTTGATAAGGGCAGTTTTAAAGATTTGTATTTTTTGATGTGTTCTTGTCCTTTCTCCCCCTTTTTTTCTCCCCCCCCCCTTTGTCTCTCCCTTTCTCTTTTCAAGGTGATGTCGATTTGCTGTTAATTCATATGGTTTATGATCTTGTTGAATAATCTTGGATTGAACTATTTTGTTTCCTTTTATTAAAAACCAATAAATATATTTACAAAAAAAAGAAATCTGCAGAACCACTTTTTCCTGACCTTGTCACACCTGGAGGGTAAGAGAAATCTAAGCAGAATTTGGCCACTGCCTCATGAATGCAGACTGAACATTGAGGCAAAAATGTTGTTCCTGAAATTGATCTGTTCACAGAGAGGACAGGGTCTTCATTATTCAGGAGATACTCTTCTGATTATAACGCCTTTCCTCCACTTGCTCTGATCCGCAGGACATTAATGCAGTCCAAGGGATCATTGGACAATGATCATCATAGTCCCAGCCTGTGTGCCTTAGATTTAGTTTGGGGATCATCAGATTTGGCTTTTCTTCCTCTGATGGGCCTACCCCCAAATGAGAGCACTTCTAACTCATAAGGGACAGTTGCCTCACGCCTCGTCCCTCACCACAATTTCTGACCTCAAAAGCCTGCTTTCAGAAAAATAGTTTTTAGCTCCTGTGGCCATTTTGGAAAAGAAAAGTAAATGATTGATGGCAGCCAGGAAAAATTCCTCAAGTAAACTGTTCACGGGTAAATGGTGGTTTCTGTTACTGGCCACTTGATCAGAGCTTGAATCCGCTTCAAGCTTCAGTGCACAAAGTTATGATTTTCATGATGTTTCTAGTCACTGCTGATGTTGATTTTGATATGTGTAAGTATTATCTTTTGGCGATAGGTGCCTCCCTTAATAAAGAGTACAACCATTTTTCTTTTCTGAATGAGGGTATTTGGTGTCATTTTGAAGTTCTTCTTTGTTTGTATCCATCCATTTGAGAGCCTTAATCTAAATGGGATTCAAATTTGTTTTTAGAGCCACTCATGAACAAACCTTCTTAGTTACTTTAAAGTTAAAGGACATTTATACGGCGCACTATCACCACCGAATGGTCCCTGGTGCTCTGGCGAATCTGTAAAGCAAAGAGGGTGGAATGGGTTAGTAAGGATGAGCGGGAAAAAGAGCAAGAGAGCTGTGATGTGCTGTTGGCAACCTCCGTTCGGTTAACACCATTCGCTGAGCTTAGGTGTGCTTTTAGGTTGGTAGCCGTCATGTGTTGTTGTACGGGCCTGTGTGTGTTATGTTTTGTTGTTGCGATGTAGTGAAGTGCTTGTAGTTGTAGTGCTTTGGAGGTGTGGTTGTGTTTGTGTAGAGTTTGAGAAGTGTATGCAGAGGGGTGAGATTGTTTAGTGGGGTTGGTTGGTAGCATTGCTATTTAGAAGCGATGCATTCTAATCTTCTCAATCCTGTCTGGATGTGGTGCAATGCTAATCTTTACAATTCTATCTAGATGTAATGCAAGCTGACCGTCGTCAATTCTGTCTAGATGTGACGTGAGCTAATCTTTACAATTCTATCCGGGTGGGACGCAAGCTAGTATTACAGTTCTGTCTAGATGTGACGCAATGCTAATCTTCACAATTCTATCTAGATGTAATGCAAGCTGACCGTCGTCAATTCTGTCTAGATATGATGCAAGCTAGTATTACAATTTTGTCTAGATGTGACGCAATGCTAGTCTTCGCGATGCTGTCTAGATGTGACGCAATGCTAGTCTTCGCGATGCTGTCTAGATCTGACGCAATGATAATCTTCACCATTCTGTCTAGATATGACACAAGCTAAGCTTTACATTTCTATCTAGATGTGACGCAATGCTAATCTTTACAATGAAATCCACAACAGATTAGAAGAATGGGAGAGCTCCAACTCCTAGAAGAAACCTCTACTAATTTTACAAAGGGATAGGACAGTCCTCCAGACAGTGTTTTCTTTCTTGCCGATGGTTTCATTTGAGTCAGGAAATGTTCCTGCTGTTTTTCCATCCTAGTCCTTGTTCATCTTCAGAGGAAGAGGCTTTACACAATCTGGATATTTCAAGGGTGTTAAAGTTCTACATAGAGTAAATGAAATATTTTGAAAAACGGACCAGTTGTTTGTATTTCACGCTAGTCTTTCTCCTTGCAATAAAATGGCTAAGACCACTATTGCCAGGTGGCTTATCTCTTATATAACAAAAGCTTATGTATTGAGAAACCTGGCAGCGCCTCAAAGACTTTGGAGCCAGAGCTTGCTTTTTGTCAAAGTATGGTTTTGGCATTTATTTGGGCTTAAATATTTGAATGTAGTGCCATTCTCACTGTCGAAGAGACTGTTTAATTAAATATCAATTCAGTCCTCACTTTTTCCATAGTGCTGTTGGCTATATATTTGTGTTTTGGGCATTATACATTTGACAAGGGTAATGATGTAGTCACTGATGACATAATACACTGGTCAAAACATGTGTGATTGGCGACACTGCTGACCAGCGTTCAGCTTATCTTAACATTTGCACTGGTGCTAAAAAGTGCATTATCCAGGCATTTTTGCAAGAAAGAGTTTGTCATAATCCATATTATCTAGCCAAAGTTTGCACTAGGGCAAACATGTATCTGGCTGTTTTGTTGCACTATATTTGCTTGTTAGCATACCACAAAATGTGTCTGCTACATTTCTCTTCATGTTGCACAGCAATTATATGAAATTAACTACTTGATCGGGGAAGCCGCGAGCACCCAATCATGCTCCTTATTATCGGCCCTCTCGACTCCAAACATGCAAAGCTAAGTACATGCAAAGCTAGGTCCTATAAATGAAATGTTGGAGTCCAAAGAAATATAGCATGACAAGATGGGTAGTATTAGGTTTAAAACCAAATGAGTTGCTGTTTTAGCTATAGATGATCGAGTTTTAAAAACCCCATGTTCTCCAGCATGGGGTCTGGCATGGATTCACATGCTTATGAATATTCCCCGTCGTCAGGCTGGGAATCCTCGGTAAAGAAAAAAATAGTATCAGTTTTGTTTCTGATCTGTCTTTCGTAGTAGTAACCAATCACTGATCTCTGCGTCATACTGACCCCAGCCAATGACTGCCCTCTACCTAAGCCCCGCCTCTGGCAGCCATCTTCAGATTTTTACCGCACGTTCAAGTGTTGGGATCCTCGTGCTATTGCTCTCGAGCGTTAGTGCTATTTTTTTACGTTTTTTCTCAAAAACTTCGTTTTTTCGGTCAAAAAGAGCCTCAAGCTCCACCGACTCTCCATCCGATCAACGGGGACCCGTGTCGGATTCGTCTATGCCCCTCAATGGTGAAGATATCGTCGAGCTACGCTTTTGGAGGACTCCAGAAGTTTCTCAGGCCCATCTCGGACATGGCCCAAAAGAAGGGAAGCTCGACGCCCGGAAAGCTTTTCAGGGTCTGCCCTGGATGCCAGCTGCAGAATGTCTTTAAGGAGGAAGAACACTCCTTTTGTCTTTACTGCCTACATGAGGACAAGACGCACGTGGAGAAGGACTGTGCGTTTTGCGGCAACATGTCGGAAGGACCATGAAGGACCGCCATCAACGTCTCGCCAACTGGCTGGAAGGGAAGAGCCCGTCAGGCGAGAAGAAGAGGAAGAAATCCGAGCGGTCTTCTAAGACCTTTGAGGACGCCCCGGCGACGGGGGTCCAACAAAAGGCCAAGCACCGCGAGTCCGCTGGCTCCGGGAGCGCCGAGCGGTCGTGCTCTACGGGCGCCAGGCAGGGCGCATCCTCCCCAGCACCATCAACCACGAGCCAACGCTCTGATTCCGGTAAGAGGAAGGCCGAGCACCCGGCAAAGCTCCTGGAGAGGCCCTGGTCGAGCTCGAAGGCCCCATCGGAGGGGGAGCGAGGCAGTGTTCCCCCCCCCCAAGGAGAAGGCGGTGAGCGCACCTAGGGTGGTGAAAGCCTTAATCCATCCGGCCAAGGCCTCTATCGAGACAGTCGCGGCGGCCCTCGCTCAGCCTGTGGAGGCTACACCAGTGGTGGCGACCTCGGGGCTCAGAGTTTCCCTGCCGGAGGGAGTCCTCTTTTGTGCCCATCGAGAGGACCCTCGTGAAACCCACGGCGGAGAAGAAAAAGGGGGGCAGGAGGTCGTTGTGGATTCGGCCTCAACCTCTGAGGAAGAGCTGATCGAGGTCTTAAGCCACGGCGTTGGCGTGGAAGAAGACCAGCCCGTCGGGAGGGATCCTGACGCAGGAGACGACGATATCGTCGAGGGTGCCGACGGGGCCCCTGACCGCCCGTCGGACTCCCCTCTACCAGCGCTGCAAGACAACTCGGCGGCCATTTTGTTGGCTAAACAGTCCTTATGCTCAGAGATAAGGACGAGACTGCCGTTACCACCAGCGGAGGAACCACTCCCGTCGGGGGACCCTGAGCCACGCCCTTCTGGGAGCCCCCCCCTAAGATAAGAAGGATTCACCCTCCACCTCCTTTTTCAGCCGTCGCGCCCCGTTCAGCCCTCCTCCCCGTCCACGACTTGAGGGGATGATACGGGGACTGATACGGCCGCGACGGGTACGGACGACGAGGTTTACGACGAGGATCTGCCGTCGTCACCTCCCACCCGGGCTTCCCCACCCGACGAGATTGGATCGTTTCACTCCATGATCGCCAGGGCATCCGAGCTCTTCCAGCTCTGCCCTGAGGAGAAGAAGAAGGAAGGTTTCCTTTATCAACGGCGCGAGGCCAAGAGGAAGACGGTCCTCGCCGTGCCTCTACTGGACGATATTTGGGATGAGGGCCTCGCCCTCCTCAAGAACCCATCCACGACGCCGGCTAGAAGAGATCGGTACGAGAAGAAGTACCGGGTCCCGGACGCGGCCTCCTTGTGCCTCCGGGCACAGTCGACCCCGGACTCCGTCATCTCCGCGGCTGCCAGGAAGAAAGCGGGGGGGTGCGGCCTCCACGTTGACTTCCCCGCCGGACGGCGAGGGAAAGAAATTGGATACGATGGGGCGCAGGGTCATCTCGTCTGCAGCGACGACGATTAAGGTGGCCAACGCCTTGGCTATCGTAGCCCGATACGACAGGGAGCTGTGGTACAAACTGGCCCCCCTGCTGGACTTCCTACCGGACGACAAGCGGGCGGATGCCCTAGAGATCTTGCAGGAAGGTGAGGTGGCATCGGACCACGCCATCACGATTGCGACGGATATCGCTGACACTGGATTTTGCCAGTTGGGCAACGGCGTGTGCCTTAGGCGGCGTGGATGGCTCAAGGCTACTGACTTCCGTCAAGACGTGCAGACCAGAGTCTTGGACATGCCGTTCGATGGAAACAACCTGTTTGGGAAAACAGTGGACGATTCCATTCAAGCCATCAAAGCGGACACGGAGACGGCCCGGGCTCTCGGGGTTCTCCAGCAACGGCGGCCGCCCTTTCGGAGCGGCAGAGGCAAGGGCGCCTCCCAAGGTTCCGGCGGCGGGTTTTCCACCTACCGTCAAACGGCCCGTTCGTCGTCGCAGGAAGCTTACAGGGGACGAGGCAAGTCAGGCGGACCCCGCCGTCGTCGCCAAGGAGGTCAAGGTGGCAAAGCCTCGTCGAAGCAGGACTGAACCGGCCGTGGGGTCGGGCCCCCACCGAAGCACCCCGGTGGGAGGCCGGCTGGTGAGCTTCGTCAGGGTGTGGGAGTCCATCTCCACTGACCGTTGGGTGCTGACGCCCTAGCCCAGGGCCATGCGCTCGAGTTTCAAAGAAGGTGCCCGCGCGTCCCCCCTGTGGCCAGGAAAGAGCTTCACGTCCCTCAACTTCTCTTGGAGGTAAAGGCGATGCTCAGGAAGGGCGCCATCGAACTCGCCCCAAAGAGGCTTCGGGGCTCCGGAGTTTACTCAAGATACTTCCTCGTGAAGAAGAAGACGGGAGGATGGCGCCCCATCCTAGACCTACGACGACTGAACAAATTCATCAAGGCATAGAAGTTCCGGATCGTCACCCTCCAGCACGTCCTGGGTCAGCTGGAGGAGGGCGATTTCCTGTCGTCGTTTGATTTGGAGGATGCCTACTTCCATATTCCCATCCTAAAGGGGCACCGAAAGTTTCTCAGATTCGTGGTCCAAGGGCGTCACTATCAGTTCAGAGCCCTTCCCTTCGGACTACGGTCGGCACCCAGGGTGTTCACCAAGTGCCTCGCACCGGTGGCGGCGCAGCTGCGCAGAGAGGGGATCCACGTCTACCCCTACCTGGACGACTGGCTCATCCGAGCCAAGACGAGGGAGCTCGCCGTGGCTCACACGGCAAGGACCGTCCAACTTCTCATGGACCTGGGATTCTCCGTAAACTATGCCAAGTCCCACCTGGTGCCCGCGCAAGACGCACTGTTTCTGGTAGCGAAGCTCGACACAGTGTCCCTTCTGGCCTCCCCGTCGGAGGAAAGGACGAGGGCCATTCTGGGCAAGGTGCAGCGGATGCTGGTCGCGGACGCAGCCAAGGTGAGGTCCATCAAGTCCCTCCTCGGAATGATGTCTTCTTGCATCTACCTCATCCACCTGTGCAGGCTCCGGATGCGCCCGTTGCAGGAGTTCCTGGACGCGCGCTGGATCCAGACGACGGGCAGCTTCGAGGAGAGGATCACACTCGACGAGAGTTTCCGACGAGCGATCCGGTGGTGGGGCACCCGCGCGCATCTGACGGCGGGCATGGACTTCCAGACCCCCGGCCACCAGGAGACAGTGACCACGGATGCCTCCCTGGAAGGGTGGGGAGCGCACACCGAAAATCTGCACGCGAGAGGCCTTTGGCTCCCGACGGAGAAGTCCCTCCATATCAACGTCCTGGAGCTCCGTGCAGTGTTTTGGGCCCTCAGGTCCTTCCTTCCATCCCTCAAGGGCAAGGTGGTGAGGATCTTCACCGACAACACTACCACCATGTTTTACATCAGGAAACAGGGCGGAACCAGGTCCCCAGCCCTGTCCAAGGAGGCGCAGGACCTGTGGCATTGGGCCGTCGCCCAAAGGATGTTTCTGGTGCCGTTTCATCTGGCAGGGATAAAAAACACCATCGCCGACTCACTCAGCAGGGAGCTGCGCTCGTGCCACGAGTGGGAACTATGACAGGATCTAGTGGGCCGCCTCTTCCGACGGTGGGGCACACCCCAGATCGATCTGTTCGCGACGGCGACGAACTCCAAGTGCCGGAGGTTCGCCAGCAGGTTCCCCCAGCCGAGGAGCATGGGCGATGCTTTCTCGTTCCCCTGGGAGGGCCTGTTCCTATACGCGTTCCCTCCATTGCCATTGCTGATCCGGCTCATCAACCAGCTCAAGAGGTCACGGTGCAGGATAATCCTCGTCGCACCTGCGTGGCCGAGGCAGATATGGTTCCCGGACCTTCTGGACTTGTCCCCGTCAATCAAGCTGCCAGTGGTCGCGGATCTGCTCTCCAGGGAAGGAGGCGCCATCCTCCATCACGACCCGAAGTCGCTGAACTTGCAGGCCTGGCTCCTGCAGCGTTAGAGTGTGGAGGATACGACATACCGGCCGACTGCAGAGAGGTTCTTGCAAAGGCCAGGGCGTCCTCGACTCTTAAATGCTATGGACACAAATGGAAGAGGTTCTCTGTCTGGTGCCACGCACAGAAGATTAACCCTCTACGGATTACGGCTCCCCAAGTACTGCCGTACCTACTGACGCTGGCCAAAGCTGGACTGGCACATGCATCCATCAAGATTCATCTTGCTGCGATCTCCCGATACACCAGAACCACGGGGCGGCCGTCCTTGTGGTCTCATCGTCTGGTGAAAGAGTTCATGAAGGGACTGTTCAGATCGTTCCCGCCGGTGAAGGCCGGCGTGGGAGCTCAACGTGGTGCTGACCAAGCTCATGGGACCTCCGTTCGAGCCTCTGCACTCGGCCCCGTTGAAGTTCTTGTCGTGGAAAACAGCGTTTCTTGTGGCCATCAACTCCGCACGACGGGTGGGAGAGATCCAGGCCCTTTCCTGCAAGGCCCCGTACTTGACTTTTCACGACACGAGGGTAGTGCTCAGGACGCACCCCTCCTTCATGCCCAAGGTGCCGTCGGACTTCCACCTCAACGGACCCTTGGTGTTGCCTGTTTTCTTCCCGTCGCCTTCGTCGCCGGCTGAGAGGACTTTGCACTCGCTGGATGTGGCTAGAGCGCTGAAGTTCTACGTGGACCGCACGAAGTGTTTTCGGAAGACGTCACAACTCTTTGTGAACTTTGGACCTGTCAATCAGGGGAAGGCTCTCTCGAAGGCTTCCATTTCCAGATGGCTCTCCGGCTGTATCATGTACTGTCATCGGTTGGCAAACCGACCGCTGCCTGGCCGTCCGAGAGCCCATTCCACCAGAGCGATCGCAGCTACCACGGCGTTCCTTTCTGGTGTGCCCCTGCTGGACATCTGCAGGGCTGCTACGTGGAGGTCGACGCACACCTTCACGAAATTCTACTGCGTCGATCGGGATTCCAGGGAGGAGTCCAGGGTCGGCCAAGCAGTGCTGCGCAACCTGTTCGCCTAAGGTGAGCCTGGTGAGGAGGTAAGGTGCTTAATGTTGAGTTTGATGTAATGCTTAATGTTGAGCCTTTGCCACCTCCCATGGTTGTGCATGTGTGTACTGCTACGTATTCTTTATTCATGAGCATGTGAATTCATGCCAGACCCCATGCTGGAGAAGGAACAAGTTACTTACCTGTAACTGTTGTTCTCCAGCATGGGTCTGGCATGGATTCACATGCGAACCCTCCCGCCTACCCCTCTGCGGCTCTTCACTTGGTCATACTACCACTTCACGTGCTTCCAAATCTGAAGATGGCTGCCAGAGGCGGGGCTTAGGTAGAGGGCAGTCATTGGCTGTGGTCAGTATGACGCAGAGATCAGTGATTGGTTACTACTACAAAAGACAGATCAGAAACGAAACTGATACTGTTTTTTTCTTTACCGAGGATTCCCAGCCTGACGACGGGGAATATTCATGAGCATGTGAATCCATGCCAGACCCATGCTGGAGAACAACAGTTACAGGTAAGTAACTTGTTCCATCTGTTACAATCCCTCCTCCCAAAAAAATACATGGTCATAAGATTAAGTGTGGATGAATTGAATGTTATTTCTTTTTGACGTCACACCAGACCACTTAAATAACATCTTGGGATTCAATGAAATAAGGAATGATGACATGGATATTATAAGGTTTACATTATGAGTTGTTGCCTTAGTTCTAGGTGATATTCCAGTCTGGGAGGCTGCGAGATTTAAAGTTCATGACATGTCACTAGAATATCTCCCACTTAAAACATAGTGCCATCAGATTTTATTAATTTTACACTCTTACAATTGATTGCTTTTAGAATTTGAACATATTGAATGCTATTTTGATGTATGAACTCAAATTGAATGAATTGATAAGTAACAATGACATGTGATGATGCTCTTTTATGGTTCAAAAACTGAATAAAAGATTTTAAAAGTGAAAAAGTAAATCAAACCGCCTACTCCAATTTTCCCCCCCACACCCCCCTGTGAAAACATTTTGAGACACTGATTGGGGCTCAACCTGTTTACTAAATTATCTATTATAAGAGCAGCAAAATTGGTGCTAAATTAATTTGCTCCACTTTTTTTGCACTAGTGCAAATCTTTGATAATCTGGCCCCTGGTGTCAAACACCCACCTAAAATGTTAGCACATATAACATGCTTAGCACATATAAGCGTGGTCCATATGCAGGGTTTAGTTCAACAGGCTGTGTGATTCGCTTTTCTTCATGCTCTTGTATAATTAATGGGTCTAAATTAAAATGACTTCCACTATTTCTGCTGCATATTGTATTTGATCATTGGTGGACCACTACTTTGCCACCTATTAGGGTGCCTTTGCCCAATAGATGGGACTTGAATGTCTTAACCCCTTAACCGCTGGGCTTTAATCAAGTCTATGCAAAAAGTATGAGCATATTCGTCCTTAGAATTTAAGGGGTTAAATACTAGTACCTGTCTAGGGTGGTGTGGCAGCCTTTCAGCCAATCGGAAGGCTCAGAACAGGCTTTTTACCACATGGCAAAACCCCTGCTCTGAGCCTCCTCGGAGCCGGAGGCCTCCATCAACCCACACGGGAATGTGTAAGTGCGCCCCATCCCCTCCTTTCATCCTCTTACCCCACTTAACTTGCGCTCCTCCATACATCGTAGGCTCCAGGAACACTGTGTATTAAAGGGGCATCACCTTTCTCAAAATGGCTGCCATGAAAAGTGAGAAGGGACTACATGTAGTTTTTCCTCAAGTTGAGAAACAGCATACACGCTGTTTTGCAACTTGAGAAAAAACACTATTAGTACCCTGGTACAACATGCCTGGGGTACTAACAGCAATATAACCCTCACATTGGGGAGGAGGCATTACCTGTCGGGTAAGGCATCTGGGTTAACATTAAAGCCCTCCCTTCGCTCTGGCTTCTAACTTATGCCCCAGGGCCTTACCTGACTCCTAATTCGCCCCGGCTAGGGTTATATTGCTTAATTACCTCTGAAGTAATGCACATCACATCTACTGGGACCCATTCTCCCTGTTAGCGATGCCTGCAGTTGTGAAAGTATGAAACTAATAATGTTCTTCTCCTTTTATTTCTTTAGGTGATCGATACTACACACAAATCCAACAACAGTGAAAGTTAAATTCTCTGCACTATTAAAGTGCAAAGCGTCATTGAAACAATCTGCAATTTACTAACATCTTAGAAGGATAAAAGTTTGTGTGCCAGTTGTCTTTTCAGATGATCAGGAACTGGCATTGAGAAAGCTATGGAATACACAATGGGTTTCCTCCAATACATTCGTGGTAGAATCCAGAACAACAGAGCTGCTATAAATACCTAGCATTACAGACTAATAGCAACATTGTTTGCTAACGATAGCAACAGTGTTTGTTGTGCAAAAAGAGATGCCTTTTGGTTTTGCCCGTTATTCCAGAGAGAACAAATGTGTAAGAGACCAAATGTGAGTGCTAGTTCATATTATGAATGTAAGTCTAGTTTGTGTAAAGGATTTTGTGAAACACTTGTAAATGTACAGAGAATCCATGCAGTAAATATTTTTAAAGATTCAGTCGGAAGAAAAATCCTGTCACCAGAAATGACCTACAGATTAGGAAACTCGTATGCACTTGCAATTTGAAAAACAAGGTCCAGTAAAAGGAATCTTCTTATTAAGCACCTGACAAAATAAACTGTCAAGAAACCTTAAACCAATGCACAGGATGTGTGAAAAGGTGCTTTCTAATGTGTATACTAATGGCCCATGTCTGAACATAAGTGAAAAACCTCATCAGTGCACTGAATGTGGGAAAGGTTTTGCAGCAGAGAGAGCTCTTATTTCTCACCAGAGAAGGCATACAGGTGAGAAACCTTATCAGTGCATTGAATGTGGGAGAAGTTTCAGTCACAATACAAGTCTCATTTACCATCAGTTCTCACATACAGGTGAGAAACCTCATAAGTGTGCTGAATGTGGGAAGAGCTTTTCTTTGAAAGGAACTCTTATTTCCCACCAGAGAACACATACAGGTGAGAAACCTTATCAGTGCACTGAATGTGGGAAAGCATTTTCTGTGAAGAGAGATCTTACATATCACCAGAGAACACATACAGGTGAGAAACCTTATAAGTGCACAGAATGTGGGAAAGAATTTTCTGTCAAGAGAAATCTTACTTATCACCAAAGAATGCATATAGGTGAAAAACCTCATCAGTGTACTGAATGTGGTAAAAGCTTCCTTTTGAAGCGTCATCTTATTGTCCACCACAGAACACATACAGGTGAGAAACCTTACCAGTGCACTGAATGTGGGAAAGGGTTTGTTTCGAAGGGCCAGCTTTGTCTTCACCAGAGAATGCATACAGGTGAGAAACCTTATCCATGTTCTGAATGTGGGAAAACATTTGCTAAGAAAGGACATCTTGGTAAACACCAGAGATTGCACACAGGTGAGAAACCACATAACTGCAGTGAATGTGGTAGAGGGTTTGCCCAGAAGGACCAGCTTATTTACCACCAGAGAACACATACAGGCGAGAAACCGTATCAGTGCACTGAATGTGGGAAAGAATTTACTAAGAAGGTACATCTTACTTACCACCAGAGAACACATACAGGTGAGAAACCCCATACGTGTTCTGAATGTGGACGAGGATTTTCTCAGAAGGGCAGGCTCATTAACCACCAGCGAACACATACAGGTGAAAAACCCTACCAGTGCACTGAATGTGGGAAGGAATTTGCTACGAGAGCAAATCTTACTTCCCATCAGAGAATGCATACAGGTGACAAACCCCATAAGTGCACTGAATGTGGGAGAGGGTTTGGTCAGAAGGGACAGCTTATACACCACCAGAGAACACATACAGGTGAGAAACCTTATCAGTGCACTGAATGTGGGAAAGAATTTTCTGTGAATAGAGATCTTACTTATCACCAGAGAATGCATACAGGTGAAAAACCTCATATGTGCACTGAATGTGGGAGAGGGTTTGATCAGAAGGGCCAGCTTATTCACCACCAGAGAACACATACAGGTGAGAAACCTTATTGGTGCACTGAATGTGGGAAAGCATTTTCTATGAAGGGAAGTCTTATATCTCACCAGAGAATGCATACAGGAGAAAAACCTCATAAGTGCACTGAATGTGGTAAGAGTTTCCTTTTGAAGGGAGATCTTAATCGCCACCAGAGAACACACAGGTGAGAAACCGTAGTGCAAATAATGTGGAAAGTGAAGGGAGAAAGTTTTTTTTTTCTTTACATCTCCAGTTCAAACTGCAGAATGATCATATGCAGGAAAAATAATTTCATTGTTTTTAAATAACGGGGGAAAGCCCCTCCGCATTTGACATATAAGTATGACACTAATACCACTTTTATTTGTCTTTTAGTCTGTATTTTTTGTCTATGTAATTGTATTGTTTTTCATTTCTCATGATGTGCTTGTATGTGATATTTTTGTTTTGCTTAGCCCTGAGGACAGACATAGTCTGAAATGCATTGACTACATCGGACCTTGGTGTCCACACGGCCTCATATTTTGGATTAAAAATAACTGCTAGCCATATTGAGATGGACCAGATTATTTAAGCAATATGCTAATTGGAATAAATTGCTGTTTGAATGAATGATTTAAAATACATTTGGGCAGTTCATTTTATAGAGAGTTAGTACCCGTGCTTCGCACAGTAATTCCTACTAAAGAAAGAAATTGGACTGTCTACACCATGATACCTATCCACATGTCAATTTTCAGGTTTGTTGCGTGTTGGGAAGTATGCTGAACATTTCGAATAGACACACACAAATCCACAACTTTGCCATATATATATATATATATATATATATATATATATATATATATATATATATATATATATATATATATATATATATATATATATATGTTCACTGGAAAAACTTTAAGGGGGCGTTATGGTTACAAGTAAAACTGAAACCCCCCTGAAATTCGCTAGTTACGGTAAGCTAAGCAACCATAACTCGCACCACCACCGTGCACTGCTAAGACTAACACCCAGGACATGAAAGATGACATCACAAATGTCATGGATGACATCACTGATGACATCCCATATTAAATGAATAAACAAGCAATGTCATTTTTGATGTCCTGGGTGTTTGTGTTCAAAGAAAATGTGCCCTGGCTGGGCACTTTTTCTTTGTATTCTGTTGATATTACCCGGCCCCTGCCAGAGTTGGGGTTGCCCTCAAGTATATATCTTGTTCCCACAGCTGTCTGGCTGGTTTAGGGCTATAATATGTGCACTGATCGTAACTTTATGATCAATACTGGTACACATAGTTAGTTTACATTTCTTTTGTAGAAGGCACTGAGTGAAAGTTGGGCTTTCCAACAGGAGGCACTTTAGACTCCTATTCTCTTCTCTCTTTCGTCGACCCACCATATCCCCACATAGTATGACAGAGAATGCTACGCTGCACTACAGTGAAGCACGCATTTCAGACATCATAAGAAGCCCCTCTATCTTTGATCTAGGGTGTACAGGCTCACATAATTGAGCCTTTTCCTCCTCGGATGAATCACTTAAACTTAAGAAGAAGGGTTTTTTAACAGAATTACACTGCCACTTTCTTAGAGAATATCTGAAATCTAATATCCTGGCTGGTCTGGTGGTACATAATAAATCATGCCTCTTTCTAGAGGATGAGACTTATAAAAAACAACTTTAGTTACATAGCCACTAAGTGCAGCAGGGATCTAATGATACGGACTATCTCAACCGCCCAACTTATTGGAGCAACCCTACAGGAGTTCCTCAACATAGAGGTGGCTACATTTCGCAGCAACACGGCCATAACCAATGCTGAAGACAAACTAAGAGAAGTTTTAGCAGCAATTTGAGGATTTGAAATCCAATATATTGACTAGGAAAACCAAAAAACTGAACAAGGATATACAGGATTTTAAATCTGAAATAATGTATCCATAGCTAGCTGCCAACTTCTTGGAAAACAAGAACTTACAGAAAACACAATACACCTCTAATAGTTGAAGGGGAGGAGAAAAGATGCGTAACTTCTTCAGACACAAGTAGCGACTCAACAGGAGATGATCCCTATGACTATGGCTATGAACAGTTCCAACGCGTACGATGACAGAGACCTTTTTTAGGCAGAGGCTATCCCGAGACCGCACATGGGACACGTTATACCCAGATTTCACTGCCTAGTACAGCAGGAGAAGACAAGGACCCCGGAGGCGTGCATACAACAGATAGGCGACAGGTGGGCAAAAACACTTGATAATGATCCCAAAGGGGGAATGCCAGTATTGAACCTTTCAGGCATGACTTTCACACAAATACAACTCCATGTTCTCTCAAAATGATTATCCTTTGTCCCCACCAATCAGACAGATCGGTTTACATCCGAGCTTGAGATAAAAAAATTCTTTAGGAAACTGAGACTACAATGCTTTTTCCAAGACCATGACCCTGGTGAAGGTACAGAGGCCACTGGGTTATTTATTCCTTCAATCTTTACACCATTGGATAATCAAATTCCAAAGGAACGTATCCTTTTTGAAAAATGCGTCGCAGGGGACCTTATAAGACTCGGCTCTCAAAAACAGAATGTGAGACACAATTTATCCAATGCAGAGAGGGAAGCACTACACACCTTATAAGCAGACAGCAGATTAACAATCAAATCGGCTAATAAATGTGGGGGGAATAGAGGTTTTCAATAAATGCCCATTACCATGATATGGTCTCTGAACTAATAAATGGTAACAAGAGCTAATGCACCCTCAGAAGAGATCCCTCGCCAGAAATTAGACCATACATTTTGGAAGCAACTCAATTTGGAGTCGATGGGGTTGGATTTGTAAGAAGGAATTGGAGTACTTGAATTACTCAGAACACCAAGCTTCTATGCCCTCCCCAAAATGCATAAAGGTGCAACCAAACCACCCGCCATAGTGTCAGGCTGTTGCTCGATCCTGGAGCCGTTGTGCAAATGTATTGATCTTTCTTTGCAACCGCTTAGTAAAGCTACACCTACGTACATCAAAGACACCATGGCGACTATTAAGACGTTTGAGGGTTTGCAATACGATGACCGTACTAAATTCTTGGTGACCATGGACATAAAATCTCTATACACTAACATCCCACAAGATCAGGCAATAGAAAAAATTAGAGACTACTAACACACGCCAAGAGAACAAAGAGTCCCATGTGAATTCATCTTAAACCTTATGAGCATAGCTCTTAAAATCTTTTTCCAATATGCCAATCAGTTTTATTTGCAATTTGGGACAGTGATGGGAGCTGCTTTTGCGCCCTGTTTAGTTATCCTGTTCATGGCAGCCTTTGAAGAGGAATTTGTACTCGCAGAGAACAATACTTTTAAACCACAAATTGCAAACTGATTCAGATATATCGATGACATTATTTTCATCTGGACAGGGACAGATGGGTCCCTCTATAATTTCCTAGATTGGCTAAATGGATGTCATCCGACTATCAAGTTCACCATGGAGTTTGACAGTCACACAATAAACTTCCTAGACTTAGTAATAAAATCAGAAGGAGGACAATTGAGTTGTTCATTGTATAACGCCACACTTCATTTCTCGAGTTTTTACCTGAGAGATCTCAAAGAAATCTGTAATTTGTGCAATTTCTCTGATTGCGTAGGAATTGCACCTCATTGTAGGACTATTGGGAACCTGCAGAAATTCTAAGTACCAAACTTAAGGGAAACCTTAAGGGACAGGGTTATCCCAAGAAACTTGTCTCCCCCTCTCTTAAACTAGCTCTATTTTCTCCAAGAGAAAGCCTACTAGTGCCCGCAATCCAGGAACTGATGGACCCAAGACTCACCTGTGTCACTACATACAATACTAACTCTTATGACATTAAGAAATGGATCCATAAATGCGGGCCCATGGTGAGGTCATGCCTTCCGGAGACACCACTACCCCTATTCGAATGGATTGTGTCCTCTCATGTATGCCTTATCTTTTGATGTTACCAATATCCAGCTTTGCTGCTTCAGCAAATCTTTTCAGCAGGGCGCGCTGTGCGTTCATGCCTGTTGACTCGATGTCGACGTCACCAAAGGTATATATAGCATGCGCAGCTTCCGTTGGTTTCAGTTCTGTTTTTTCACGCTTGCGCTTCGATTACGGTTTGCTTCGTTCCTTGTGAGGAAAATCTTCAAGTAAATTCTAGAGTCAATTCTTAAAATCTTAGTAATTTCGAGAGATGGCTTCATCATCAGCGTCTTCCACTCCCAGGTCGGGTTTCAAGAAATGGTGTGACTGCATTGCGAAGATGTCCATTACAGACCCCCATAGGAAAATGCTCTGGTGTCTGGGTACGACTCATCCGTCATCAGAGTGTGAGGACTGCCTGTCCATGACTTTGAAAGCCCGGAGAGAGCACAGAGGGAAGCTTGTTGCAGGTAGGATCCATAAATCCCCTTCGACTCTGTCAAAAAAACAAACAACTTTGGACGAGCCAAGAACTGTTTCTCCTCACCGTAAGAATAAATGAACCCGATCGTGTAGCGGCTCCAAGCACTTGTCATCGTCTAGACCTGGAAAGAAACGTCACCATAGATTGCCATCTTCCTCGTCTTCCAGTTCCTCTCCAGAACGGATCATTTTGCCCACTAAATCTGCCGCACCAGCCCAGTGGGAAGCGTTTAGGCTTAAGATGTTGAAGGTTTTCGAGAAGGCGGCATTCAGGCCTCCTGAAAAGCCATGCTCTGGTCGAAAGACCACATGAGCAGAAAAGCTGTGCGTCTTCGGACCCGGTGGGCAAAACTCCTCGAGAGCGATCCAAGGATCCCTCGGGTCGGGGAAAAGTCCCTCTGAGAACTGAGTCGTGGACGTGGAAAGATTCAGCGACACCATCAGTGCCGCACATTTCTGAAAAACCATCTACGCTTTGAGCTCCTCTACGTCACAGGTGCTGAAGCCTTTAAAGACGTCGACAGTCTTGACAATTGTGGCTCATTTTGACCACAAATATTATGACTACATCCACTACAATGGAGAAAACATATGCCCCTTTGCCTAGGGCTAAGTATTTTGAGTCTCTCTATATTTATGGGGATGCAGAAGAATCCTCAGATGAATCTAGGCCTGTTGGTCTCCAGTATTGTACGCCTTCAGTCCCTGAAGATTTAATTTCAGAGGATTCCAGAATACAACATTTGCAAGAATGCCTGCATGATGCCATTGGCTTAGATACATCACCAGAGGTTGAGGTTGAGTTTAGCAGGGCAGACCCCGGTGACCATGCAGAAGTTACATGTAGACAATTGATGTCAAGAGTTATGGTATATATGGGGTGCTCTAGACCGACTCCAGTCTTTGAGTAAGACGACTTAACCGACATTTTGGACAGGGGCCCCAAGAGGACCCAATTGTACCATTCCATCAAGCCTTGCAAAGGCGTGTGGCTACTAACTGGGAGGCTGCCGGAGGTTATTCCGTCTGTCAACAAGAAGTTGACTTTTACTTGTTAAAACACCCAACACCAGAGAGTCTGGTGGTTCAAACTGCCACCTCAACCAGTTGACATAATGCCTACCGTACAATCCCTCCGGATAGGGATAAGTGTTACAACACCCTAGCCAAAAATGTTTTTTTCGGCTGGAAGTATGGCCTTGAAATTGGCTAATGCCACCTGCACGTTGGCAAGGTTTACTCACACCCTTTGGGAGGGCATTTCCGTGGTGGCAGACCATATCCCCGAAGGGGAATAGCGAGACAGGTTTTTGAACATTGTCAAGGATGGGAAAGAAGCGATGTGCGAATCCCTACAGACTGGTCTCGACTCGGCTCACAGTATCAGCAGAGCTATAGTGGCGAGTAATGCGCAGGTTTGACTGGTTGAGAAAGTCAGGATTTGCCCCAGACGTACACGACAGACTTCTCAATATGCCCTTTGATGGCAATCATTTATTCAGAGGCAAGGCTGATGAGAGTTTGGCGAAACTGCAAACTTCTAAGGCAGCAGCCAAATCACTTGGTGCTGCAGTCAGACAACCTGCAAGCTGCACCACGGGTACACCCTGGAGGTTTAGGTCTTTTCGTCACTACTCCACATTTGAAAGGGGCAGAGGACAGCCAGCTCAAAGAGGCCAAAGGTGATTCCCCCGCGGTGGACGGGGATGAAGTACTAAGACCGCAACAGCAGTGGCTGCCTTACCTTCAATCACTGCGTCAGCTGCGCCAAACCCTCTCTGAGGACTTGGTTCAGAAGACTGCAGTGGGAGGCAGACTGTCACAGTATCTGATAGAATGGCAGGCTATTACTTCAGATGCGTGGGTATTGGAAACAGTTGCCCAGGGTTACTGCCTTCCTTTTCTGCAACAGCCTCAGCCATCCACCGGGGAAAAGGTCCAGATCCTTATGCAGGAGATACTAACCCTGCTAGAGAAAGGTGCTATAGGACCAGTACCTGTAGCGGAGAGGAACAAGGGTTGGTACTCCCTGTACTTTCTAATCCCTAAGAAGGACGTAGGATCGAGACCCATCTTGGACTTATGAGACTTGAACAAGTTCCTCAGGAAGGACAAGTTCAAGATGGTAACCCTTTCTTAGATCCTTCAGGCCCTCCAGCTTCAGGATTAGGTGGTATCATTGGACCTTCAGGATTCTTACTTTCATGTGCTGATCCATCACAAGTACAAACAGTACCTGAAGTGCGCTATTGGCGGTTCTCATTGTCAGTTTCGAGTTCTGCCATTCGGGCTGACCTCTGCCCTGAGGGTGTTCCCCAAACTGAGGCGGTTGTGGCAGCAAGTCTCAGGAGAGGGCGAATTCACATTTACCCCTGCCTAGACGATTGGCTGATCAGGGCCAATTTCCCCAGCACAGGCCTTGGGACATCTCAGCTATACCTGTAACTCCCTTCACAGACTGGGTTTCTCCCTCAACTTCAAGAAGTCCCACATGATTCCATCACAAAGACTTCAATTCATTGGAGCAGTCCTGGATGCATCCCTGGGAAAAGCCTCGGCACCAGTGGTGAGGGCTCAAGACATTCTGCAGATGGTGACCAAATTCCAAAATGCCCAGCATCTACCGGCCTTCGATTTTCTGAGGTTGCTCGGCCTCATGGCATCCTGCATTTTTCTGGTGCCAGAGGCTCCCCTGAAAATGAGATCTCTCCAGTGGGCTCTCGGGACTCAATGGGCCTCATTACAACCCAGGCGTTAAGGGGTTAACGGCACCGTAAAAGGTGTCGGCGCCGTTAAACCCTTAATGCCTGATTACGCGGTCCCTTTGCACGTTGCACTTTAATGCCTGCTTTTAGCAGGCGTTAAAAAACCAACCCGCAAAGGGTCCTAGGAGCTAATTACGGCACCGTAATTTACGGTGCCATAATTAGCGACTTCCCCATTCCCATTGAGCCTTATGGGGCAAAAATGGAAATGGGGAAGGGCCATGGCGGCATGGGGAATTACCGTCCCGCCAACCTGGGAATGGGGTGGTAATTCCCCATTCCGCTATGGCGGAGTCGGTAAGTTACCGGCACGGACCATGGTGCTAAAAGCACCATGGTCCAACGCCTGGGTCGTAATGAGGCCCAATGATCCCAATTCGCAGGAAGGATGCCGGACCTCCTACAAATCTCAAGCAGACCCTCACAGGACCTTTGGTGGTGGACCTGTCAGGAGAACATCTTGAAAGGAGAACCTTTTTGGCAACCATGGCCAGCGATAACAGTAGTGATGGACACCTCACTCACAGGGTGGGGAGCCCACACCAACGATCTATCGGCGGTCGTTGTTCTCCATCGGAGACCAAACTACATATCAACCTTTTGGAGCCGAGGGCAATCAGACTAGCGCTGAAGGCCTTTCTGCCATCTGTATGTGGAAAGAATGTCCTGATAATGACAGACAACCGTGTGGCCATGTACTACCTCAACAAGAGAGGAGGTGTAGGGTCACTACCACTGTGCTGAGAGGCAATGCAGCTCTGGTTCTGGGCAATAAAAGAAGCAATATCTCTGTCAGCAGTTCACCTAGCCAGAGAGCGCAACACGATGTTGGACGCTCTGATCAGGCAGAGCACAGTCTCCCATGAGTGGGAATTATCTCAGGAATCCTTCAAGAGATCTTCACCCTTTTGGCGAACCCCTCAAGTGGATCTGTTTGTGACCCATGTGAACTGTTCTGCTCAAGGGAATTTCCCCCAAGAGGAGCTTCAGGAGACGTGTTTGTGGTGGACTGGGAATTTACACTCCTGTACGCGTTTCCTCCAGTCCCGGTCGTCCTCACATACTCAGCAGGTTTAGAAAGTTCAGGAAATCCATGATCCCAGTTGCTCCGGATTGGGCCAGGAGGACATGGTACCCGGTGTTAGGGAGAATTCTCTCTTTAGGCTGAATTTCCTAACCTAGTGAGTCCCCCAGCAGCTTTTCTGGATTTCTGGAGTTTTTTTTTTTCTCCTGCCAAGAGTGAGACTCTTTTTCTCCCACTCTTGGACATGATTTATGGTGTTCCTTTGACTGTTAATGTGTTTTATGGGCTATCGGGTCCTTTACTCCATAGGGTCTCATGTGTTTTTACTATGTGTGTTACACAGCACCCTCCGTGCAGTAACACAGGGATGTCATAGTGACACCCACCATAGACTCCATACCCTGGGACTGACTACTGTCTCCCAGGGCATGTAAAGTCACCATTGGCTTTACTAGTCCCAAATTATTAACAGAAACCAGTACAAACCATCATATTGTGGATGTACTGGTCAGGGCAATTCGATTGCCCCGGGGTCTGTTATTCAAGGGGGCACTGTCCCGTCCCCCCTTGTCGAGTTGTGGCTGGTGGCAGTGGATACTACTTTTTATATTCGACCGCAAATATTTCCCTATGGGATTTTCCCATTGTTTAATTCTCATAGCCTCGAACATACCGCCGGTTTATTTAATTAATATTAATTCACTGGTTGGTATTTTTTGCCAGGACTCAATTCAAAAATGGCGTTTGTGTTCTCTTCTGTGACTCCAACCCAAGTCGAGCCCTTTGTACCACTTTTTGGCGGGCTTCTCCACAGAAGCCTCCAAAAGTGGTGCCACTCTGTCTGGGTACCACAGGGGGTGTGGGAGGGGGTTTAGGCACCCTGGACTGAGTTACCTTGGTAACTCAAGTCACACTCTTGTGTGATTGGCCAAGTGGTGAGCCGGCCGGCTCACCACTTAGAATGTTTGATTGACAGCTAGGCTGAGTGAATGGGGTATGCTGCATAAAAGCAGGGCTTTTGGGACTGGGACTTCAGAAGTCGCCACAGGACCTGAGAATCCGACGAGGGAGAAGCTGAGCCGACCTACCACGACGACACCACCAGTGGAGCTCTGCGGAACCAACTCACCACTTCCCGACGCCAGAGAAGATCTCCCGGCTGGAGAGGCTTCTTCCACTGACTGGTGGGCACAACCAGTTTACCTTCTTCTCTTCGCACCCCAGACCGGTTTGTGGTCGAACTGCCCGTGCCAAGCACCCCAGCAGCCGGATAGCCACTTACCACTGAACTGCGAATCAACGGACCGCTCCTTGTACCTGAGAAACTCTGCGGCTGGTTTCTCCCCTGGCAGTGGAATGGACTCCTGTCTTCCTCCCCGATGAGACTATCTCTTCCCCCCGGACGAAGCACCAACTTGCATCCGCTGCCAGGAACAACTGCACCCGCTGGAGTGTTCTCACCACTTTAAGGTACCGTGTCCGCCAGGCCTCCCTTTGTAAAGATTGCTACAAGGTAATAATAACCCCTTAACCTTCTGGACTGGGCTGGCCGCCTTGACCCTCTAACTGGTCCCTTTCTTTGGTCCAGCTCCTTTTTGAACCGTTACAAGACTCGTGTGCACTGCGACCGTGTGACCTTGGACACATTTCGTTTTGATCCTCTTAAAGCGGATCCGGCCTACTGACTCTGAATTCACAGTGTTATATTGCCTTCCTCTCTTGTTGTGTTCGTGAAAAAGTGTTGGGATCTGTTTCAATTTATTCTCTGCTTTTCTCTCCCTTTTTAAACCGAATTATTAGAGTGCCATCTACGTTAAGAGCTCACCGCTGTCTGAAAATAAGTGGGGCTTTACATAAGACTTGTCTAATATTCTTTTAAGGGAGTGTATATCTTTTAGTGACCGTGTTTTTGAATTGCTTACTATTAGTCCCTGTGTGTTTTTCTAGATGTGGTTTTAAATAAATAATGATATCTCTTTTACACCAAGCGCTGGTCAGTGTTTACCTGTTCTATTGTGTTCTCTTGATCTATTGTGAATACTCTGTATACTGCCTAACTCTTCTTGAGGGAAGTCTGACTGCTCAGCCACAGCTACCAAGTGAATCTGTGTGGTACAGACTGCTACCAAGTCGGTTTACTGCCAAACACCTGTAGTCCTAAATCTTTTGCAGTGGTCCCAGAGGGAACTGCACATGTTTCGGCCTAACACTCGGACCTTCTGGACATGTCCATCTGCCCTCTGATATGTCTTCCACAAAGAAAGGATCTTCTCTCGCGAGAGGAGGGTCAGGTTCTCCATCTGAACATCAGCACGCTCACCCTTCACGCATGGTTTCTGAGAGACTGAGATACAAAGATTGGGACCTCCCTAACAATGTGATGGAGATTTTGCTTTCGGCCAGAAGTCCAGCAACTAAATCTTTGTACCGCTGCCGTTGGAATAAGTTCTGCAGCTGGTGTAGAGATAAGAATGTTGACCCATTTACATGTAATACACTGATGGTGTTATCATTTTTGCTACATCTAGCTAATCTGGGGCTCCAGATTGGTACCATCAAGGGATATCTGGCAGAGATTTCTATTTTTAAGTGCACTTCAAAAGAAGTTTCTTACTTTAAGATACCTCCAATAATACAACGGACTAACACATGTTTTCCCTCCAATCCCTTTTCAAGTCCCAGTCTGGGATCTCAACTTGGTGTATAAGTTTATGATGTGTGCTCCTTTTCGAGCCTTTACACTCCTGTCCTTTGAGGCTACTAACCCTAAGAACCATCTTTTTAGTAGCTATTACATCTAACCGAAGGGTGAGTGAGCTTCAGGCTTTATCTTGCAAGCCTCCTTACACTGTCTTTTATAAAGATAAAGTGGTGCTGAAGGTAAAACCCACTTTTCTCCCCAAAATTGTCTGAGTTTCATCTAACACAAAAGATAACTCCTCACCCTGGGAAGGAAGAGGAGAGGCTTCACAGGCTTGACCATAAACGTGCACTGCGCTTTTATATATCTAGAATAGTTAATACAGGATGACCAATTATTCGTGGGCTATTCAGGACGCAAATTGGGTATGGCCATCACCAAACAAACATTATCCAGATGGATTATTTTGGCAATATCGGAATGCTACAGACTGCCGGGAAAAGATCCTCCAGAGGGCTTATGGGCTCATTGGACCAGAGGCATGGCAATTTCCTCTGATTTACAGAGGGGAGTTCCAATAAAGGAAATCTGTGCAGCTGCTGCTGATTGGTTGTCTGTACATACTTTAACTAAACATTTTAGCTTATACTCTTCCTCAGGTCAGGAAACTGTATTTGGCAAAGCAGGTTTGCACTCCGTGCACACACACCTATGAAAACTATTAAATTGTCATATGAAAATTCTGACTCCCTCCTCCAGTAAAATTACAGACTGCTTTGGGAGTGTATCAAAAGACACAATCTTTTGGAAGAACAGGTTCCTCCCCATTATTCCTTACTGCTCCTCCCAACCTACCCTGCAGTAGAATTTTCCTTGCGATTACAGTCTGCACTCTCTCAGGAGTAACCGTCCGGTATAAGATAAATCCTTCACTCGTAAAAACGGAACAGAAGCCAACGGGAGCTGCGTGTGCTACATATATTTTTGGTGATGTCGACATCGAGACAGAGGCCTCCGATGGACATCGAGTCGACATACATTGATGCACAGTGCCCCATGCTGAATTCTTTTTTTACAAAGAAGCAGCAAAGCTGGATATTGGGAATATCAAAAGATAAGGAATACATGGAAGGAACATCCAGTCGAAAGAATGTTACCAGGGGTAATTAACTTGTTCTTTGCCTTTAAGAGATCTTCCAATCTAAGGAACAAACTGGTCCACTCCAAGCCTAAACGGGAGAGAGCAACCCAGTCCAACTGGGAATTGAGGCCCATGAAAGGCCATTTCCCCTGTGGATCCTGAAAGGCTTGCACATTCACCAAAAGATCCAATGGATTAAAATCAAGAAAAGAATATGGGAACTGAAGTTTCTATCCAACTGCAAAACTACAAAAGTGGTATATTGCATTCAATGCCCATGCGGTTTACTCCATGTAGGGCAGACTACTAGAGCAATACATGTCTGCATCAATGAGCATCGGTCTAGGATTAGATGCAAAAACATTACTGCCCAACTAGTATCCCATTTTCTTGAATGCCAGCACTCTATCGATGACATACTCTAGTGGTACTTGACACACAGTTAAGTATGTGAATAATCCACAGAAAATACTTCTCTACAAGGAGGCAAGATGGATATACCGCCTGAATAGCCTTGAGGAAGGACTCCATGAAGAAATAGTCGAATATGGGGGCACTAGTAAGCGATCTGCCAACAGTTACCCTTCAACATAAGGTGTGCCTCTCGATTGGTGGCGCCGCTTTGGTCTAGTTTGTGACACCGTGATCCACTGCTTTATATCACTTTCCCAGTCCACAAAGGACTGTCTGTATTCTGTATTTTGGTTGACCATCACATGGGTCAATGGACTACCATACTCGATCTAGCCCATCCACCGATTCGATTCAGTCAGGATTATTAGGAATATTTTTTCTGAATTCCGCGTCCTTGCTGTGACAATACAGTGCCATGCTACTATAGCGATCACCTACAGATGATCACCTTTCCAAGATGGCCACCTCCTATCTCTCCATCCGTTTGACCGTGACCTAGCATGCATCTTTCCGCCCCCCAGCAGCCCCAATGGTATTTCTGCCTCCGACTTAGACCATGTCCTCTAAAACCTTTGGTTGCCCTGACAACCAGCATACACTCAGACACAGCACGCCGACTTACAGATAAGCTGCAAGGTAAGTGCCCACCAGGAACCGCTTCCCTCGCAATATATTTATGCATGCACTTCCATAGACATACAGGGCCATGGCCTCGAACTAAGAATTCCTACCCTCTCGTATTTTATGCAGATTTCCACACGCTGCACCCTCAGCAAGCTCATTCGTAGAGACTAAACCGCTGAATATATATCTGGGTGTTAGTCTTAGCAGTGCACAGTGGTGGCGCGAGTTAAGGTTGCTTAGCTGACCATAGCTGGCGAATTTCTGAGGTTTTTCAGTTTTACTTGTAACCATAACGTCCCGTTTAACAATGTTTTTGTCATTCAATTTCATGGGCTTTTATTAGTGCAACGTAACCATAACGTCACTTCAACAAAGGAGAGAGAGAGAGAGAGAGAGATATATATATATATCCAAAGGCAACCCTGGAACTTTCTTTTGTGAGCTACTAAAACATGGCACATATACTCCCTAGGAATTTGTAAATGCTTCCAACAACAAAATATTTAAAAACAGCAATTCCCCAAACTATAAACTTGGAAGAAATGGACGGTTGGGTGCCAGCTTCCTTACTTCCCCCAGTGAGCTCCGTTGATATGTTTAGCCCAGTGATCCCAGCCATGCAGTACCAATGGAAGTTGATTTACAGGTATTAATGCCCGATCTGTAGAAACACGGAAGGAGAAATGTGTTTTACTTGCTGTGAATTGCATGTAGAACTGCTTTTGTTATGTAGAAAAAATGACTCCACTGGAAATGAGTTGCATCTTTTGCACCTCCAAAATGTAATTTTGCTTTCAATTTCAAAACAGAAGTAAACTATTTCAAATTATCTGGCGCTCTCTTTAATGCAATTGGAGAAAACGTGTATTGTCACTTGGATAATTAGTTGGAGCAACACATGTTCAGACAATGCGCATGAAAAGGAGAAAAAAAAGTAAGAAAGGAATGCGTAGCGCTGGAACCGTGAATATTACCCCAGAAGCCAGAATGTCCAAGTAACCTGGGCATTTGTCCATTAGCTATGCCATATGCATCACCCATTACTCATTCTTGCCAGACCCTTTCCTTTCCCCTCCAGTAAGGTGCTGAATGAGACATTTTCCTTTGGTTTGGCATAACAAGGCCGCAGATTTATTTTCACACATATATATAACCACAGCAAACAGATATTGAAAATAGTTCCAAAGATGCGGCGACTGCTCCTCGTCCTGCTTCCCCCTTTTTGTCCATGTCCATTGCAGGCCCAACTCCCCCAAGACCTTCGAGTCTGAGAACCGCCTGCCCCTGCAGGTATTTGCGGACTGGGGGAGCGCCGTTAGTTGGGGGGAAGCTGAGCCCCAATTGCTACCGCCAGACACCCCCGCCGTTTAGGCTCCCAGGAGGCGCTGTCCAGAATGGGCGAAGCCCCTTCCGGTTTAGCAATGGCTCATTCAGAGTCTTTCTGTTCTCATTGGTCGCCACAACACCGCCTGGTCCTCCTGCGACAACGACGTCCAGGCTCTGCCTCAGCTGTAGGGTGGGAGGGTGGGGAACGAAAAACCTCTCCTGCTTGGCAGGCACCCGGCTGCTGGAGGAGCTGCAAGTGCTGCTGCTCCGGGTGCCCGCCGCTTATGAATCCCAAGCTCCTCCCCTTTCTTTTGTTGCCCTTCGTGGGCTTTTGCAGCGCTTGGCGCTCTTTTTCTGCCTCTTGCCGCCCTCTCCCCTGCCCCCGCGGGGGGGAGGGATGAGAAAGCGGAAGGAGGAAGGCCCCTGCCCCGGTTATCGGGGTGCCTCCTCCATTTCCCTTCGGGTCTCCGTTCGTCACCTTCATAACCTGGGCATTTGTCCATTAGCTATGCCATATGCAGCACCCATTACTCATTCTTGCCAGCCCCTTTCCTTTCCCCTCCAGTAAGGTGCTGAATGAGACATTTTCCTTTGGTTTGGCATAACAAGGCCGCAGATTTATTTTCACACATATATATAACCACAGCAAACAGATATTGAAAATAGTTCCAAAGATGCGGCGACTGCTCCTCGTCCTGCTTCCCCCTTTTTGTCCATGTCCATTGCAGGCCCAACTCCCCCAAGACCTTCGAGTCTGAGAACCGCCTGCCCCTGCAGGTATTTGCGGACTGGGGGAGCGCCGTTAGTTGAGGGGAAGCTGAGCCCCAATTGCTACCGCCAGACACCCCCGCCGTTTAGGCTCCCAGGAGGCGCTGTCCAGAATGGGCGAAGCCCCTTCCGGTTTAGCAATGGCTCATTCAGAGTCTTTCTGTTCTCATTGGTCGCCACAACACCGCCACGCCAAAGGTGGGTTACCGCCCACCGTGGCTCCCCCTTTTCCTAGTTTGTAGCTCTAGAAGTTCTGTGTACACCTTGCTGCCCTGTGCCAGTCCTTCTATCCTTCTTTGACCAGGGATGTCACCTTTGCCAGTTGTGCCTGATCCTGGGGTACCTCAGTCCCCCCTTGACCTGCTCTCGTACCACCGGCTCCTGGTTCTACCACTGCTTTGAAGCCAACGGCTTCCTTCTCTTCAACCATCTCCTTACTAGGCAGAACTCTCCCAACACTCCGTGCCTGGTAACACCCTGCCCCTGCAGGTGTTTTAGGGGTGAGAGCGCCATTTGTTCGAGGAGGCTGAGCCCTCGTTGCCAACACCAGACGCCCCTGCCGTTTTTAGGGTCCCAAGAGGCACTGGTCCGATTCCGTTCCTTGCATTATCCAACCATCTCCTTCGTGGACACAACTCTCTCAACCCTCCGTGCCTGATACCTCCTTGTCCTTACAGGTGTTTTCGGGCTGAGAGAACGCCATTTGTTCCAGGAAGCGGAGCCCTCGTTGCCACCACCAGACGCCCCTGCCGTGTTAGGCTCCCAAGAGGCGCTGGTCCGACTCCTGAGTAGTGGAGTCTATACATGAAGCTACTGTACATACTGACTTGTCTTTTGGCTCAAAACTTATCCCACCTTTTGCCACATACTACTGGTGTTATATTGATTCCACCGAACCGACCCATGTGCGCCAGCCCAATAAATTGCGTTGTGTATTAGTAACTTTCATGGCCACTTTCTGCAGCCCTATGGATAGCCTGAGCCCTCTCCCCCGCCTCAATGCCCTTGCAACTACCAGGCCCTGCAGTGATAAGGTACCCCACCATAACCCTACCTGGACAACCTGTTTTATAGGGTATGCCCTCCTGTGCATTGACCTCGGTGGATCAGCCACTGACCTGAGTGCCCCAGCAACCTTCACCCCCTGGCCAATTCAGATATGTCCCATCCCATGCCCACTAGAATCTGTCCAGATATGGTTGCCTACAAGGGTATCCATCTACCTCCGTGCCCTTATTGCCTCCCCGGCCTATTCTCCCATCCTCTCCTAACCTGCTTCATATCATTTGAAACGTTGGTAGGAGGATAGGTTTTTTCTAATGCACTTAATACCCCGAGGTTTCCAAGAGCTAGCATGGGCTCAAACTTTTGTTGCTCTGTGTCATCTTGCTTCCAAGTCCAGCCTGCTCCCCCTGAGGTATCCTCACCTCTACGCTTTGCACCTCCCCTGATTAGCCCTATTCACTTAGGTACATTCACTCTTATGTCTTCCAAATTTGCAATGCCTTGCCACTCCTGTCAAATCCTGTGACCCTGCGTGATCCCGACCAACCACCTTTGCGTGGCGGAAATTCCCTTAAAAGCCTGCTGCACTGAAAAGACGCCTATCGCAACGTCTCTTCACGGGCCACCAAGTGAGTTCCGTAATAGAGTCCCTCACTGCAAACCCCTACCAGTTACTTGCGAACTCAGCTTACCCATTTGAACACCTGTAGCCCCTGTGTCATCTCTGTGGCTGCTCCCACGAAACACAAACAAATGCCGTCAACCCACGTGGCTGATAACTAATCCACTGTTGCTGTGCCATACCTACAATTAGCTAAACTACTCCTAATCGTTTTTCACCTCCAGCCCCCCGAGCAGCAACTGCGGTACCAAATAACAGCGCGACGTGATATCATGTACCCCCCAAGGACTTAAACCATGTTCGTCCCCTTTTGCTACATTGTGTGTCCGGGCGTTTTTACACCCGCCATAATTCCAGATACTTTTGCTAACTTTACATTGACCGTCATTGGAGCGTCTTGTCCTTCCAACTGCCCCATACCCGTACCACTAGCTGCTTTACTAGGGCTCTACTGGTGCCTAGTCCTATCTTTCCTAAGAGTACAGCTGTCACCTACAATGAAAGCCTTAGACCCCACTCCTGTACCGAAACAGCAGGTGTACCACCAACCCCTGTACCATGTGGCAGTTGCGATAGCCCACACAAGAGATATGATCCTTCCAGCACGCTCCGCCCAGGTAAACTGTGGCCCAATCGAAAGCTTTAACCCTCCCATGTGCCGTTGCACGGGAAGTGGTGCGGTTTAAAAACAGTCACTATCTAGTGGTTTTGCCGCTGCCGAAATTACACATGTTAATCCCCCAGCTGTAGCCTTCCATACTTTCCCTGGCCGCACACCATCACCTCGCTGCTAGTGGGTCGCTCAGCCTGGCCAAAATAAAAACGACACCTAAGACAAGTTGAAACCTGGCTGTAAACATGGAATATTCCCTTGATGACCCATGCAAGCCCACTGCACTGCTCACCCATCCCAACTGACGGTAGTTCGCCCTCATTTCCGATGTTCATGGGCGCCAATGCCCTACCTAAGCCCCACGAGGAGACACTCAATGTCACCCACACTGAACACGCGGGCGCCTCGCAACCTTCCCTGCAATGAGCAACATAACGCATGTGTGGCGCCTAGTCCTAGTAAACACATCCCCACCTCTGATGGTGTTACCCAGTCATAAACCGGGACCTCCACTACTATAAGTCCCAGACTGCCAAAAGAAAACCGGGCCTTGACCGGTTTCCCCCCCAAAATGCAATGGGTAACGAACGCGATATCTCCCGCTTGTCGCTTTGCCTCTCACTTGCTACCATGCCCTCAGCCGCTCTCGTGCGCAACGTAATGCACTTTCCCCTCCCCACCGTAATTCCCCTAATGCTGGAGGACATATTGGCCGGAAAATCGCGCACCACCTGTACGTTCAGCTCGTCGCATCTAGGAAATATAAAGAGTTGCTTCTAAAACCCCATCCCCTATATAGACCACTTTTGAAATGGTGTTGCCATGGGGTCCATGTAAGGCATATGAAACTGCCTTCCTTTGTTGTGCTTGGGAAAGCACGACTGACATCTCTGTAATGTGTAGCTCTACCGCTATTTTGTACTGAAAATCCCTGATCCTTCTCCATTGAAAAGCAAGGCAACGTGGAAGACCTCTGTCCTGAACGTCGTACCACCCACTGCCATAGTAAACCCCTATATCATTAGCCCCGAGAGCACAGCTGTAAATATCGCCTGATGACTGTGCAGGCGGCAATGCGGTACATAATGACACCCTACACGCCCCTGTACAAATTGAAACAACTCGCGGCACTCTTCAATAATTCCAACACCGCACAGAACGCCATGATGATGCCAACCGCCATGTCCTCCAATAATGCAAGCCCCCCAAGTTGATTGTAGTCTGAAAAAACCTTATCCCACGGGCTACTACACACGCCGTTAATCATAATAATCTCCGGCGCCACAGCACACGGATTCACACCCATGAACAGGTACCACCTCCCTTTTATCAAAGAGCTTGCTACCGACATTTCTATCGCGCTGTACCACTGTACGCAATGAAATGCAATTCATTATTTTCCTGCGAGCAACGCAGTAAGTTTAGGTCAAAGGCTTAGAGCACTGCATACTATTGTAACTGTACAGTTACTTATAACGTGCTTAATGCCCAGCTGTTTTCAAGCACGAATCTAGCGCCTGAACCTGTGTTGCTCCGCGTCTTCCACAGTGAGCACGTTGCCCCTGCGCTATCAGTTACGCTGTCCCATGCCGCCCCGAAGCAGAAAAGCAAGAAACACACCTTTGGGTAAGCGAGTAAAAACCTGGGGAGGGGGGTGCCTATAAACTCATCTTAAAGAAATGGCAGCCCAGAAGTGCCATATGGACACATGGCTCTGTACTCCATGACGCCCTCTGCTCCATTCAGCATGGAGCGCTGCTAGCACACTCCAAGCATACCCCTGCCTCTTCTGGTGGACAGCTGGCGGACGCTGAATCTCCCTAACAAGCGCTGCGAGAAGTGTCGTGTCTGCAGCATAGTGTAACCACCGCCCCTCCCAGGGGGCCATAGGGTTTGGGGTCCATGTGGCATCGCACCAGCCTCTGCAGGTTAACTGCTCAGTTTAATTACTTTTTGTCTCACCGCCGATGCAGGCCTGCATGCTCCAACTTGGAAAGTGTACTGTGGAGAGGGTGAGCGAGCACTGCCCCCTCCCCCCGTCCCCCACCGAGAAATATGCAATTTTCGAAGCAAAGCCACAGCAACGAACGATTAGTGGACACAATGGAGCAACACTGTGATGTGTGTCCGCCCTGGATTTGTGCTGCACGAGAACCCCCACAGGAATGTGTACGATTCAGCAACCTGCATGTAAACAGGAGAGGTGGGCGGGCACCCACGCACACTCCTTCCCATGCACATGCGCGCACCGCTACCACACTGGAGGAGTGTACAGTCACCCACCTGAGCCGACCCACAAACCTTCCGGGATCGATCCAAGCGCTTTCACTGCCCGTGCCACAGAGACTGGCTAAAAATTCGCTGTCTGAACCCGACTCGCGTTTAGACATATAGGGGGACTCGGGACCGTATTTATACCTTACACATTTGCCTTTACACACCCATAAACCCCGCTCTTTCTACGTTACGCTTGCTGCCTCATGTACAATTTCTACATGGCCCATAAAACTCCCGCCTCAAATGAGCCCGCTTACTTGCTCCGACGACCAGACCACCAGTTACTGGAAACCCCTTCTACGTAATTACGGAGCCAGCCGCACTATCATTATCCACCCCGTCCTCTAACCAACGGAGCATTCGGCTCTCCCCACCTGTATGTACCTTCTTTCACTCTCTATCCGCGACACCCGAGCTCCTCTCGTGACTGCAGCTGGCGCACAAAATCATCCATGGGACCACCGTGACATCTAGGATCTCCCACGCGAACGCTGGAAAGGCCTTCAGCTGCAGTGACCGCCACACAGCAACGCGAACAGGGGTGAGCCAGGAGAGCAGGAACCCAAAACGACATCCTTCTTGAACGAAAAACCTCTCCTGCTTGGCGGGCACCCGGCTGCTGGAGGAGCTGCAAGTGCTGCTGCTCCGGGTGCCCGCCGCTTATGAATCCCAAGCTCCTCCCCTTTCTTTTGTTGCCCTTCGCAGGCTTTTGCAGCGCTTGGCGCTCTTTTTCTGCCTCTTGCCGCCCTCTCCCCTGCCCCCGCGGGGGAGGGGGGGATGAGAGAGCGGAAGGAGGAAGGCCCCTGCCCCGGTTATCGGGGTGCCTCCTCCATTTCCCTTCGGGTCTCCGTTCGTCACCTTCAAAATGCATGCCTCACCCTGACAGCCCTTCTACCCGAACGCTGTGTTTCCCCTTCGGCAGAAGATTCTAGAATGCTAGAGGCTTATCACTAGAGTCCAGCCGCACTTAGGATTAGTAGAGGGCCCTGTCATGGAAGCGGTATATGGAGGTGCAACTGCCTAAGGGAGGATGGATGTCCACTTGGTGCCAAGGACGAGTGTGCTCCTCCTTTTTGCATAGACATGCATAGTAGCCTGGGAGTGTTCTACGTGCTCCCCTGACTCTTGAGCTGTCATTTCCCCAGAGTCAGTGAGGAGGCGCAAACACCTAAAAGCCCCCCCCCCCCCCCCCCCGCGGAGGTGGCGCGTCACAGAGTGCTGTGGGAGCATTCTACGTGTTTTGCGTCGTGCGGAGACTAAGGTTGGACTTGGAAACAGGTATGGAATTTAGAACTCAGCCTCTGCCACGTGTGCAATTGAAGCGCTCAGAGCCTGCTCCCCGTCTGCCCACCCATGCCCCCCCCCAAAGACCCGAGTGGCAGCTGTGTGAAATGACAGGACCGCCATTCCAGCAAGTGCCACTGAGAGATATGGCAAAGCGTGAGATACTGAAAGGGAGGGCAGGGCTAGAGAGGGATCCTGACATCTGTGACACCGGCCATGGGCGAGTGTGAGCAGCGGATGAAAAGCAGGGGGGGGCGGGGGGGGGAGTCTCTTCCCATCAAGTTAACAGGTGTGACAAACGAGACGTGACCCAAAGGCGGATGGCGGGGGGCGGGCGCGCGCACGGGGTCACGTTGGCACAGTGTGGTGGGCAAGCTTTAGTGACAGATGTCGCTGAGGAAGGGAAAAGGAAAAGGATTGCAGCGCTGCATAAGAAGCAATACCGGCGCTACGCTAGGTGCTTTAGCAGGGAGGGCTATAGAAAACTGCAAATGCCATGCAGTGTTAAGAACAGATGACCCAGCGCAGAAAAGTCGAGAGAGTGGACAACTCAGACCATGAGAAAGAGTCTGACACCGTTTTTAATGAGATGCAGGAACCTTAGGGAAAAAAAGTATGGGAAAACTGCAATTAAGAAGACCAAAGGATGTAAGAGAGCAGATGCAAAAACGCAAAAAAGCGCAAAATGAGAGAGAACTGCTCTGGGAATCATTTGGAAAATCCTTGAGTGAAAGAGAACAAAACACCTCAGAACATAACAACCCTGAGAGAAACGAGCGGCGAATTGCAATCGCTGTTGCAGGCCATCTCATTAGGAGCTCACCCTAATGAGTGCTAAAATGAACGCCAAGAACGAGGCGCCGAATATTGAAAAAACGAATGAGGCTCAGTTCGCTGAGGATGTAGTGGAAAATGTAGCTGAGGAAGCCAAGGCAAGATCTGAATCTAATGACAAGTCTCCAGGTGAAAAGGAGGCGCAAAGTGTAGCGCACTCTTCTGGGAGGATAAATCTTCCCGCAAAAAGAAGGATTGATTCCAGTCCAATGCAGATCCTTTGCAGCTCCCAGGAAAGAACTGTAGTGGAGTAGTGCTCGAATGGGGAGCTACACAGAGAAGAGGTTTCTGGAATATAGTGTCAACAGAAGCCACGGAGACTTCCCCGTCTGAGGTATTACAGACAGCTTGCCATCCCGGCAAAAGCAGAGACTGCATCTGTTAGGAAGATGGAATAATGATCCGAAATTAAAACGGATGGAAGGTGAACGAGAACTCAATAAAGCAATGGAGACAGTGACTGAAAAAGTGCTGAGTGAACTGAGACCTATTCTCATGTCCTCTATGACAACTGCTGTGGCCCCCACTGTCCAAAATATACAAGCCATTTAATGAAAGCCATAGAGATCAAAATACACTCATAGCCATGGTCCATTTTACAATGACTAAACTGGAGATGGATTTGCAAAAATTTAAATTTAAAATGCAGAGCGAGAAACATAAAAGCAAAGTAACAACTACAATCCTAGAAACAACTCTGAAGAGCAATGGGGAGGACAAAACATTGTTAGCTGGAGTGGGTAAATAAGCATTGGCGTTAGTGAAGATGAGAAATATGGAGAAGGAGACGAAGATGATGGAGAAGGAGACGAAGATGATGGAGAAGGAGACGAAGATGATGCCAAACAGAGACATAACACAGATTGAGAGTTCCAAGAACAGCTTAACCCAACATGTGGAGAAAAGAACAGAGGTCAACAATAGAACAGACGTTGCAAGTGACATAAAGGAGAACGAGCAGGGAAGCCCTGGAAGAAATGGAAGTGATAAATGCACAGAAAACGAAAAAACAAAGCTTTGTGGAAAAGAAGTTGAAGAGAAAGAAGAGGAAACGAGACCCTCAACATTGCACAATTCAGAGGGTTTGGGTTCTATGCCGAACACTCTGCTGGTTGGAAAGAGTGTAAATGCTGATGATCCCAATTGTACTGAAGAAGGAGTATGTCCTGGTGATTCGGGGAGCAGTCGCGCTCCTAGTAAAGAGCTGATTGAGTTAGACTCACAAAGTATGCACGAGAGTTCTGCCATATTTGAAAATGGGCAAAAGCTATTGAAAAAACAAAGAATATCGAACTGGGAAAAGCTTCAAAAAGGAAAAAAAAACATTATGGCGAAACAAAAGAATAGAAATGCAAAGAACTTGTGCACATTTTTGAGAAATCTAAAGACATTAAATGTAACAATTCAAACAACAGCAAAATGGACGAGAAAGTTGAGGGGGATTCCAGGACATAGATCCTGTGCTCATAATGGAGGAGTTCTTAAATCTCTCTACACATGAAGAACTGGAAGACGAAGAGGTCATCCCTTGAAAAAGACGTGAGAGAAAGAGTGGTTATAATCTCAGAATCTGAGGAGGAAGAGGGGAGTAATAGAAGAAAAGCGAAAAAAAGGACTATTCTCGCAGGCTTTGGTAAATGAGAGATCTAAAGTAGTCCCAGGAACAAAAGAATGAATGGAGAATAAACATGAGGCAGTTACAATTGAGGACAGAAGGAAAACATTCTGAATAATATGAGGAAAAGAGTTTTATAGCAAGAAGAGATATGACGTGGATGGTCAAACCAGTGCAGTGCAACGTGTAAAGCAAACCAATAAAAGAACTAACTCTGATGAGGATGTCGAAGAAGACTCATGGCGAAGAAATAAACATCAAGGAGGATTCAAAACAAAAAATAAGCAAGAGAATGACCAAAAAAAAGAAAATTCTCCATGTCGGCTGAATGAATTATACCGAGGGAAGATGGCGTGAGGCTGAATAGGTATAATGTGCTCAGCTGCTAAATCATCTACTTGCCTTAAAGGCCATTTCCACAAAGGATTTAAAAACAGTGGAATTTATCATTGAATCGATTTTGGACAGAGTATTGTTACATATACATTCAAAAATAATTTGCAATGTTATACTTGACAGTGCCCAGGACCTATGGGAGTTGGGATTTAAGGTCAAGGAAATAGAGAAAAAGGAGTGTTGGCTGTAAGAAGTCTGAGAAAAAAAAGTAGACATCAGAAAAGCCAGAGCAAATGTATAGTATCAATAGAAGATATGAGAAAATCCAAGAGCACTCAAATGAATGAGAATAGGAGGCTCAAACGGCGGCACAGTGAGACCAGTGTCTCTGATATAGAAGATGATTTTGAGATGGAGAATGGAAAGTAAAAAAAATGATTAAAATCACTGTCAGGAATAACATTGATCCCAAGAAAACTGAACAAAATCGGAGTTGGCTATCGGATGCATTAAAGGTAAAAAAATAAAAGCTAATGTCTGGGAGAAAAAAGAGATCAAGTGAAGCAAATGGGATCATGGAATACTCGTGGCCATAGTCACGTGATACAGAAATCGAGAATCCTGTTAGATACCTTGGATATTATGACAGTAATTCATAGAATTCGGTCCACAAGTGGCGCACGCGGCTGGCGCACAGTGTGCGCGTGCGAATCCCTGCACCAGCCACGTGCGCTAAAATACATTTCCGCACACAGCGTATTCATGGATTCCAGCCACCAAAACCAGCCGTGTTGCACAGTGGCGCAGCGAGCCTGCAGCAGCGCCAGTTACGCCCCCAAGAACGCCCCTTGCGCAGGGAAAAGCCATCAAAATCCCCAATCCAGCGCAAAGGGCTGCGCTAACCCTGTACCAGCACGGCAAGCGGGGTACGTGTATCACTGGGGTGCGCGGGAAGTTTCTCACGTGATTTCAGCTGGGTACGTGTATTACTGGGGTGCGCGGGAAGTTTCACACGCGATTGGCCCTGTGCGAGCGGGGTACGTGTATTACTGGGGTGCGCGGGAAGTTTCACACGCGATTCCATCAGGGTACGTGTATATCAGGGGTGCGTGGGAAGTTTTACACGCGATTTCAGCTGGGTACGTGTATTCCAGGGGTGCGCGGGAAGTTCCACACGCGAATGTCCTGGGTACGTGTATTTCGGGGTGCGCGGGAAGTTACACACGCAAATTCAGCAGGGTACGTGTATTCCAGGTGTTCGTGGGAAGTTCCACACGCGAATGTCCTGGGTACGTGTATTTCGGGGTGCGCGGGAAGCTACACACGCAAATTCAGCAGGGTACGTGTATTTCAGGGGTGCGTGGGAAGTTCCACACGCGATTCCATCAGGGTACGTGTATTTCAGGGTTGCGCGGGAAGTTCCACATGCGATTCCATCAGGGTACGTGTATTCCAGGGGTTCGTGGGAAGTTCCACACGCGAATGTCCTGGGTACGTGTATTTCGGGGTGCGCGGGAAGCTACACACGCAAATTCAGCAGGGTACGTGTATTTCAGGGGTGCGTGGGAAGTTCCACACGCGATTCCATCAGGGTACGTGTATATCAGGGGTGCGCGGGAAGTTCCACACGCGATTCCATCAGGGTACGTGTATTTCAGGGGTGCGCGAGAAGTTCCACACGCGATTGGCCCCGTGTGAGCGGGGTACGCGTATTACTGGGGTGCGCGGGAAGTTCCACACGCGAATGTCCTGTGTACGTGTATTTCGGGGTGCGCGGGAACTTTCACACGCGATTTCAGCAGGGTACGTGTATTTCAGGGGTTCCGTGGAGTACTACACGTGAATTGGCCGTGTGGGTCCTCCCAGGTGTTCGCTCTACAACCTCCACAGCCCCTGCAGGCAGCCCACACCACGGGGGACTACCCTGCACCCCTGATCATGTCCCACAGGCAGCCCATCCACCATGGGCATGCCCCCCAGCCAAGCCACATGTCACCTTGCACTACTGATCAACAATGCATGTCTCCCAGCACCCCCACCCCCCAGCAGTGCAGGGCACCCTCCACCAGGCCCCCACTCCTGTCTCCCTGCACCCCCACCCCCCACCAGTCAGGGGCACCCTCCACCAGGCCCCCACTCCTGTCTCCCAGCACCCCCACCCCCCAGAAGTCAGGGGCACCCTCCACCAGGACCCCACTCCTGTCTCCCTGCACCCCCACCCCCCACCAGTCAGGGGCACCCTCCACCAGGCCCCCACTCATGTCCAACTCATGCCCCCCTGCACCCCCACCCCCCAGCATCCAGGGGCACCCTCCACCAGGCCCCAACTCATGTCTTCCAGCACCCCCACCCCCCAGCACTGTGTGGCACCCTCCACCAGGCCCCCACTCATGTCTCCCAGCACCTCCACCCCCCAGCACTGTGGGGAACCTGCCAGCAGGCCCCCACTCATGTCCAACTCATGTCCCCCAGCACCCCCACCCCCCAGCACTGTGGGGCACCCTCCACCAGGCCCCCACTCATGTCTCCCTGCACCCCCACCCCCACCCCCCAGGTGCACCCTCCACCAGGCCCCCACTCATGTCTCCCATCACCCCCACCCCCCAGCATCCAGGGGCACCCTCCACCAGGCCCCCACTCATGTCTCCCAGCACCCCCACCCCCCAGCCACCAGGGGCACCCTCCACCAGACCCCCACTCATGTCTCCCACCACCCCCACCCCCCAGCCACCAGGGGTACCCTCCACCAGGCCCCCACTCATGTCTCCCACCACCCCCACCCCCCAGCCACCAGGGGCACCCTCCAACAGACCCCCACTCATGTCCCCAATCACCCCCACCCCCTAGCAGTGCAGGGGCAGCCTCCAGCAGGCCCCCACACATGTCCCCCAGCCAACATGTCATCACAATCTAGATCCCTGGCCCTTATGGACAGCCTCCAAATGCCAAACACCCACCCGAGTATTGCATCCACCCACTTAGAAATGGCAATAACATGATAGAACCCCAATTGCAAGTTTGGAAATGAACACATGTCCCTCACATACACCCATTGAAGTTTGAAGAAAAAATATGTATTAAAAGCAACATAAATTGAATCAAAAATAAACAAACAAAAATGGGAATTTAAAAAAAAACCAGCATGTCGGTGAAATAATGCAAAACCACAAATCATAATCCAAAGGAAAGGTGTCCAAAGTCCCAGTCCACAAAAGTAAATCCAATGGAAAATTAAAATCCAAAACCATTGCTCCATGGGTAAATCATTAAAAAAAATGAAAATCCAACAGTCAACTATATACAGATAAACAATCCAGGGTCCATGATCCCAACAGAAGAAATGAAACCTATCTAACAACACTACCTAATAAAAAAAACTATATACAAAAATGTGGCCCATTGTGCAAAAGGTCCAAAAAAAAAGCAAAACCAAAGGAAACCTAACACTAACTACAGAACTATTTACAAGGGCAGCGGGCTAGTCCGACGGCTCACTTCGGGATGTTCCAGGCCAGGGCATCATCGAACTCCTGCTCAATCTCCCGGAGGCGGTCCTCCTCCATGGCCCCGACGGTACGCAGGGTCGTTGACATGTTCACTTCCAACTCCCTGCGGATTGCCTCGAGGCACTCGGCCCGCCTCAGGGCCCTCTGCATGGAGTTCTCCGCCCTGACCATCGTGAGCCGTGCCTCTTCCGCCCGCTGCCGCTCTGCATCAAAAGCGTGGCCCAACCGCTGCCACACGGAAGACACTTCCCATCCTGGGTCCTCCTGCCCTCCGGCCGATGCCTGCCCCTCCGATGTCGAAGGCCCTGAGCCATCATGGCTCCCACCACGTTGCTGCTGCTGCTGTGTCTCTACCCATGCACTGCCTCCTGCTGCCTGCACATCCTCCGCTGGCTGGGGTGCAGTCGTTGATGTGGCCACCCCTGCTGGACGTCCGACTTCCGACTGTGGCAGGGATGCCTCCTCCACAAGCCTGGCCGCACCGTCAGAGGCAGCTCCACAGGACACCCAGGTGACTAATGGGTGGGAAGATGGCACGGAGGACGACTGGCGCATAGGGGGTTCAGTTGAGGAGGGGGTCTGAGCAAGCCCCATCAAACGGAGGAATCCGGCCTGGGTGACCTGTCCCAGTAGGCCGACGCGGTCAACGAGCCATTCGAGATGACGTGCAGTCTCCTCATGAAAAGACTGCAGGTCACCTCGCATGGCCCGTTGACGCAACGCCACACCAGTCAGGACACGATCAACCCGGACCCGGATAGCCACGTCCGCAGGCAGAGAAAGGCCAGTTGTTGTGAGCTCATCCCCTGCCTGAAAACGGATCTGGACGTAGGCATCCCTGCTGGTACAAGATGATGCAGTGACAGGATCAGGGACAGGATTGCACACAGGCACCTCCACGCGGCCTGTGCTGCCTCCTGTCCCTAGTCCTGCACTGCACCACTAGCACCAGTGGAATCCTCATCTCCAGACCCCATCTCTGTTGCTTGCACGGGCTCCTCCTCCACCAAACCCCCCACCAACCTGGATGACTCCGTGCCATGTTCCCCCGTTGGGACCTGTGGGGTCCCAGCTGCCCCTTCTGCTGCCGAGGAGTCCAACTCCAACCTCCGCCTCTTGGACCACCCCCCGGCAGCTGCGGCCTGGGACGCGGCACCGGACTCCTCACTCCCCGACGGGATCACAACCTGGGAAGGGAGCTGGGCCTTGCGTCTCCGGCTGGCGGAGCGATCCCCGCCGCTGTGCTCCACAGCACCTTCTCCGCCTTCTTCATCAGTTGACGCTGCAGACAGGGAGAAAGAAAACAAAGGCATCAGGGCACTGTACAATGGACACATACACACATGACAGTTGTACATGAGTTGCATTGGCAAACCTCAGACATGGCATCACAATCGCCAACACACATGTCATTTCAACTTGCACACATGAGCCATACCACAGCCATATCGCAACTGCCAGCACCATCCATACACATACAACAGCATGAGCAGGCAAAGGTGAGCCAGACATCACATGCAACACAGGGAGTGCACTACACATGCACGCACACCACCACACTTGCATGCATGTGTACACCTCTGCCAACTGTTGCAGCGTTCAGATGGGCATCCATGTCACATCTGCCAATCAGGCTTCCACATGCCGCTGTCACATGCATCCATGTTGCATCACTGTTGCACCCTTGTCAAATACACACACATGCACATGTACACAGTGCTGATACATGCAGCTGAAAACAACATACATGCGTGACATCACGAACATGCCTACTTACATACACATTCATCCAAACATGTGTGCCCACACAACTGCATTTGGCATGCAAGCCTACACACACAAGCACCATCCATGTCTCACACATGACAGCCCTCGCATGTGTTAGCCTCATGGCCCTGTACACCCCCACCCATACTCGGCCCCATACAAACAGATGTGCAACCTGCACACTACTGGCACATCGCCACACGCACAACTTACAATCATGATGCATGTACACTTACCGCTCAACTCCAGACGGGACTGCCTCTCAAGGACCTGGACGTGGAGCGCTGGGGATATGCGTTCCAGGACCCTCATCTGATCTTCCGACAAGTGGCCCCGGCGCCCCTTAGCATCCGCTGCCTTCAAGAGGCGCCGGGCCTTGTTGAGGGTCCTGGACCTGAAGTCCTCCCAGCGCTTCTTGACATGTTGTAAGTCGCGGACTGCCACCCCCTCCGCGTTGATGGCAGTCACAATGTCCGTCCAGATCCGAGTCCGTCCTTCCTTGTCGGCGCGGGAACCTCCGAAGAGGGCATCATACTGCCCCAGGACTTGCTCCACCAGGACACCAACATTGGTGGCAGTGAAGCTGGTGCCCCTCTGCCTCTCTGGCCGGGGGTTGTCAGTGGTGCCAGATGTTGCAGTGCCCGACATGACAACCCCCAGGCAGGAGTGGGTGGGCAACTGGGTCCTGGGGCTGGGCTGTGGAGCGATGGAATCCCAGTCGGGAGTCTTTGGTTCCAGCAGGGGTGGTCACAGCAACAGCACCCCTGGCTGATGTGCAGGCAGCAAATGGCAGGGCATGTGGGCAGCAGGCAGTCAGGCAGCAGCAGATGGCAAGTGGGAGCATGCTCGGGGCTCTGGGGGGCAGTAATTCGGCCTTCTGGGCAGGAGTGTGGTCTTCCGTGTGCTTGCGCGTGGCCAGCTTGATACGGAGTGATTTGGCATGTGAAAATTCTGCACGTCAGCGTGTAATTCGAGGAAAGGCCCTTAGCGCGTAAGCGTGTCTGCACGCATACGTAATTTCATTGGACAGAAGGCCCTTCAAGGGCAAGCGCCTCTGTGACGTGACGCGCGCAGGCGTGCATGGGCGTTTCAGCGCGCATGAAAAACTGCACGTCCACGTGTAATCCGAGGAAAGGGCCCATGTGTGTAAGTGACGTGACGCGCATGGGCGTTTCCCTCAGCACGGGTTAAAGGTGAGCGGGGCCAGCAGTTCGCTGTACGTACTGCGGGAGGTTGATTCCACTCACGTAGGCTGCAGGGTTGCGTGCACGGTTTTACTGCAGTTTTGGGGTGCCTGAGCATTGCGTGACCCGTCACTACATCACCGGGGTCACATACAGCCTTGCAGGTGCAGGGAGGCTGTTAACATCTTGCTTCCAACCCCCTTCACCGCAATTGCCCAGGTCAATTGTGGTGTACACCTCCCATTGGCACTACTCCATCTGTGCCGGCACTACTACATCTGTGCCATGGTTGGGAGGACACCAAAGGTGAGGGGCACCTCAGCTGGGTGTACTCCTCGTGGCGGGTGTGGTCGGGGATGTGGCCGTGGTGACCAGGGAGTAGGGGGACTCCAGGGTGTCCAGGGCGGCCACAGAGGGGGAAGAGGCAGGGGTGCACCACTTGAGCACAATGTTGTGCCATGTGTCGGTGCAGTCATGCCACCACCCCCTGTGGTTCCGGGGGATGCAGCTTCTGCATCTGGCACTGGCGCCCGTGTGACCTGGCAGTCCGTTCCATCGACTGCCACGGGCCCAAGGGTAGTGGTAGCTGCAGGTGCAGCTGTGGACACCGCCACCCAGGCTCAGGGTCTGCCAGCGCAGGCTGCGTTGGCACTTGAGGAGCCCTTGGTAGATTTCCAACAGGCCAGGAGGGAAACCATAGGGGCAGGCAGGGCTGCTCAGACCAAGACACGTGTCCCTGGGGCAGTTATGTCATCTGCTGCCCCGAACAGCCGGGTGTTGGCAAGTGCAGGGGCAGATGCACCCAACAAAACCCCGGTTGTGAGTCTGCAAACTGGAACCGTTGCGGTCAATGACCCTGCCACAGCTGATGCTGCGCGGGGTCCATTAGAGGGCACCCAGATGCCACTTACACAAGTCAGGCCTTTGTTCGTCCCTCCACCTACCACTCCCTTGGCTCAATCCACCGAATCCACTGGCCATACTGGTCAGGGAGGCATTAGCCAGCCAGGGTCTGCGCCACAGTCCAAGAGGAGGAAGGTTGCACCTGCAGCACAGGCTATGACCCCACACACAGCCACGACCTCCTGCACATTGAGGAAGAAGCCTTTCTGCAAGCAGGAACGGGACTTCCTCGTGGGCTACATGCGGGGCCACAGCCGTGGCATGCTAGTGGGTGCCAATAGTCAGACTACGGCTGCCCAACGTGACACCCTCTGGAAGCATGTTGAGGAACATGTCAGTTCATTCGGCCATGAGGTGCGCACGGCGCAAGAGTGCAAAAAGCGTTGGAATGACATCAAACGCGGCACTAAGGCTAAGCGTGCCTCTAATTACAACTTGACTCTGGTGACTGGCAGTGGGCCTGCACCAGAGGAGGAAGAGCTCACTCCGCATGAGGCACTCGTTGCGGAGTTCATACCACCTGAATTGGTCGAAGGAATAGAAGAGATGCTGGACTTTGATGCCCAGTCCAGTGAGTGTTGATGCGTGTTTGTTGAGGACGTGTGTGTTTCAGTTGTGGGATGTGTTGTGCATGATTGCCACTACATGTGACGTGTACATGGTTATGATGTGTAAGTAATGCAATGTTTCCATGATGCATGTCTGCTCTGCTGGATGGTGGACATGTGGAGCAGACGGGGACTGTCCGCATCACCACTATTGCACCCTACTGACATGCTGGTTACAAGTATGCCCCTCCGGTCCATGTTCCAGCTCACTGGCCCTTCTGCATATGGCGAGGGGTGACCTTCCTCTCAGCCCAGGCACAATGTCATTGCATGACTGAAGTGCATGTCTCCTCTGCCTGCATGCGTGGACTCCATGTAGGCATGCTCCCTTGCCCCTCCTCCGCCACTCTGCACCCCAGTTCCACCTTTGCAATGGTCTGCTTCAATCTTGCCAATGTGTACTTTCCTGTTCATGCATCCTGTGTAGATGCTAACTTCCAGCGTACAATCTGCCAGACATATGCCGTATGGTACAGCCTTAGTACTTGATGCAGGGTATCTCACTTGTACTGTGCATAGGTCAGATGTCCCGCAGGGACATGAGTGCCCATTCATGCTCCATGTGCATTGCACGCATGCCCCTATGTGTCCTTGACTGGATGATTACTGTAATACAAGTCCTGGGTGACATACATTGCATGGCATCTCATCAGCCTTCCCATGTCAACTGTGGGTCAGTACTGCGTTGCACACATGTTTAGGGTCTGACAATCTGTGTGGCTCACAGGCCTCAGCCTGTTCAATGGCCAATGACTCTGTCCAACTGTTGTTGTGTCTTCTTCACACGTGGGCGGCCTCCAGAGTTTTCATCATGTGTCCTGCTTACTGTCCCATCATCATTTGCAGTGTTGTCACTTGAATCACATTAAGCTGTTGATGCCAGTCAACACTGCCTGTCAATACACAGGTGTATGGTCAGCCTTTTGATACCATGCTAGGCATCCCTGCTTTTGTACTTGGGTGGAGTGGTGCTTGGCTTCTAGATATGGTACACATTGAATGCACAATGCACGTGATGCCTGAATTTGACCCTGCACTGCCTTCACATTTCCTGACACACACCATGGAGTCCTTGTACATGTAGGTAGTGAGTGGCGTACACATTTTCTGCACTGCATAGACCCACTTCCATGGAAACTGCCACCTTTCAACAGGTCTGATCACAGAAGCAATTCAAAGTTGACCCAGCATGCATGCCAGGTTATATTTTGTGTGTCACATGTCTGCCTGATGTGTTTGTTGTCGATGTGTGTGTGTGTGTTGTGTGCTTCTGACATGTGTAGTGACCTTCTTTTTTCTATTTTTCAGGTGATGGCGCAATGGAGGCGGAGGATGGTGTTGTCATGCCAGACACAGGGTTGTTACCATTACATCAACCCGGCACAAGTGGGGGTCGTGGGGTGGTAGGCCACGAAAAACCCCAAGTGCTACAGTACACCTTGTCTCTGGCTGCCTATGAGTCCAGCCTTGATGACACCTCTGACGTCCATGTTGAGTTGGATGAGCATCAAGTCCATGTGTCAGGGGTGAGTGATTCTGATGTGGATACTCCTCTGTCCGCGACACCTGCACTGAGGGATCAGACAGTCTTGGTTCCTCCGCCCGTGGTGGATCGGGACGCAGGGTCACCCTCCACACCAGTCACTGATGTGCCTGGGACATCACGTCAACGGGGGCATGTAGTCGTGCAGCCGCGGGCGGTGCCAACACAGCGAAGACCCCCGGTCCTTGGGTCCCGCAGGGGTCAAGCCCGGCAACGCGGTCGCCGCGCGCAACCGCAGTATACTGAGTGGGAGCAAGACATGACTGCCAATTCAGAACGGCAGCGGGCAGCAATGGAGAACATCGCTGAGAGCATGGAGCGTGTGGCCCGATCTGTGCTCCCCCCTGCTAAGCAGGTGCTTCTCCAGCAGCAGGCGGCACAGTCCATGGCCCACTCGCTCAGGCTGGGCATGGCGGCCTCAGACAGGGCACGCCAGGCTGAAATGTCGTCTCTGCGTCAAGCAATTGCTGCTCACGCAGAGGCGCACATGGATGCCCTGAGGGAGGAGTATGCTTCCCTCAAATCCACTCTGGGTGTCCTTATGATGTCCCAGAGGCAGCGGGCAGAGGAGAGGTTTGCACAGCTTGAGCGTACCATCTCGGCTGAGCTACAGGCTTGCTGGGAGGTGCAGCGGTTGTCCAGCCAGGCCTTGCAGGAGGAACTCCGTGTTACACGTGCTACCTTGCAAGAGGAAGCACGTGTATCACGTGAGGTTATGCATGCAGACCTACGTCTCATCGCCACACAGAACCAGGCTCACCTGTCCGGCAGACTTGCTGCCGACGAGTGGGGCAAGCTGCAGCTAGGCGTGGCCAGGCTACTGTGCCACGTCCTCCTTTCCAGGATGAGCCAGACTCGGACGACCATCTATCTCCCACATAGGTCGGGCTGTGCAGGCGTTGAGCCCATGGAGGTTTTTTTTTTGGCTCAGCATCATCGCATGTGGGTGTTGAGCAGCACCCTGTACCTCACCACTCCTGGGTGCCTCCCCTCCCCCCTGGGTCGTATTAGGCCAATTTTGATTTTCTTTTAGTTTAGTTATTTAAGTTTCTGTTTGATAGTTAGTTTAATTAGGTAATGTAGGTTTTTCATAGTTAGTTTAATTAGTTAATATAGTTTAAAATTGCTTATCTATTGTGCTTTCATGTGATGGTGCGGTGCTTTGTGGCTTTTGAAGGCATCCACTGTCTGTTCCAGCTGGGCCCTTCAGGCTTGTCTTGTGTATGTGTTTGCTTCTTGGGGTCTTTGATTCACATATGTCACTCCTGCCTCCCTTATCCATGGGCTCGCAAGGATGGTTCGGTGTGACAGCCTATTACACAAGGGCTTTGGACTGTCATATCTGTGGCATGTCTGGTGCTGTGTGACTTGTGTTGACACCCCTAGTGGGGATGATTGCGGTGTTATTGTCCACTGTTCAGCTTTTGCTAGATGGGGTGTTTCATGATTAATGTGTACATTCATTGCTATGCATTGTGTAGTATGTTTCTTATCTTTACTGTACACGTGCTTGTTGCAATACATGCCGTAGATAGTGTGTTACACACTTTGGATGTGAAAGACGGACTGATGGTGTGATTTCTGATGTAAGTCTCTGACATGGTCCAGTAATGAGATGCCTGAAGAGACACACACAGATGACTTTAAAGCATTAATCATGCGTTTCATGCCCTTTCTGCAGGGGGATGGGATGAGCCTCCAGAGCACCTTTGCCAGCAGACGTGGCCCATTGGACATCTGAATTCTGGACACGTTTGTTGGTGCCCAGATGCACATGTGTGCACAAGTAGAGGCACAGGGATTGCAGACCTACATCCTAGAACTGCTGACGTGTTCCAAGGAACTCCAGGCAAGGTGAGCAGCACATGGGGGCCACAACACAGCAAAGCTTGCACCAGGCGAGTTGCACATGCAGGCTTAGTTACAGCACTGAGGGTGAGCTTGGACGAATATTGGTGTTGAAGCACACAATGCAGCTTAGATGTGTTGGTGGACTGATGGCTGTTGATTGTAAGGTTGTCTGGGACACCTGCAGGGGCAATGGCACATACCCTCCGGTGCACCAAGGTCCATTGAGGCACTTGTATCAACCATGTAGCCTTCCGAGACATGGAAAGGGGCAGCTCACAGGGACATACAGCAAGGGACATACTCGGGTGCAGTGCATTTAATTTCCATGTACATTTTGATACATGCACTGCCTACTTTGTTTTGGTCATGGTGGAACACGACTTGTTCTGAAGTCATGCCTTGCTATATGGGTCTGTCTGCTTACCCAGGGAACATTGCATGTTGTGTGAATTGTGACACATTGGTGTTCCATTTGCCACGCACACACCGGCGGCTGACTTACTGCATTGACTGTGTATGACCCATCACAGGGGTAATGTTACATATGGGTACGAAACATCTACACCAGATTGTCTGTTTGTAGAGTAGTTTGTTGCTATGGGGCATGCTTGGTGGTGTGTTTTTGTGTTATGGGCATGGACAGATTATTAACTGTGGCTCTCTTTGCAGCATTGCAGTGCTCCTGCAACCGGACCTGAGAGTGCTCAGGCAGGAGGCCAGCACTCAAAACCAGAGCTAAGTGTCTTGTTGTTTTTCTTTCAAACTGCTCTGCATAGGTTTGCTGGGGGGTGCACTAATGCATGGATGACTGTGTAATTCAATTTGGTATGTTTGTTTTCCCCTAATCACCCGGAGTCCTATCCAATTTTAAAACCTGTACCCTCTACCCGGTGTTCCTGCTTCCCGTACCTATCCAAGCAACGTTCCCTAACCCTCTTTCCCCGCTGGGGTTGCGGATGCCTGTGTGAGCCCCAAACTTGCAGGCGCCAAAACCCTTGGTTCGTGCCACTCCTAAGCCTGGACTAAGCCTGGACTACAGAAGGCCATGACAATGATGTCCGAGTTTGTTCGGATTGTGTATGTGTTCATGCAGGTAGTACATTTTCGTGCATTCCCTACTTTCACGTGTCATCCCTCCTCCCCTCTCCTGCCACTCATTCCAGTTATCCAGTGTGCCAACACCTGTCCCGACTGCATATCCCTGACCCTCCTTCCCCACCAGGGTCTCAGAGGCCTGTGTGAGTTTGACCTTGCAGGCACCCGGGACACGGTGGGGGTGGTTGTTTTGTGCCACTCCCGCGCCTGTACACGGGACCTGTGACAGTACACATCCGTTCATGGTGCATCATTCTATGTTATGTTCCACACATGGTTCACATCCTGTTGTGATATTGTTTTACTGTGCTACCTTGGTTGTTACATCATTGTGGTAGTACTTGGCCTTTGTGAGGTACTACTACATCAAGTCATCTACTGGAGGGTGTTCTGGTTCGTTTTTCTGTCTTGGAATTTGTGATTCTGCAAATGAGGGTGGACTCTGAGGGTGCAGGCACCTTTTTACACACAAGGTGGGAGATGGTGACGAAGGGGAAGGGTGATCCTGTGGCCAGGTGAAATTGAGGGTTGAAGGCTCCATGACCCAGGTGCAGTTGTTCAGTGGGTCATGGTCATTTGTGAGGGAGGGGGGGGTTTGTTGTTGATAGTTGCCTTGCCCTGCAGTGTGATGGGAACCCTGACATTGTAATTGTGGTATCCTATGTACATGTTGTGTTCTGCTGATCAATGCCTGTTCATGTGTTGTGTTTACCTTTCAGGTGTGAGGGGATAGTTGTGGTTTGACATGCTGGGGTGTACACATGGTGAATGTTCACATGTGATGTGTGGAGGACACTGATGGTCACTTCATTGCACATGCATATGTTGAGTGCATGTCCTTACTGACCCACACACTCACACTATGATGCTCTACATGTACAACCACCCTTGCATATCCACGTGTACACTCTGTTTGCCTTCTGGAGCCCACTGTGTCCCTGCAGCACATGTTCTGTGACCAATTATGGATCCTGTACATGCCTAATTTGCTTTTTGATGTGGTTTGTCGCTTAGATGTGATGCTCAGGGTGTGCATCACACACAATGGCTGTTCACTGTGCTGTGCGCTGAGCAGTGTGATGCAGGAGTAGGACACTGCACACATAAGCTGCAGTGTTGATTTTGCAATGCACAATGTGCATGTAGACAGGCATTTATTGTTATGTTACGTCTACAACTTTTTTAATGCATTTGGGAATGACTTATTTTGGGTGGGAGGTTGTTGGTCAGTCATTTCATCTGATTCCATGTCAGGCATCATTGTCTGATGCCACTGTACATTTTTGACATGGCAATGTGTACCTTATTGGTACTGTGTTGGTGTATGGCTATTGCTTGCCATGTCATGTTGTGGTTTGGGAGGGTTTGAGTGACATAACAGTGATGGACATGGCCTGTTTTGCAGGTGTGTGTGATTCACACCTTGCATGTCAGGGTCATCCGCTTCTCAAAGCAACTAGCTGGGGGTAGATCTCTCTCTGCGGCAGGGGCCTCCCCCTGGAACAGCCTTCCTGCCTCACTAGAACTTGAGGAGAACCATCTCTGGTTCCGGAAGCACCTCAAGACCTTCCTCTTTGCTTCTGCTTTCTCTCTCCTTCTCCCTTGCAAAATTCTTCACTGGAACTGCACTGGATCTGCAACTGGGCCACTCTCACCAGCCTCGGTCCCTGGCCCAGCCACTCTCCACTTGCACTGCCTCCCTGGCAACCCCTGCACTGCGGGACTGTCTCTCTATCCCTACAGCCCCCCCTTCCCAGCACTTGTCTGCACTTACCTTTGCAGTTGCCACCAGCTGGCCTATTTATTTGTTTTTTAGTCTACTTACACTGTACTGCACTCCCCCCTCCCCTTCCCCTTGCAGTTTTCCCTTCCCCCTACCCCTGCACTTGCGCAATCTAAATGACACCTGGCCTAGTAGTATCGTTGTCTGTCTTCCCTTGTTCCTCCCTCCCTGCCTCGTCGCACCTTGAAATACTTGTGTATAGGCACGTTACAAATGCCATATCATGTCATGTCATATGTGTGCCTTTTGGTCACACAGGATAGCTTGTGTTTAAGTAGCTAGGGAGGCAGACAATGTGGCACTTCCATGGCAACTATCTCAGGGTGGTAGGGTTGTGACAGTTGACTGTCTCTTTGTCATCATCGATTGTCACCTGGTATGTGCCAGGCCTGTGTGCACTCCGCAGGGGTGGGAGTTTAGGTGAAAAATGTGGCCACAAGCTGGGTCAGGGCTTCCTCGCCACGTGCCCTGTCCCCTCCCATGGGCAGCACCTGTGCCTATGGTTGGGGATGTGGGGGCACCACCATGTCCACCGGTACGCCCTGCCGTGTTGCAACATTGTCCAGGACACATGCTGCCACAATGATCCTGCACACTACTGGGGGTGCATAGAGTAGCTGCCCGCCAGAGCGGTCAAGGGAGCGGAAACATGACATGAGCACTCTGAATGTGCGCACCACTATGGCCCTGGTTGTAATATGGGCGGCATTGTATCTTACCTGGGGTGGGGTGGTGGGGTTTCCGGATTGGCGTCATCATGTGGTTGCTTAGAGGGTAGGCACTGTCCGCTGGGGAGGTGTAAATGGTTGTGATTATTGGGGTTTGTGTATTTGTGTGTGTGTGTGTGTGTGTGACATGCATGCATGTGCAAGGGCATTTGTACTCACCTAGGAGCCCTGTGTCGCAATGCTGCCCAGCTTCCAGGGCCCGGCTCAGGGCGGACATTCTGTGTATGAAACTGTCATGGGTGGAGCCAGGGTAGTTTGCATAGACAGAGGTGATGATTCCCTTTGCATCGCATACCACCTGTACATTGATGGAATGCCAGTGCTTGCGGTTTTGGTAGATGTGCTCAGTGGCTCTAGGTGGACGTAGGGCCACATGGGTGCAATCTATGGCACCGAGCACTTTGGGGAAGTGTGCCACCCTGAAAAAATCCAGGACAATGGCCTGCCTTTCTGCGGGTGTTCTGGGCATGTATATGTGCCTGCGGACTGAGGGGCATGCTGTCATGATTACCAGTACCTGGTGTAGGCAGCGTGACTGCGTGGCCCGTGAGACCCCCCACTATGGTAGTAGTCCGCTGGAATGACCCAGTGGCCAAGAAATGCAGGACATTGAGCACCTTCTCCAAAGGGCTCAATGCTTGGGAGCAAAGGGTGGGGGATGTAAGGTCATCTTCCCACTCCCTGACCAGGTCTAGGATGATATGGGGTGGAAACCTATACCTGCCGTAAACCTGGTTGTCAGGCATCCCAAAAAGGCTTGTCCGTGGTGCGAAAATGCGTGCCCTGGCTATTCTCCTCCTCCTGCGGTGTCCCACGATCAGTGCTGCGACAAATGGGGCATTCATTGTAGCTGTATATACGTGTTTGTTGTTTGCGCGCACTTTTATACTGTGTGCGGGGACGCTTCCGCCTGCCTTCGTGTGGCGGACGCGTTGACGCCTGTGTGCGTCTTTTGCTGTGCGCGGGTTTCCCGTATTCAAATCCATGAATACGGGTTGTTTGCGTGCGTGTGGGCGTTCCGTGTAGTTCCCTGCAGTACTTTCCCAGTTATGCCTTCTTTTTCACGCGTTATTCCCCATTCCGCGTGTTATGCCCACTGTTCCGCCCACTTTGGTTGTGTGCGCCGCGCTATGTGCGCTTTTTCTGTGCGCGTAGCGCACGCCGTGTGTGCCCGCGTGCGCCATGGCAGGATTTGGCGCACAGAAAGCGGGAAACACGCGCAGCGTCTTCCTTGAATCGCACGCGTGCGCGTGCGCTGGCTTTCTCACGCTTGCGCCACCGTGCGCCTGCTTGCGCTGGGATTTTAGGTGCACGTTTGCTCCATGAATCGACCCCTAAATGTCTGGAAGAGACGTGGTTATCAACCGTGCCAATTATAGAGCGATATGAGGTGGCATTTAATCCGGCCATTACTCAAAAGAAGGGACGACCGATGTCGGGCCTAGTAACCATGATAAAATTGAGAAGTGGTTTTAGGATAATTAAGGATACTAATCCCTCGCCGTATATCCAGGTGTGTGTTGTTGGTTCCAAATGTGACAACAATCAAGACCACCTGAAACTGCACATAATTAATGTGTATTGGCCACTGGTAAGAGTGACTTTATTGATCAGGTATGTGAGTTGATAGACAACATTGGACTAAACGAACTGAATGCGCACATTATATAAGGTGGGGACTTTAATGTCGACATCATCTCACCTGACATACCTTATAGTCAAGAGAGTCAAAAGAATCAACTTAGAAAGTTGTGGTTGGAAGAACTAGATGTTAGAAGTATGGATGTTTTAAATGGTAACATAAAAGGTGACATCCCCCTAATGTCACATGGGAAAGAGAGAATCAAAGCACAATTCTAGATTACTTTGTGACATCAAAAAATATGACTAGAAACATAAGCTAGCTGAGAATAATAAAAACGCCACAAAGTGACCATCATTTGGTCAGAATATACTTCGATAATGAGGCATCCAACACCTCCTGAAAATGGCATCAAATCCTTGAAGTAGAACCAGGAGGGAATGGACTCCATTTAAACAGAGCCATAATTGAAAATATGACACAGGCCTTAGGATCCAGCGACTGTCAGCAAGTAGCTAGAGACCTAGAGTATGATGACTTATTGCAAATCTACAGAGTACAAAATGCTCAAAGAAAAAAACAATTATCAGGAGACATGTATATGACTCAGAAGTAGTTACCAAAAAAAGAGTTCTGCGGAAGAATCAGAGAGATCGAAAACAACAGAAAGAGAAGGAAAAAAGAGACTAAAAATTAAATATAAAAATTGGTTAAAATGGCATAAAAGCGATATGGAACAAAATGATGCAGAAAGAATGCTTCTTTTGCTTGGACAGAGAAACTCTAGAGATTTCTGGGCCATTATAAATGAATTAGAAAGACCTCAAAATATGAGTCAAGGTAATATGGTCACAGAAGAACAATGGACCCATCATTATACAAAACTCTTCCAGAAAACGATAGATGATAAGCCAGAGAAAAAGAATGAAGCCCAGTGGGACATATCAATAGAGATTGAAGATATATATGACAACATAAAGACTTTGAGTAACTCTCATGCTCCAGGACCCGATGGGTTAACAAATTATATGCTTAAGGAAAATACCCAAGAATGGTCTAACTTTTGTTATAAACTTTTCAAAATGATTATGAAAGAAAGAATAATACAGTGTACTTGGAAAAGGGCTATAATTGTGCCGATTCTCAAAAAAGGTATGTAACTCGAGCCAAAAAACTATTGTGCGATAGTGCTCCTGGATGTGGTGGGGAAAATCTTTGCTACCCAGCTATTAAAGCAATTTACATCATGGGTCAAATATGTGGTGTGTGCGATCTACGACAAACAGGTTTCATCCAAGGCGTGGGCTGTGGCCTCAATTTGTTCATGCTAAATGTAATCAAAATGGAAGCGATTCTGAAGAAGATCTCGATATATTTCGCTTTCATAGATTTAGCCCACCCCTTTGATGGTGTGGATCGAGAGCTGCTATGGGCGAACAAGACGCAAAAGGATGTCCGCCACATCTGATGAATGCAATAAGAGAGCTATACTCAGATACCTCTGTTTAAATTCGTCTGGACAAAAACGGACATATAACCATGCCTATTAAAACGACCCGCGGGGTGAAACAAGGCTGTCGACTTGGAGCTACACTTTTCAACTTCTTTATATCGAACATTGGACCAGTACTAGAAGAGGTCCATTCATTTCCGCGTAAGATAAATGGAAATGCAATAAATTGGATGATAATTGCGAATGATATTGTCCTGCTAGACCTAACACCCATAGGCCTTCAGAGAAAGATAACAGCGACGCGAAAATACATAGCCCTGAATAGCCTAGAAATCAAAGCGCAAAAACCGGGTCTTAATATTGAAAAATCTGCAAGGTCCAAAGCAAACAAGAAAAAGCAATAATTTCTGTTGGAGGTTGGGAAAAGAGAAGTTGAATTTAGTGACTGAGATGCAATATCTGGGAATTACAATGAGCTCAAATGTCAATGATAAACCAATGGCAAGAAAGATGCTGCTCAAGTGCAAACCGTGAACTGCACAAGCGGTCAGGATACACATGAAATATGGAGAGTACTCCCTAAGACATAGGAACAAAATCGTACCAGCACTAAAGTATGGAGCGGAAACATTACTGGGACACTCTTTTAGATTGTGGTTGAAATGCAAACATATTATATGGAGAAGAATTCGAAATCAGTGCAGCTTCCATGAATGCAATAGTGACATGGAACACACATGATCTCTTCAGAAAGATAGAAGCCGAAGACTGCTGCCCGCAATTTAGGATCTTAAAGAAGTTACCCAAAATGAACAAAGACGATCTTCTTGATAAATGGAAACAAAATTGTAAGGACATATTAAGAAGCCTGAATACAGATGAAGAAACCTTAACCCAAAATCCGAATGCTGTAAAAGAGAAACTCTTCGAAAACAATTGGATTGAAACTCAACAGCTAAGGAAGCAGCATGAACTTATGAAGAACTCACCCGTTGAAGCAAAAAAAAGAATGCTCCATCAAAATACATGATTAGGTTTCCATGCAAGAGATACAGATACCTCCATAAAGTTTAGATTAAATGCATTTAAAACAAAAGACAATGAGTATAGAAAGCGCAGACGACAAGATAAAGGTCAAATCTGTAGATTCTGTAATGAAACTGGAGAATCCTTAAAACATGTGTTGTTGTTCTGGCCTAATTTGAAAGATGAAAGAACGAGATACATGGTGACAGTAATTGGGAAAGGACTGCTGAGGATTGGTGGGGAAGAATGCATGAGGGTGATGATAACAAGTTGACATTTGCCCTAGTTTTCTTCCTAGAACATTTGAAAGAGAGATTGAGGTCTAAGGTGATAGTAAACAGTGAAGAAATGATACCTCCTACCGAATGAAATACGTAGGAGTGCTAGGGCCCAAGGGAAGTGTGTAAACATTGATTATGAGAAAAATAGGGTATTTGCTTTTGTTTTGTTATCTTCCTTTTATCTGTTTTGATGCGATAAGCTAAAAAAATGCATGTATATGTTCTTTTTAAAAAGTCTGTGATGAACTAAAAAAGAAAAGAAAATAGCCTGGCACTTAAGGAAAGCATGACTTTTTTCAAAATTAGTTTGGTGTCACGGGATTGGAGAATATGTGAAGTGTTCCATTAAATTATATGGAAATGTAATTGAAGATGTGGCATTTGTGAATAGAGTACAAAGGGCACATGGAATAGAAATATTTGATGAGCTGCCAGGCAATATAACTGACAAGTTTGAAAATGAAATGGTATGTTTCTGCCTAAAATGAAAGGGTTTTACGCATAATAATATTGCAGTTATTTCTGAATTCCAAGAAAGAGTAATGGACATAAATGTTCACCAAATGATATTGATCCTTTATAGGCTGATAAGTCAAATTTAAATCTTACACACTGAAGTTTATAAACTGAATAAAATGCTGATTATCGGCCTATTGACTTTCTGCCAATATGACATTGTGTTAATGTTAAACATACATTGCTAGTACCTCCATTTGTATGTTGAATCTTTTTCTGGCTTCACTTTGTATAAACTGATCTCTGCAGCAGAGGCGATTCATTTCTTTTAATGAGTGGTGTGACCATCCCAGATCCACTTTTATGTTACAACAAAGGTGATTGTCAACTTGTTAAACTTTCTTATGGTTATGTTTGAAAACTCTGAATTGTCCTTGAGCTTACATAATTCTGACCACGAGAGGATTAATGGAACAAGCAACAAGGTACCATTTCATTTAATGAATTCAGATAGCATATTTAGATGATTACAGATGCGGCATGTGGACCCATCCCCACCAATAGCTGTCAGAAGCTGGATATGCGTTGGAAGGAAATCTCAAAGAATTGGAGGGGAAAAAATGTGCAGTCTGCGAGATGTTGAAAGTAGGATTTGGGATGTTAACGCTATTACGAGCCTTATTCTGCTCTGTAAACACTGTGGAAGATGATATGACAACTCCCAGATGTCGCCACACTCCCTTCACACCTGTAAATGTACATTACTCCTTGAAGGAATAACGGAAAAGCCCAATAAGCGAGTTGAAAGTGACTGGAAATAGAAATAAATGAAGGGGAATACGAAAATATGGGTGAATATATTCAGCGTCCTAAACGTGCACGTAAATATTACTCCCTTTGAAGGATGCACATGGCAAAGAAGTGAGCACCCCTCTGTAATGAAGGATTTCCTCCATAGGCACAACAAGGCCCCAATAACCATACTTTTAAATAGATCATAAAACACACTTTGTAGATGAACATAAAATATGCACCCTTAACCAGACTCAGCAGCATCTGACATTTGTTAGTGAAATATAATAGAAGTGTTTATACTGATGAAGAAACAATCACTGAAGTTCTTTATTAGCTGAATACAATACATGCTGTCTCGGAGCATGAAAATTCCCCATCAGCCCACAGACCCTTGCAGAAAGACACACCGACATGTACACCTATATATATATATATATATATATATATATATATATATATATATATATATATACGCACGCACGCACGCACGCACGCACGCACACACACACACACACACACACACCCCCCCCAATACACACTGCCAAGGGTTGAATGATGCCCAATGAGTGGCCGAAGAAGGAGGGGGGCGATGCTTTCCCAGGGTTTAGCCTGCGGTAGATAAGTCACCAAAGAGCAACAAGAAAAGATACTAGGCCCCAGAGTTTAAGTACACAACACTGTACACTGATTGGTTAGAACACAGGTTTGATGAGTTTTCATAGTTGTGTTACAGAGAGTCATAACAATGTATGTCTCTAGGCAGAACAACCAAACGTAACTTAATAAAGGTCACAAGTTGGCAGAAACCAAACTGTATGGGTGCAGAGTTACAATAATCACAGAACAACAATGCCCCCCAATGTAGGACAAATCTCAATTAAAGGATGCGCCCTGTTAGAGAGGAAATAATGCACATCACCATTGCCCATGTAATATAATAGAACCACTCAGTACAGCAGCGCACACCTAATTCACATCACATGAAGGTAACGGCAAATACAATCTCATGACATTTTCTAATGCACGAACACTTGTACATATTTATATATATAACTACAAAAAAACCTTTGTTGAGGGGACGTTATGGTTAAATTGCCCTACCAAAAACCTGTGCAGTTCACAAAAAAATTAATTTCAACCTCCCCTTTCTGGTTCAAATTAAAACCAAAAAACCCCTGAAATTCGACAGTTTGTGATGTCATCTTGGTGTCCTGGGAGTTAGTGTTAGCAATGCGTGTAGATGGTGCGAGTTATGGTTGCTTAGCTTACCATAATGGGGGAATGAGCAGTGTTTTTTGGTTTCGCTGTGAAGAATAACATTCCTTTAACAAAGTTTTTTTACTGAATGTACATATATATGGCAGGGAAAGAAAACAAAGGGACTAAACATGTGACGTTGTCAGTGATGTCATCAGTGACATTTGAGATGACATCTTTCATGGTCTGGGTGTTAGTGGTAGCAGTGCACAGGGGTGGTGGCAGGCTTGGGGGATTTGGTTACCATAACTGTTGAATTTCAGGGGTTTTTCAGTTTTAATTTCAACTAGAAAGGGGAGGTTGAAATTATTTTTTTTAGTGAACTGCACAGGTTTTTGGTAGGGCAACTTAACCATAATGTCCCCTCAACAAAGTTTTTCTTGTAGTTAATTTTACAGGTTTTTGGGAGGGCAACTTAACCATAACATCCCCTCAACAAAGTTTTTTTTGTAGTGAATTGTACAGGATTTTGGAATGGGAACTTAATCATGACACTGTGTCAAAGAAGGTGTTGTGTGGAATGTACACTGTGATGATGTGATTTTGGGAGATATGTAGCATAATGTACGTACTTGATATACATTTAACATAGAACATACAGAACCCCCTCCCTATTGATAATAGAAAGGGATGGACTGAGTGCCTGTTTGTGGACGGGGGCGGACAGGATCAACATTACCCAAAGAGGCCGGGGGTATCTGAAAATGTACTATTGTCTTACACAAAAAGTGTACAATGTAGAAAAAGGACATAAAGATATTGTAAGTAGTAATAAGTAAATATGGAAAACTGAAGAAGTGAAAAGAGGACACATTTAATAAGCATGTAGAATGAAATGGATGGTACCATTTTAAAAAAAAAAAAAAAAAAAAAAAAGGATGCCTCCATCGTAATCACTTCACAGAAAGTCAGCAGCCTGGAACGACAGTGGATGGACGCAGTAGGAAGAAGGGACATTACATCAAAAGAGTGAGTGAAGGCCATTTTTTTGTACGTGTGTGTTTTTTTTGGTATGTGGTGCAGAAATAATTATTTCTTTCTGTTCTTTTAACTCAGAAATGGCTAGTACTTTGGAGTGATTGGAGGAGTATTTTCCACATGGGGAAATGTCTGAAGACAGCGACAATAATGGTACACATTGCTCTGCATATGCAAAATAATGACCAGTAGTTTATAGGCATTTAATATATGTATATTGTTTTTTAACAGACCATGAAAGAAAAGAAGAAAGGGCAACAAAAAAAATAGAAGAAGATAGGATAAAAAGGATTGAGCAGAAAATGGACATATTGAACAAGAATTTTATAAGGTTACAGGAGTTTGTGGAGGACTGTGTGAGATGAAAGGTTTGTTACCATTGCCCTACCTGTACCTGCCCCGCCTCTACATTCCCTAATGAACCATCCCCCAAACATTGAAGATGAAAATAGACGTTTTGACGAAATATCCATCCCTTCTTCCCCTCAGAAATCCTCTCCTCAAAACCAGCCCGTGTTGAATCCTAATTCCCCTATATTTGTGGCAGTGTCCGCTTCACCCGCTATTTCTTTGGACTGAAGTGTGTGTTAGGAGTGTTTTTGTACAGTAGTTGTAGTGAAAGCGAGAGAGGCCTTTTTTTAAAAAAAAAAAAGAGGTTAAATGTTGGCGAACAGTGCGCCTGTTCGACCTATCCGTAAGGAATGGAATGTGGGTGCTGTAAAGGCAGTACACCTTCCCTTACTAATGTCAAGTGAGATGGACTTGAAGTTTGACTACACCATCTGTTGAAGTTGTGCGTACATAAACAGAAAGGGGCGTCCTAGGAACATTATACCTCGCCGTACCGCTTGTAAACGAGATGAAACATGTTCATAGAACACATCAGATGCCTGGGATGGCTGTAAATAAGCAAAATGGGAGTGTGTGAATGACAGTATACCTGTACTTATCGGATGCAGCCAAAATGGTGCCGTCCGTAGAACAGGCGCGGTGGCCGGCAAGTACATAGGCAAACAAAATGGAGTTGTCCTAAGGACACTGGAACTGTCTGTACAGTAAACATATCATGTATGCACATGCGCAGTACAACCGTAAGTATAGCGAACATCGCGCCTGTCCCTAAATGACTGTCTCACTTGTGTCGCACTTTGAAATTGTTTGAGAACCCGAATACTGTCCGTAGGACACTTGCGCAAATGCGCACGTTTGGTACTCTGCATTTGCTATCCAACGGACTCCCATTTCTGGTGCGGATGTGTTCAGGATGTCATCATGTGACCGCACCCACGCTGAGCGTGTGGACTAATTTGCGCAGTTTGTGTGCTTCCGCAACAGTCCAAAAGAAATTGTAGACACAAGGCAAAGTATTGTAGAGTGTAAAAATATAATTTCACATATCCCAGACAATAGCTGACCTGAGGACTGGATGTGTAAAATGTTTGTACCGCTTTGCAGTGATGAAGACGGTCACGAGGCACATCCCTCCACCCCTACAAATGGCCACACCCCCGAGCGCGTCTTCATTGTCCTTCTAGCTATAGCAGATTGAGATGTAGTGCCTTTACTGCTGTAGTGATCAAAAGGAAACTAATCGGTATGGCTTCATGGCTGCTGTGGTTCATTAGCCTCTGCACCACCCCCAAACCTGCCACGACCACCACCTCCCCAAGGGCCTGCAGAGAGATATATGGGTGAGGCTGTAGAGAGCGAGGAAGAAGAAGAGGAACAGAAAGAAGTAGAGGAACTCAGCAGTAGGAGCACGTGCCGGGAGTCGTGGGTGTGGTGGTTGTTTTCCGTTTATGGGAACGTACCAAAAGCACGTGCGCACCTGGTGAAGTGTAACCAGTGCGAGGTGGTGCTGAGTCATGGTAGAGTTGGTTCGTACAGCTCTGGTACGACAACCATGAAGCGACACCTCACTTCGTTCCACACTGCGGACATTCGCAAGGTGGTGCCATGTGAAGAGCGTAGTCGCTTGAGTTCCTCCACAGCATCCTCCGTGTCCGATCCTCCCCCCACACAAGACACTCCTGTGGGGGAGCGCCTCCCTCCACCTGCCTCACAAGCCATTCTCAATGCTGTTGACCCTTACCTTTCAAAGATGACAATAGTGTGTAATTATTGTGATGCAGTACTCTGCAGGGGGGAGTTTTCAAAGTGCTTTTGAGGCTACGGTCACAGAGCACCAGAGGATCTGCTCCTTTCCTAAATAAAGCTCACCCTATATCTTTCTCTGTTCACTTGCCCTTTCTTATCCCCGTGGATGGTGTCCCTTCCTTACCTCCTTTGGCCTCTTCTCCTAGTGTGTCGTGTGCTGTGAAGCAATAAACGTGAAAACAACCAAAATAACCACAAAGGCTCTTTTCAGAGCCGCCTTTCTCAGTTTAAAGATAGAACTATGAAGCGACGGTCGTAAACCCCCACAGAGTGGTGGAAAGGTTTGCAGACAGTCGTAGGGGAAAAAGGGAGGGTGCAAGCAGAGCAAATACAATGAAGTGGACACTGGGAGAAAGTGGTGGCTCTGAAAAGAGCCTTTCAGTGGTGTGTTGTGTGGGTCAAAAACTGTGGATTGGAGAAAACCGATTGTCAGATAGGGTAGTGTGAATTCAGAAGAGGTTGCAATGCATTTTGTGCATTGCGAAGAAAAATCTGCTTGCCAGCATATGTGAGGTGGACTCCATCTCTGCGGAAAATGAAAGAGCTGCGAAACAAAATGTTTTCATTGTGGAAGGAGGACATGCCAACACCTCTTAAAAAGGCACAAACAGCCTTATTCACATTGCGTCTCGCTTTCTTCGTTTGTGGACCAAAAGCAGAAGCACGCAGCCATATTTGTCTTTGTGCAATACGGGAAAAAAATATTTGACAATTTGGAAACATGTCCATGAGCTTCGCAAGTCCTTCCTTCACTGCAAATTGCAAAGAAATTCCAGAGACATGGCCCAAACTGTTTCCTCTGCAGTGAATGATAAATATATCTGGAGGATGCTCAGAGAGGTACCAAGTCCAGCCACCTCATGCCACGCACGCCATGCCAGTGCACCTCCACATGAGGAAATCCGAGATCTTCAGATAAACTGCAGCTTTCTGCATGCACCTTCAACCAATGTATCCATGAGTCTCCCAAAATCCAGATAATCTGTTTTCAAGCATGGAAAGCCATGGCTGTGTGGTGTCCTGTCAGGGAGAAGATGGTTTTACGCAGTTCAGAAAACACCTACTGAACTTTATGGCCCAATCCCTAGCTCCGCTCATTCTCATTTGCATGCGTCTCCACCCCTGCATCCCCGTTGGCCATAAGCGCTGGCTGCGAAGTACCGCCATGTTCGCTGACATGTATAGGATCAGAGCGTGACGACGGTACATTACAGTGTCATTCCCCTCTTTCCCCTTCAAGATGGGCTCTGAAAAGAGCCTTTTTTAAAAATGTTGGCCAGATACCATACAGACATCTGTTATTTTATTTATTTTCTGTATTTTTTTGTCCTTGCTTTACTCCTACAACCATTACAGAACCTTCTCTAAAGCAAGCCTTACGTTCCAAAAGAACATTGCATTTCCCAAAGAAGATAGCGCAACACCATCTGCTTCGAAATAATCCGTATTGCTTGAAGCAATGTTATCATGGCTGCAGAAAAACATACCAGCTCGTATCATGAATGCATGCATGCCGCGATTGATGATACACCTCCCAATACTTTGGTCTGGAGAGAAAACAGAATTGTCCCATTTTATTCTAGGCAGCAAAGCAGAAAATATTACTTTCGTTGTTGGGAAGATGGTCATGAGTGCTTCAACCAACTGTGCCAAATTGGCCAACAAAGTACGTGAACTCATGTATCCCAAATGGGAAGCACCGTAGTGCAAAATTACCACATGAGGAGTGGTCATTGTATGCATGTCTCTGCAAACTTGCAGAATTGCCGCAGCATTGCCATCAGTGTCAGCGCTCCACACCATCTCTACACCTCTGACATCGAAATGGTGTGCCACATGCCTACTCTCCGCATAGTGTTGTAATCCATGCACAAAAATGTCTCCAATCACCAAAACCCTGACCCTCTGCACCTCTGCCATCTTCACTGTACGCACTGTCTTTCCACACAAAAGAGTAATGTGAACATCAGATTGGCTGATGCCTACAGTCCCCTTTCCATGTAGGATTTGCTGTAGAAACCCGTATGTGACACGCCCTACCTGCGGACAAGCGTTGCTTACGTGCGGCATGTAACTCTTACCCAGTCCTTCCACTCTTTCCACAGCGGTAGCAAGTCGAGTCCCTCATTGGACACAACTAAGCAGTCACACAACCATCCACCAATCACATTGAACATCGCTAATTCTAACTCAGTCATCAACATTGCGCACTTCAAAATTAATTTCGATGATTGTGAATGGAAGTCGCATATCATTGTAAAGCAGCTACTTCATAAGCTACTGTGCAAGTATTGCGAATTTCTATGTACAGCTCCATGCATGCGCACATGCACAAGTATATAATACAGATATGTATATTGTAATCAGAGTATATAACAACGAGGACCGTTTTGGGATTGCCTACTGTGGGTTACCCATTTCAATGTTCACACTTAAGAAACACGGCCATGCATCCAAGACTCTAGGCCCTGGCCACAACCACTGTTGCATGTGACACCCATGGCGGCTTACTAATGAATATAATAATAGGTATCGGGAAATGTAATGCAATCACGGCATGTTGTCAATTTCAATGTTGGCTACCACAACGCGTGTGCTTTCAACAGTTTGAAGTTTCTTGTCCACTGCATGGACTGAAATGCTATCGTTATTACACGCCTCATTTTCTGTGCGTACAAGCTGTCCATGGAAAGTACATCATGAAGACCGACCCCCAGAACAAATGCATTGATCACCCATGTCTTACTGTCTGAACCTTTCCCAACGGTCTGTGACACAGCAAAAGAGTTTTATAAATAGAGCATATTTACGCTGGTTCTTGCTCCGCTTTCGGCGGATCCAATATGTCGGCCGCATCCAAACAATCTGACGCAGAACACGTCTCGCAGCAGCCATTGGGCAGGGACGTTGCATGTCCGCGGTCATGACGCCAGCCCCTTAGCCAATCAGTATCTTGTCCGTGGACCGAACAGGGAAGTGTGACCGTGAAGTGGACATAGATAGCACACATTTTTTCAGACCTACTTTTTGATAATTTTAAAGAAAAGTACTGCATGGCAGGTCACCAAATGTACAAAAGCACGCTTTCTGGACCAAGCCCCTGTACCTGCCACAGATTTCGTGAAAATCCGTCCAGCGGTTTGAACTGTAGCCGTGCGCAAAGTTTTTCCCCCATTCAGTCTATGGGAAAAAAGACGATTTCGGACCCCCCCTATAGCTTTTGCCCCCCTGAACCAAACATCTCCAAACTTTGCAAAAAAAATTCAGAGTGGCCCGCATATGGAAACAGCAACTTATCCATAACTACACGACCACTACCATGGGCGTGTAATATAATATATATATATATATATATATATATATATATATATATATATATATATATATATATTTTCATATATTCAGTGAAAAGACTTTGTCAAAGGGACGTTATGGTTCCAAGTAAAACCGAAAAACCCTTGAAATTCGCCAGTTATGGTAAGCTAAGCAACCATAACTCGCGCCACCACCGTGCACTGCTAAGACTAACACCCAGGACATCAAAGATGACATCACAAATGTCATTGGGGAACAGGGCACACACAGGGCATGAGCGGAGGGTGGGGAAATAGGGCACACACGGGGCATGAGCGGGGGTGGGGGGGGAAGGAGAGAGACAAGGAGCATGAGCGGGGGTGGGGGGAACACGAGGGAGACACAGGGCATGAGCAGGGGGTGGGGGGTAACATGAGGGAAACACGGGGCATGAGCAGGGGGTGGGGGAACACGAGGGAGACACGGCGCATGAGCGAGGGGTGGGGGCAACAGGAGACACACGGGGCATGAGCAGGGGGTGGGGGCAACAGGAGACCCACGGGGCATGAGCGGGGTGGTGAGGGGGTACACAATGGAGAAACAGTGGGGGGTGGGGGGAACACGAGGGAGACACGGGGCATGAGCGGAGGGTGAGGGGAACACGAGGGAGACACGGGGCATGAGCGGGGTTCGGGGGAAGAGGGCGCAAACGGGGCATGAGTGGGGGTGGAGGGAACAGGGCATGAGCGGGGGTGGGGGTACGGCGCACACATGGGGCATGAGCGGGGGTTGGGGGGAACAGGGGAGACACACGGGGCATGAGCGGGGGGTGGGGGGGAAGGGGAGAGACACATGGGGCATGAGCGGGGGGTGGGTTAAAGGAGGGAGACACGGGGCATGAGCGGGGGTTGGGGGAAGGGGAGAGACACGGGGCATGAGCGGGGGGTGGGGGGAAGGGGATAGACACACGGGGCAAGAGCAGGGGGTGGGGGGAAGGGGAGAGAGACACAGGGCATGAGTGGGGGTGGGGGAAGGGGAGAGAGACACGGGGCATGAGTGGGGGTGGGGGAAGGGGAGAGACACGGGGCATGAGCAGGGGGTGGGGGGAAGGGGAGAGACACACAGGACAAGAACAGGGGTGGGCGGGGAGGGGAGAGACACACAGGGTGGAGGGTGGGGGGGAAGGGGAGAGACACACGGGGCATGAGCAGGGGGTGGGGGAAAGGAGGGAGACACACGGGGCATGAGCGGGGAGTGGGGGAAGGGGAGAGACACACGGGGCATGAGCGGGGGTGGGGAGGAAAGGGAGAGACACATGGGGCATGAGCGGGGGGAGGGGAGAGACACACGGGGCATGAGCAGGGGGTGGGGGAAGGGGAGCGAGACACACGGGGCATGAGCGGGGATGGGGGAAGGGAAGAGAGACACACGGGGCATGAGCGGGGGATGGGGGTTGGGGGAAGGGGAGAGCAACACACGGGGCATGAGCGGGGGATGGGGGAAGGGGAGAGACACACAAGCATGAGCGGGGGTGGGGGGAAGGGGAGAGAGACACGGGGCATGAGCAGGGGGGTGGGGGGAACAGTAGGGAGACACGGGGCATGAGCAGGGGGGTAGGGGGAACAGTAAGGAGACACGGGGCATGAGCGGGGGGGTGGGGGGGGGAAGGGGAGAGACACACGGGGCATGTGCGGGGGGTGGAGGGGAAGGAGAGAGACACACGGGGCATGAGCAGGGCGTGGGGGGGAGGGGAGAGACACACGGGGCATGAGCGGGCGGTGGGGGGAAGGGAGAGACACACGGGGCATGAGCGGGGGCTGGGGGGAGGGGAGAGACACATGGGGCATGAGCGGGGGGTGGGGGGTGGGGGGAAGGGGAGAGAGACACACAGGGCATGAGCGGGGGGTGGGGGGAAGGGGAGAGACACACGGGGCATGAGCGGGGGGTGGGGGGAAAGGGGAGAGAGACACGGGGCATGAGCTGGGGTGGGGGGAAGGGCAGAGACACACGGGGTATGAGCGGGGGGTGGGGGAAGGGGAGAGACACACGGGGCATGAGCAGGGGGTGGGGGAACAGTAGGGAGACACGGGGCATGAGCGAGAGGTGGGGGGAAGGGGAGAGAGACACCGGGCATGGGTGGGGGGTGGGGGAAGGGGAGAGAGACACGGGGCATGAGTGGGGGTGGGGGAAGGGGAGAGACACGGGGCATGAGCAGGGGGTGGGGGGAAGGGGAGAGACACACAGGACAAGAACAGGGGTGGGCGGGGAGGGGAGAGACACACAGGGTGGCGGGTGGGGGACAAGGGGAGAGACACACGGGGCGTGGGCGGGGGGGGAGAGACACACGGGGCATGAGCAGGGGGTGGGGGAAAGGAGGGAGACACACGGGACATGAGCGGGGAGTGGGGGAAGGGGAGAGACACACGGGGCATGAGCAGGGGTGGGGAGGAAAGGGAGAGACACATGGGGCATGAGCGGGGGGGGGGAGAGACACACGGGGCATGAGCAGAGGGTGGGGGAAGGGGAGCGAGACACACGGGGCATGAGCGGGGGGTGGGGGAAGGGGAGAGAGACACATGGGGCATGAGCGGGGGATGGGGGTTGGGGAAGGGGAGAGCGACACACGGGGCATGAGCGGGGGATGGGGGAAGGGGAGAGACACACAAGCATGAGCGGGGGGTGGGGGGAAGGGGAGAGAGACACGGGGCATGAGCAGGGGGGTGGGGGGAACAGTAGGGAGACACGGGGCATGAGCAGGGGGGTAGGGGGAACAGTAAGGAGACACGGGGCATGAGCGGGGGGGTGGGGGGGAAGGGGAGAGACACACGGGGCATGTGCGGGGGGTGGAGGGGAAGGAGAGAGACACACGGGGCATGAGCGTGGGGTGGGGGGAAGGGGAGAGACACACGGGGCATGTGCGGGGGGTGGAGGGGAAGGAGAGAGACACACGGGGCATGAGCGGGGGGTGGGGGGGAAGGGGAGAGAGACACGGGGCATTAGCGGGGGTGGGGGGAAGGGGAAAGACACATGGGGCATGAGCGGGGGTGGGGGGGAAGGGGAGAGAGACACACAGGGCATGAGTGGGGGGAAGGGGAGAAAGACACGGGGCGTGAGCGGGCGGAGGGGGGAAAGGGAGAGACACACGGGGCATGAGCGGGGGTGGGGGGAGGGGAGAGACACATGGGGCATGAGTGGGGGTGGGGAGGAGGGGAGAGAGACACACGGGGCATGAGCAGGGCGTGGGGGGGAGGGGAGAGACACACGGGGCATGAGCGGGCGGTGGGGGGAAAGGGAGAGACACACGGGGCATGAGCGGGGGCTGGGGGGAGGGGAGAGACACATGGGGCATGAGCGGGGGGTGGGGGGAAGGGGAGAGAGACACACAGGGCATGAGCGGGGGGTGGGGGGAAGGGGAGAGACACACGGGGCATGAGCGGGGGGTGGGGGGAAAGGGGAGAGAGACACGGGGCATGAGCTGGGGTGGGGGGGAAGGGCAGAGACACACGGGGTATGAGCGGGGGGTGGGGGAAGGGGAGAGACACACGGGGCATGAGCAGGGGGTGGGGGAACAGTAGGGAGACACGGGGCATGAGCGAGAGGTGGGGGGAAGGGGAGAGAGACACTGGGCATGGGTGGGGGGTGGGGGAAGGGGAGAGAGACACGGAGCATGAGTGGGGGTGGGGGAAGGGGAGAGACACGGGGCATGAGCAGGGGGTGGGGGGAAGGGGAGAGACACACAGGACAAGAACAGAGGTGGGCGGGGAGGGGAGAGACACACAGGGTGGGGGGTGGGGGGAAGGGGAGAGACACACGGGGCGTGGGCGGGGGGGGAGAGACACACGGGGCATGAGCAGGGGGTGGGGGAAAGGAGGGAGACACACGGGGCATGAGCGGGGAGTGGGGGAAGGGGAGAGACACACGGGGCATGAGCAGGGGTGGGGAGGAAAGGGAGAGACACATGGGGCATGAGCGGGGGGGGAGGGGAGAGACACACGGGGCATGAGCAGGGGGTGGGGAAGGGGAGCGAGACACACGGGGCATGAACGGGGGGTGGGGGAAGGGGAGAGAGACACACGGGGCATGAGCGGGGGATGGGGGTTGGGGGAAGGGGAGAGCGACACACGGGGCATGAGCGGGGGATGGGGGAAGGGGAGAGACACACAAGCATGAGCGGGGGGTGGGGGGAAGGGGATAGAGACACGGGGCATGAGCAGAGGGGTGGGGGGAACAGTAGGGAGACACGGGGCATGAGCAGGGGGGTAGGGGGAACAGTAAGGAGACACGGGGCATGAGCGGGGGTGTGGGGGGAAGGGGAGAGACACACGGGGCATGTGCGGGGGGTGGAGGGGAAGGAGAGAGACACACGGGGCATGAGCGTGGGGTGGGGGAAGGGGAGAGACACACGGGGCATGTGCGGGGGTGGAGGGGAAGGAGAGAGACACACGGGGCATGAGCGGGGGTGGGGGGAAAGGGGAGAGAGACACGGGGCATGAGCTGGGGTGGGGGGGAAGGGCAGAGACACACGGGGTATGAGCGGGGGTTGGGGGAAGGGGAGAGACACACGGGGCATGAGCAGGGGTGGGGGGGAAGGGCAGAGACACACGGGGTATGAGCGGGGGGTGGGGGAAGGGGAGAGACACACGGGGCATGAGCAGGGGGTGGGGGAACAGTAGGGAGACACGGGGCATGAGCGAGAGGTGGGGGAAGGGGAGAGAGACACCGGGCATGAGTGGGGTGTGGGGGGGAGGGGAGAGACACACAAGCATGAGCGGGGGGTGGGGGGAAGGGGAGAGACACACGGGGCATGAGCGGGGGTGGGGGAAGGGGAGAGAGACACACGGGGCATGAGCCGGGGTGGGGGAAGGGGAGAGACACACGGGGTATGAGCGGGGGTGGGAGGAAGGGGAGAGAGACACACGGGGCATGAGCCGGGGTGGGGGAAGGGGAGAGACACACGGGGTATGAGCGGGGGGTGGGTGGAAGGGGAAAGACACACGGGGCATGAGCGGGGGGTGGGAGGGAAGGGGTGAGACACACGGGGCATGAGCGGGGGGTGGGGGGAAGGGGTGAGACACACGGGGCATGAGAGGGGGTGGAGGGGAAGGGGAGAGACACACGGGGCGTTAGCGGGTTGTGGGGGGGGAAGGTGAGAGACACACAGGGCATGAGTGGGGGTGGGGGGAAGGGGAGAGAGACAGGGGGCATGAGCTGGGTGGTGGGGGGAACAGTAGGGAGACACGGGGTATGAGCGGGTGGTGGGGGGAAGGAGAGAGCCACACGGGGCATGAGCGGGGGGTCGGGGGGAGGGGAGAGAGACACGGGGCATGAGCGGGGGGTGGGGGGAAGGGGAGAGAGACACGGGGCATGAGCGGGGGGTGGGGGGAACAGTAGGGAGACACGGGGTATGAGCGGGTGGTGGGGGGGAAGGGGAAGGGGAGAGACACACGGTGCATGAGCTTGTGGTGGGGGAACAGTAGGGAGACACGGGGTATGAGCAGGTGGTGGGGGGAAGGGGAGAGACACACGGGGCATGAGCGGGGGTGGGGGGAAGGGCAGAGAGACACGGGGCATGAGTGGGTTTGGGTGGAACAGTAGGGAGACACGGGGTATGAGCGGGTGGTGGGGGAAAGGGGAGAGACACACGGGGCATGAGCGGGGTGTGGGGGGAAGGTGAGAGACACACGGGGCATGAGCAGGGTGTGGGGGGAAAGGAGGGAGAGACATGGGGCATGAGCGGGGGGTAAGGGGGAGGGGGGCGAGACACATGGGGCATGAGCGGGGGGTGGGGGAACAGTAGGGAGACACGGGTTATGAGTGGGGGGTGGGTGTGAAGGAGGTAGACATGGGACAGGAGGGAACGGGAAAGAGAAATGGAGCATGAGGGGGGGTGGGAGGAACACACAGAGAATCAGCGAGGGTGGGGGAACATGGGAGACACGGGCCAAGAGCGGGGGTGGGGGGAACAAGAGAGAGACACGAGGGCCTGTGCCTCACCGCCTTTTCCTGGCCGACGCAGCCCACATCTACACTGTGCAGGCAGCAGATCCGCTCTGATAAACAAAGATGGCGGGCGTCTCTGAAAATAGACGCACTGCACGCTTTACGGCAGCCAATAGAAAATCACGTCAGATGTCCGCGGACATCACGTAAGCTGCTTGCCCAATCACCGTCCTGTCCGCGGAGCGAACACAGATATCACTAATTTATTCTGACCTACTTTTTGATCATTTAAAAAAAAAACTACTGGATGGATTTTCACCAAACTCGCAAATGCACGCTTTCGGGACCAAGCCGCTGCTCCTGGTCCAAATTTGGTGAAAATCCGTCCAGCGGTTTGGGCTGTAGGCGCGAGCAAAAAAAAATTCCCATTCACTCTATGGGAAAAAAATAGTTTTGGGACCGCCCTATAACTTTGCCTCCCCTGGACGAATCCTCACCAAACTTTGCAAAACAATTCAGAGTGGGCCATATACTTTCTTTGGAAAGTTTGGTGAGGATTCGTCCAGGGGAAGCGAAGTTATAAGCCACCCAAAAAGTGCTCTTCCTATGGAACCACCAACTTAACCATAACTACATGGCCACTACCGTGGTCATGTGATATAAATATATACGACCGAGAAATTAAATCAACATAAATGCATGAAAAACAGACCCATAGAAGCAAGAGGTCTTAATATCCATTCAAAATACCTTGAAGTATTTCCTTGTAAGCATCTCAGAAAAACACATGGGATTCAGATTAAACCTACTAGAGACCAAGGAGATCCTGAAATTAAGGCATGCAGGATTGAAGACGATCAATGTCGTTTCTGCATCGACTCTGAGGAGACACTGAAACATCTTGTACTAGAATGTCCCGAGATGAAAGACCTAAGAACAAAATATCTAGGAGAAGAACTGGCAAAATTCACTACATATAGCTCAGAAGAATGGTGGATTAAATTCCACAACGATGACTCACAGAGACACACCGTATCCCTTGCTCGCTACCTAGAAAAACTACACAAACTATTGACAGAAGACAATGGTAGTCATTGACCGTAACGATTGTAAGAATCTGTAGAGAAAGAAAATTGTATGAAAGAGAAGACATGGAACGTTGAGAAGAATCCAAAAAACCCTGTAGAGCAAACCGAGCGCTCATTATAAAAATAGGAAAGATGTATGCAAGAAGCTGTTACTTAGTCTAAAGAAGAAAATAAAAATAAAATTGTAATGGGCGCTCGTGAGGACAGAATGAACGGAAAACAAAAAAATGATGGGTTCTATCTCACATTGTTCTTTTTTTTTTACTTTACTTTTAAAAAGCCTGTTTCCTTTTAAAAAGTTTGTTTCAAACTATTAAATAATAAAAAAAAAAATATGTATATATATTGCACATCTGCGCCATTGCGAAATAACTAAGCCTGCAAGCAGCTAAGCCCCTACGTGTAAAGTCAGAAACAGCTCATGAGAACAAGGACATGCAGGTCGTTTTTCCAACAATGGAGTTGCAAAATTAATTAACAGTAAGCAGTTTGCAATGTTGAGAACAATACAATGGTGCCACTCGATGAGGTAAATGGAAGTTGTCAAAAGTTATATTTCATGTCACATGGTCAAATCTCCCATAATGATGGGTCGAGATTTCTGTGCTTGTTCACTACATATCTACTCCTCCTCAAGCAACCGATGGAAAATCGATTGACTGATATATGTTGCGAATAATTCTGTCACAACTCTCTTCTGTCTGTAAGGGGCTCTTCTTCCCTTCACTGGAGTTCATCTCTCTTCTGAGGTTCAAGGGGCCTTTCTGTTCCTCACTGGTGTGCACCCCTCTTCTGTCTGTAAGGGGCTCTTCTTCCCTTCACTGGAGTTCAGCTCTCTTCTGAGGTTCAAGGGGCCTTTCTGTTCCTCACTGGTGTGCACCCCTCTTCTGTCTGTAAGGGGCTCTTCTTCCCTTCACTGGAGTTCATTCCTCTTCTGGGGTTCAGGGGGCCTTTCTGGTCCTCACTGATGCGCACACCCCTCTTCTGTCTGAAAGGGCCCTTCTTCCCTTCACTGGAGTTCAGCTCTCTTCTGAGGTTCAAGGGGCCTTTCTGTTCCTCACTGGTGCACACACCCCTTCTGTCTGCAAGGGGCTCTTCTTCCCTTCACTGGAGTTCATCTCTCTTCTGAGGTTCAAGGGGCCTTTCTGTTCCTCACTGGTGTGCACCCCTCTTCTGTCTGTAAGGGGCTCTTCTTCCCTTCACTGGAGTTCAGCTCTCTTCTGAGGTTCAAGGGGCCTTTCTGTTCCTCACTGGTGTGCACCCCTCTTCTGTCTGTAAGGGGCTCTTCTTCCCTTCACTGGAGTTCATTCCTCTTCTGGGGTTCAGGGGGCCTTTCTGGTCCTCACTGATGCGCACACCCCTCTTCTGTCTGAAAGGGCCCTTCTTCCCTTCACTGGAGTTCAGCTCTCTTCTGAGGTTCAAGGGGCCTTTCTGTTCCTCACTGGTGCACACACCCCTTCTGTCTGCAAGGGGCTCTTCTTCCCTTCACTGGAGTTCATCTCTCTTCTGGGGCTCAAGGGGTGTTTCTGTTCCTCACTGGTGCACACCCCTCTTCTGTCTGCAAGGGGCTATTCTTCCCCTCACTGGAGTTCAGCTCTTCTGGGGCTCAAGGGGCCTCTCTATTCCTCACTGGTGCACTCCCCTCTTCTGTCTGCAAGGGGCTCTTTTTCCCTTCACTGGAGTTCATTCCTCTTCTGGGGTTCAGGGGGCCTTTCTAGGCCTCACTGGTGCACACACCTCCTCTGTCTGAAAGGGTCTCTTCTTTCCTTCACAGGGGCACACTACTCTTCTGATTATGACCCCCATGATAATTTGGTTTCAGAATTTCACAATGTTTGTACTGAGCTGTTAGACCCTACACCACCTGTGACCTCAAAGATTGTCAGTGAGAAGTCTAATGATCCAAAATGGTACTCTGCGCATTGTTAGATCGAAAAAAGGAAAAGAGAAGAGCAGAAAGAATCTGGTTGAAGGACGAATCACTGGTGAATAGGGAAAAATGGAAAACCTTGGAAAGATATATCGAGCTGAGATTCTGCATGCTAAAAAAACCTACTTCGATAACCAAATCGCTCATGCCGAGATGACTATAAGATCCTTTTTCAGATCCTTCCGGAACTAAGGTGATGCTGCATCAGTTCACCACCTCCAATTCGGACTGCGAAGCAATCCAAAAGGCATTTGCCAATAGATAGCCGTAGTACAATCTAATATTAAGTAGAATGGAGCATATAGCCCCCTTTTCAACCAATAAGGAGTCGGGTCAAAGGGATAAATCTATTTTTAGCTTTAACTTTATGTCCGAAGAGACTCTGGCTAAAGTTATGAAAAAATTAGGCCTGCTACCTGTGTGGGGGAAGTCCTTCTCTCAAAAATCAATCTTGCTAATAAGAAATTATTTGTTCCCTTGTATGCCTCACCAATGCCAGCTTCAGGGAAAGTTACGTTCTCGAGGCTTTGAAGATTGTCTCTGTGACCCCTTTGTTAAAGAAACCAGGTTTGGACCAAAAGGTTTATATTAACTTCAGACCTACTTCTGATGCCCCTTTCCTGCTACATCACAATTTCAGGACTATTTAGAAGTATCCAGAGCTTTACAACCGAGGCAGTCAGGCTTTGGAGCGTGCTACGGCACAGAGAGTGCCTTTCTGAATATGCAAACTGAAATGCTCCAGATTATGGACAATGGCAAGGCGATGCTGCTGATGCTGTTAGATCTGTCAGCAGCCTTCGACCTTGTCAATCATGACACATTGCTATGTAGCTTGACAAATTCTGGCAGCTACTCCATTGAGGCAGTAGCCTGGATCAAATCCTTTTGACTGGACAATGTCTAGGATTGTTTGGGGGTAACGCCTGCTCACTTGATGAGCCACTGAAATGTGGTGTGCCACAGGGTGCTTGTCTATCCCCCTCTCTAATGTCTACTGCCACCCTCTCTGTGATCTCTTGGATAGGCTGGGCATGCATTTCACTAATTATTCTGATGACATTCGGCTCATCTTTGAGTTGGGTGGCAAGTACACAGAGGATGTTGAGAGGCTTAATAAAGTTTACGGTACAATACAAAATAGGATGGCTATCAATGGGCTGTGCCTGAATGCTACTAAGACTGAGCTTATGTCTTTGGCTCGTCCCAGGCTAGACTGAAACTAGACAGTCAGCATGTTGGGCCTACCATTGAAAAGCACCTTATCAAGGTAGTCAGCAAGGTCAAGACATTGGGTGTTACCTTTGAATCATCTTTGAATTCAGATGCTCACATCAAAAATGTTACAAACAAAGCCCAATACCTTCTTAGGCTGTTGAGACTAGTTAACCCCTATGTCCATGCATTAATAATGCCAAGGATTGACTATTGCAATGCCTTGATGACTGGGGTCAGTAGAAACAGCTTAAAGCAGCGCTTGCAGGTACTACAAAATGATGCCGTATGTATTGTTAAAAACATACCTGGGCATGAACCCATTTCCTCCCTTAGAAGGAGCCTGCATAGGCTCCCGGTGGAAGCACAAATCTGATTCAAGACTATGACAATAGTCCACAAATGCCTATATGCTCAAGCCCCTGGTTACTTGAAAGACTGTGTTGGGCCAATTACCCGGTAAGAACTACCAGATCAAACGACAGTGTTTGCCTGACTATTCTTAGGAGTAAATGATCTAGAGGTATGGGCAGGTTCTTTGCCGTCCAGGCCGCCACGTCGTAGAATAAACCTCTGAATGTTCTGCGTGTGGAAAGAAAAAGGTTGAAACCCATCAGTTTTGACTAACTAATGCTGGATGACCTTTTTCTGTCCTCTTATCTCTTCTTTCTTTTTGTCTTGCCTCTTTTCTCTAGCCCCTGATGCCTGGGGGCTCTAGCACATTGCAAGTGAATAAATAAATAAATAAACACTTTGTTGGGGTTGGCATACTCTAGGCTTTGCCCTTTGACAAGTTGCACCTGTTGACTAAGGGGTCTCCCTGGATATGCCAGTGTTTACCCATAGCATTCTGAATCCCTGAAAGACCTTCCAGAATCAGCTGCGGGTTTTAGATGTTTAAACCTGATGCATCTTTAGAGACGCGCTCCAGAATATCCTGTTTCCTGGGACCTGGTACTTCCTAACTAGTTGATCACTTTCAGGGTGATCAAGAATAGTTCAGGGCTAGTTCTGTCAGTCCTATTCTCAGGCGACTGGGGACTTTGTCACAGTGTGCTCCATAATTCATCAAAGCCATACCCTGCACTGGTTTTCTAGTGCCCAGAAACTCCCCTGACACATACACATGAGGGCTAACCTTGTTCACATGTGCTTCCTTCATGGAGCCCAGCTGAGTCTGGTCGATGCTCAAAAGAAGGTTCTGCTTCACTTCCGAGCTGGACCTTTTGCAGTCTGTGTGTGCAGACAATCATGCTACTGCACTACATACTGTAAGATATTTGGTTTTATTGGGGTAAATTTGGGGTTTGGTGGTATTTTCTTACCGTAAAAATGTTGCTGGTAATTTGGTGGTAAATTAGTCTTGCATTTGGATTGGGTATTTAGTGATGAGCATAGCTTTCTTCCTTATATTATAACCCCATTATAAACCAACACCTTCCTTTCTATTATAATACCTCCCAGTGGTCTATAGAGAGCCTTGGACCTATGCACTGTTAGAACCCAATCATTTCATTCAGAGCGCCATCTACAGTGTGTGGCTGGTATCACTGGCTTATCTATATTCAGTTATCTATGCCCCCTTAGGTATTACTGGCTCATGGATGTCCAGTAATCTATATATCATAAAGTATCACTGGCTTATTTACATCCATTAATCTATGCATTCCCCACCAGCATGCAAGGAAAAAACACACACACAAACTCTCTCTCTCTCTCTCTCTCTCTCTCTCTCTCTCTCTCTCTCTCTCTCTCTACATATACATGTCATCAAGTCTTACCATGGTTATTTACAGCAGCCTCTGGAATACAAAAAAAAGAAAACAAAGCAGAACAAGCAGGTCTATTTGCAACGTAGATTAATGTTCCCACAATGTGACATTGACAAAAATAACATTGCAGTGGTTTTCTAGCCTTACTACACTATGATAAAATTGTAACCATACATACGTCGTTCAAAAGATCCTCACTTGGCACAAAGTTTACTAAAATTAGCCCTGCTTTGAAGTTCTTAGCATGACCTTGCTCCACTCGCAAAGGCAGGCCCAGTCAGTGCGGAATGCTTCTGTAAATCTTGTGTGTGTGGGGAGCACCGGCGAGATATATTCTCTAGCCAGCGCTCTGTATGTAACCCCTTGGAACTCCGTCTGTCTTCACAGCCCAGTCTCCACTAACTCCTCTCTGCAAGTTTTGCCATTAGCAAAACTCGGAGCCTTGCCATTTTATTTACGTGGCATATTTGCCTATAATTGTTCCTCAATCAGGTCGACAAGAATTCATACTGTATCAACCCTCATGTTCAAAACAATGAGAGTTTCAGAACAGAATAATTGTATCTCTTTGGTTTCCTGCTGCCTCTTCCCTCTGCTCTCCACAAGTTAACACAGAAGAAAAAGAAAAGAAAATGCCAGTGTACATTTAAAAACGAATTACAGCAGGGCCACCAATAATTGCAATAAAAATGCCATCACATTTAGTAAAGCGCTATTCATATTCTTACTATAAAGAGATTGTATGTGTGCCTCTGCTCATACTCCCCCTTACCACCATGTGCTCCAGGAGATGCTGCACTGTGGACTATGCCATTGACTGGGGGAGGGGGACATGCATTGACTCCAGCCTATGGTGACCTCCTCCATGCTCTTGCAGGTGCTGGTCTAGTCTGAGTGTGACATCTTTCCAGTGCATCCTATGATTCTGTAGTGAAACGTGACATTATTTGTTGTGATTCCTGGGGCCACCAGCAGACCTCTGAAAATGCAATGCTGTAGGTAGTTAAATCCAAAGACCCTTGTCCCAAGAGTGAACTTGTCAACCCCTTTGGCAGGTGCAGTGTAACTCCTGGCAAATGTTCTCTTGAATGGGGCCCTGATGGCATCATAATTCAGACAAAGGAGGTACGGCCTGTTCGTGAAGAGTGCGGCCCAGGCCATTGCATCCCCTCCCCGTATTGTAGATGATAGACATAATCCTTGCAGGTCAAACAGGACATCTACATTAAAAAGCGGAGCAGCATACTTTTACTGGGATCCCATGAAGGCTATCTCATAGAGGCATATTAAAGGAGGCTTCCTGCTGAGGCAGAGGCTGGCTTTGCTTTGAGGGCAAAGGCTGTTTGTGGGGCTGCTTGCAGGAACGTACCCTATATGAGCTTGCAGAAGTTTTGGAGACATTGAAATGACTGCATTTTTATTGTCGCCTACAAGTGAGGTCCACCTTGACCTCCGTAAATTGAGTGGCCAGCGGATACAGGTGGTGTTCAAGTCCATCTCCCAGGTGCATTAGGCAGTCATGAAAACCTACAAACACACCAAAAGTCAACGAAAGAGTCCTGCTGAGATAATCTGAACCCTCTGGCAGGATAGCACCTTACAAACCAACAAGGTGAGGCAAATGCTAGAAGGGCTGACAGGAACAAAAGAGAACAGAAGAAAGGTGCTGAGGGTCTGTGTCCAATTGGTATACACTCTCCTGACCAGGTACAAACTGTTGCTCAGATAATGAGGCTGCATTCACAGACTGAGGGTCTGTGTCCAATTGGTATACAATCTCCTGACCAGGCACAAACTGTTGCTCAGATAACGAGGCTGCATTCCCAGACTGAGGGTCTGTGTCCAATTGGTATACACTCTCCTGACCAGGTACAAACTGTTGCTCAGATAATGAGGCTGCATTCCCAGACTGAGGGTCTGTGTCCAATTGGTATACACTCTCCTGACCAGGTACAAAGTGTTGCTCAGATAACGAGGCTACCATTCCCAGACTGAGGGTCTGTGTCCCATTGGTATACAATCTCCTAACCAGGCACAAACTGTTGCTCAGATAACGAGGCTGCATTCCCAGACTGAGGGTCTGTGTCCAATTGGTATACACTCTCCTGACCAGGTACAAACTGTTGCTCAGATAATGAGGCTGCATTCCCAGACTGAGGGTCTGAGTCCAATTGGTATACACTCTCCTGACCAGGTACAAAGTGTTGCTCAGATAACGAGGCTGCATTCCCAGACTGAGGGTCTGTGTCCCATTGGTATACAATCTCCTAACCAGGTACAAACTGTTGCTCAGATAATGAGGCTGCATTCACAGACTGAGGGTCTGAGTCCAATCGGTATACACTCTCCTGACCAGGTACAAGCTGTTAGCCAGATAGCGAGGCTGCATTCCCAGAATGAGGGTCTGTGTCCAATTGGTATACACTCTCCTGACCAGGTACAAACTGTTGCTCAGATAATGAGGCTGCATTCACAGACTGAGGGTCTGAGTCCAATTGGTATACACTCTCCTGACCAGGTACAAACTGTTGCTCAGATAGCGAGGCTGCATTCACAGACTGAGGGTCTGAGTCCAATTGGTATACACTCTCCTGACCAGGTACAAGCTGTTGCTCAGATTGCGAGGCTGCATTCACAGACTGAGGGTCTCTGTCCAATCCCAGGTCTGTTGCTCAGATAGCCAGGCTAGCATTTCCATCACAAAATGGATGAAGCATCAGCCACAGGGTCAGCAGAAAGAGGAATGTCTCTCTCCGCACCTTTCAGGGTCCAATTTATGCTTTCACTACAATTTTAGGCTGCTTAGCATCTTCCTTTGCTATGTTGCTATACAAATGAATAAATGAACGAATGCAAACTCAAAAACACACGTCTACATAAACTTAAACATAATATAATATATCTCTACAGGACATATGATATAGGAAACAATTTGATTATCCCATTCAGGGTGCTATTTTCTACATGGCATCTAGAGCAAATACTAAGATATGAATTTACATGATGAATAATTTGGTGTCTTACCTATTCCTTATCACCCCGCAGGACTAAGTGGCATGACGTTCTAGACCTCCTGAAATGGAGTACCACTCCAAGAAATGGGCACATATCCAAGGCTGAATCTCTAGGGCCACAAACAACATGGCTGAACTCTTCAAAATCTGTTTGTCAGCCCTACTGCAGTCTCCACTTCTCCTCTTCCTTCCGAGGCCCTCTGCATGGCCTTGGCCACCCATTTCTAAAACATTGTTCAAGACTTTTACTTAACTGCAAGAAGTGCTTCAGCTCACCCAGACTTTTGCCCAATTGACTTTGGCTGACCTGGCTCTCTGATTGACTTCCCTCATCTGACATTGTGTTGCACCTATCCTTCCAGGAAAAGGTTAACTTACTTTGCTTTGGGGGGTTAAAAATGGTGGTCAGTCAAAATCTCGAAAACAAAATCTCGAATGACAAAAAGCCTGAAACAAAAATCTCGAAAAAAAAATATCGAATTTTTTATTTATTTATTTATATATGTTTTTTGGGTCAGGTAAGTAAAAAAAAGGGGTAAAATAAAAAAAAAATGAAAAAAGGGGGTTTGGGGGGGAACCCCCCCATTTTGAAAAAAAACGCATTGAAAAAAAAATTCGATATTTTTTTTTTCGGCCTTTTGTTTTCGAGATTTTTGTTTTCGAGATTTTTTGATTCGGTATTATCACTATGAACCGTGTCCGTGTGCCATCCCCAATGGATATTTCCTGATTTAGAGTAACTAAGAGTGTGTATTGTTGTATTGCCCCTTCAGAAGAAGGCTTATTCAAACAGACTGCTAAATAAATGAATAATTGTTTAATCAAGACACCTTGAGTGTAAGAGTTTAATTGAATACTTGTCACTGAATTTCTGTTTGAAAACCCTACTGCTCACATTGACCCCTCCTTGAAATAAGCCTGGCTGCTCAACCACACTACCAACCTGTGTAGTACAGACTTATACCAAACGTTGGGTTCCTAATACCAGGAGATCATGGTTGTTGTAGTGCACCCTAAGGGTACTGCTCCAAATCTTGCCTAACACTGTGGCTCTTCAACATTTATCTTTTCCCTCTTGCCCAGCTGATCGCCACCTTTTCTCCTAATTTCCAAAGCTATGCTGACACACAGCTCCCATTTAAGCTTCCCTCTTCTTCCTCCTCCACTTCCTCTGTCATTTCTGACTGTGTGCTGCTAAATATCTCTGCCTTAACACCAGTAAAACTGAGATCTTTCTCATTGGAACTCATGCCCCCTCCCTCCCTCCTACTCTCTGGACGCCCTCCTTGCCCCCCCCCAACTTGTGTGAGGCACAAAACATGGGTGTCATCTTCAACTGCTCTCTCTCCTTCTCAGCTCATATCTCTGACCTTTTCAAGAAGCCTGATTTTAAGTTTCACCTCCTCAGAGGCATTCTCCCTTTCCTCGCCTTCCACCAGAAACTCGGTGGGCCTCATTATGGCTGTGCCGGTCCGGTAACAACGGTGTCAGTAAGCCTACTGGCACTGTTGTTACCGGACTGGCACAATACAACTCTGTGGGCGGGTTCCGTCCCACCCGCCAGGGTCAGACCTGGCGGGCGAAATGGCACCCGCCCACAGAGTGCCACGGAAGCACTGGCACAGTGCTTCGGTCGTCCCTATTCCCATTGAGTCCTATGGGACTCAATTAGGAATGGGGCTTTACAATTTACTGGCGCCTGCCTTTCCGGAACACCGGGGTTGTAATCCCCTGGTGTTGCCGGCAAGCCAGGTGCTGGCAAATCTTGCAAGTCCAGCGACAAACCGCTGGTTGCACAGGAAGGGTTACCACCGGGCTTGTAATGAGGCCCAATGTTTCCAGAGCACTGGTTTTCTCAAGGCTGGACCACTCTAACAGCCCCTTCCTTAATCTCCCTATTTCTGCCCTCTTCAACTAATCCAGAATAGGACTGCAAGACGTACCCTTGACCTCAAGCCCATGGGCCGCATCTCTCCAGCCCTGAAGTCTCTCCAGTGGCTCCCTGTGGTTGTAAGGATTAAATTCAAGACCCTCTGCATCATCCACAAGGATTTCTGGGGCCTGGGACCTCACTATATCAACTCTCTCTCCCTAAATACCTCCCTGCTAAATTGTTTTGTCCTCTAGCTCTTACTCTCTGCAGATCAGATATTTCTCCAAGCAGAGATTGAGGGGTAGATCTCTCTCCTCGGCAGGAGCCTGCCTCTGGAACGGGCTCCCTGCACCTCTATGACTTGAGTGGGATCTCCTTACGTTCCGGAAGCTTTGCAAGACCTTCCTTTTCTCCTCCTCCTTCCCTCTCTCCCTCCCCTGCTAATCTCCACCTGCCGCTCCGTCTGGTTGCCTGTATCCCTTATGAGGATTACTGGGTCCAGGCCCTCCTTTGACCAGTCTGCCCTGCACCTTTCTACCAGCACTTGCCCTCGGCTATCCCTCCCTGACTAGCCTACTTGGGCTGATCCTCCCCCTTCCCTCACCCTAGTTGACCTCCTTCCCTGGTTTCCCAGCGCACTTGCCCTCTGGGGCTCCCCTCTTCACTTGCCCAGCCCCTGGAGCCCTTCCCTCCTGCGCTTCTCCCTCTTCAACTCTTCCCTCTCCCTATCCCCTCCCTTCTTCCTGATCTGCCCCCTCCCCCTGGACTTCTTGTTACTGCACTTGCACGATCTGGACGTCACATGGCCTAGTAGGACTGTTAATGTTGTTTTCTCCTCTGCCTGCCCCCCTTACCCCACCACCCCACTTTTGTGTCTTGTGGCACCTGGAAACACGTTCTGCTGTATAGTCTCCATACACATGCTCAATACATAAATAATAAGTATAGACGTCATGTTTGAGCGATAGCTCCCACTGCCAACCACTAATTTGAAAACAGAGTTCTGCAACTATAGGACGTTGTATTAGAGGTCCTTGTCTGGACGGGCAAAGTGGATTCAATGTATTTGGCCTCAGTTGACCTCTGCAGCCTTTGATGCTGAAGACTGCAGTATTCTTTGGACTAAGCTTAACAACTGGGGCATCCCGAGTGGTCTCCTGCGGCTGATTATAGAGCTGCACGAGAATCCTAATATCTTAGTTTGCCGGGACCACACAGGGTCCTTGTTTCGCCAAATTCCAACTTAACTTTTCGCAGAGTCCGGCGGGTTGTGGCACCCTGCCTGTTTAATCTCTACATGGCAGGCATCGGCGAATACGTGCAGCCTGCTGCACTAACTACCCCGAAACTGCACAACATGAGGCCACTCCGGATAGTGTATGCCCACGACGTCTTGATTTTTGATCCAACGCTCATCGGTCTGCAATGACTAATAGAAGGCTTCCCGAAGTGTGTGCAACTCACTCTCTTCACATTCATTCGGCTAAGAATAAGGGCATGGATTGAACTCGCCATAGAAGGGCCTCGACCTTTCTCTGGCGGGTTGGAAGGGATCCATTGGAGAGGGTGGATGCTTTCATTTATTTGGGGTTTCTGATCACCTTGCAACCCTGTAAGCTGTAATTGGTTAAAATCCCAAGGCACAGCTTTAGCTAATCGGCACTGCAAGTTGATGCTTGATTTGGCAAGTACTCACTATTACCATGTATTCGTTATTACAAGTGTAAAGTGGTACCTATGATCCTTTGTGGGATTGAAATCTACCCTCTGTTGACATTAGGATTTCTCCCTAATCTTGAGGCTTCTATTTGGAAAAGAGCAATGCATATTCAGGGATCTGTTCCTCTTCAAGCCATAAGATTCGAATTGGGCTTGGCTTCTTTGGAAGCCAGAGCTCACTGGAGATAACGTTCCATGTTTAGGAAGACTATGCGCCCTGCTACTGACTCTCTATGCAAATCTTAAAGTCACTTTGCTCAAGAAGGGAAATAGATGGATACAGGAAGTTGGTAAGTTCTGTAATGGACTACTCAGTAAAATGGGTGGTTCACTAAGCGACTTGATGGAGAATGGCAGGGTTAGACATCTACTATAGAGCTTTGACTGGATCCAGACGATGGAGGGTATACACAAATATGTCTCCCTAAATCTTCTTTCAAGTGATCATTGAAAAGTGGGTACGTTGGCACTATACCTAGCGATCTAGCCCGATAAGGTTACTCGTAGATTGTTTCTTCGTTTCTTGTGGAATCTGGTTCGAACTAAGGAGATATTGGTAAATACTTTCTGCATCCTCTGGATTCAGTCCACTGTAGAACTAAGGAGATATTGGTAAATACTTTCTGCATCCTCTGGATTCAGGCCACTGTAGAACTAAGGATATATTGGTAAGATACTTTCTGCATCCTCTGGAATCAGTCCAGTGTAGATTTTGTGAAAACAAATATGAAGTTGAAAACCTAAAACACTTGTTGGTGTGCTCTCCGGCAGTTAATGGTATGAGATGGAATTTCTTGAAAGCATTCTTGGCATTGTTCTCGTTGGGTGATGAAGAAGTGGTGCGGAACTGTTGCCAAGCTGGCAGAATAACTTCTACAGTGGTTGTGGTTACTGTTTTTTTAAAAAGCACTGAGAGTTGACAGTTTGAATGATTCTCTGTAAATATTCATTTTGGAATTTGGTAAGAACCTCCTAATTTTCATCTGTGGTTGTTTTATTTTGAGTAGTTTAAATAGTTTTTATTTTATTCTTATGTATTGTCATGATTGAAGGTTTACTGTTGGCAACCTTTTTTTTTCCCTCCATGTTTGAATTTTTCATTTATGTATTTTGGATTGTTCTAAATTGTGAAAGGGTACATTTTATATATTTTAGCAAAATGACCATAAAAAGAATAAATTAGATGTCCTGGTAGCCCTGCAGGTAGCAGATTTGGCCAACTAAGGCTGAATAAGCAGAATCATAAGGGAAAGAAGATCAGTGGCTGTGTGTGCCAGAAACAGCCACAGATGAGTGAAGGACGTATCAGATAATATTATCCCCATCAATAATATCGCCATATATATGGTTGTGGGGTAAGGCTATAGGCGATATTATTAGTGGGGATAATTTATGGGATAAATGGGACCGGGGATGTGGGGTTGTCCCCTGCTCCTTTTAAAAAGATATGGGGGTTGCCGGGGTGCCCCCACAGGTTCCATGGGTTAATATCACTGCAAGCATATGGCTACATTTTTGTATGGTGAAATTCCTGCCGGGATATTAACACATGGAACCGTGAAGGAATACGGAAGGAGAGGAGCAGAGAATTGCAGCCGCCTATGCCATAGCTATCTGCTTTACATGACGGACATTTGGCAAAAGAGTAGGGAGAGGAAGTGGAGTTGAAGTGGCAGATGCCTCTTCCAGGAGCAGCCACTGACTGTGAAGGACCATAACCTGTGTGTAGGGGTGAGCAGCAGCTGCATATGCCTGGAGGGGCCACCATGAAGCAGATACTGTGCATGTCATCATGCCTCTAGAAATGAGAATGAACATGTTGCCAGGTGCACGCGTGTCCTCCTGTGCTAGAAAAAGAAAATAGGACACTGAGCATGCACTACTACACATTACACACCCGGGAGATATGTGGAAGAAGCGCGATTACTGACTGTCTTCTCCCAGGGCACACAGAAGCTGCTGTGGGCCTCATCAAGGTGGGCGCTGGGGCTAAAATTGGCAGTAGAGCAGTAATAACAGCGTTATTGCTGCATTACCGCACCACCCAACTATGGTTTTGGCAGTGGGGTGGAGGTAATTCTGCCACCTTACTGCCAAAAAACTGCCATTTTGGCAGAATTATTGTCAGCAGTTTTACTGGGGATGGCAATTCCTCCGAAATCTCCATTGAGTCCTGCATACTCCACACATGGGGACTAACACCACCATACTGCCACTTTTGATCCCTGCGGAGTCCTGCATACTCCATGCATGGGGTCTAAAACCATCATACTGCCACTTGTGATCCCCGTGGAGTCCTGCGTACTCCATGCATGGGGATCCCCATGGAGTCCTGCATAGTCCATGAATGGGGACTAACACCACCATACTGCCACTTTTGATGCCCGTGAAGTCCTGCATACTCCATGCATGGGAACTAAAACCACCACACTGCCACTTTTGATGACTGTGGAGTCCTGCATACTCCATGCATGGGGACTAATACCACTATACTGCCATTTGTGATTCCCGTGGCGTCCTGCATACTCCACCCATGGGGATAACACCACCATACTGCCACTGGTGATCCCCTTGGAGTCCTGCATACTCCACGCATGGGGACTAACACCTCCATACTGCCACTTGTGATTCCCGTGGCGTCCTGCATACTCCACCCATGGGGATAACACCACCATACTGCCACTGGTGATCCCCTTGGAGTCCTGCATACTCCACGCATGGGGACTAACACCACCATACTGCCACTGGAAATCTGGCAGTAATTCCCCAAGGTCCAAGTGGCAGTAACAGTAAATCTGTTTGGTGGTATTTCAGTGGATTTTGCACGGAAGTACCACCACACTTGTAATGAGGCCCACATGTGTCTGGTGAAAATAATCCATGCGACTGCATACTCTCAGTCCTGGTGCCACATCTAGGAGCACCACTTTTGCACTGAAGATGTTCATTTCTTTTGTCACTAATAGGAACCTTCACATGCATATACGTCGCGCGCGCACACACATATGCAGCCATGCACACATTAATTATGTATGTAGTAGGTGTGATTACTTTTCACTGAGAGAATTAGGCATCCAATATATTTAGCTATTTTGTTGCTTTACCATGTATTTTTTAATTGACACACATGCTGAACATTCTAACATCTTACAATACAGTACAATATGCCAAATGAACTGTGGAAAATCGTATGTAAGTACCTTTTTCTTGAATGTTTGAAACCTGGAATGGCGCTGCCTCTACTATGAACATCTCTCTGAGCGTTTTCTGGAACGCAGACCCCCTGCACATGGAGTATTCGTGGGGCCCAAGCTCTCTCTGCATTTCACACACTTGCGATGGGAAGGCACCGGCATGGGGGAAGTCCGGACCTACACATACGAGAGTGCATCACATGCCAAAGAGGAGAGGCGTTTGCAGAGCTCCAGTTTTGCCACTGGAATTCTGGAGGTGAAGTGCATCCCTAACAGACAAATATGAGAGAGGCTGGGGCATAAACGCACAGGCAGCAGCAGCAGCAGGAGCAGCAGCAGAAACAGGAGCAGCAGCAGCAGCAGGAGCAGCAGCAGGAGCAGCAGCAGCGGGTGCAGCAGCAGCAGGAGCAGCAGCAGCAGGAGCAGCAGCAGCAGCAGGAGCAGCAGCAGAAACAGGAGCAGCAGCAGCAGCAGGAGCAGCAGCAGCAGCAGGAGCAGCGGGTGCAGCAGCAGCAGGAGCAGCAGCAGAAACAGGAGCAGCAGCAGCAGGAGCAGCAGCAGGAGCAGCAGCAGGAGCAGCAGCAGGAGCAGCAGCAGGAGCAGGGGCAGCGGCAGCAGCAGGAGCAGCGCAGCAGGAGCAGCAGCAGCAGGAGCAGCAGCAGGAGCAGCAGCAGCGGGTGCAGCAGCAGCAGGAGCAGCAGTAGCAGGAGCAGCAGCAGCAGGAGCAGCAGTAGCAGGAGCAGCAGCAGGAGCAGCAGCAGGAGCAGCAGCAGCAGCAGGAGCAGCAGCAGGAGCAGCAGCAGGAGCAGCAGCAGCAGCAGGAGCAGGGGCAGCAGCAGGAGCAGCAGCAGCAGCAGGAGCAGCAGCAGCAGGAGCAGCAGCAGGAGCAGCAGCAGCAGGAGCAGCAGCAGCAGGAGCAGGGGCAGCAGCAGCAGAAACAGGAGCAGCAGCAGAAACAGGAGCAGGAGCAGCAGCAGCAGCAGCAGCAGCAGGAGCAGCAGCAGGAGCAGGAGCAGCAGCAGCAGCAGGAGCAGCAGCAGCAGCAGGAGCAGCAGCAGCAGGAGCAGCAGCAGCAGGAGCAGCAGCAGGAGCAGCAGCAGCGGGTGCAGCAGCAGCGGGTGCAGCAGCAGCAGCAGCAGCAGGAGCAGCAGCAGGAGCAGCAGCAGGAGCAGCAGCAGCAGCAGGAGCAGGAGCAGCAGCAGCAGCAGAAACAGGAGCAGCAGCAGCAGGAGCAGCAGGAGCAGCAGCAGCGGGTGCAGCAGCAGCGGGTGCAGCAGCAGCAGGAGCAGCAGCAGGAGCAGCAGGAGCAGCAGCAGGAGCAGCAGCAGGAGTGATGGCAATGCTTGCGACTCTGCCAGACCAAGGTGGAAGGAGCCCCAGGGTTATGTTACTTCTGTAGGGCAGGTCCATTATACCTTCTGCCTTGGCTTCTTCCTTCCAGCTGTGCTAGACACCTGGATGGGTACCCCACAGGAGGAAAGGTTGAGGGGCTCATGATCCGTATGGCGGCATTTGAAATAGTGATCACATGTGATATACGGTGCACAAGGGACGCCATTCATGGGTTAAGGCACCCTTAGTCCCCCCCTGCCATCCTTTTCCCCTGTACCTCATATTGTAAATATCCCATGCTATCTGAACTCATAATTTAAAAAAAAATATATATATTTTTTATTTTCATTTGTATAGCGCACCTACAGCCCAGAGGCATTGTGGCGTGTTTTACAAGAAGTTTCAATAGGCCAGGTTACATGCGACCGCAAGGTCTCTTGGTTACAGTTACAGTTTTCTTACATTACTCATTACAGAATTGACATAACTAGTACAGTTTATATATCAACAGGAGAACCAGCTGCTTGGTTAGATGAATAGTTGTGTTTTGAGCGCTTTACGGAAGGCTGTATGGGATTGAATCATTCTTAGGTTAGGTGGGAGGGCATTCCATTGTGTGCAGCAATTGTGGGGAAACTGGATCCTCCTGCACAGGCCTTTTTGGTTTTGGGCACAAGGATAAGGTTAGAGTTGCCTTCCCTAAGAGGTCTTGTGGCAGTGTGTTTGACCACCCTCTGTACAAGGTACGGAGGGGCACCATCACGGAGGCATTTGTGTGCCAGGGAGAGAGTTTTAAAAATGATTCTCTGTTTAATCGGGAGCCAGTGGACCTGTCTCCTGATATCGGAGATGTGCTCTTTCCTAGAGGTCCCAGTGGCTGCCCTCAGGGCATTATTTTGTGGTAGTTGTAGTTTTGAGAGGTTCTTGCATGACATCCCGAATAGTAGGGCGTTGCAATAGTCTAGTCTGGAGCCTATAATGGCTCTGGCTATGGTGAGACAGTTCTGTTGGGAGAGGAATGGTCTAGATGCATGAATGATTTTTGCGTAGGAGGCTGAAGAGGTGGAGATAGCATTCACTTGTCTGTCCATGGTGAGGTTTGAATCAAGGTGTACGCCAAGTGTTTTGACATAGTCAGATACCTTGATGGGTGTGTTGTCGATAGTGAAGGAGGAGTATTCCTGACTGAGGTTACCGAGGGTAGTGGGTGAGCCAATAAGTAGGAGTTCCGTTTTTTTTGCTGTTTAAGCACAACCAGTTGTCGGCCATCCAGGATTGGATGTTGAGTAAATGGCAGTGAGTTTAGACATGTCAGTTTTGTCGTCACCTGTGAGTGGGATTAACACCTGCGTATCATCCACATAATTGGTGTATGAGATGCCCATGGCATCCAGGATGCTAAACAGTGGCCTGGTGAAGAGGTTATATAGTGTAGGTGCAATGCAGGATCCTTGTGGGACTCCACATTTGAGGATGTTGGGGGTGGCGGAGGCTAATTGAGAAAAGACTTTCATAGCCCTATCTTGCAGAAAGGAGGTAATCCAGTCGCATGCTTTAGGGGAGAAGTTAGCTGCAGAGGCAAGGTGATGGCACAGGGTGTTGTGGTCAACCAGGTTGAAAGCTGTTGATAGGTCGAGCAGCAGGAGGAGTGCAGGTTTGCCTGCATCTCTCATGTCATCCATTTGGTTCTTTAAATCGAGGAGGGCTGATTCAGTGCCATGTCGTGGGCGGAAGCCTGATTGCTGCAGGCCTAAGAGTTGGTTTTCTTCCAGGTACTTTTGTACTTGCATTTATGCAGCTTTGTCGAAAATTATTAACGGGAATGGGATCGTGGTGATGGGCCTGTAATTCCCAGGGATCGAGAGATGGCTTTTTTAGTAATGGGCGGACCCAGGCTTCTTTGAGATCTTTGGGAACAAGACCTGTCCTGAAGGAGACGTTGATAAAGGCAGTGAGAAAAGGAGCCAGTGTAGGTGCAGCGTCTTTGATGAGTTGGGCTGGACAGGCATCACCTTTGCAGTTGGAAGGTTTAATGGATTTGAGCAGGGTGATGCTTCCGATTCAGTGATGTCTTTGAATTCGAAAGGGGGAGGGGGGTTCTGCGCACGTGGTGTGGGCGATTCGCTGTGTTGGCTAGCTATTAGCTTTTGAAGCACTTTTTGGTGGCCAATGATTTTGGATTGTAGTGTGTTGAGCTTGTCTAGCATTGCTGACTGAATGTTGTTGCACCAGTCTGCATCCTTAATGATTGTTGGAGGGGGGGGGTGGAGGGTTTTTCCAATTCTCTGAAGATACAGAATTTTTCTTTGGAGTTGGAATTTGCTTTTTAAAAGGAATTGGTGTTTGTTAAACCGACTATGTTGCACTGTTGCCATCATATTCCTGTTTGTGATAACCTGGGAAAGGGAAAGTAAGTCACAGCTGTTGAATCTGCCTCGTGGAATGAGGCTTCTAATTAATCCTCCAGTTTTCGTTCACATGGCATTTATAATGCAGTGGGCAATCCCTTTTTCTGTTCAGTGCCATTGTTATTCAAACAGATTACATTAATTGTATTTGAAAGACTGCAACAGAATCATGAAACAATCCGACTAGTACTTCACCCACACTAAAAGTACTCGGAGACATTGACACATTCCAATAATTCACACTTATCATAAGCAATTTATCTGACTGGAAAGAACACTGGAGAACACTGAGGAACACAAGGTTCAGAGGGTGCAGAACAAGTCATGCCCCGGACTATTAGTAACACAAAATGAAATCCTTTAACATGATCATAAGAGCAACAAGCGCCAGGTTCAGATCCTGCAGCCAATGAACATGATGAGCATCAGATCAATAACAACAAAGCAGGACAAGAAATATCCCAGGTGGACCTCGTAGCCCCCAAACCTTCGGTGTCAGCCCATGCGTTCGTACATGCGGAGCATGCACTCTCATCTCGGGAGATTCATACGCTCCTCCCGCGTCCCACACTATTATCTAGTGCAACACAAAGTAAAGGCGGCAGCAAGGCGGGCCCGGGTACTGGCTCTCTGGAAATATTGTTCATCACATCTCTCAATGAGCAGATCCACAATCCTAAAAAAAAGCCTTCTGCCGATCCTACCTGCCTGGCAAACTATCACCTGATCTCTATCACCCCTTTCCTGGGCAAACTCCTGGAAAAGCTGGCCATCTCCCAGCTTACGCTCCACGCTGAATCTGTTGGTTGTCTCCATGACCATCAGTCTGGTTTCAACGCAGCCAGAGGCACGAAAACTGGTCTCCTGAACACCCATGAAGATCTGCTCAGTAATCTCGATTCAAGCCTTCCTTCTGTCCTCATCCTCCTCGACCTTTCCTCTGCTTTCGACATGGTCAATCACACCACCCTGATCAACCAACTCTGTGTGAACCTAGGCATCATAAATCGGGCCCTGGGATGGCTGCCCTCCTTCCTCCTGGACCGACCCTCTGAGGTCCAACTTGGGTCTTTTGTCTCCACCACCTGTCTTTCCACATGTGGTGTCTCCCAGAGCTCTATCCACTCACCCTGGCTCTTCAATGTCTATCTAGCCCCTTTGACCCACTTCATCTCCACGTTCTTTGCCAACGTTCAGTGTTATGCAGATAACACTTGACTCTCCATCAGGCTTCACTCAGCCTTCTCTTCTCCCTCACTCATTCCTGACTGTCTATCCATGATTCAGGATTGGCGCGCCTCCTACAATCTATAACTTAATGCCAGTAGGATGGAGATCCTTCTCATTGGGAGCCCTGCTCCTGCTTTCCCTCTATCACTCTAGCCGCCCTCCTTGGGCCCACTACCCTCGCCTTCTTGTGAGGCAAAAAACCTTGGTGTCATCTTTGACTCCATTCTCTTCTCACTTCACGGACCTTGCCAATAAGGCCCACTTCCACCTGCACCTCCACAGAGGTATTCTACCCAGAATCTCACTGTCTCCAGAGTCCTGGTTCTCTCCAGCGTGGACTACTGCAACAGCCTCTTTCTCAGTCTGCCTACCTCTACTCTTCGCTCCCTGAAACTAATCCAGAACTGGACTGCAGGATTTATCCTTGGCCTCAAACCCAGAGACTGTTTCTCTCTAGCCCTGAAATCTCTCCATGGCCCCCAGTGCCTGCATGGATCAAGTTCAAAACCCTCTGCGTCACCCACAAGGCTTTCTGGGGCCGGGGCCCGCACTACAGCCAACTCTCTGTTGCAAAATACCTTCCTCCTAGAGGCCTTTGCCCAGCTACCTCCAATTCTGAGAGTAAGAGGTTTCTCCAGGCGGAGAGTGGGGGGTAGATCCCTCTCCTCTGCAGGTGCCTCCTTCGGGAACAGCCTCCCTGCCCCACTCAGACTTGAGATGGACGACCGGAATTTCCGGAAGCAGCTGAAGACCCTCCTTTTGTACTCTACCTTCTTTCTCTTGCTTCCTTGCTAACTTACCTGTCTGCTGTGCTGACTGGTTATTTGGTATCCTCAGCATCTCACTGGGTACTAGGCTCATCCATGACCAGTCTTCATGCACTGCCTCCTGGCCTACCACCACTTGGGGCTGTAACTGTAACCCCTACAGCCCCCCTGCCTCCTTGCATTTACTGAGAGCCGCACTGCCCTTGCCGTGCGGCCCAGATAACACTTCCCCCTACCCTGTCCCTTGCACTTCCCCCCGCTCCTTTCCCCCATGCTCTTCTCATTGTCATACTTGCACGATTGAAATGACACAAGGCATAGTAGTATAATTTGTCTTGTCTTCCCTCACGTGTCTTGTGTCGCCTAGAAACACTTGTGTACAGGCGCATTATAAATGCCATATCATATCAATTCAGACTTGTGACATCAAATGGTTAATCTTTCAGTGAGTCTTACTCATAGACGCACAGACGTGCGGGTATCTACACTTGACGTGTTCAGGGTGTTGAAGCGGGTCATGGTGAGAGCCACCACAGTGCTCCTTTAGCCTCCTGAAAGTCTGTTGTTCAGGCTTGGACTGGCCTATGGGGCATAAGGCAATGCCCAAACCAAAAAATGCAAAATGCGAGTGTGGGCCAGTTATTTTGGTCAAGTTGATAAGTTACTTCACCATGCAGCTAGTAGTTTTGACTAGTGTTACTCAATACATATTCTTTTAAAAGCACAATTTGTATCACATTTTATAAAAGAAAAAACACCACCCTTGGGTACCACTAAAACAGTCTCTCACAAAAGGAATGAATTGTGTAGAGTAGCCCCTCAACACTCACACCAGAAAAAATACAACCCACTAGGGAAAAAGGCCCAGCACGCCGCTTGCAAGGAGAACAAGGTATATTCTCACAAAAATACAACTAAGTGCCAGCAAAGAACTGTGCTTCCATGGGTTACAAGGATACATAGCATCACAAATGTTGTACATCCCATAGGTTACACATCCAGGTAGCTGGTTGGTACAACCCTATACACATATAGCCTGCTCCGTAAGGGGTGCCAGGCGATTGGTCCCCTCATCGTCTGTCCATCTTCTTCCACGTGTAGAATCCTCTTCTTCCGTCATCGGGTACAAAGACTCAAATTGGCATTTTAGTTTTAATTGCTCTATGGTGCACCTGGTATCAAGGACCTGAGAGAGGCAGAAACTTTCGAGGTCGTGACAACTTCTCAGAACTATGTGAACCCCTGCTCCTTTCCCAGACACGCTGGTGCCTCCACAACTTCTCCACCCACAGTTTAAATTAGTTACTTTCTCCCCTGGCACCTCACAACACAAATCACATTAACCAGGGTCGTACTGGGACAAGAAATAGGCCTGGTCATCCAAAAAAAGTGGCCCACCCCTCGCCTCAAAAAAGTGGCCCACCCCGCGCCTCACGACCTTTGACCTCTAATGACATCACCGGAAGTGATGTCTTTTGACCCCACCCCAAATTGACATCCCGGGAAGCAATGAAACATGACCGTTCACCCCTTGACAAAACAGGAAGTGGCATTGTTCCTAAGTACACTAAATTACTGTGAATCCAAGCAGACGTCCAAGGCCAAATGATAATATGTTATTGTATAGCACTTATGCTTAAGCTCTTTTTTACAGAACAAATATGCAAACAATATCACCCAAATCTGTGTTGGTACTCATTTATCAACCTAAGAAGGATGAAAGGATTTTTGAAAAAAAAAAAAAGGAAAAATAAAGATATCTTTTTTCAAATTTGCTTTTTAAACCGGCCCAGGCATAGCCAGAAACCAGCCCCCACTCTTCGACCCTGCAGCCCGCCCCTGGTCTCGGATCTTCCTGATTGATTTTCCAATTTATAGGTTCACAACTGCTCCCATCCACGACAGTACCCATGAAAAGAGATCATCGAACCAATCGCTCCGATGAATTCCTGATTCTGTCTACATATGTTCTCAGAGGGTATGTACGGCCTCCATTATCTGTGTGAGAGACCCATTTGTGGCATCGTTTGGGGGATGCAAGTACAGCAGGATTCTCCTATCTTTTTTTTGTTCCCCCTTCCATGACTGGAGCAGACCGAGCACACACCGGTTCTGCAAAGTCATTAACCGGATTGCTCTCAGTTCAACCTTGATCGCGTTGAATCCTTGTTCAGTGTCGTTCACCAGCTGTATCAGTTCCCACCTAACTATTTGCAGCCATTTGGCATTGGCTGCTGCTTGTATCCCTGGTACGAATAGAGAAGCGAACATTGACATTTCTTTACTGTACATTCTACATTGATCAGGTATTTCATGAAGCAGTTGATCTGAGTTCTTTGACAGATAGACCTATTTCTCCTTTTTAGAAGTATGTTTTCCTTTTTCCTTGGCAAGACCCAGAAAACAGGGGGCTGCAGTGGCGATGCAGAGGCTGTTAACCCTGGTAATGGCGTAGGGGATCCCTTATCTCCACAGTCTCATAATAAGGTGTGGTTCAGGGAACGGTATTAGGTCAAAACACCTTTTTCTAAAAATCAATTCCAAAAAAGATTGATTTAGAAAGACCGCGCTGTGCCCGCAAAGAGCGGTCTTTCTAAATCAAACTGTCAGCCCCTGTGATGCACACGAGTGCACGCAGGGCCTGACTGGGATGGTGAGACTGAGAGGACGAGGCGAGGGAGTGACGGGTAAGTGTCTGTGTGTGTGTGGAGTATGTGTGTAAGTGTGTGCGTGTGTGTGTGTAAGAAAATGCATGTATGTGGTGGAGGGTGTGGGAGGGTGTCAAGGAGCAAACGGGTGGCTCAGAGGGTGAAGCCCTGAATACATTTTTTTTTAAATGCCTCAGTCATGTCCCTTTTTTGCTTTCTGTGGGACTCACGAAATCGACCGAAATAAGTTGTTTTTTTTATATGCGACCTTCAGAAAGTGGAACAATTACATCGAACCCAGGGAACACCAGGAGAGCTGAGTGCAGCATATGCACCTCCATGATGGTTGGAGGTGCAGGAATGATTCTTGGCCACAGAGCCAATGCATATCCATCTCTTCTGCGGTTCCTTTCGTGACGTTCGGGATGTTTGCCACTTGCACTTCTCATTGGTGCCCATGGGGACATCTCCTGCATTGTAGAAGCACACCTGGTATTCTTCTTCTTCACTGGCTTTTCCTTTGTTTCATTCCATGTTAGCTTTGCCACGTTCTGCCCCCAGTATTCTTGACATACGTCGGTTACCCTCTGCATCACTTTTTTGCTCTACCCATGAGTCCTCCCGCCATACAGCTCATTGCAGTTTCTTCCCACCAATTGGCCACAAACTTCACACTTTCCAGCTACATGTATGTTCTTTGTATGCACTGTGTGCTTTGGCTTTGCGGGCACACTGCTGTTCATCTGGGTCTATCATCACAAGGTGTGTGCTTGGAATGTGCTTTGCAACCTACATACTGCTAGATCGACAAGACATTTAGCATCCAAAAGCGGAACCTCTTGCAATATTAGCACCTAAGGGGCTCCTGACGAGTGTGGTATTAAGGAGAAAATATAGCAACTCCCATTTACGCTCTGTTCCCCGCAGACCTCATGTCCGCCTACCAACTGTTACTCATCTCTAGGTGGTGCATGTCATCTGTCATATCCAAACCGAATCCTCTATATTCATCTGATTTTTTCTAAGTTTGTCTTTTAAAAGGTTTTAATATGCTTGCATATGGCACACATACCTACGTATCTACTAATATGTTCCCATTGCTTTTTTGTGTCATCGTATTCCCATTCTAGTATGTGTGCACCCACCCATGGTACAGAGCCCTCAGATATCACCCCCTTTTATATGTTAAAACCATATAAAATTACCTACTAAATATAGTTCTAAATCAAACATAAAAACACCAAATATTCTGAATGTAAAATGCATTACACAGGTAGATGTAGAGGAAAACACAGAATTGTCGGGTCTCGTTCTTGCTTCATGAGCAATAGGCGCATCATTAAATAATTGTAATTTCATTTTGAAAATAAAAAAGGAGAGGAAAAGATTTTTACTAAAACAGTGGCAATAAACGAGCACATAAACTATACTCTGTTAAAATAGACAGCGTGAGATTCTGTATGTAGATCATATACACATTCATTAGGCATACTCCTCTATCACTGTTGGGTTCGTTAGGGGGGGTGCAGGATTTGGAGGCTTTCAGACATCAGATCTTCACTGCAAATGGAGTGGCGTACACATCGTTAAAAGGCTTGTTGTATCTCTGTTCACTGCACCTGCAGACGACGTTCCTAATGAACATGAGATCACCAGCAAACAATTGAAGAGGGTGTGATGTTGTCGAAGCAGATGCAGTGCTGGTTGTTTCTTCAGACCGTCGTGGTGCTATTTATTGAGAAATCATTTTAATTGATCTAGTTAAAACAGTGAAATAATCTTTAAATTTGTCAACCAGAATGGACGCCGACCTGTGAGTATCAGAGGCTTCCCTTATAGGGCTGTGTGCATAAACTGAATAAAGCAAGGGGAAGACAGTCCACTCAATTCCTCTTAAGGGTGGAACACAACTTTGACAACCTTGCCTTCAGCAAACCATTGATACTTTCCACAATTCCATTGGCCTGGGGTAGTAAATTGTGTACATCCAATGCTTTATTCCCAATAACGTGGTCACTCCTTTAAAGTTTTCATTAACGAAAGGTGTGTCATTGTCTGACCGCAATGTAAGAACAGCAGATGTCCACACATTTGTAGAGCAATCCCGTCCCCTGCACACCCAATTGAGATTGTACACAACAAACACATGTTCAATAAATATAATCAATTCAAAGATATCATTTTACCCCAAAATATTTTTTGAAAAAAAGAAAAACTCAATTTTTATAAAAGAAAGGTAATATTTACTTGCAATGTGTATTTAGTCATCCAAAGCTTGAATAGCTTGGCACATAATCCTAACACTGTTTCTTTTTCACATGTTAGTATTCCTAAAGACAAACATTCTTACAGTTTGTTAACACTCAATATTCATTCTTAAATCATCTGTTCAGGTGAACAAATAAACACATCAACTTAACAATTCTTTTCACATATACTGATGAGTTCTTAAATCATATGTAAACTAGTTGATCCTCATGTGTTTTTGGGGCTGATTCATGACATTTTTGCACCAAAAAACAGGGATTTGTGCGCCATTCTGGCTGCAAATCCCCATTTGTTAAACAGGGATTTGCGGACAGAATGGCGCACAAATCTCAGTTTTTGCGGCGCAAATAATTCCATGAATTAGCCCCTATGTCTCTATGCATTTCGGGGTGGAATTTCCCCTTCTTCCGGAGGTGTTCACCGTTTCTTTCTCTGTCTTTTGGTAAACCTATGGAAATGTAGGTAATAATGCAATTTTAATCTCACATTTATTTTTGCTCAGATCAATCTGTCATGATTTGTCAAACGTTAAATAATCACCTGGATGTTCAATCTTTATAATGCGTTTATCTGTGAGTTAGTTTTCAATTCGGCGTTCATTCAACTAACCAATTTCTGATGACTTGAACCCCTGTACAGGATGAATCCTGACCTAGAATCAATCAGAAAACACTGTGTAAATGGAGTGTTTCAAGAGGTTTTATAAAGCTTTGGTAAAAAACTAGGTAAAACAAGGAAAATCTTAATTAAAAACACCATCACTATCTGTTAGATTTTCCTGGAAGGATGCTGTTCTGTCAATTCGAAGGGAGAGTATTCGACACTCTCTCCCGAACCACAGAAGCCGAATGAAAGTCGACCCTCCACCCATGGTAGGCACAGGTGCCTGATAATAGAAAACAGGACACCACGTGGCAGCCAATGGGGTGAAGAGGAGTTAGGGAGAGGTTGTGGATGGGTAGTGGAGTATAAGAACACCGGAAAGAGGTTGAGGGAAAACCTAAGGTGGGTAGGACAAGGGGAAACCACAGGGAAAAAACGCTACCTGCTTCTCTACTTGTAACACACTGTCCCTGTAGCATTCATACCAAGTCATATATATCTCTCCCTAAGGCTTGACAACTCTCAATACGTTTCAACCCCAGGGTGCTAACAACATAAGACTACATACACCTGATTCTGTATATCTGTTTCATGGGGTGCCAACTTGATAGCACTCGTCTTCTAACAACATGTAAATAGCTTGCCAAGACTACATACACCTGATTCTGTATATCTGGTTCATTGGGTGCCAGCTTGATATCACACGTCTCCTAACAACATGTAAATAGATTGTCATTCACCAAACTGGTTCGACTCACATGGATCACAACGATAAGCACAAACACATGGCCATCAGGCACGTATAAGCAATGAACATAAAACATGACATGCAACGTGGACTTTCAAAACATAAAGACGGCACCATATCCCATTTCAGAATGCCATGAATTCCCTACACATCCAGCAGAGTCCTGTTTTATGAACGGGTTAAACCCCAATCCGTCCTTGAGACGGAACACATACAAAATCGGGCCCTAGACTTGAATACAAGAAATGCCGTGCAGAATATTCAGCATGCTGTTCAGAAAGAGAAACGAATTCCAAAGGAACTTGTGTGCACTTATCTTCAGTCCGGGAGACCCGCAGGTCATCCTGGACACCACAGTACTTCACCTGGACCTGGCAGGCAAGGAAAACAAAACCGCTCGCTGCCGCCCCGTACTTATCTCATGTCCGGGAGGCCTGTGAGCCGTCCTGGATGTAACAGATGATGCTTTCACGGTTCACTCACCGCCGCTGCAAATCGTCTGAGCTCTCTCATAGAGCGTGTTGCAGCCGCCGCCTCACACGTTAGTCTCCTGTTGCCGATACAAAATAAGCCACACCTGCCATATGCTGCATGCTCCTTTATTGCTATTTGCTAATTGTTCACAGCTGTTCCAACAGGCACACGGCTTAAGACTACACCCTTCCCAGGTGCTGCTGGGAGTTGTAGTTTTACTCCAGTTTTCCATTTTCTATGTGTTTTTACACACACCTTTCTTGCTCCAGCCCTTAATTCTAACACCTGTATCCCAACAGCTATCATGTCATAAAAAGTATCCTGCTGCGGTGTATGGTCCACCTGAGCTATATATTGAGCCATAAATGAGAAAATAGTGGTCCTTCAAGAAGGATATATAGAAAAGATAATATGGATTGTCTTACCACCCAATGGGTGTTGTGCGGATAAGACACTCCTCAATGGAATGTGAGTCTTGAGTGTAGAATTACGAATGGTTCCCATACACAATCAATCTAGCCCGTGTTGGTTTCATGGATCTGCAAAAAAGCAGAAAAAGCTGCTGAAATTAGTATTCGGTGCCATTAGGCTAAGCCAGAAATCAAAAATAATGAAGCCACTGATTGCTCTTCTTACCTGAACTGTTCTGTAACCATTACATGGTGCCTGCAGTCCGTAGCGGTCCGTGCCGCATTGAAAAATATGGCTGCCTATTATGCCGTGACATCATCACACCGTAGCGTGATGACGTCACTTGTTATGTCGGTCATCACGTAACGTGATGACATCACTGGGTTAACTCGTAATGAAATTTACTGACAGAGCTCTGAATTGTTCTCAATAGAAAATAATAACAATTAACTGATTTACCACTCAATAAACCTAGAGGGTTGTTATAAGGTATTTTACCTGATGAGACTAAAGGGGCAAATGCATTAAATGGTAAAAAACTGGTGTGGCCCAAAATGGAACTAAAAGGTTATAATTTGATATTTTACAATAACGCTGTGTAACCAGTCTAATATTGGCATTAATAGTCATGGTATGTAAAGACAATTCATCCCTATTTTTCAAAAAAAGGAGGGTAGAATCCAGTTTATTAGGGTGCCATTTTTTATGCTATATATGCTATTTCAACATTATAGCTGATCCATTACTTGTGTATATTATATCCTAATGGAGATCATGTTTGAAAAATATCAAATAGAGATAAAAGGTCCTAACTATACTGGATGGTCCCCAACTTCAGTGGATTTCCTAAATTGTATTGTGTTACGTATAGTTAAATACTCTGATGATCTAAATAGCTTGTATTTGGAGTATGAACCCTACTAGCTCATATCAGTGATAGTACATCCAAGTGTTTACAGTTTGTTCATCATGCTCCTATTCTGCTTCCTCATACAGTCAAAATTATTTCAATTTACAAGTTTATTTATAACGTTATTACATATACTGCATCCTGTATTTTGTGGGTCTAATGTGTCACTTCTTTTTAGATCTTGGCCATGTTTATAGGTATAGTAAGAATACCCAAACTTTTGATTGTATGAACTACAGAACTTCAAAATGTTCATAAAAAAGCTCTGAGGTTAAATTCATCGTTCATTCCATTTGGTGTCAGGCTGTTAAGCCTTTCTATCCAATAAATCTCTCTCTGGTTCATATGTTTAATATGATTGCCTCCTCTTGTGGATCGTTTCACTATTTCTAGTATCACAACCTTCAGTTGGGCTACTTTGTGTTTTTTTTGTTCGAAGTGTCTAGACACTGGTGAGAGCGTGTTCTTGGTCCTGATGTTGCTTTTGTGCTCGTTCCAGCGTTCCTTCGCTTTTCTTTCAGTTTGTCCAACGTAGAAAATGCCACAACTCAGTACATATATGACAGATTTTGAATCACATGTTGCATAATCTTTTAATGCAATTTTATTGCCATTCTGTGGGTGCCTTACATATCCTCCTTTCATGATGTTGATACAGTTACAACAATTTAAGCAGGCAAATGTGCCTGTTTTTTTCTTTCTTAGTGTCTGTTGTTTATCAATTGGTGGTCTTTTTTATGCTGTGACTAGCTGGTCTTTGAAATTTCATCCCCTCTTATAAGCAATGATGGGGGGCTTCGGGATTAGTCTTTTCAGTAGAGGATCTAAATCAATGATTCTCCAATTTTTCTTTAGTATCCTTGTTATATGGTGACTTTGTGCGGAATATCTTAATGCATGCACAAACGGAATTTCTTCTGTTTTGGTTTTGGCGAACAAAAGGTCCTTTCTTTCCAGTATGTCTGTTGGTGAAGCCCTGAGGTGGAAAGGGCTGTGGAAGCAAAGCTGTTTGCTGTGGCGAGTGGAAGAGCGTTATTACATCTATCATCCTGCTAAAATCAGGGAAGCCCGTGGAAGAGGGGGAGAGGTGCGTGTGCCTTTAACAGTCAACAGTCAAGCTGTCAGCTGACGAGTCAGCTGACCACCCAGCTGACTACTTGAGGCCGCCTCCGTGACCCTTGCGGCGTGAAGCCCTGAGGTGGAAAGGGCTGTGGAAGCAAAGCTGTTTGCTGTTTGGCGAGCGGCGAGTAATGGCGTCTACTCAGTCCCCTGTGCTAAGGACCCGGGCACAGAGGCGGCGTGACGGCGCTGCGGCTCCTGATGAGACAAAGGCTACTTGCCGACCTTCACGTTCACAGAAAGTAAGCTGCTACCATTCATGCACTTCTGAGCCTGAGTCTGTTGAGTATAATGAAGGTCTCATTCAAGCACACGAGGCTCAGGATTGTGAAAACGCTACGAGGAACATTGCTAACCAACCCCCTCTCTGTGACAACGTGTTTGTCAATATAAGTAGCATGTATGATGCTAGCGCTGATGCTTTCACAGGTTGCGCCATTACTCACGGGCGGCGTGGGGGGGACGACGATTGCCGTGCGCTGGACAACGGCGAGCCCCTGCAGGCGCTTGAGGGATCGGGATGTTGCGGGGTTCTCGAGGCCCTGCTGAAGCCCCTCGACAGCGACAGCGATGTACCGACTGGTCTTTGCCGTGGCGGAGCTCTCACCCCGGCTCTCAATGTAGGGCGTGTCTGTTTGGACGCCGCTCCCGCGAGCGATGACGCCGTGAGGCAGGGTTTCGGAGCGTGTGTGTTTTCGAGCTCGCGCGGCAGAGTTATTTCAGACTCAATTACAGCTCGAGTCCTCAGCGACGATGGAGCAGCGCCCTCTAGCAGCGAATTCACGGCAGTCCAGGAACTCGACCAAGAGAAGGAGCTGATTACTGTCGTAAATCAGTCCGCTGGGCCTCGGCCGTCCACCCATTCTTTTTCTAGCTTACCTTGCGATGACGTGGGACCCACTCCAAATGACTCTTGCACAAGGATTACTGCGAGTTCTCCAGTAAGCGTAACCACGAATCTGACCACAGTGGGTTCGCACGATGAATTCGCATATACGAACGCGACCAACTTTAGCAAGCAACTTAACATTTTTAACACAAGTCTGCACGGCTGCGACCAAAACCGCGTACTTAATCTGGTGAGCGGCATAACGGATGAGCCAGAAGCACGCAATCCAATGCTCGCAAGAAGAGATCCCCTTGGGGTTGTGAACAACGTCCTTCAGAACTTAACGCGCTTGAACAAAATGTGCGCCAGTAAGACACCCAAAGAGCCGAACCTTTCAGCCGAATCGAAAGTAAAATCTGCAGCAAAACGCAATAACAGCCAACTGTCGGGAGCAACTTCTGACATATGGCCTGACTCGTGTTACAAACGGTTAAAATCAACTGATCAGTCCTTAAATGCCGATTTGAGGCATGAGTCTTCTGAATTACATTTGACTTCCCAAAAAAGACTTGCCACCTCTAAATGGAAGTCCCATGGAGCCAATGATGAATCCGATGGCAATGACCACTCCTCACATAACGACTCTATGGATTCGTCACTAATGGAACGCCCATTTCCGAAAATTCGTCGTGAGAAGGAGCTTCATGTGGCCAGACCTTCTGAGCCACAACCTAATTCATCTGGTATAACTCTGCCGACGATGCCTTCAACAACGGATTTACAAGCTCTTTTTATGGCCTCTTCGTCGATTTCATTGGCCCCGTTCATGAAATTGTACGAAAACATACATGAAGCCACTAAGGACTTAACTACGGTGGTCGCAATGATGAGCTCAAAACTAACTCAGATAGAAAAAACTTGCGACCGATCGTATGTCGAGCAACACGAGTGCCTTAAAAGACTGGAAGGAGCGCTTGTCTTGTTAAATGAGAGCAAGAAAACCGACTCTTCTGACAAAAGACTGTTCGCCGAAGTGGCTCGAGAGACCCTTGCCCTATTTAAACACGACACTAAAATTGTAGGGAGGCGGTTGTCTGAAGAGTGCCTATGTAGCAAGTTCTCTAGCACGAAAGTTAAACCTCAGGCTGAACAAGCCCTTACTGAAGCATCAAAACAACAGCACTCCCTATTGGACGCTGTCTCTAACCAAGATCCTCTTTGCCCTCAGTTGTCACAAGCAACGCGTAATACCCTAGCGGAAGTGGATCCTGTTTCGATCCCTGTAAAGGCCTTTGCAGTCCCTGATGACTTAGGGCTCCCGACTGTTTTATCTACCTCAACCACTGGTTCTTGCTCAGTGACAAGTTTGCCTGTACCAAACAGTGTCAATTTGTCCTTTAACACAGTATTTGAGCAGTTTAGAGGCGCTGCCAATAAGGCCTCTGTTGACCCTCAAACGGCCTCTCCTTCGGGTATTGGTACTATAACTGAAACAACTGCTGAAACTGCGAGTATCTCCGCAAATGAAGGTTTACCTAAGGTTTTTTCCATTTTTACACGATCCTCCAATGCCACAAGGAATTTGGCGACTTCGCCTTTAAAACCAAACCACGCTGTAACCAGCAAGAAACCGAAGAACCAAAAGACAAGGAAAATTGTCTCAAACGGATCGCAGAAATTTTTACGAAACATAAAAATGGTACAGGCTCTTTCTAGTGACTCGGTTAAAACTTCAACGGCTCAAGCCCCTGAATCGAGTAACGCCCTAATATCACAAAAAAGTGCCCACTTGATTTCAGCTAAACAATCTCAAATAAAGAATATCACGCCGTCTGAGGATGGCTTGACTGAAATCCTGGACTTCTCAACCTATGACGATCCAGAACTCGTAGAGCTAGATTCTGTCTCATATACAAGCTTTGATGTGCCCCAAATCACCGTGCCATTATCTAAAGTTGTTTCGTCTCAAGGCTTGGAGATGCCTGCATCATCATTGGATAAAGTTGTCTCAAATCCAGTAATAACGAATCAGCCGTGCCCCAAGGAGGTTTTTGGTAAAAATTCTACACTTAAACACAAGTCTTACGAAAGACATTGTGAATTGATTGAAGCTTGTGATAATTCAATCACCATGTGTCCACCAGTAGTTAGTCCTGTGTTTATGACCATGGCCGATAAACGGAATTATTGCATAGCTCAGGCGCAAATCAGCAGACCAGGGGGATCCTTGACATCGTCATGCCCCTTGATCAAAATAGACAAAAATAAGGAGCCCGAAAAATTTCAACTGGAATGTGTTGAGAATGATCTTATAGAAAGCAAGCGAAGGAGATTAAAAGAATTGGTGGTTGAGAGACGTCCTCAAATTTTACACGATAAGGGCCGAAATTCAGCACCGAATAAAGTCCGTATTTACAAACTGGCAATTGAGAGCTTGGAACCAATCGCGAACCTGATCTTGAATCGAAGAACGGTCCTTCAATTATTTCACCTTGTACCAAGCCTACGTGCAATTTCCTCGAATGACATAAAAGTCGTGGAGTTCCCAGCTGAGGGCACGAATGACAAGGTGTTGCTTCACTTTACATCGAACCTTTTGATTACGTCAATTTTAGAAGAAAATGTGGCATTGTTTTCATTAGGTTTTGACGTTTATAATCTGAACGACTCTGATGAACCACGACAAAACTCTAGGGGAATTTCCAACAATGGAAAGGACGTTCCTTCGTCTGCCGCCGCAGCACCAATACCGTCGAAAGAAGTGCCCACAAGGACTCTGGAAGGGTCGTTTCACTCGACAAATACCGGCACCCAAAGTCTCAAGCAAGCACCATGCCGGCTAAGGACCCCTCTTTTGCCAGCTAGCGAGGTTACCTCTAAAAGGGACGGCTCCGATGCTCAGATAAGAATAACAATCAAAAGAAAGGATTCTATCAATGGAACTTCTAATGAGCGTGTGCACTCGATAACACCTGCAGCTGAAAACCTAGAATGGAATTGGCTTGCTGGGGCTCTAAATGTGAAGAAGAGCCAATAATGCCAGGACTCTAAAGCCCCTACCATCTGCTCTGTTGCCTCCTGGAATACTCGAGGGTTCTTGCACCTGTTTAACACACCTTGGTTAGAAAACCTCCAACTTGTGTGTCTACAGGAAACTTGGCTAAGCGAGCTCCCACTCATAGCGGACTTTGAGTCGGTATTAAATCCGGCCATAAAAGCTAGGTTGGGCCGCCCTATGTCAGGGCTCCTAACGATGGTCAGAAGAACTTCTGGCTGGAGTGTCACAAAGTCCGTTAATCATTCTCCATATATTCAGGAAACCATCATTGAGAAGTCAGGGAGACTGAACTTGCAGAAGGACATGATTATAATCCTGAACTTATATTGGAACCATCTACGCGCCGGTAAAATGGAGTTCATCGACCAGATAACCTGTGTAATTGATCATCTGATGGAACACCTTGTCTCTCCAAAGATTCTTGTGTGCGGTGATCTAAACATCGATCTATGTAAGGATCCACAGTTAGTTCATAACTCACTGACACATGCTTGGGCATCTGAAATGAAGTTACGTAACTTTCACATGCTGAATGGCAACACGCGCGGCGACTTACCATCGAGGCAAACATGGCATAGCAAGGACTCATCCTCAACAATCGATTATATGTTCGCATCCGAAGCCTTGCATCCGAGGATCCAATCATTGAGGATTTGTGAAAAAGACCAGAGCGACCACAACATGTTGCTCATGGAATTTGCTTCATCCAGCACCATTCAAAGGCCAAAATGGACTCACAACCTCGTGGTCGAATCTAATAGGGTTCGCCTAAGACTAGAGGAGAGCGAAGTTAAGGGGGTGATGCTCCAGTATTGTCATCTGAGCGCAGATCTGGAATATGAACATCTCCTGTCACAATTTAAAACGGTAAAAGTGGGTTCCAAAAACCCCAACATGGTCCGTGTCCACCGCTTTGATTTCGAGATATTGACGCAAAAACGAATGATGCGCACTACCATAAGGAGAGCTAAGGCTCTTGACAGGCCTACTTGTAAACAAGAAACAGATGCGGCAAAGCAAAAATACAAAAACTGGCTGAAATCGCACAAATATATACAAGCGCAAAATGATGCTGAACAGATGTTAAACACCCTGAAAAATAAAAACACGAGCGACTTTTGGAGAATCATTAACAACTTTCAGGCTCCTCAACTGGCTCTACAGTCCAGCATGGTTTCCGAAGAAACCTGGATTAATCATTTCGAAGCCTTATATAAAGTTAAAATCCCTGAGACTACCACTTTGGGTCCGACCGTGACACCATGGAATCTGACATTTCCAAGAGAAGAGATTGTGTCTATCATTAATAAAGCAAAAAAATCAAGAGCTCCTGGACCAGACGGGCTTTCCAATTACACGATCAAACAACAGCCTGAGCTATAGGCATCCATATGCGTATCCTTATTTGATAGGATTTGCAAATCTCAAAAAACTCCGAAATCCTGGAAATCTGCTGTGATTGTCCCAATATTCAAGAAAGGAGACAGAACTTGCCCAAAGAACTATCGTCCTGTGGCTTTACTCGATAGCTTGGGGAAAATCTATGCCACAATGTTACAACACAAACTGGTGAAATGGGCAATCGAGTCTAACCACATAGACAAAAGGCAATCAGGCTTCGTAAAGCAAGTGGGCTGTTCTCTAAACTTGTTAGCTCTAAATCTGTTGAAAATGGAAGCATTAAAATCTAAATCTAAGATCTACTTGGCCTTTATTGACTTCTCTTGCGCCTTCGACACCATCGACAGAGCCGGCTTGTGGGCAAAACTGCAAAGTTGGGGATGTCCAGTCGACTTAATGGCAGCAATACACGAATTGCACTCTGAAACCTCCATAAAAATCCGGCTGGATCAATCTGGAAACGTAACAACACCTATCAAGACCTATAAAGGGGTGAAGCAAGGTTGTCCCTTAGCAGCTGCACTATTCAGTTTATTTATATCCGATATTGGACTGGCATTCGACGAAGTAAGATCCTTTCCGCCGAAGATTGGAAAGACCTGCGTAAGCTGGCTGCTATATGCTGACGATCTTGTTATTATGGATCAAACTCCCATAGGTCTACAGAGGAAACTGAATGCAGTAGCACAATATGTTGCATCAAACCACTTGGTAATAAATACAAGGAAATGCGAAATCATGGTGTTAAAAAATCTTAACAGTGGAAGACAAAACATGAAAAGCCATCCAATATGGTACTTGGGTAGGGAGGCTATTCAGACAACCCTGAACGTAAAATACCTTGGAATGTTACTAAATTCATCAGTCAACGACGGTCCATGGTTGTCTGAAAATAAACGTAAATGCAAACAATTGGCCAGTCAAGCCGTCATCATACGGAACAAATATGGGAAATTTTCACTAAAACCGGTTCTGGCCTTTTATCACCAGAAGGTAATCCCAGTATTATTATATGGCGCAGAAAACGCCTTGGGCTGTAGTGCTGACACATGGTCTTCGCTGGAGCACTGTTTTTGGTCGAAGGTACTGGCGTTGCCTAGGGGGATTGCAACAGCTTGTGTGAGGTACGAACTTTCACTTATCTCGTTACACGCAAGGGTTTGCTGGGCCCTAATAAGCTTATTTCGGAAATCACGCCAGCGTGAACACATTCCACAATTTGATATCTTTCACGACCCATCTCTGGCAAACAACAGCATGTTATCACTATGGTCGAAAAGATGTGAAGATATCTTAAGAAATCATGGGATTAGTATGGACCAGCTGCATAAAGACCCGAACGCTGCCAAATTAAAAATCTGGCGTGCAGACTTGGAACAAACTTGTACGCAACGCAGCACAGCCTCCATGATGAAGGACATCCCGCTCGAGACAAGGCCTTTTAACGTCTTACAACGTTACATTGAATTATTTCCAGGCCCACAGGCTCGAAGAGTGTTCATGCTGATGCGGCTGAATGCATTTAAAACCAGTGAACGGCTGGTGTCTTGGCGTTCAAATAAAGTTGAATCCTTGATGTGTAGATTATGTACCAAAGACAAGGAAACCCTAAAGCATTTGGTCCTATTTTGCACTAATTTCCGCTCTGAAAGGACAATCCATCTGGGCCCTTGGGGAGCAAACTACCCCTCCCGTTGTGCAGACGATTGGTGGGCCCACATGTTTCAAGGATGCGACAGGAAGCTGATATTACCATTAACTCGACTTCTGATGGTAATTGAAAATCCACTGAACTCATTGTCAATTGAAGCGCAAGGAGGCCAATGTCTTGCATAGTTGGATGTGACCTTGGTAGGGGTATTGCTAAGTGATCCTAAGGGATGGCTAGGGGAGTGTTAATGGACAATTATTTTCTTGATGAAGTGTTGTATTGTATGTTTGTTTGTAAAACATTCTCTTTCTTTTTTAAAGGTTTGTAATAAACCGATAAAAATAAAAAAGAAAAAAAAAAAAAAAAAGTATGTCTGTTTTTTCTTTGGCTTTACGGATGATGTTATCTGGATATCCTCTTGTCCTATATTTGTCAATCATCAACAAGTTTTCAGATTCCTATGCCTCACTGGATGATATTGTTCTTTTGAGTCGTATGAATTGACTCAACACATCACAAACACCCCAGTGAGGGAACACCTCTCGCACAAAAAATGGGGCTGCACTTTTAGCATCTGGTTGTTCACAAGGACCCGCCATAACTCACCGGGTGAATGAAGACACTATGACGATCACGTATTTACACCCATTGCATCGCTCTCCCATGGCAGCATAGTCTATAGGGAGCTCTCGGAATGGCCTGGTAGGGCAAGGTAGTGCACCTCTTATGATTTCTTAGGGTGTGAAGCACTTTATCACCAATTTAGTAGGTACTCCCTGCAGATAGGGGAAAAAACAATCCTCCTGTATATCTGCAGTGATATGTTGCTTTGACAAATGAGATGGGTGGTGCAACTGGTCAAAAGCGACCAGCAACAGTTTGTCCGCATGACAAATTTACCTGTGCTTTCTTGTCACATAACAAATCTGTGGGAGATTGCGTACACCTCCTTTTCTGCCATAACTCATTTTCCTCCTGTAATAACTTGTGCTATGATATGATATGGCATGTATAATACACCTATAAAAGTGTTTCAAGTGAAGTGAAGTGTATGGCACTGGCATCTGCTCTGGTTCCCGTACTATTACTGGATATTGTGAGATGTTAGGCACTGGGAGATAAGTGGCCTGTTTGGCCGCCATGTCTGCGGCAATGTTACTGAGTAGAACTTCAACTGTATCATTGATATGGGTGGTGCATTTAACCACAGCCGTCATGGAAAGGGCCTCCATTAGTTTAAACCCCCTCCTTTTACACCTTGTAAACCCTGAATGTACTGTTGTTGTTACATAGGCTGAGTCCGAGTAAATGGTCACCCGGCACCCCTGCAAGGCTAAAAGTGGTACAATAAGCGCAATGAGCTCTGCTGCCTGTGCTGAATAATGCATTGGCAGCCTTTTTTTGTACTCACCATCCACTAGGTGAAAACTGCCGCACCCGTATGTCTCAGGCCTGTCCCATAGTTGCTAAATCATCAACAAAAAGTATTTTCCTCTTCCAGCAGGCTGTCTTTTGCTTTTGGTCTATTTTCCTCCTTCCCTTCCACAGTAATGCTTAGCACCATCTTCCTCGGTACATAGTTCTGTCAGGAAGGTGGCAGGGTTCACTGTTCTGCACCGCACTATATGAATTTTTAGGCTGGATTGAATGACCTCATATGCGGATGCCCGCTGTGTAGTTAACGTTGATTAATATCATTCTAGTATGGCAAATACAGCATGCTCCACGTACAATGTTACGGAACACCCCATGGTTATTGTGGAGTTTTTTTTCTATTGCAAATGCAGTGGCGGTGGCAAGCACTTGTGGCAAGCACTTGTTTGCAAGGGAACTGTCCCTGCATTATGGAGTTCAGCATTCTACTGTAATAGACCAATGGTTTGTGGCCCATGGAACTCTTTTGAATGAGTACTGCAGTCATGATCTGCCCATTAGAATGGGAGAACAAGTAAATCTCTTGGCTGTAGTCAGGTGTCGCCAATACTGGAGCAGTGGAAATTACCCCTTTTAGTTTGGTAAGGCTTGTGAGCATGTCCTCTGTCCATGTTATCTTATTGTCTGCCTTTTGCTATTCTTTAAGAGTTTGTAACAAGGTCCTAGTGTACGTAGAGTAATCTAAAATCCATGCTCTATAGTAATTACACAACGCAAGGAAATTCTGCATTTCTTTGACAGTTTTCAGCAGGAGAGTATTGCGCACTGCTGCAGCGCATTCATGTGTTATTTTCATCACATGAACAGATATCAAATGTTATGATACGATAAGTTATTTATAATGCGCTTAATACCCAGAGACTTCTAAGCGAGGACCCGGGATCGAATCTGTGGTGCTCTGTGTCATCTTGCTTCCAAGACAAGCACGTTGCCCCTGAACTATCCTGCCGAGAATAGGACTAATTGTCCTAAGTAAAGAACCTCCTGGAGGAAATATTGTAAGTTAGCCTTATCCACCTTGTACCCTTCATGTGCTAACAGCCGTGGGAGTGTAACAGTGTCCCTGCGACACTGCTGTTCATTATCACTGCATACTAGCAAGCCGTCCACATATTGGATGATAGTACCTGTATATTACCCAAATCTGCATGTAGTATTCTATTAACAGTGCTAGGTAACTCACAATACCCTTGAAGAAGTCTTGCATGCTTGTACAGATTTCCCCCATGCGTAAAAACACGGTGACATATTGAGATTATGGGTGTAGAGGTATGGAAAAGAAGGCGTGTTTCAGATCTACGATGGTGAAATGTGTTGCTTGTCTTGGTATGCTGCACAAAATGGTCACAGGGTTAGGAACTACAGGAAATTCCACCTGTACGTTGTCATTCAAGGGGCATAGATTCTGTATCACTCTCCAACTGGACCTCTTCACCTTTTTAATCTGGTATATAGCCGTGTTGCATGGGGATTTGGAGGGCACGATAATCCCTTTATTCAAGAGTGCAGAAATGGTGTCTCTTATCGCCTCCTCTGTAATCTTCGGACAGTGGGTATTGTCTCACCCGGGGAACAAACCGCACCGTGTTTGAGTAAGATCCAAACAGGTAACACTCCCTGCAAGGAGCCTACATCATGAGCACTGGTTGTCACAACCTCTCAGGAACCTGGGCTAATGTCAGGACCACTGTGAGGGGGCACAAGTTGTGCCACAAGCAGGCTCCCACCAGAACCCTGGGGGCCTTAAAACCACTGCAAAAGGGCTCCTGGAGCCAGTCCTGGCGCCTTTGGACCAGGCTCATATGTAGGAAGGAAGGGCTGTTAAAACTAGGTCCCATTGATGTACATGGGCCTTTAAATCCAACATGGAAGCACCCACACAGGCTAGTTCTAAGAACCAAGCCATGCGGTCTAGTGTTTTGGGTGTGGCAGGCCTGGGGCTACTTTCCCTGGTACTACTTTCCCTGAGCTATATAAACCACACCCTGACTGCAGAACACGCTTCGTGTTATTCTGCAACCAGCAGCGTGACGCTCACCGTGTCCAGCTCCTGGTCTTCAGTATCTTCCTGTAGTCCTGCAAGAACAAGAACAAGAACAAGATTATTCTGTCTTACCTGAGAAAACACCATCCAGCACTCAGCATCTCAACCGGGCTGCAATCTGTGGAAACCAAGAGAAGAAGAAACATCACTCACCTGTGAGTACTAGCTTAAGGACTTCCGGCGAACTGCTACCACAGCTGCTGTTCGAACATTGTGACCTGCAATAACGAGAAAGGGAAAAACAATATTAGAACGCGTGCTTCCAAAACATCGAATTCCATCAGTCTTACCTGAATTCCATCGCTAAATGCCACGCTTCCATCCGGAGCACCACAGCAACATCTGCAAAGGAAAAGAGGCATACTCAGGTTCGCTTAAGGCCTAGTAAGATCGCTTGTCTTGTCCTCCCTCTGTCTTCTCTTCCTTGGCTTGTCGCGCCTAGAAACACTTGTGTACAGGCGTGTTATAAATGACTTGTATCATATCCTATCAGGGCAATGACAATTCCAAAATCTTTACTTGGGGCTTGTTTCTTCTGCCGGATCAGAAATCATATAATCAAGCTATCTGCAGATTGTGATCTGGTCATCTGAGACCCAGCACTTCTTCATCGCATTGCTGGTCTAGCAGATATCATGCAATCTACCAATCATACCTTCTCTACAAGAAGAACATGTCAATGTATCCCCAGAAAATCCATCAATTGGAGAAACCACTGATAAGAGACTTCCCTAGTATAGACCTCCATGGGACTCCTGCTTTCCAAAGGGCTTTTCCACCCTCTGTAACGGTAGGGGGATTCAACCACAAAAAGCTTAACAACTTAGTAGCTATGTGTGTGATAAGGCCCTTCCAACTTCCATTACCCAATATTGCAATCTGGTACGCAGTGGATTAATAGCACCATGTGATCTGCAATGCATGTATGCCTTTTTTACATACAAATTTCTAGAAAAAAACAGTTTTGTAAGAAGCATTTCTTTGTCATGCTGTTACATTGCATTCCGGGGACTAGCCAAGTTCTTTTGATGAGCGTTCTGCGATGAATCACAGGATTCTGTCACTTCTCCCGCGGGGAGAGCCTTTCTCTGTGAGACTAGGGAAGTGAGCCCGCTAAGCAATACCCTCCTTAGCGATAGAGGCTTTCAGGATCTCACTGGGAGAGATACCCCCTTGGGAACAAGGACTACCATTCTTATGAGGAAATCCCAGAGCCACATATCCATAACACATTTCTAAACACATTTACTGAAGAAAGAAATTAATAAACCAAACAGAATATATTATTGTCATTATCAATCTTTAAGCGTAAACCCAAGACCCTTCTGTTTGAATAACTTCAGTAATGACCCCCACCCTGATGATCTGCCTGGCTAATTCTCTGTTCTTGGTTTATGGTGTCTGTCTTGTCCTCGCGCATCTATCCCACGGGCAATGGATGTTCCAGAATGTTACAAATACACCAAACAAATAAATAAATAGACAATACAGAAATGGCAAACTTTAGTCATAATGAGATGAAGAATACCAGTCGAGTCAAACAGAAAGGAAGGACTTCAACTCTGCACTGGGGAAGTCCCACGCCAGCATAATAGTGGGATAGTGGGATAGAGGGAGAGAGGGAGAGAGGGAGAGAGAGAGAGAGAGGGAGAGAGGGAGAGAGGGAGAGAGGGAGAGAGAGAGGGAGCGAGAGGGAGAGAGAGGGAGAGAGGGAGAGAGAGAGAGAGAGAGAGAGAGAGAGAGAGAGAGAGAGAGAGAGAGAGAGAGAGAGAGAGAGAGAGATCTCTCCAGTGAGTTTCAAATTGGTTCGCCAAGGTTCACAGAAGGAAAGTTGGACGTGCAGCGTCTGATGCAGATCCGAAACCCACGTGTAGCTGTGGATACCTGGCAATGAAGAGAAGCAGGATAATGAAGGGGATACAAGGTGTCCCTACCCTGAATGAGGAATAAGTGGTGGTGTCACCTCAAACAAGCTGTGGTGGACTACTCAGTCCATAAACCACGGTGGCACCACTTTCACAGAGAAGGAGCGGAGCAAACCAAAAGAGGGAAGGAGGAAGAGCCCATATGGGAAACCATACAATCCCATTTCACCCTCATCAGCATCTGATGCAGGAAGCATCATCAACTCTCACCCCACCACAAGGCTCAACAACATCCCAGAGGAGACCCCTGCATCATAGTTAGGCCCACCTGGGCTTCATCTGCTTTTTTTCTGATGTGCAATTTGAACGTCAATGCTGACTAACCACCTTACAATTTGCCCAGTGGTCTGCTTGCATGCTTCTATGTGATTTTAACACAAAATAAATAATTAATTTTTACTGAAATAAAAACAATTTAAAAAAATAGTATTTTTTTGTGGAGGGGTGGGTCCCTGGGTGCCCGGGTCACCTCCGCAAACCCTCCCACAAGCCCTCCATTTCCCCATATTTAAAACCCCACTTAACCCCCTGCCCACCAGATGTAATCCCTTACCCTACCCCCACATATATATTTTTTTATTTAAAAACAGTATTTTTTTCATTGTTTTTGTTTCATTTCAAATTAATTCTTAATGTTTTATTCGTTAAAATCACTGGATACCGCCTGCATTGGCACTTATGGGCTCTGCCCCTAATCTCTAATGGGCGCGCTGCGGGCACCCAATCCAAATTTGGGAAATTCAGAAATCAAGAGGAGTTGCCTCTCCATCATGGCCTCTGGCACTTTGGCCACTGGAGTGCCACATCTGCCGTCCCCCTTGAAGCTGTGATTGGGCTTGCCTTTGTTCAAAAGGCCAATTTGCGGAGACGGCAGTCTGGGCTGCCCCGCGATAAAGGCCCACACAAAGGCACCTGTCTGGCCGCGTTCCCCTTTCACCGTCATTGGCATCAGATGCAGGAAGCATCATCAACATTCATCCTACCAACCACGAGGCTCAACAGCATCACAGAGGAGACCCCTGCATTGTAGGTAGGCCCATCTGGCTTCATCTGCTTTTGCTCTGATGTGCACTGAGTATTTGTGCAATCTCAATGTCGACACGGACTAACCACCTTACAATTTGCACAGTTGGGCTGCCTGAATCTGCACTTTTGTGCTCTGCCCTTAATCTCTATTGGGTGCACTGCAGGCAGCCGATGCCAATTTGGGCAATTTATAATTAGGAGGAGTAATTGCTCCATCATGACCGCCAGCACTTTCAGCACTGAAGTGCCACATCTGCCCCCCCCCCCCCATTTGAAGCTGTGATTTGGCTTGCCTTTGTTCAAAAGGCCAATACGGGGAGCCGGCATGCTGAGCCGGCCCCCGACAAAGGCCCACACAAAGGCCCCTCTCTGGCCCTGTCCAGAGCTGGAGGTAGCCCTCCCACCCCCTACTTGCAGCTGCTCCTGCAACTTGTTTCCATGTCCATGTGGCTCTATGAACAGTCTCTCTGTTGCCCATGCATTCCAGGACCATGACATTTTGACCACTACCGTTCACCGGTAAGTACCACAGATCGCCCTGTCCTGGATACATCCACCTACCTTGCAGTCTGCTTAATTTAGTTTCACTTATCCTCTAGTCTACTGCAACCTGTGACTTCCTGCCCTTGATATACCTAATTGTCTTACATTTACATCACATTTCAATGCCTAACTCATAATTCCTTCAAGTATACCTTTACATCTTTGGCAAAATCGATGTTTTTTCCTCCATTCTGTACTGTTTCTAGTGCTTTCTGGCAAAATCAACTTAAGGTGTGCTTTAATATCTTTGCATACTCTATTTGGTACTGTTTCTAGTGCTTTCTGGCAAAATTGAATTTAGGTGTGCTTTAATATCTTTGCATCCTCCATTTTGTACTGTTTCTAGTACTTTCTGGCAACATTCCAATGTAGGTGTGCTTTCCAATTTGTTAATGATTTGTAAATCTGGGCATTACCAGTGTGCTCTTTGGTTTTGTCTGCCTTGCCGCCTGGTCAGATTATATTGTTGCATAGTGCTTCTGACCCACTCCCCTGCTATCCTCTGACCCCCCTTTTTTGTCTCTGCCCCCCATGGTGCTCTCTGTCTCTCCTAATTATTGAAATTGCTTCTCTGTCACCTATCCTCCCCATCTCAGGCCTGGAAGGAAGAAACTTAAAAAGGCACTCCTGAGTTCCAACCCTGGTCTGCCCATCGCAGGCACCTATATCAAATCTTCCTCCAGACAGACTATCACTGAAATTCTCTTTGCTGTTCCTTCTTCTGACTTATGGATTCCCCATATGGTTTCTGTCCTCTCCCCTTTCTCCTCTTCACCCATTACTGGTGGCACCAGATGGGAATCGTATTAGCCAATGGTATTAGCCAATTTGATTGTTTATAATCGATCAAATGGTACATTTGACTGAATTCCACCAGTAGCATTCGATCGATTATAAAAAATACTGAACATGTGGAGCGGTGGTTGCTGGGGGGAACCCTGCTCCCCATGTTCAGTTTTTGGCCATGGGGGGTTGCAGGGTATCCCCGCTTCCTCACTATTGGAGGCGGGGGACTGAAAAAACAAATTGAGAACAAAAATTAAAAAAAACCCTGCGTCATCGAATCCGACCCACATTAGAGGGACAGATCTGAAGCCCAGGGGAAGTGGAGGCGGGCAAGCAGGAAAGTAGGTGTGGGGGTGGTGTAAGGGATGTTTTCAGTTTGTTTGGAAGAAGTGCAAAGCAATTTTCAGCAAAATTTACTACGGTCAATTCCGCCGCAAATGATTGCACTTCGGCCAAACAACCCATATCCGATGGGAAGTGCTCTTGGCTCACTTCCATCTTTCAAATGCACCATTAATGTCTATCATAATGGCACTATCTTGACCCAGGTCTCTCAGCCCAACCTCCTTCTTCTTGACAGGAGACTTCCATCTCTCTTCAACTTCCCCCATCACCTGCCACCACTCCAACCCGCATTCCCCCTACCCCCCCTTCTCAGTAGCGGCACCTCAGCCCTGTGCCCCCCCTCGCAACCAGCTTCACTTAGCTACCGTCAATTCTCGCTCTACTATCAAACACTCCTGTGACAACTGGAACCTCTTCGAAGACCTAGATGTACTTGTTCTACTGAGGCATGGTACAAGGCCATCGCCGTCACTGCTTTTGACACTCTTATCCCTGAGGGCTACAAGATCCTGTCCAATCCCAGGCCATCCCTGCCTAGTGGTTGAGTGGCTCTGATCTTCCCTGAGGGGGTCCCTGCCTCCATCATCCCCATTCAAATCTACTGCAAAGGCAATATTGTCTTGCCATCTGCTCCAAGAAGAGGGCTCATGTACAAGCTCGCATTTCTAGAGCCACCAATAACACAGCTGAACTCTTTAAAATCTGCAAGGAACTTTCTGATCCAACGGCGGTCTCCTCCTCTCCTCCTCCCTCCCAGGCCCTCTGCTCTGCTCGTACACCCCTCCTCCAAAACTCTGGACATCCTGTCCTCTTTCATCTGCTCCCCCTCAACCTTCACTTCTGTGCCTCCCTTGGCCTCCTCTACTCCCCATACTCTCCTCCTTATCTCCCATTGCACCAGATGAGATTTCTAGAGTTGTCCCCTCTATGTAAGTCTCCTCTGAACAGGTGACCCTGCTCCTGCCGGGCCATCCAGGACAACATCACCCCTCTTGACTCGGCTTTGGCTAATCTCTGCAATCACTCATTTGCCACTGGCTCCTTCCCACAACCCCTTAAGTACTTGCTTGTGTACCCTCTCCTAAACAAGCCATCTGCTGACCATTCTTGTCTGGCTATCACCCCTTTTTTGGGCAAACTCATGGAGAAGCTGGTCATCCCCTACTGTCCCACCACAATGAAGAGGTTGGATGGCTCCATGACCACCAGTCCGGTTTCAGGGCATCCGGATGGCGCCAACTGCTCTCCTGAACACCTTTGAGGAACTACTCTCTAATCTGGACTCAAACTCTCCCTCAGTTCTGATCCTCCTTGATCTTTCTTCTGCCTTCCACACAGTCAACCACTTCATCTTTATAAACTGTCTCCATGATACCGTAGGCATCACAGACATGGCCCTGGCGTGACCTAGCTCCTTCCTTTCAAACAGACCATCCCAAGTGTAAATGGGTCCTTTTCTCTCCTCCATCTCACTCTCTACCTGTGGCGTCCCTCAGGGCTCTATCCTATCGCCATGGATCTACAACATCTACCTGGTCCCTCTGGCCCACATAATCTCCACCTTCTACCCTCATTTGCAGTATTATGCAGACAACCACAGCTCTCTTTCAAGCTGACAACCTCTACCTTCTCGGACTTCTCCCTCATACTGGACTGCTAATAATTCCAGTAAGATGGAGATCCTTCTCATTGGGACGCCTGCTCCTTGTTTCCTCCCCACTCTCTGGCCATGCTCCTTGGGTCTCCTCTCCTCACCCACTTGTGAGGAAAAAAACCTTGGGATCATTTTTGACTCCTCTCTCTCTTTCTCTCCACACATCATAGACCTTGCCAAGAAATCCAAGTTCCAGCTGCACCACTCAGGGGCATTCTACCTTTCCTCACCTTCCACCAAAATCTCACCGTCTCCAGAGCCCTGGTTCTCTCTAGGCTGGCCTACTGCAACATCCTCTTCATCAATCTGCCTCTTTCCACTCTTTGCCCCCTTCAACTAATCCAAAACAGGACTGCAAAATGTATCCTTGGTCTCAAGCCCAGGGACCACATCTCTCTGGCCCTAAAATCTCTCCATTGGGCCTCCGGTGACCGTAAGGATCAAATTCAAGACCCTCCACAAGGCTGTCTGGGGACTAGGACTTCTCTACATCTGGCTTTCCCTCCCTAAATACCTCCTGGCCAGAGTCCTTCGGCCCTCTGTCTCCAAATCTCTGCAGATCAAACATTTCTCAAAGCAGAGAGTGGGACGTAGATCCCTTCCCTTGGCTGTTTCCTCCTTCTGGAACGGCCTCCCTGCCCCCCTCAGACTTGAGCTGGATCTTCTTAAGTTCAGAAACCTTTCAAGACTTTTCTTTTCTCCTCTTTCTTCCCTCTTGTGCTAACTCTCCCTCTGCACTGCGACCGGCGCCTGGTCCCTTCAGAATAACAAAGGGACCAGACCACCCCATACCAATCCCCCAGCATCCCTTCCCAGCACTTGCCTTCGGGCTCAACCTGGTCCTCCCTGTCCACTGCACTCATCTTCGCTCCCCCCCTCTTCCCCTGGCACTTGCCGCCTTGGCCCACCCAGCACTTGCCCGCCCCCACCCTTGGGTCACGCCATTCCTGCACTTCTCCTTTTACCCCCTCTGCCCCGCACTTACCACTTTGTCATGCACTTGCCTGGTAGGATTGCCACAAGGCATATATAACCATTTATGTTCTACATTTGTGGATCCCATGCCCCCCCCACCCCATCATGTTTTATGGCACCTGGAAACACTTGTGTATAGGCGCCATACAAATGCATAGCTCTCAACTCACAAGCTTTTGGCGGGTGTCACCCGCCTTGTAAAGGGCTGACTCACCAGCCAAGCCTCCTGCACGCCCATTCATTCCAATGGGCGTCTCACCCGCCAAAAACAAAATATAGGAAAATAATAAGAATCATTACTGGAACGTTCATACTCGTCCCAGTCAAGATAAAGGGCCTCATTCCGAGTATGGCGGAAAGGGATAGCGGCCATCGGTAACGAGACCGGTGGCAGTATTCCCTTACCGCCATACTCCGAGTTCCCTCTGCGCCCTCGCCTTTAACGCCTGCTTTGAGCAGGTATTAAAGTCGAGGGCGCAAAGGGGCCTTCAAGCCAATAACGGTGACCGTAATGAACGGTCACCGTTATTTGCATCTTCCCCATTCCCATTGAGCCCTATGGGGGCTCATTTGGGAATGGGGAAGAGCCTTGGTGAATGGGGAATTACCGCCCCGCCAACCTTGGAATGGGGCGGTAATTCCGCCATCCACCAAGGCGCTGCCGTTCCGGGTACGGCGTCAACCAAGGCGTTAATAGCGCCATTGGTTAGCGCCGTACTCGGAATGAGGCCCAAAGTCTTAGGAACAGATGAAGAGAGCAAGAATCATTACTGGAATGTTCATACTCTTCCCAGTTAAGATAGAGTGTCATAAATACATGAAGAGAGCAAGAATCATTACTGGAATGCTCATACTCGTCCGAGTCAAGATAGAGTGTCATAAATACATGCAGAGAGTAAGAATCATTACTAGAATGGTCATACTCTTCCCAGTCAAGATAAAGTCTTAGGAGAAGATGAAGAGGGCAAGGATCATTAATGGAATGTTCATACTCTTACCAGTCAAGATAGAGTGTCATAAATACATGAGGAGAGCAGGAATCATTACTGGAATGTTCATACTCTTCCCAGGCAAGATAGAGTGTCATAAATACATGAAGAGAGCAAGAATCATTACTGGAATGTTCATACTCTTCCCAGTCAAGATAGAGTGTGATAAATACATGAAGAGAGTAAGAATCATTACTGGAAGCTCACACTCGTCCCAGTCAAGAAAAGGTCTTAGGAACAGATGGAGAGCAAGAATCATTACTAGAATGTTCATACTCTTCCTAGTCAAGCTAGAGTGTCATAAATACATGAAGAGAGTAAAAATCATTACTGGAATGGTCATACTCTTCCCAGTCAAGATAAAGTCTTAGGAACAGATGAAAACAGCAAGGATCATTACTGGAATGTTCATACTCATCCCAGTCAAGATAGGGTGTCATACAAAAATTAACGAGAGCAAGAATCATTACTGGAAGGTTCATACTCTTCCCAGTCAAGATAGAGGGTCATAAATACATGAAGAGAGCAAGAATCATTACTGGAATGTTCATACTCTTCCCAGTCAAGATAGAGTGTGATAAATACATGAAGAGAGTAAAAATCATTACTGGAAGCTCACACTCGTCCCAGTCAAGAAAAAGTCTTAGGAAGAGATGGAGAGCAAGAATCATTACTGGAATGTTCATACTCTTCCCAGTCAAGATAGAGTGTCATAAATACATGCAGAGAGTAAGAATCATTACTGGAATGGTCATACTCTTCCCAGTCAAGATAAAGTCTTAGGAACAGAGGAAGAGAGCAAGGATCATTACTGAAATGTTCATACTCTTCCCAGTCAAGATAGGGTGTCATACAAAAATTAACAAGAGCAAGAATCATTACTGGAAGGTTCATACTCTTCCCAGTCAAGATAGAGTGTCATAAATACATGAAGAGAGCAAGAATCATTACTGGAATGTTCATACTCTTCCCAGTCAAGATAGAGTGTGATAAATACATGAAGAGAATAAAAATCATTACTGGAATGGTCATACTCTTCTGTAACGCTCACCTGATTCCCGTAGAGGCGCCGGTCTTGACTGGGCGTACACCATATCTTCAAAGGTGATGTGTAACACACGGCTGGCTCTTTGGGCTGGACCTCTGTGCACTGTATGTCTGACTCGAAGGGTAAGATGTCTGCAGATAGAAAATATGGGATTAAGGAACTGGGTTATTGAATGTCTCTCTCTTCTTCCCTTTCTCTTCTCATGTAGAACCCCAAAGGTTAACGCTCTCACCTTAGGTAAGTGAACGCCGTGCTCTCCATCTGCCTCGGGGCAGGGTGCTGTAACCAGTTTCTTCACTGGATAAGGGGAGCAGGCCTCTTGACTTCAGAGGACTGCTGTCCGTCGTTTACTGCACGAACGGTAAGTTTCGAGTAATTCTAATGTCTTTAAAGTCTTTAGTAATGATGTTTCTTGTTTTGCAGGGTTCCGGCGATGGCGGATGACGGGCTGAAGTGAGTTGAAGATGGAGCCCGTGTGATGAATAGAAGCGCCTGGAAGCACGTAAGTAAGCGCTTGTTGCCTGCTTCACGATGCGCTCTAACTGTCTTTTTATTTTGCAGGTACAAGTTCGGAGCGGCTGCAGGGTGCCGGAATACCCACTGGGTTAGATGTGGAAAGGAGTAATGGCACGTGAGTATTAAAGTTCCCCAATGTCTTTAAACGCACCTTGTTTTGTCTTTCAGATGCGGGATACAGCGCCGAAGGCCTCCGGAGCGTGCAAAGAGTTGGTAAGCTTTTGTCTTTCAGATGCCGGAATGCAGTGTGAAGACCTCCGGAGCGCACGAAGAGTAGGTAAGCCTTTGTCTTTCAGATGCCGGAATGCAGCGCGAGGCGTTGGTGACAGCCGATGGACCAGGTAAGTGAAGAGCTGTCACTGAAGACCGTAATGCTAACCTGTTCTTTCTTGTCTTTATAGTCTTTATAGGTGTTGCTGAAGACTGGATTCAGGATGGTAAGCCTTTTTCCTTAGGCCCAGGATCAGATGCAGAAGACACGATGAGCGTTCTGCTGCAGAGGATGCAGAATAACGCAAAGCAAGATTCATCCATCGGGTGCGGTTTAAATAGCCTCCTGTAGTGCTTAGGTGTCTCCGTCCACAGCCACGCCTAGGTAAGAAAAGAGTTCCTGCTTTCCAGAGGAGTTCCAGTGTTCTGAATCTAGGGAGTGGCTCCTGCCCCATCCAACAGGAAAAGTAGTTCCAAACAGAAGAGGATCAGAGGCTCAACTGGCAGGCAAGTAAGCAGCATGGTCTGCTGCAGGTAAATCCACCCAAGCATTATGAGCCCGGCGCTTCCAGCGCTGGGACTGGGCATATTTATGAGCCTGGTGCCACTGGCGCCAGGACTGGGTCCAAAAGGTCCCAATTGGGACTGGTTGGCACTCGGAACCTGGGTTATGGATCTGCTTCCAAGGGAGTTGGGAAAACCCTGACCTTTTGGAAGCAGAGATCATGACATCTTCCCAGTCAAGATAAAGTCTTAGGAACAGATGAAGAGAGCAAGGATCATTACTGGAATGTTCATACTCTTCCCAGTCAAGATAGAGTGTCATAAAAAAATATACGAGAGCAAGAATCATTACTGGAAGGTTTATACTCTTCCCAGTCAAGATAGAGTGTCATAAATACATGAAGAGAGCAAGAATCATTACTGGAATGTTCATACTCTTCCCAATCAAATAGAGAGTCATAAATACATGAAGAGAGCAAGAATCATTATTGGAACGTTCATACTCTTCCCAGTCAAGATAGAATGTCATAAATACATGCAGAGAGTAAGCATACTTACTGGAATGTTCATACTCTTCCCAGTCAAGATAGTGTGTCATAAATACATGCAGAGAGTAAGAATAATTACTGGAATGTTCATACTCGTCCCAGTCAAGATGAAGTTATAAATACATGAAGAGAGTAAGAATCATTAGTGGAATGCTCATACTCGTCCCAGTCAAGATAAAGCCTTAGGATCAGATGAAGAGAGCAAGGATCATTATTGGAATGCTCATACTCGTCCCAGTCAAGATAGAGTGTCATAAATACATGCAGAGAGTAAGAATCATTACTGGAATGGTCATACTCTTCCCAGTCAAGATAAAGTCTTAGGAAAAGATGAAGAGAGCAAGGATCATTACTGGAATGTTCATACTCTTCCCGGTCAAGATAGAGTGTCATAAATATATGAAGAGAGCAAGAATCATTACTGGAATGTTCATACTCTTCTCGATCAAGATAGAGTGTCATAAATATATGAAGAGAGCAAGAATCATTACTGGAATGTTCATACACTTCCCAGTCAAGATAGAGTGTCATAAATACATGCAGAGAGTAAGAATAATTACTGGAATGTTCATACTCTTCCCATTCAAGATAAAGTCTTAGGAACAGATGAAGAGAGCAAGAATCATTACTGGAATGCTCATACTCGTCCCAGTCAAGATAAAGCCTTAGGAACAGATGAAGAGAGCAAGAATCATTACTGGAATGCTCATACTCATCCCAGTCAAGATAAAGTGTCATAAATACATGAAGAGAGTAAGAATCATTCTGGAATGCTCATACTCGTCCCAGTCAAGATAGAGTGTCATAAATACATGCAGAGAGTAAGAACAATTACTGGAATGTTCATACTCTTCCCAGTCAAGATAAAGTCTTAGGAACAGATGAAGAGAGCAAGAATCATTACTGGAATGCTCATACTCGTCCCAGTCAAGATAAAGCCTTAGGAACAGATGAAGAGAGCAAGAATCATTACTGGAATGCTCATACTCATCCCAGTCAAGATAGAGTGTCATAAATACATGAAGAGAGTAAGAATCATTCTGGAATGCTCATACTCGTCCCAGTCAAGATAGAGTGTCATAAATACATGCAGAGAGTAAGAATAATTACTGGAATGCTCATACTCGTCCCAGTCAAGATAAAGTCTTAGGAACAGATGAAGAGAGCATGGATCATTACTGGAATGTTCATACTCTTCCCAGTCAAGATAGAGTGTCATAAATACATGAAGAGAGTAAGAATAATTACTGGAATGCTCATACTCGTCCCAGTCAAGATAGAGTGTCATAAATACATGAAGAGAGTAAGAATCATTCTGGAATGCTCATACTCGTCCCAGTGAAGATAGAGTGTCATAAATACATGCAGAGAGTAAGAATAATTACTGGAATGCTCATACTCGTCCCAGTCAAGATAAAGTCTTAGGAACAGATGAAGAGAGCATGGATCTTTACTGGAATGTTCATACTCTTCCCAGTCAAGATAGAGTGTCATAAATACATGAAGAGAGAAAGAATAATTACTGGAATGCTCATACTCGTCCCAGTCAAGATAAAGCCTTAGTAACAGATGAAGAGAGCAAGAATCATTATTGGAATGCTCATACTCATCCCAGTCAAGATAAAGTGTCACAAATACATGCAGAGAGTAAGAATAATTACTGGAATGTTCATACTCGTCCCAGTCAAGATGAAGTTATAAATACATGAAGAGAGTAAGAATCATTAGTGGAATGCTCATACTCGTCCCAGTCAAGATAAAGCCTTAGGATCAGATGAAGAGAGCAAGGATCATTATTGGAATGCTCATACTTGTCCCAGTCAAGATAGAGTGTCATAAATACATGCAGAGAGTAAGAATCATTAGTGGAATGGTCATACTCTTCCCAGTCAAGATAAAGTCTTAGGAACAGATGAAGAGAGCAAGGATCATTACTGGAATGTTCATACTCTTCCCGGTCAAGATAGAGTGTCATAAATATATGAAGAGAGCAAGAATCATTACTGGAATGTTCATACTCTTCCCAGTCAAGATAGCGTGTCATAAATACATGCAGAGAGTAATAATCATTACTGGAATGGTCATACTCGTCCCAGTCAAGATAAAGCCTTAGTAACAGATGAAGAGAGCAAGAATCATTGTTGGAATGCTCATACTCATCCCAGTCAAGATAGAGTGTCATAAATACATGAAGAGAGTAAGAATCATTCTGGAATGCTCATACTCGTCCCAGTCAAGATAGAGTGTCATAAATACATGCAGAGAGTAAGAATAATTACTGGAATGCTCATACTATTCCCAGTCAAGATAACGTCTTAGGAACAGATGAATAGAGCAAGAATCATTACTGGAATGCTCATACTCATCCCAGTCAAGATAAAGTGTCATAAATACATGAAGAGAGTAAGAATCATTACTGGAATGGTCATACTCGTCCCAGTCAAGATAAAGCCTTAGTAACAGATGAAGAGAGCAAGAATCATTGTTGGAATGCTCATACTCATCCCAGTCAAGATAAAGTGTCATAAATACATGAAGAGAGTAAGAATCATTCTGGAATGCTCATACTCGTCCCAGTCAAGATAGAGTGTCATAAATACATGCAGAGAGTAAGAATAATTACTGGAATGCTCATAATCGTCCCAGTCAAGATAAAGTCTTAGGAACAGATGAAGAGAGCATGGATCATTACTGGAATGTTCATACTCTTCCCAGTCAAGATAGAGTGTCATAAATACATGAAGAGAGTAAAAATAATTACTGGAATGCTCATACTCGTCCCAGTCAAGATAAAGCCTTAGTAACAGATGAAGAGAGCAAGAATCATTATTGGAATGCTCATACTCATCCCAGTCAAGATAAAGTGTCATAAATACATGAAGAGAGTAAGAATCATTCTGGAATGTTCACATCTTCCCAGTCAAGATAGAGTGTCATAAATACATGAAGAGAGTAAGAATAATTACTGGAATGCTCATACTCGTCCCAGTCAAGATAAAGTTTCAAGAACAAAAAAGGAGAGTGAGAATCGTTACTGGAACATTCATATTCATCCCAGTCAAGAACAAGAGTGGACAGTGAATAAAAAAAGAACCTTTTATTCTGAATGGAAATAACAGAGCAAAGAATCAAGGCATAGTACAAGAAGAGTGTAAGAAGGAGAGGAGGAGGGGTAGTTAAAGAGACAGAATACTTGAAAGCTGCAAAGATCTCATGTCAGAACTGCGGGACTTGATAAACATAGTTACCAACAACTCCTTAGAGATTCAGTACTGAGCTGAGCGTGGTGAAGCACCAGCTCACAGAGAAGGGAGTCATTCTCCTGTGCGTTTGTGAAGCACCAGCTCACAGAGAAGGGAGTAATTCTCCTGTGCTTTGTGTTGGCGAAGCACCAGCTCACAGAGAAGGGAGCCATTCTCCTGTGCTTTGTGTTGGTGAAGCACCAGCTCACAGAGAAGGGAGTCATTCTTCTGTGTTTGTGTTGGTGAAGCACCAGCTCACAGAGAAGGGAGTCATTCTCCTGTGCTTTGTGTTGGTGAAGCACCAGCTCACAGAGAAGGGAGTCATTCTCCTGTGCTTTGTGTTGGTGAAGCACCATCTCAAAGAGTAGGGAGACATTCCCCTGTGCTTTGTGTTGGTGAAGCACCAGCTCACAGAGAAGGGAGCCATTCTCCTGTGTTTTTTGTTGGTGAAGCACCAGCTCACAGAGAAGGGAGACATTCCCCTGTGCTTTGTGTTGGCGAAGCACCAGCTCACAGAGAAGGGAGCCATTCTCCTGTGCTTTGTGTTGGTGAAGCACCAGCTCACAGAGAAGGGAGTCATTCTTCTGTGTTTGTGTTGGTGAAGCACCAGCTCACAGAGAAGGGAGTCATTCTCCTGTGCTTTGTGTTGGTGAAGCACCAGCTCACAGAGAAGGGAGTCATTCTCCTGTGCTTTGTGTTGGTGAAGCACCATCTCAAAGAGTAGGGAGACATTCCCCTGTGCTTTGTGTTGGTGAAGCACCAGCTCACAGAGAAGGGAGCCATTCTCCTGTGTTTTTTGTTGGTGAAGCACCAGCTCACAGAGAAGGGAGACATTCCCCTGTGCTTTGTGTTGGTGAAGCACCAGCTCACAGAGAAGGGAGTCATTCCCCAGTGCTTTGTGTTGTTCGAATAGTGGTAGGATCAGATAAGGGTAGCTTTGGACAGTGGACTGATCTTTATTTTGAATATCACTGACGACTGACGAGCACCTTAGTTAGTTTGGTTCGGGCGGGAACACGATTAGTGAAAGGAGAGTTGGGAGTTGTTCACTTTGCATTTAATACACCAATATTGGGATAGAAGATCAGAGTCGGTGTCCATTTTCTGACCCTCCATAGCACAAAGTATACACAAAATACAATTATTCTTTCTGTTTGTAAATACATGAACTAATCCAGTGTTTCCTGATCTTCCCTGGTTGGTTGGGAGAGACATTCCACATACTGCCTAGAGCCTCTCAATGCAGTTATTCATCTTGTTCACTAAACCACTGCCTCAGCAGTGCACTCTTTCAGACTTTCAGGAAGTTGGGTGAAGACTTGAGGATTGGCTGGAAAGTCAGCCATGTCAAGATGGGGTGTCTGCTACTGCTTGCAGCTGATGCGGTAGAGCTAACTGCTGAATGAGGGATTCACACCACTTTTCTGATGCAGCGTGCTTACGTTTTACTGTTTTTTCCATTTAGCAGAGATAGCTATATTGTGTCACAAGTGAAATATAACTCTTTCCTGCAACATCGCCATAAAACTCACGGTTCTTCATTAAAAACAGCACAATTTCTGAGGCTGGTTAGGGAAATGACTGCTAAACTCCCAGATAAAAGTTTATTCCACCTAGGCTTTCACTTCCTCATCACAGTCTTCCTCGCTGAATTATGTTCTGGCCTGTCAGATAGGCTGGTCATGAGTGTAACGTGGACACTCTGCTTTGGACCTCTCCCATAGTCTTCAAACTAGGTCTTCTTTCTGACATCACAGCTGTACTATACCAGGAGTAGACCACTCAAAAGGTTGATGTTTATTAACTGGGGGTAGGTGGGGAGGCATGAGAGCGATGACGATGAGAAGGAGTAGGTGTATGAAGAATAGATCTTGCATCCTCTGACCTTCAGAGAGAATGCAACCTCTGGACTCTCTTTCCCTCTCCATTCTTCCCTCCAGTCCAACGCACTATGTTAGACTCACCTTGGATGTTCTCATCTCTGCACATATCCACATCTCCCAACCTCTAATTACTCCTCTCACCTGGTCTGATCATGCTCTCCTGTCCTCTCACATGGACCTCCTGGGTCCTCCTGCTAACCCCCTCCTGCACTGCCAGTCTCCTTCTCTGTCACTTGACCTATGAAGCAAGTGTCAGTTGCTGCTTTTGCTGCCTACTTCACGCCCCCTACAACTACTGCCACTGTCTCTCACTCTGACACAGCCCTTACTAACCTTCAACTCTCCATCTCCAACAGCCTGGACATCCTTATCCCCGTCACGAGGATCTGCATGAAACCTGCCTCCAATCACAACTTCTGGTATATCTCCGACCTGGCCTCTCTGAACGCAAGCGCAGAACAGCTGAGCGGAAATGACAGGATTAGAGCACATCCTCTGACAAACTGGCCTGCCATCTGCTCCAAAGGCAATACAGTCTTTCCTTTTGCTCAAAGAAGAGGGCCTATGTCCAAGCTGCATTCCTGGGGCCACTACCGACATGACAGAATTTTTCATATTGTGCAAGGAACTCACCAGCCCTACTGCAGTCTCTATTTCTCCTCTGCCTTCCCTGGCCATCTGCACTTCTCTGGCCTCTCACTTCATTAATAAAACTCAGGACATCCTGTCCTCGCGCTCCTCTACACTGCACCTCCTCACTCACCCAATATCTGGCCTCCCTTGCCCCCAATCCCTCCTACTCTTCTTTCTATCCCACATCACCTGATGAGGTTGCTATACAAGTTTGCTTTAGGAAAGTCTCATCCAAAGAAGTGCTCCCCTGCATCTCCAGACCTATCATGGACAGCATTGTCTCCCCTGCTCCAGCTTTGTCTGATTTCTGCAATCACTCATTTGCCATTCGATCCTTCCCCTCACTCCTTATGTACTCATTTGTGCACCATCTCAAAAAACCTTCTGCTGACCCTTCCTATCCAACTAACTACCGCCCTATCTCCATTACCCCCTTCCTCTGCAACCTCTTGGTGAAGCTGGCCATCTCACAGCTTATCCACCACACTGAATCTGTGGGCTGTCTCTACGACCACCAGTCTTGTTTAAGAGCAGCCAGAGGCATGGAAACAGCTCTCCTGAAAACCTGTGAAGACTTGCTCTCTAATCTCGATTCCAACTCTCCTTACATTCTCATCCTTCTTGACCTTCCCTCTGCCTTTCATACGGTAAATCAGCTTTATGATACTCTTGGCATCACAGACTTGGCTCTGGACTGGCTGACCTCCTTCCTCTCTGAACGACCTTCCCAGGTTCAACTGGGCCCTTTCCTCTCCTCCATCTCACTCGCCACCTGTGGTGTCCCCCAGGGTCTATTCTTTCACCTTGGCTCTTCACCATCGTGTTGCCCCCCAGCCCATTTAATCTCTGCCTTCTCTCCTAACTGCCAGTGTAATGTAACTCTCCTTCAAGCTCCCCCCTTTTGCCACATTCTCTTCCTTTCTCACTGTCTGATTGCTATTCAAGCATGGTGCGCTGCTAACGGTTCTGCCTTAATTCTAGTAAGACTGAGATCCTTCTCATTGGGACCCCAGCTCCCTTCTACAATCTGGCCACCCTCCATGGGCCCCCTCCCCTCACCCTCCTGTGAGTAAAATACCTTGCTGTCTTCTTCGACGTCTCTTGCTCCTACTCTTCTCACATCACAGACCTTGCCAAGAAGTCCCACTTTCAGCTGCACCTCCTCAGAGGCTTTCTCCCTTTCCTCACCTTCCCTAGAAACCCAATGTCTACATAGCTCTTGTTCTCTCCAGGCTGGACTACTGCAACAGCCTCTTCCTCAACCTGCCTAACTCCTCCCTTCAACTAATTGAGAATAGGACTGGAGACATATCCTTGGCCTCAAGCCCAGGGATCCCATCTCTGCAGCCCTAAAATCTCTCCACTGGCTCCTGGTTGCTGGAAGGATCAACTTCAAAACCCTCTGCATCATACACAAGGCTTTCTGGGGGATGGTACCCCGCTACATCCAACTCTCTCTCCCTAAATAACGCCCTGCTAGAGCCCTTAAGTCTTCTGGCACCAACTCTCTGCAGATCAGACGCTTCTCCAAGCAGAGAGTGGGGTAGATCTCTCTACTCTGCTGGTGCCTCCCTCTGGAATGGCCTCACTGCCCCTCTCAGATTTGATCCAAAACGCCTTAAATCCTGGAAGCTTCTCAAGACCCTAATTTTCTCTTCTTCCTTCCCTCTCCCCATCCCCTGCTAATTTTCCCCCTCTGCCTCTTGACTGGCTTCCGGGTTCCTTCAGATTCTTACAGGCCTCCAGGCCCCCCTCGTCCAGTCTACCCCTGCAGTTGGTCTCCTCTGATCCCCCATCCTAAACTTGCCCATCTGGGCCCCCTCCCCCTGCAGTAGCCTGGCTGGGACTGCACCCCTGAGCCCTTACAACCCTGTTCCTCGAACTTAGCACGTTGACCTTCTGCCGTTGCCCTCTGGGCTCTGTCCACCTAGCCTCCCCGTGTACTCGCTTAACCCATCGGCTCTCCACCCCCCCTTTTATGCACTTCTGTTACTGCACACGATTCGAATGCCACTAGACCCAGTAGGACAGTTTTTGTTTTGTTATCCCTGCCGCCCCCCGTCTTGTCTTGTTGCGCCTTGAAACACTTGTGTATAGGCACATTATAAAAACCCAATAAAAGAATATCGGAACATGTGGTAAGCATTTGTTTTCCTCGCAAGCCACAGCACTCCAGTACATGCTGCCTGGAAGTCAGATAGCAATGGCTATCCATCTGATATTTATGATGGCTGTATAGTCTGCGTTTATCCTGCACCTTTTCTCAGAGAAGTACCACTGTGACCCATTGGGCATGAAAACTGTGCCTTATAAATGTGAATTGTCATAACATCACATAACCAACCTCTTCCTCTTTTCAGTCCTACCATTTTAAGGAATACTTAACATGGTGAATATCTGAGCTATAAACCTGAACAGGCACATGACAGACAGAAAGTCATACTTTCTTCCCAACCATGGCAGCGGCATACTGGAACACCCTCCCAGCCCAAATCAGATTGATCGATCTCATGCGGCCTTCCGTAAGGCATTAAAAACCAGCCTCTTTGTATGACGGCCTCCCCTTCTAACCTGCACTGTGCTTTGTGCCCTCTGTTGTTCTCATACTATGTACTGTATCTTGCAATGCAACCTGTTTTGGGTCTAATAACTCACTGTAACTAAGCAATTGTATCAACCTGGGGCAAGCTCTCCTGTAACCCCGATGCAAGCCTACTTACATTTTCTTACAGCGCCTCGATGCCCATGGGCTGTAGTGCGCCTTACAAATCCAAAAAATAAATAATTAAAAAATAAATACATGCAGTGCAAAAAGACCTACAACTGCCAAGATTACAAGGAACAAAATGGACAAATATATCAGCAGGAGCCTCTACCACATAAGTGACCACCACAGGGCGATGTAAGTGAGACATTAAAGTGCACACTGATGTGTTTGTATTTTGTATTTATTTGGGACATTGGATCCACCAGAAAAGCTCTGCAATTGCAACAACACAGAGAAGGGACCACTCACGCTGCTTTGCAGGTGTATAGGTCCTTGTGCATAGACGCCCAGATGAGCGGGGCGTTGCGTTGTTACAATGTCCATGCGGTTTCGGGGGATTATCCAGGTGAGGGTGGAGACTCAATAGTCCATTGCGATCTGACAGTGCAGCCCAGCAGATACATTGCTGCAATGTCATTTTGCTGATAGGGAAATATACGGCGTGAGAATCTCTCCCTACACAGCCAATACAGTGAGTAAACACGCCCTGCTAGAACATGCTAGAAAGCTCTTTTGTCCTTGGCTACAGATCCTCCCTACCTTTTACCAGGCCTCTTTCATACTCAGTCTGTACACCTGCGCTTCATGCTGAAGTGGAAATGGAGTGCCCACCCCATCACACCCTGCTTACAAGACCGATGTTCATGCAAAGAGGCTATATCTAAGGGAGTAGACCTCAACAGCCAAGACCACCTCTGAACAGTGAGCCATGAAGCCACAGGAGAGGAGAGTAGACCCCAACAGCCAAGACCACCTCTGAACAGTGAGCCATGAAGCCACAGGAGAGGAGAGTAGACTTCAACAGCCAAGACCACCTCTGAACAGTGAGCCATGAAGCCACATGAGAGAAGAGTAGACCTTAACAGCCAATACCACCTCTGAACGGTGAGCCGTGAAGCCACAGGAGAGGAGAGTAGACCTCAAAAGCCAACACACCTGTGAATAGTGAACCATGAAGCCACAGGAGTGGAGAGTAGACCTCAACAGCCATGACTACCTCTGAACAATGGACCATGAAGCCACAAAAGAGTAGACTAGACCCCAACAGCCAAGACCACCTGTGAACAGTGAGCCATGAAGCCACAGGAGAGGTGAGTAGACCTCAACAGCCAACACCACCTCTGGAGAGTGAGCCATAAAGCCACAGGCGAGTAGAGTAGACCTCAACACCCAAGACCACCTGTGAACAGTGAGCCATGAAGCCACAGGAGAGGAGAGTAGACCTCAACAGCCAAGACCACCTCGGAACAGTGATCCATGACAACTTCTGAACAGTGAGACATGAATCGACAGGAGAGGAAAGTAGACCCTAACAGCCAAGACCACCTCTGTACAGTGGGCCATGAAGCCAAAGGAGAGGAGAGTAGACACCAACAGCCAAGAATACCTCTGAAAATTGGGCCATGAAATCACAGGAAAGGAGAGTAGACCTCAACAGCCAAGGCCACCTCTGAATAGTGGGCAATGAAGCCACAGGAGAGTAGAGAAGACCTCAACAGCCAAGACGACCTCTGAACAGTGAGCCATTAAGCCACAGGAAAGGAGAGTAGACAAGACCTGAACAGCCAAGACCACCTCTGAACAGTGAACCATGAAGCCACAGGAGAGGAGAGCAGATCTCAGCAGCCAAGACCACCGGTGAACAGTGGGCCATCCATGAAGCCACAGGAGAGGAGAGTAGAACTCAACAGCCAATACCACCTCTGAACAGTGAGCAATGAAGCCACAGGAGAGGAGAGGAGACCTCAACAACCAAGATCACCTCTGTACAGTGAGACATTAATCCACAGGAGAGGAGTGTAGACCAGACCTCAACAGCCAAGACCACCTCTGAACAGTGAGCCATGAAGCCACAGGAGAGGAGAGTAGACCTCAACAACCAGGACCATCTTTGAACAGTGAGCTATGAAGCCACAGGAGAGGAGAGTATACCTCAACAACCAAGACCACATTTGAACAATGGGCCATGAAGCCACAAGAGAGGAGAGTAGACCTCAACATCCAAGACCACCTCTGCAAATGAGCCATGAAGCCACAGGAGAGAAGAATAGACCTCAACAGCCAAGACCATTTCTGAACAGTGGGCCATGAAGCCACAGGAGAGGAGAGTAGACCGCAACAGCCAGGACCAACTCTGAACAGTGGGCCATGAAGCCACAGGAGAGGAGAGTAGACCTCAAAAGCCAACACACCTGTGAATAGTGAACCATGAAGCCACAGGAGTGGAGAGAAGACCTCTACAGCCAGGACCACCTCTGAACAATGGACCATGAAGAAAAAAAAGAGTAGACTAGACCCCAACAGCCAAGACCACCTGTGAACAGTGAGCCATGAATCCACAGAAGAGAACAGTAGACCTCAACAGCCAAGATCACCACTGTACAGTGAGCCATGAATCCACAAGAGAGGAGAGTAGACCAGACCTCAACAGCCAAGGCCACCCCTGAATAGTGGGCCATGAAGCCACAGGAGAGTAGAGTAGACCTCAACAGCCAAGACCACCTCTGAACAGTGAGCCATGAAGCCACGGGAAAGGAGAGTAGACCTCAACAGCCAAGGCCACCTCTGAATAGTGGGCCATGAAGCCACAGGAGAGTAGAGAAGACCTCAGCAGCCAAGACCACCTCTGAACAGTGAGCCATTAAGCCACAGGAAAGGAGAGTAGACAAGACCTGAACAGCCAAGACCACCTCTGAACAGTGAACCATGAAGCCACAGGATAGGAGAGCAGATCTCAACAGCCAAAACCACCTGTGAACAGTGGGCCATCTATGAAGCCACATGAGAAGAGAGTAGACCTCCACAGGCAGGACCACCTGTGAATAGTGGGCCATGAAGAAGCAGGAGACGAGAGTAGACCTCAACAGCCAAGACCACCTCTGAACAGTGAGCCATGAAGCCACAGATGAGGAGGGTAGACATCAACAACCAAGACGATCTTTGAACAGTGGGCCACGAAGCCACAGGAGAGGAGAGTAGACCAGACCTCAACAGCCAAGACCACCTCTGAACAGTAAAATAGGAAGCCACAGTAGAGAAGAGTATATATCAAAAGCCAAGACAACCTGTGAACAGTGAGCCATGAAGCCACACGAGAGGAGGGTAGACCTCAACAGCCAAGACCACCCCTGAACAGTGAAGCATGAAGCCACAGGAGAGGAGGGTAGACATCAGCAGCCAAGACCACCTCTGAACAGTGAGCCATGAAGCCACCGGAGATGAGGGTATACCTCAACAGCCAAGACCACCTTTGAACAGTAGGCCATGAAGCAACAGAAGAGGATAGTAGACCAGACCTCAGCAGCCAAGACCACCTCTGAACAGTGAGCCATGAAGCCACAGAAGATGAGGGTAGACCTCAACAGCCAAGACCACCTCTGAACAGTGAGCCATGAAGCCACAGGAGAGGAGAGTTGACCAGACCTCAGCAGCTAAGACCACCTCCGAACAGTGAGCCTTGAAGCCACAGGAGAGTAGACCAGAACTCAGCAGCCAAGACTACTTCTGAACAGTGAACCATAAAGCCACAGAAGAGGAGAGTAGACCTCAACAGCCAATACCACCTCTGAACAATGAGCCATGAAGCCACAGGAGAGGAGAGTAGACCTCAACAGCCAATACCAACTCTAAACAGTGGGCCATGAAGCCACATGAGAGTAGAATATACCTCAACAATCAAGACCACCTGTAAACAGTGGGCCATCAAGCCACAGGAGAGGAGAGTAGACCAGACCTCAAAAGACAAGACCACCTCTGAACAGTGAACCATGAAGCCACAGTAGAGAAGAGTAGATCACAACAGCCAAGACCACCTGTGAACAGTGAGCCATGAAGCCAAAGGAGAGGAGAGTAGACCCCAACAGCCAAGACCACCTCTGAACAGTGAGCCATGAAGCCACGGAAGAGGAGAGAAAACCTAAACAGCCAAGATCACTGGTGAACAATGACCTATGAAGCCACAGGAGAGGAGGGTGGACCTCAACAGCCAAGACCAACTCTGAACAGTGAGCCATGATGCCACAGGAGAGGAGAGTAGATCTCAACAGCCAAGACCACCAGTGAACAGTGGGCCATGAAGCCACAGGAGAGTAGAATAGACCTCAACAATCAAGACCACCTCTGAACAGTGAGCCATGAAGCCACGGAAGAGGAGAGAAAACCTAAACAGCCAAGATCACTGGTGAACAATGACCTATGCAGCCACAGGAGAGGAGGGTGGACCTCCACAGCCAAGATCACCCTTGAACAGTGAAGCATGAAGCCACAGGAGAGGAGAGTAAACCTCAACAACCAAGACCACCCCTGAACAGTGGGCCATAAAGCCACAGGAGAGGAGAATAGACCAGACCTCAACAGCCAGGACCACCTCTGAATAGTGAACCATAAAGCCACAAGTGAGGAGAGAAGATCTCAACAGCCAGGACCACCTGTGAACAGTGGGCCATGAAGCCAGAGGAGAGGAGAGTAGACCTCAACAGCCAAGACCACCTGTAAACAGTGGGCCATGAAGCCACAGGAGAGGAGAGTAGACCAGACCTCGAAAGCCAAGACCACCTCTGAGCAATGAACCATGAAGCCACAGTAGAGGAGAGTAGATCTCAACAGTCAAGACAACCTGTGAACAGTGAGCCATGAAGCCACAGGAGAGGAGAGTAGACCTCAACAGCCAATACCACCTCTGAACAGTGAGCCATGAAGCCATGGAAGAGGAGAGAAAACCTAAACAGCCAAGATCACCGGTGAACAGTGACCTAAGAAGCCACAGGAGAGGGGAGTAGATGTCAACAGCCAAAACCACCTCTGAACAGTGAGCCATGAAGCCAAGGAAAGGAGCGTAGACCTCAACAGCCAAGACCACCTCTGAACAGTGAGCCATGATATGATATGACGTGGAATTTATAACGTGCCTATACACAAGTGTTTCAAGGCGCGACGAGGCAAGGGAGGGGCAACAGATGAACATGAAGTCATAAGATAGGAGAGTAGACCTCGCCAACCAAGACCACCTCTGAACGGTGAGCCATGATCCACAGGAGAGGGGAGTAGACCTCAATAACCATGACCACCTTTGAACAGTGCTCCATGAAGCCACAAGAGAGGAGAGTAGACCAGACCTCACCAGCCAAGACTACCTCTGAGCAGTGAGCCTTGAAGCCACAGTAGAGGAGAGTAGACCTCAACAGCCAAGAACACCTCTGAACAGTGAGCCATGAAGCCACAGGAGAGGAGAGTAGACCAGACCTCAACAGCCAAGATCACCTGTGAACAGTGAGCCATGAAACCACAGGAGAGGAGTGTAGACCTCAACAGAAAAGACCACCTGTGAACAGTGAGCCATGAAGCCACAGGAGAAGAGAGTGGACCTCAACAGCCAAGACCACCTCTGAACACTCAGCCATAAAGCCACAGGAGGGGAGAGTATACCCCAGCAGCCAAGACCACCTGTGCACAATAAGCCATGGAGCCACAGGAGAGGAGAGTAGACCTCAACAGCCAAGACCACCTGTGAACTGTGAGCCATGAAGCCACAGGAGAGGAGAGTAGACCTCAATAGCCAAGACAACCTGTGAACAGTGGGCCATGAAGCCACGGGAGAGGCGAGTAAAATAAGAAAATGGGCCACCAAATGTTCTTTCACAAGCAAACTCTGGGAAGACAACACATTTCCAAATAATATTTCAGAAGTGCAAACATTTTGCAGCCAAGTATGTGAAACAGATATTATGTCATGAAGTGGTCTGGGGTTGTGGGTACATGGAGGGATTATCATCTGGGGCAAAACGTGGTGGAAGGAGGGACTTCATACTGTTTGGATTTGGAAGTAAGACAGTCTGTCCATGAGGCAGTCTGTCTTTGTTTGCTTCCGGTCCTGCCATTCAGCTCACGGCCCGGGTCATGAGTTGTTGAATGGAGATTTGTCTAAATGTCATTTATTTTCCCTAACGTAAGCAGCACTGACCTGTTCTGTCTAATTCAGGGTATTATTATGTAACATTTGACTTATGACTCTAATTAAGCTCCATGCGTATGCCAGAATACATACAGAAGTAAGGGAAGGTTTTCTGGTTTAGGTCGGCCGTGACCGTGTAGATGTGTTCCTGGGTCTCGGCTCTGTAGAATGACACCAACCCCCCCTCATAGTCTAGTAGCACGCCAAGCTTTTGGGGAGGATTGGGTAATGTTACCACTGCCCCCGCTTCACCAACTCTGTAATAGGTTGCAAACTCTTGATAGATCGCCCAGATCCCGTTCTCCAGGGTCGTGCTGTTAGTCGCATTTCTTTGGACAGATTCTTTGGCGACTCCCAGAGCCCATTGTTTTTGGCCCAGTGAGCTGACCGATCTCCCAGGCAGGTATATTGTCACCTCCCAGTACTGCTGTCCTGAAGTTACTGCAGCTGATCCCAGGGCACAGTGGCTATGTGAAAATCTCTCTGGACTTTCAGTAACACTCTGCTCGCTCTCACTACTTTCCATTTCGGTCCCATTTTTGGAAAGAACAAGGTTTTTATGGGCTGTATTCGGATTCACAGAAACATTCACTGCAGAAAGAAAAAAAAAGGCAGTTAATGTCGTTAATGTTCATGTTATTTGGCAAACCATAGCAAAAAACAACCAAGTCCTGGTGGAGAACAGAAGATTGGATATTGGCATTTACATTTCCTTGGTAAATGAGTGTCAGAAGACAAGGACACATAAAAACCATGGCGCGTGGTGCTGATGATTTTCACAAAGAAAGTACCGTAACACAAGCCCAGCACAAAATGCAAGTGGGTGTCCGCTACAGACGTTGTTTGACATCTCCTCCCACTGGTTGACTTTAGTATTTTCATCCAATCATCAGTGGTAATTTGTGTCTCCCACTATATCATATTTCCTCTTCTACAATAAAAATAGTTCTTTGGGCCAAAGGGCTAGAGCAGGCCAACTGGACCAGTCCTGTCCATGCTTAGAATTCCCAGGAGATCCATGCCACACTGCAGGAGGCCCCAGCATCTCTGTGCCACAGTGAACTGATTCACTGGCACCTGTCAAACATGACACAGGAGCTATGGGCAAACATGAGCTGATGCTTGCTTTCCCAGGGACCAGTCAGCGTGGGCAGCAGAAAGAAGAATGCAGGAATCAGACCTCAGACCTCCAGGATATACAGCAATAGATACATGATATTCAAGAGGCACTAGTACAGACAGGAATGAAGTTACAGATATTACAGATCACTCTTTCTATAAAAGATATTGAAAGATTCTTTCACACAAGAAAGTGAATTAATGGATCTTTATTCAATCGTCTTTTGATAATGTGTACACCCCACCGGTCCTGTCATCAAGCTCCTCCCAACTGACCAGGAATCACCCCATAGACTCCACATTCCCATTCTACATTCTGCTTGCTACATTCCACAGATGGAGGATGCTACACAACTCCCTTTCTCCACAAAGATGAAACACAATTCATATACAGGACAACATTTTTCTATTGTTGGAAAAACACATTTAAAATGATTAAAGGAACATGTTGACACTAGTAGAAAAGAAAAGTAGAAAAGAAAGAAAGAAAGAAACAAAGAAAGTAAGAACGAAGGAAAGTAAGAACGAAAGAAAAGAAAAGCATAGTGACAACTAATGGGTAATACTGTTTTGAACAAACATTTTAACTGAATTAATTGTTGAAGAGAAACAACTAAATACACATCAAAATAAAGTACTAGCTAAACAGGGGAATAGTGTTATAATTATGAAGTAAAAGCGACTATTTACATGTCTAATGGTGTTAACATCAACACTGTTATTACTCAACATAATCCCTAAGAAAAGATGGCTTCCCACAACTCCTAACAAGAAGCTCCCTTTTATGCACTTTTCAACTTTCATTATGCACCCTTTGGTCATTTCCTTAACATGCTTCCTTATGCATTATTAGATCACTTTCTTTCTTTCTCTGATCATTCCCTTCCTTCCACTCCTGCACGCCTTCACGCATTCTTGTACACTTGCAAACTCAATTAACATTCTGCACCCTTCCACTTTCACAACCCTTATGGGTTTAGACCACTTTGAGCCTCCTTCCACTTTATTGAAGTGCAACTTAATCCGTATCCATCTCCTTCCTTGACAGGGCATTGCCTGGTTGCTTTTCTTATGTCAAAGCTTCTTTTGTTCACAATATGTTTACTGCCAATTCTTTCCTCAGCAATATGATATTGACACATTTTTGACAAGCTCTACCCAACCATTCTGGACAAACCCTAGAGCTGGGTTTCCTTCAAATGGGGAAACGCCTGTGGTAACATGAGTAGTAAATTTGTACGCAACGATCGTATCTTCTGCAGACTTTTTCCAAACCTTCTGAAATAGCTACCCGTATGCTTTCTTTGATAACTCTATTAAATCTTTCAACTATTCCATTTTTTTCTGGGTGATACTGAACTGGTGGGTCTGTTTCAATACCATTCACCCTTAAAAAATTCCTTAATCTCTTCTGCAACAAACTGTACACCATTGTCCGTCATGATAGAAGTGGGATATCCTTCCCTCCTAAAGATGTCTCAGGAAATTGGATTACATCCCTTGCACACACATTTTTTACCCATGACAATTCCACCCAATGTGGAAGCATGTCTACCAGCACTATACCATATCTACATGTTCCTTGAGATGTAACTGGTCCCACAATATCATGTCCTACCCTTTCCCATGGCATTGATGGAATGGACATGAGTCATCGGCTCTACCCTCATGATACAACCCTTGGCCACATTCTCACAAATGGCACATTCCCTGATAACTCTTACTACCTGTAGATCCATTCCTGCACACCAGTAATCTTGTGTTATTAACTGTTTGATCTTGGTCTTTCCCCAATGACCTTCATGTGCTACTTCAAGAATTCTCTGCTTTACTCCCATTGGAGGAAATATTTTGTCTGCTCTCAAAATCATACCATCCTTAATCAGAAGTTCATCGAAAATTGTGTATGAAATCAGGTATGGTTCCTCTCCTGATTCCAGTACCCTTCATTGCTGACTCCAACCTTTCTTTGACATCAATAAAGTCTTGGTCAACCAACATTGCTTCACGCCACTCATTCTCTGCTGCTACTTCTTGACTGACATTAAGAACCTGCTCATCTTTATCTTCTTCGTCACTCTCATCCTCTACCACATTGGTCAATCGAGAAAGACAGTCCGCCACTTTATTTTCTATACCTGATAAATATTCAATTTCCCAGTTGTAATCCTGCAAACTGGAAACCCATTTCCTGAACCTTGATGACACCTTGTCTAAACCATTTGTGGTGAGGATCTCTTTCAAGGGTTTATGATCAGACGTGATGGTACATCTTACACCCCTTCGGAAAGGAACTGTTTCTATTGCCCATTTCATGGCCAACAATTCTTTTTCTATTGTGGAATATTTTTTTTCTGCAGTTCTCAAAACACTGGAGGCAAATGCAATGGTATATTACTTACCCTCACCCTTTTGCGAGAGAAAAGATCCCAACCCATGGTTACTGGCATCAGTTGTCACCACATTGTTTCTCCTGGAATCAAAATTACTTAATGTGGGAGCTTTCATCAAGGCAAATCTAATCTCTTAGAATTCTTTCTCACATGATTCACTCCAGTTAAACCTCACCCCCTTTTTCACCACATTCCTCATGCGAATGGATTTCTTTGCTAAACTAAACTTGGAATAGTACTCTGCCAATCCAAGAAAGGATATTATTTTCTCTTTTTCTGAGGAACTCTGGAAATTCACCATATTGTTCACTAAATCAGCCTTAGGTTGAATGCCTACATCTGATATAGTATGGCCTAAATATTGAATGGCTGTCTTTCTGAAGTTGCATTTATCTTTACTTAATGTTAAACCACCTATCATAAAGATGCATAACACTCCTCTCAATCTTTTGTCATGTTCTTCGCTATCCTTCCCATATACCAACACATCGGCCCTCATTACGAGTCTGGCGGTTGCCGTGCCGGTAAAACTGGCAGGCTGCTGCCGGACCTGTAGTGAATAACCGGCACCGGACTTGTTGGATTTTCCAGGGCATTACAACCCTGGTGGTCTGGTAAATCCAGCACCGGCAATTCTGTAAATCCCCATTCGACTACACGGGAATGGGGACTGCGGAAACAACGGCACCATATTGTAATGGTGCCAGTGTTTCCGTGCATCTCTGCGGCCGGGTGCCGTTCCGCCCACCAGGTCAGTCCTGGTGGGCGGTACGGCACCTTCCTGCAGAACTCGTAGTTTGCCGGTCCGGAAAACTGTGCCGGTACGGTTTTCCCGGCACTGTTGATTCCGGACCAGTAAACATGTAATGAGGGCCATAAGCTTGGAAGCACAGAATGCCATCCATATGAAGAAAAATCTGCTACATGAAGCGTTGGAATACAGCAGCTGCCGATATTAAACCAAGCGGCATGCATTTGCATTGCAATAACCCTCTGGGGTTAAATGCCTTTGCGTTTCTAGAAGAGGGGTGGAGAACAATCTGGTGATAAGTAGATTTCAGATCTAAAGTGCTAATCACTTTCGCATTTTTTATGGTACTAACATCTCTGTGATATTACGTAATGGATGTCTATCTGGTATTACACAACTATTAACAGATGTTAGATCAATACATAACCTAAGCTTACGATTGGGTTTGTGTACTACTACTAAAGGTGAAACCCACTCAGCAGTTTCTATTTTTTCAATCACCTCTTACTTTTCCATAGTCAACCATTCTTCTTTTACTGTAGTTCTAATCACTAGTGGGACACTTAATAATTTGTGTACTACTGGTACTGAACCTGCTTTCAGTCTAATCTTATGCATGAAACCCTTGATACTTCCTAATTCCTCGTGGAACACAGCATGTCGTGGCAGATCATTCATGTTTTCTATGGCATAAACACTCTCTTCAGCACTGGGATCTAGTTTTATCTTAAGTCTCTTCTGGTGTGGCCAACTTAAAAGTGGATTACTACCCTTGTTTGAGACATAGACCTTCTCTTTAGCCAATCTATCTTTAAATTTCAAAATAGCCCAGAAAGAACCTTCAATATCAATTCTCCTACCCCAATATGCTATAGGTCTTATGTCAATTGGATTAAGAAGAACATTCTTTTGCATTTTGTTCTAAAAAAAAAAATGTTTGGCTTACAAAGTGTTCAGGCTCCTGAATCTATGACCATGTCAAATTTTGTCCCTTCAATTTCAATAACAGACTTTGGTTGTTCAGTATTTGCGTCATCATCTTGAACAGCGAAGGTGTTGTCTGAAGTAAAATCAATGAGACATGGGCAATCTTCCCATTCTTCACATAGTTCCTCAAAACAGGGCTATATTTTCACTTTTGGTTTTACAACGTGAAGTGAAATGTCCCTTTCTGTTGCATCTTTTGCATATGGCCTTGATTGCTGGCCATTTGTCACTGGTTGGGACTATCACAGTGAAGGCGTCTTTTCATGTTGATTTCTTCTTTTTTGTGTTTGTATTTTACACATTTCTTTTTTCTGCTCTCTTTCTTGAAATTCTGTTTTTTTTTCAAATTTCTTTGTTTTGTACTACGGATATTTCCATGATTTGTGTCTCATACATTTTTCTTTCATCTCATTCAGTTCTTTTTTTCAATTATTTAAACACACTTGTGCGTATGTTCAACCTCTTTTGCCACTCTTATGACTTCATCAATAGTAGGATTACTTTTGGCCCATAATGCTTCTCTCACTTTCTCATTACTGTACTCAAGCATGAATTGGTCCCTTTACCTTTGATCGAACGTGTTTCCAAATTCGCATGAGGCTGCCACTCCTCTTAAAGCCGTGAGGTATTGCTCCACAGATGCTTCCTTTGCTTGCTTCCTTTTCCCAAAGTGATATCTCTCCAGAATGATGCTTATGGATTTCTCGTAGTGCTTATCCAGGATCTTTCTGCATTTCTCGTATTCAGATAAACCTATAGATTTTTCATCAGACAATGGTGGTAGGTTTTCAAATTGTTCCTGACCATAATTGCCAAAACAGTGCATCAGTAAACATGTTTTTTCCTTTCTCCTGAGAAATTCACTCCATGTATGGCTAATACGTAATGATCAAATCTTTTTTCCATCTTTTCCAAGGTATGGTTGGCTCTCCTTGGACTTCTAAAAAATAACTGGGAGGTGGTACTGCATGTACAGCCATTGTTGTTGGCGCTGCTGTCTCTCACTTTCACTCGTTTTAATAACCAGTTCTTAATGGAATTCCTTTCAAACTTGCTGCTATTCAGGATTGTGGGTAAGTGAGTGCATGCATTCATATCTTGTTGATGCTGCCTTTACACGGCACACACGCAGATGTGGAAAATGTCTGCTTATTGGTTCATATTTGTTCTTTGAATTGTCTTCATGGTGGTTTTTTAACATATAATGTATTCCTTTGAAAGTGCTGTGGGGGCGACTATTGTTTTTGTTGTTTTTCTTTGGATGATGTCAGATGAACTTGACACATGCACTGTAAACAACGACTTACTATTATTGTTACCGGTACACTTGTTATTGTTAAGAGTAGCGCCCTCCTTGTTAAAAGATTTGCACTCACCTTGGCTCTGTTGGTGAACAAAGCATTTGTTGCCTTAGTAACAGGGAGAAGAAGACTGTCGAAGTCTCTCTTCCTTTACGCGTCCTTGCATAGAAACTTGTTATGAGTGATTATGTTTGTAGTGGCTGCCTGGGCAACCAAGATGGCGACACGCAAAAAGGATGTTGCAAGGTCCTTTCCTTTGTCCTTGACACTTGCGCTTGATGTGGTACTGAATACCTTGTTTACTTTTGGCTAGTGCAGGCGCGCTGTTCCTTTTATCGTTAGCGCGCGAGCTTGCCCTGCCGCTGAATTCCGCTGTGTTGTTTTGGATTTTGTTACACACACTGGGATGGAACACTCGCGCTGTGGCAATGTAGCTGGGATTCTTGTGCTTGGTGTGAAGTGCTTGCACTGTTGCTGTGGTACTGGGCCTCTCCCGTGTGCCTCTTTAGGTTTAAGTCTTTGGGGCTGGGGAAGTAGTTTGCAGCAGGAAGCTCTCACCTTATTGTCTGTAGTTGTTCCTCATTACTTTCAAGAATGATGATTAGTGACCCATGAACGGTCTCTGGCACCATGGCTACTCGGTGGGGTTGCAGTGGTGCTCCTCGTCGCCAGTTAAAGATTCCTCCACACAAGTAAGTGAATTAAAGGATCTTTATTTAATCTTCTTCTGAATAATAAGTAGACCCCACCCGTCATATCATCAAGCTCCTTCCAACTGACCAGGAATCTCCCCATAGACTCCACATTCCCATTCTACATTCCCATTCTACATACTACATTCCAAAGATGGAGGATGCTACAGATATGCATTGCTTACCAGACATCCACTACACCCTGATGCAGAGGGGGATCTACAGCCAGCAGCTCCTCAAAACCTCTTCACTGCTTCTTCTTAAAATTTTCGTGGCTGTCCGCCATCATTAATTTGATGATTTTCACCCACCATTGTCAATTACATTCTTTTCTCCATTCTTCTCCCTTTTGTTTTGGCTGTTCCCGTTTTCTTCCTTTGCTTTGTAGACTGTCTGATCCTCCTGTCAGGATATGCAGAATAAGGGCCCTGCAGCATAGATACATCAGAGTACGGCTTTCCTGTCGGGAGACTTTGGAGGGGGTCTTGCCACATACATTGGGGCCCTTCCTGCACAGATACACTTCCCATTCTATCCAGTAATATTATCCATATCCTGCCTAGTTACAATGCAGTAAGACACACTTACCTGAAAACATGAGAGCAGGACCTTCCTGCCCACAAATATTTGAGTGTGTGTTTGTAGTCGAGATATCATGGAGTGAACACGACTCCTATTAATATATTGGGGTGGAACATTCTTATACAAACACCATGGAGTGTGACCGTTCATCCAGGATATATCGGAATGGTACCTTCTTATCAGATTCCATGGAGTAAACATTCCTGCCTGGATATATGGAGTGGCCCTTCCTGCTTGTTCACCATTGAGCACATTTGTAATGCCTAGGTACACAGGATTGAGGGTTTCCTGCCCAGAGACATTGGCGTGCGATCCCCCAGTCTCCATACACTCGATTGGTACATTCCTGCATTCCTGGCATACATCATTTAGTATGCCATACCTGACTGGATATACAGAAGTGCCACCATCATGCCAGGATACATTGGAGTTTAAATGAAGGCTGGTGGTGGTTTATGTAAACTCCTATCCACAGTCATTGTCACCAGAGATCTTGAACTGAGAACAAGGGAAATGTGGGGGCTCTAAAGTGCCTTAGACCAATAACACCAAGTATGTACTCTCAAGACACTCTCAAGCAATCAGAAAATTACATACGCGATAAACGAAGGAAACATGGTCAGACCAAGTGGGAAGAGGTGTGGAAATCTAGAGGAGATACTGTGCTGAAAATGGCTCTGCTCTGGAGATTCCCTGACTGCCAGCCTGAACTCTGGGGGCACAGGCCACATGTCAGTTGAAATGTCAGGGACTCGAGAACCAAAGAGAACAGTAATTCTCCAAACAATGGACAGAGCTCAGTTTGAAGCCTCAAAGAGTGTGTGCCCTGAGGAGCAAGAGGCCCTGATGAGAGACTGCTCTGAGAATTGATAAGTCCTGGGGAGGCTAGCAGGAGGTCTATGAAGAACATTGAAGATGCTGCACCCTGGGGAGCAAGAGGTTCTAATGAAGGCTGCTCTGAGAATCGATAGGTCCTGGTGATGCCAGCACAAGGTATATAAAGAACATTGAAGATGATGTGCTCTGGGGAGCAAGAGGTCCTGATGAGAGACTGCTCTGAGAATCGATAGGTCCTGGGGAGGCTAGCAGGAGGTCTATGAAGAACATTGAAGATGCTGCACCCTGGGGAGCAAGAGGTCCTAATGAGAGACTGCTCAGAGAATCGATAGGTCCTGGTGATGCCAGCACAAGGTATATAAAGAACATTGAAGATGATGTGCTCTGGGGAGCAAGAGGTCCTGATGAGAGACTGCTCTGAGAATCGATAGGTCCTTGGGAGGCTAGCACGAGGTCTATGAAGAACATTGAAGATGCTGCATCCTGGGGAGCAAGAGGTCCTGATGAGAGACTGCTCTGAGAATCGATAGGTCCTGGTGAGGGTAGCACGAGGTCTATGAAGAACATCGAAGATGATGCACCCTGAGGTTTAACTTCTAATGATGCAGACACCTTTGTGAGCCAGAGAAGAACAAGTTACTTACCAACTGTAAAGTTCTTTTGATTGGATGTTCCTCCTACGTATTCCTCCTCTTATGATAATCGTATCCTCGTATCCCAGCTTCAGCTGCTTCAGAAAAAAGAAATTCACCAGGGGACGCTGTGTCCGAGACCGCTGAGTCGATGTCCCTCGAGGGCTGCCGTCGGGCGTCAACGCCATCCACTGTATAAAGGGCTTGAGCCCGTTAACTCAGTTCTGTTTTTACGGTGTTCATGGTCTCATCAGTTGATCAGGCTTTAAGTCTTTCGGCTCTTAAGGAAGTTAGAGTGCAACTGGCATAAACTGTACGGAGCGGTAGGATGGGAGGGTCGATGAGGAATACGTGGGAGGAACATCCAATTGAAAGAATGTTACAGTTGGTAAGTAACTTGTTCTTCGAATGGATTGTGTCCTCCCACATATTCCCCATCTTATGATAGGCTCCCATAGCAGTGGTAATTCTGGAGGTGGGAGTACTAGACATTTTAATTATGGACAGATTGAAGGACAGCTTTTGCAAATAGTTCTCCTTGGTATGCAGAAGAGTCCAAGCAGTTGTGCTTCACAAAGGTGTGCATTGACGACCAGGTGGCCGCAGCACAAATATCCTGCACAGGGACACCCCTCTGAAGAGCCGTGGAAGTTGCCATGCCTCTGGTTGAATGAGCACTTAAACCATCCGGAGGCTCTTTTCCAGCCAATTTATAGCACTCCGAGATGGCTAAAATTATGCATCTGGGTAGGGTTTGTTTAGTTACTGCAAGGCCCAATTTGAGCCCAGTATATCCAACGAATAGTTAGTCACATTGTCAGAGATTTGTCAATCTGGAAATATAGAAACTGAGATCCCTTTTTGGGTCCAGTCTATGTAACCTTTCCTCTTCCTTACTCGCGTGAGGTGGAGGATAAAAGGAAGGTAGAACAATCTTTTGTGACAGATGAAAATCAGACACTATTTCAGGTAAGAAAGATGGTTTACTTTTAAAATTACCATGTCCCTATGGAAAATGATGTGAGGAGGCTTACAAGATAGTGCCTGCAACTCACTTACCCTGCGGGCTGATGTTATAGCCACTAACAGAATCAACTTAAGAGTGAGCAGTCTTAATGGGCAAGAGTGTAAGGCCTAGAAAAGGGGCACACATGAGAAATTTTAAGACTAGATTTAAGTCCCAGATGGGCACCTGAAAAGGTGTTGGAGGGCATACATTTGTCAACCCTTTCAGAAATTGAATGACTAAAGGCATTTTAAAATAGGACACCTCTTCCGAGGAGCGCTTAAAGATCGATAGCGCTGCCAAATAACCTTTTATCAAACAAACTTGGAGCCCCAAATTGGCTAGGTGCAAGAGAAAAGAAAGTACTGTTGGAGTATTCCAAAGAAATGGATCCACAGTCTTGCTCCTGCACCAGTCACTGAATTTATTCCAACAACACCGGTACAGGGATTTTGTTGCTGGCCTTCCTTGCCGAAAGCAAAATCTCCATTACGTCATCCGGGAGGTTCCAATCCTTATATCTTAGCCTCTCAGAAACCATGCGTGAAGGCTGAGTGTGTTGACCTCTGGATGGAGAACTCGACCTTCCTCTTGCGAGAGAAGATCCTCTCTTTGTGGAAGACGTATTGGAGGTCAGATAGACATGTCCAGAAGGTCTGGGTACCACGTCCACCTGGCTCAATCCGGGGCAATTAGGATCATGGTTTTCCTGAACTTTCTCAACCTCCTGATTACATGAGGAATCACAGGGACTGGAGGAAACGCGTAAAGGAGTGGAAATACCCAGTCCACTACAAACGTGTCCCCTAGAGCTCCTCTCAGGGGAAATTCCCTTGAGCAATACAGTTCATACTTCTGGTTTGTCCTAGTCATGAACAGATCTTCTTGAGGGGTTCACCAAAGGGTGAAGATCTCTTGAAAGACTTCCTGAGCTAGCTCCCATTCGTGGGAGACTGTGCTCTGCCTGCTCAGAACGTCTGCCGCCGTGTTTTGCTCTCCAGCTAGGTGAACTGCTGATAGAGAGATTCCTTCTTGCATTGCCCAGAACCAGAGCAGCATTGCCTCTCTGCACAGTGGAAGTGATCCTAAGCCTCCTCTTTTGTTGAGGTAGTACATGGCCATTGTGTTGTCCATCATCATCAGGACATTCTTTCCTTGTACAGAGGGCAGAAAAACCTTCAGCGCTAGTCTGATTGCCTCAGCTCCAAAAGGTTGATGTGTAGTTTGGACTCTGATGGAGACCAATGACCGCTGATTATCAGATCGTTGGTGTGGGCTCCCCACCCCGTAATTGAGGCATCTGTCACTACTATTATCTCCGGCCATGGTTGCCAAAACAGTCCCCCGTTGAGGATATTCTCCTTGCAAGCCCACCATAGAAGATCTTGAGCCACTTTGGTTGGGACTTGTAGAATATCTGACATCTCCCCCAAAAACTGGGACCATTGAGTCCTGAGGGCCCACTAAAGGGATCTCATTCTCAATCTGGCCTCTGGCACCAGAAAAATGCAGGATGTCATGAGGCCTAGCAACCTTTGGAAGTCGAATGCCGGTAGATGTAATTTCATTACCATCTGCAGAATGTGGTGAGCTCTCTCCTCGGGAGGCAAGGCTTTCCCCGAGGAAGTAACCAGGATCGCTCCGATGAATTGGAGTTTTTGGCTTGGAATCATTTGTGACTTCTTGTAATTGGGGGAGAAGCCCAGACTGTGTAAGAAATGGCAGGTCAAGGCCAGATGTTCCTGGGCTCGTTCGAATTAACTCACTCTTATTAGCCAATCGTCCAGATAAGGCTAGACGTGAATCCCCCTTCTTCTGATACTCGCTGCCACCACCGACATCAGTTTGGTGAAAACCCTTGGGGCGGAGGTTATCCCAAATGGTAGAACTTGAAACTGATAATGAGAACCACTAATTGCGAACCTCAGATACTTTCTGTGCTTCAGATGAATTGGCCCCTTAAAGTATGTATCCTGAAGGTCCAATGAAACCAGCCAGTCCTGAAGTTGAAGAGCCTGAAGGATCTGAGAAAGGGTCACCATCTTGAACTTGTCCTTCCTGAGGAGCTTGTTCAAGCTTCTGAAGTCCAAGATGGGTCTCAATCCTCCATCCTTTTTGGGGATGAGAAAATAGGGGGAGTACCAACCCTTGTTCCTCTCCGCTACAGGTACATGTTCTATTGCACCTTTCTCTAGCAGGGTTAAAATCCCCTGCACAAGGAGCGGGTCTGGAATTTTTACAGAGTTGGCTCTCGGTGGATGATCTTGAGGTCTTTGATGAAAAGGAAGACAGTAACCATGGGTCACTAGCTCTAGTGCCCAGGCATCTGACTTAATGCCCTGCCATTCGTCCAGATACCGAGTGATTCTGCCTCCCACCGGGGTCTTGTGGGTCAAGACCTCAAAGTGGCTTTGCAGCTGCTGCAGCAGTGACTGAGGAGGTAGTAGCCGCTGCTGTGGCTGATCTAGCACCTCTCCCTTTTCCACCACGAAAATGTTTTCTCTGCTGGCCTCTGTGACTGGCCTGCCCTCTCCCTTTTCCAAAAGAGGAATAAAAGTGAAAAGGGCGACTCTTCCAGGAAGATGAGCCTGCGTAAGAGTGTTGCTGAGGTTGCCTTATAGCAGCGCTGAGTGATTTTGCTGCCGCTTTCGAGGTCTGCAGCTTCTCCAGGCTCTCATCTGCCTTGCTGCCAAACAACCTCAAGCCGTCAAAGGGCATATTAAGTAGTCTAGACTGCACATCAGGTGCAAATCCAGATTTTCTTAGCCATGCGAATCTGCACAAGACCGTGCTAGAAGCCATGGACCTGCTTATACTATCCGCATTCCTCCATAGCCTCTTTACCATCCTTCACTATAGCCAGGAAACCATCCCGTTCCTCACCTTCCGGGATGCGTTCAGCCGCTGATGACATGCAGTCTCACAGGGTAAAAGTAAATCTTGCTAATGTGCAAGTGACAGTTGATTTCAGGGCCATGCTGCCCGAAGTAAAGGCTTTCCGGGCCCAAGCATCAACTTTTTTATTGTCCCTGTCTGGTGGTATTGATGGATAAGCTGATTGCCTAGTGGAAGTTGCAGCTTGAACTACAAGGCTTTCGGGAGAGGGATGCTTGGATAAATACTCTGGGTCTGATAAGGCTGGCCTCTATTTTGGTACCAGTTTTTTATTCACTGCTGGAATCGAATCGGGATTATTCCAATTTACCATTACCCTTTTTTTCAAAGCCTTAGGGAATGGTAAAACAGGGACCCTCACTCAGGATATCAGTCATGCCATCCTGGTCAAAATCAGGGGAAGCTGCTTTCCATCCAATGAAATCAATGACTCTTCCCATAAGATTTCTATAACTGGGATCAGCATGATCTGTAGGGTCTGGCCTCTCAAAATCCACTTGAGGAGAAGTGTCCAAGCCACTGGCATTTTGTAGGAAATCATACAAGTCGGTTGTTTTTGATTGTGGGTCCACTAGTTCTTCAGGGACCTCTCTGGCCCCAAATCTAACTCCAGCTAAAGTGACATCCTCTTTAGAGGAATGTGTCATGATCTCTGCTTCCAAAAGGTCAGGGTTTTCCCAACTCCCTTGGAAGCAGATCCATAACCCAGGTTCCGAGTGCCAACCAGTCCCAATTGGGACCTTTTGGACCCAGTCCTGGCGCCAGTGGCACCAGGCTCATAAATATGCCCAGTCCCAGCGCTGGAAGCGCCGGGCTCATAATGCTTGGGTGGACTTACCTTCAGCAGACCATGCTGCTTACTTGCCTGCCAGTTGAGCCTCTGATCCTCTTCTGTTTGGAACTACTTTTCCTGTTGGGTGGGGCTGGAGCCACTCCCTAGATTCAGAACACTGGAACTCTTCTGGAAGGCAGGAACTCTTTTCTTACCAGGAACTCTTTTCTTACTTAGGCGTGGCTGTGGAAGGAGACATCTAAGCACTACAGGAGGCTATTTAAACCACACCCGGTGGATGAATCTTGCTTTGCGTTATTCTGCAACCTCTGCAGCAGAACGCTCATCGTGTCTTCTGCATCCGGTCCTGGGCCTAAGGAAAAAGGCTTACCATCCTGAATCCAGTCTTCAGCAACACCTATAAAGACAAGAAAGAACAGGTTAGCATTCCGGCATCTGAAAGGCAAAGGCTTACCATCCTGAATCCAGTCTTCATCAACACCTATAAAGACAAGAAAGAACAGGTTAGCATTCAGGCATCTGAAAGGCAAAGGCTTACCTACTCTTTGTGCGCTCCGGAGGTCTTCACACTGCATTCCGGCATCTGAAAGACAAAAGTTTACCAACTCTTCGCACGCTCCAGAGGCCTTCGGCGCTGCATCCCGCATCTGAAAGACAAAACAAGGTGCGTTTAAAGACATTGGGGAAATTTAATACTCACGTGCCATTACTCCTTTCCACATCTAATCCAGTGGGTATTCCGGCACCCTGCAGCCGCTCCGAACTCGTACCTGCAAAATAAAAAGACAGTTAGTTAGAGCGCATAGTGAAGCAGGCAACAAGCGCTTACTTACGTGCTCCCAGGCGCTTCTATTCATCACACGGGCTCCATCTTCAACTCACTTCAGCCCGTCATCCGCCATCGCCGGAACCCTGCAAAACAAGAGACTTCATTACTAAAGACTTTAAAGACATTTGAATGACTCGAAACTTACCGTTCGTGCAGTAAACGACGGACAGCAGTCCCCTGAAGTCAAGAGGCCTGCGCTACCTATCCAGTGAAGAAACTGGTTACAGCACCCTGCCCCGAGGCAGATGGAGAGCTCGGCATTCACTTACCTAAGGTGAGAGCGTTAACCTTTGGGGGTCTACAGGAGAGGAGAAGAGGAAAGAGATAGGGACACCCCAATAACCCCAGTTCATTAACCCCATATTTTCTATCTGCAGACATCTTACTCTACACGTCAGGCATACAGTGCACAGAGGTCCAGCCCAAAGAGCCAACCGGGTGCTACACATCACCTTTGAAGATACGGTAGTCGCCCAGTCAAGACCGGCGCCTCTGCGAGAATCAGGTGAGCGTTACAGAATGTTCCTCATATACAGAAGACATGGATGTAAAGAATTCCTGTCTAGATTGAGGATGAAAAGCCTTTTCAGGCAAAGAAGGTGGAACTTGTCTAGGCATAGCAAATGCCGTCGACTTGGGCCTTGATATTAGAGAAGGCCATGATATAGGCGTCAAAGGCGTTGATAGGTTAGATGCTGGCTTCGATGGTGTCGAAGGAGGCTTCGATGCTATCAAAGCTACAGGTGTCAACGGCATCTTTGTAATCGGTTTTGACACGATGGTCGTCGACAATGTCGAGTCAAGTTTTGTCTTCGAGTTCGACATTGATGCCGATTCCTTTTGCCCCGATTTGTGCACCAGAGGCTTAGATTTAGAGTGAGGTGTCGGGGAACTTTCCCTTGAAGATACTCTCATCTCTTTTTCAACCCTTTCGTGTTTGGATCTTGATTTTCCTCTGTCACTTTTAGAGTGAGTAGAGGCATGATCACCACGCGGCAATTTCGAGGGGGTCTGGGCCGCTTTCTCGAATATTTTTAACAAATTGAAGCCGTCCCATTTATTTGGGGAATAGTGTTTTGAAGGGTAAGTTACTCTCCTCTCTGAAGAGGATGAGGAGGAAGAAGACCTATGACGTCGCTTTTTGACTTTTTCGTCGAAGACGAGGAAGACTTCCCCGAGCAACTTTCCGATCTTGACCTCCTCGACTCATGACGATATTTTCTAACGGATTCGTCCAAATTCTTTTGTCTTTTCGAAGACTTATTCTTGTCCTCACCCCAACGCCAGCTAACCTCTGCATTCCCTAGGAGCCTTATTTGACATGGCCTGACAGGACCCGCACTTATCAACCCGATGGTCTGGGCTGAGGCACCAGAGGCAATTCCGATGGGGGTCAGTAATAGACATCTTCCTGCCACACTTCAGACATTTTGTTAACCCTGTCTTGGGTGTGGCAGGAGTTGAAGACTAAGACATCGTTGAAGATTTTTAGATGCGCTGTTCGTGATACGAAGCAGTTGCGTCGGAAAAACGGAACTGAGATAACGGACGCTGCTCGAGCCCTTTATACAGCAGATGACGTCGACGTCCGACGGCAGCACTCGAGGGACACCAACTCTGCGGTCTCGAACACAGCGCCCCATGGTGACATTTTTTTTTTTCCGAAGCAGCTGAAGCTGGGATACGAGGATACGATTATCATTAGATGAGGAATACGTGGGAGGACACAATCCATTCGAAGGGGCCTTGGAAGGGTGACCGATTTTGAGAAAGACCATATCCCAGCTACTATGCCAATTGGGATGGAGACACTGCATTGTGGGAGATGTGGTGAAACGTCCTAAAGTGTCACAAAGTAATTTTAAGAAAGACAGAGATGTTGGTTCTGACGGCTGGATTCTGGGAAACCCTGTGAAACTTTTCAAAACACCACCATGTCCCTGGTCCAATTATGTGAGCAAAACGCCTGTTGCTAGAACACGGCTGATTTGGAGGCATATTCTCAGAGTAGAACAGAAATTGTTATTAATAAAGTTGAACACTGCAGAAATGTGATAAACTGATGGGGCTGAACATGTGTGTGAGGATAGACTACATTCTGCCCTAGTGCATTGCCCAGAATATTGCCAGAAACAGGTATTCTGCATATCACAACAAGGCCCTTCCAGCTGAATATTGGTGTGGAACCTGCCTAACTAGCTAAATTGGAGTGTACACCCAACATGTGGTACCGCAAGTGGGACCTGCCTTCCTGTAGATATTGGAGTTGTACATCCCTATTGTATAGTTTTGATGGAGGCATTCTTGCCTGGATATATTGGAGCGGTTTCTTTCAGTCTGTATATCTCGCGGTCTGGCCTTCCTGCCTGGATGCATTGGGACAGGGCAATCCACCTGGCATCCATTATAGTGGGACCGTACGATCATGGATACATTGGTTTCTGCCTGTATACAGTGCAGTTAGACCACCCGTCCTGGATACATTGGGGGTGTGTCCTTTCTGCCTGGATATATTAGAGTGGGCCAATCCTGCTCACGTAAACTGGGGTGGGAGCTTCTTTCCTGGATACATTGGGGTGGGATCTTCTGAGCCCAGTTACATTTGTAGTTGTATTTTTCCGTCTGTATATATTGGAGGGAAAACATCCTTCCTTAATAAATTGTAATGGTGCCTTACTGTCTGGATATATTGGAGTGGGACAATCCTTCCTGGATGCATTTGGGTGGCGCCTTCCTGCCTGCATATACTGAAGTGGGTCCATGCTTCCTGGTGTCACGACTGTGCCAATGGCGCACAAATTGGCACCTATCGTGGACTATTTGGGACTCATTCATCTATATAATACTCCCTGGACAATACCTATTCATATTTTTGTCTTTACTTTCTGTTTGCAAGACTTTGGAACTTTCTTATTTAATGTCACAAAATACATACCCCATAATGCACCTTGTGGCAGGTCCCATTCCCTGGCTATTCCTATACAGCAGTCTTAGAACTACAATCCCCAGAAGCCTTAGTGATCAGTGTGGCTTTCACTTTCCCAGGGCCAGAGAGGGTGGAGGCCAATTACCTTCAGGTGTGCTGCTCCAGGTGCTTCTAATTAGCCTGCTTCAGCACAGGGCAGGTCAGTAGTTAAGCAGTTGCTTGCAGGAGCACAGGTCTCTTGCATTGAGCTTACTTCCAGCCCTTTGTTGCCTTGATCCTTGGATTTCTGCTGTCCTGTTTTTTTGCAGAACCTGCTCCTGTTCTAAAGCCCTGTGCCCCCTGCCTTGCAGTCCTGCTACTCTGCCTTCACACCCCTGCCTTTTGCCCTGCACCTCTGTGCTCCCTATACTGCAGCCCAGCTCCACTGCTTGCAGTCCTATGTTCCCTGTCTACAGCCGCTTGCTCTCTAACTCTATCTTGTTCCCTACCTGCAGTTCCTTGTGCTGTGCCCATTGCCTGCGTTACCTGTCTTTAGCTTCCTTGAGTCTTCAGTCCTGCCCTTGTTATCCCACTTCAGAACTACAGTTGCCTTGTTATCAGTCTTCCGTCCTGCCGGTGTTATCCCACTTCAGAGCTTCAGTTTCCTTGTTTTCTCTCTGCAGTCCTGCTCTTGTTATTCCAGTCCAGAGTTACTGTTCCTTGTTGCCAGTCTGCAGTTTCCAATCTCCATACCCTTGTACTTTGATTCTAGTTTTCTTGCTTTTCTTCTTCTTTAAGGTTCTCTGTCCCCCACCTTGCTCTCCTTGACTTCCTTTTTCCCCTGGATATTTCTGTTGCTGTTCTTGTGCCTTGTGGAATTCCTTTGTTCAGAATTTGGCTGCTGGGTTTCCAGCAGGCAATCTCTGCCCCTTTCCTTTGTTGTGTTTCAGTATTGTACCTTGTGCCATTGTTAACAGTGTGCTGTTTCCTGTTTCAGGAGGCAGTCATTGTTCAGTTCCTGCTGGACCAGTACAGGCTTCAGTCTTGTGAGTACTGTTAGCTTGTTTGTGCCTTAGGATCCAGACACAGACACCCACTCCCGCTGCTCCTTTCCATGAGCATTCAGAGTGGGGCCCTGTAACAGTAACCAGCTCAGAAGGCTGGATTTTCCCTGGTTCTGTGGGAAACTCTTCCCCCATTCTGCGTACACCCCAAGAGGGAACCAAACATGTTTGTTTTACTTGTACTCCCTGCCCCTTTCTGTTCACAGCCTTTGTGGCCATACCTTTCTTGTTTGCAGGACTTCTTGTACTCCTGCTTCTTGTGCACGTTTCTACCTGTGGCTTTGTGGGCACGTCTCTACCTGCAAGCCCTTGTGACACCCGGATACATTAGAGTGGGTTCATCCTTCCTGGATACATTGGGGTGGTGCCTTTCTGCCTGGATATATTGGGGTGGGACCGTCCTTTCTGGATATATTGGAGTAAGACCATTCATCCTGGATACACTGCAGTGGGACCACCCTTCCTGGATGCATTGGGGTGGGACCTTCCTGTCTGGATATATTGACATAAGACCATTAATCCTGGATAGACTGGGGTGGGACCACCGTTCCTGGATACACAGGGGTGGGACCACCCTTCCTGGGTACATTGGGGTGGGACCTTCCTGTCAGGATATATTGAAGTAAAACCATTCATCCTGGATACACTGGGGTGAGACCACCCTTCATGGATACACTGGCGTGGGGCTACCCTTACTGGATACATTGGTGTAGGATCTTCATGTCTGGATATATTGAAGTAAGACCATTCATCCTGGATACACTGGGGTGGGGCCATCCTTCCTGGATACACTGCGGTGGAACCTTCCTGTCTGGATATATTGAAGTAAGACCATTCATCCTGGATACACAGGAGAGGGCCACCCTTCCTGGATACACTGTACCTTCCTGTCTGGATATAATGGAGTAAGACCATTCATCCTGGATACACTGGAGTGGGGCCACCCTTCCTGGATACACAGTGGTGGGACCTTCCTGTCTGGATATATTGAAGTAAGACCATTCATCCTGGATACACTGGGGTGGGGCCACCCTTTCTGGATATATTTGGGTGGGACCTTCCTATCTGGATATATTGATATTGAAGTAAGACCATTCATCCTGGATACACTGGGGTGGGGCCACCCTTTCTAGATACCCTGTGGCGGAAACTTCCTGTCTGGATATATTGAAGTAAGGCCATTCATCCTGGATGCACTAGGGTGGGGCCACCCTTTCTGGATACCCTCGGGTGGAAACTTCCTGTCTTCATCTATTGTGGCGGGATCCTCAGAGTCTGAGAACATTGGGGTGGGGCTCTACTTCCTGGATATTTTGGGGTAGCCCCTTCTAGGATACACTGTGTGAGACCGCCCTACCTTCCCATATTCAAGTGTGGAAATCTTGACAGGAAATAATGGAGTGAGACTCTCTTTGATAGGGTGCATTGCAGACCTTTGTGGCAGGATACCGGGGAGAGGGGCCTTTCTATAGTCCCCTCATTTATCCATGTCTTGCAAAAAATACAACAGTATCATAAGCCAGACCATTTGCTTTGAAGCACATATGCCCCCAAAATATTTCAGCAACTGCCTCACCTATGTGTGGAGATTTTTGGAGAGCCATGCATTGAACTTTTGAGGGTCTTCCCAAAGGAACACCATGGGCCTCATTACAAGTTAGCTGGTGCGGTAATAACGTGCTGGTAATAATGTTTACTGGCACACTACCACACCGACCAACTACAAGTTCGCTCTGGGGTGTCTGATTTACCTCAAGGTAAGAGCTGGAGGTAAATCAGGTGCCTCACAAGCAAAGCCTGCCGGTGTCACCGGTACCTGTGTTACCCAGAAACACCTAAAGCCTGATGCAACCTTCATCTGCTCACCAGCTGAGCTATCCAGCCTTGATGTTGTTCTCCTCTGGTGTTACCAGTGCAGGGAATGCCGGCAAATCCCCATTCCATGGAGTCCAATAGGACTCCGTGGGGGTCATTTACAACCGTTGCTGCCACTTGTATTCTGGCGGTAATACCACCGGGCCAAGGGGCGGTGACGGTAATACAGTTTGGTGTATCTAAGTAGATTTGCAGCGAAGATACTCCAGACTCGTAATCACGCCCTCTGCCTCTAATATGTTTATATTTGTAGTTAAGGAACTTTTAAGGTGCAACAGTGGTATATACAGGGATGTGAGGATCACTTGGACATCAGAGTCCACTTCTTGTTGGTTGCTGAATTGTCAGGCGACCGGTGCTTCAGTCTGTAAGACACTGCTCTTAGACACCACATTTCTCTGAGATGACCTTGGATAGATTTCTCCGGGCGATTGGCAGACAGTGGTATATTTCCGGTGCCCCTCTTGCCAAGGAGTACCAAGGAAGGTTAAGCATTGTCCTGGCTGCCGCGTATGGGACAGCTATAGATAGGCTGCGGCACCCCGCGGTTATAGCCACACCATCACACATGCAACACGAGTTGGGTGGAAGATTGAGGATTTATGGTTCTCAGTCCTCGAGAGCAGTTGCGTCACTCTGAGGACCTGAGCGCACTACATGTATCTCTTCTGAAAATCAAATGAAAGAGAGTGCTGCAATTCAAAGGTCTTGGCTTGCCCCGCTAAATGCAGTGCCAGAACACGCAGCCACCAAGTCATCACTCTTCTTAAACCTGGACGGATTGATTCAGAGGCTGTGTCACCGTTACATTACAACAGTAATGTAATGCTACATTTACAAATACAAAAAAAAAACTACAACCAGCAATTCAGTTCATAGGCCTGGGCCAAAATCAATGGTTCAGAGTCTTTGTATAGGATAGCACAGTTCTGGTACTAAACGAACTTTTGCAATGGCTGAAAAGATTTCCGGACTGCGTTTGCAAAGTACCTTTGTATTTAAGAAGAGCTGTAGCAGAGGAAGTTGTTCCCGGCAGTTTGAGCAGATCTTGCTGTTCCTGAGCTTCAGTCGTGGGGACAAGAATGAGGACGTCGGGAGGTTCCCGCACTGCCCAGGGATGAGGCCAAAGCTTAGCAAGATGTCGGTTTAATGTGCGAGTGCCTTAAAGTCCACAAGCTGGTTTCCTTCCCTCTGGCTATCCAGTTTTCAACAGCAGTCTGATGAAAATTCGACCAGATGGGGACAGTGTCCAGGTGGTTTGCGAGTTGGTTGTTCCCACCAAACTCAAGGGAAGAAGTTAACCTTGGAGGGCTTCTCTGTCGATGGAGTTTCAGGTAATTGTCACCTGCACCAGGGCTTCACCGGTCGTCCAGGAGTTGAAGCAGTCCTCTTCCTTCAGCTCGTCTTCGGTTCTTTCGTTTCAGTGGTCGACTCTGCTTTCCAAGTCCCACAGACCTGCTTCTAAACAGTTTTCCCCCATTCATTCCAGCCTGGCTGTCACTCACAGAGCAGGGTGGTTGTCCTTGCCGGACAGTCAGCTGACCAATCAAACCAGAGTGCATTCAGGTCTCCTAGGAGACTAAGTACAGGGAGTTTCGGGCACCTCCCTCAAATCCTGTCCACCCCAGACACCCTGGCGCCAGAGGAGGGCTTCAGCACTGAAGCCCGCCAAAGGCCAACAAACAAAGGGACCAAACCTGGTTTGGTACGCAGAGACAAACACAAGAAGGACCTTTCCTAAAAGACATGGCGAAAAAAGTCGACTGGAGCCTGTTTTTACAGATAGGTCTTGGGCGCCATATTGAAAAACATGGCTGACCGATTTTTAGCTACCATTGTTCGTGGTCGGGGAAAAACATGGTAGTTTGATCTAAACCACTGTCACCAGCCATTTAAAGTAGGAAAGAGTAGCATTTTACTGTTACATGAGTGTTTTGATTCAGGGGAAGCTAGGCAGCCCCTTCAGCACTCCATAGGAAGATAGTGTGTGCTGTGTCAGTAAATATAAAGAGACTAGTAAAGTCAATTTAACTTTACACGTTCTGGGAGACAGTAGTCAGTCCCAGAGAAGGTATTTAAACCTTGGGGAGTCTAAAAGACACCCTGTGCCACTGCACTGAAGGTGCTGTGTGACACATAGAAAAAGATGGTGCCCATGGAGTTGTTTTAAAACTTCATAACCAAAGAACACAAAAGTAAAACACACATCAGAATACATGGAAGAGTGGGAAAAAAGGCTCAAACTCTTCCCAGGTAGAAAAATAAAATCCTAGAAATCCATCAAAGTTGCTGGTGGTCTCAAAAGGTAAGGGAAATGAGCACATTTTGCGAACTCTCCCTAACACAGACATTCACCTGCTCACTAGAACCCCACATGCACATGTTCCCATCACTCAATCATAAACTCCTGTGAGCATGTGCATACATGCTGCCGGTAGAGTTCCCAATGCACAGCCAAAGTTCTAGCACGTGAACCCCAGGTGACCAGGCCTCTCCACATGGAGGTGCAGTTTATTCCTGCATCCCCTCTGTGTGGAGTGTCCCTTGTGGTTCCTCGTGCACCTTATTCCATCTCCCGAAAGTCCCCTCAGTCCTGCTCACTGAATAGCCAAAAATCTTAGAGATAGTGCCATTCATGTTATGTTATGTTATGTTATGTTATGTTATTGGAATGTATAGGCAACATGTTGCTAAGAGAGAGGAACAGCAAGAACAAGGGGACCTCTGAACAGGTGGGCTTTGAGTGCACGTCTGTACTGGAGGGTGCAGGGAAGAGAGTTCCAGAGTTCACTCGCCACCACAGAGAAGGAGCACCCAACTCTACACATATATCTAAAGTGCAGGACTGACACAAGCCTGGCCTCATCTGAGTGTCAGGCTGGGAAGGAACATGCCAGCGGAATTCAGTTTGCAAGTATTCAGCACTTCACAATGTACAGCACAGTGTACAAGGCAGAGGTCTTTGAAATTAACACGTAGAGACAAGTCACGGAGAGATGTGCACTGTCCTAGGGGGTGCAGAGACAAGTCACAGAGAGATGTGCACTGTCCTAGGGGACGCAGAAACAAGTCACAGAGAGATGTGCACTGTCCTAGGGGAAGCAGAGACAAGTCACAGAGAGATGTGCACTCTCCTAGGGGATGCAGAGACAAGTCACAGAGAGATGTGCACTGTCGTAGGGGAAGCAGAGACAAGTCACAGAGAGATGTGCACTGTCCTAGGGGACGCAGAAACAAGTCACAGAGAGATGTGCACTGTCCTGGGCACGCAGAGACAAGTCACGGGGAGATGTGCACTGTCCTAGGGGATGCAGAGGCCAGTCACAGAGAGATGTGTACTGTCCTAGGGGAAGCAGAGACAAGTCGCACAGAGATGTGCACTGTCCTAGGTGGTGCAGAGACAAGTCACAGAGAGATGTGCACTGTCCTAGGGGAAGCAGAGACAAGTCACAGAGAGATGTGCACTGTCCTAGGGGATGCAGAAACAAGTCACAGAGAGATGTGCACTGTCCTAGGGGAAGCAGAGACAAGTCACAGAGAGATGTGCACTGTCCTAGGGGATGCAGAGACAAGTCACACAGAGATGTGCACTGTGCTAGGGGACGCAGAAACAAGTCACAGAGATATGTGCACTGTCCTAGGGGACACAGAAACAAGTCAAGCTGCAGCATTCTGAAGGAGCTGAAGCTGGTTTATCAAATACAAGGGTTGGCAAAGGAACAGATAATTACAACAATCAAGAGGGGACAGTGCGAGAGAAGCAACCACAGGGGCATGAAAGTGAGATGGGACACAAGGAAGTACTTTATGTAAGATTGGGGTGAGGCCATCCTTCCTTCTTTACACAAGATTTTCAGGACTGCGTGGTCAACTGTGTCGGAGGGGGCAGAGAGGTCCGACGGAATAAGAGCTCCCACACGGCCCTGGTCTTGTACTGACATGAGGGTGTCGACCACGGAGATCAGCATGCTCTCCGTCCCTCGCCCCAGACACAAGCCGGACTGGAAGGGGTCAAAGAAGGAGAAAAGGAAGGAGGAGATATGGGGTCAAAGAAGGAGAACAGAGCTAAGAAGAGGACACACCAAGGATTCCAAACATTTAATTAGGAAATGGAGAAGAGGGATAGGGTGAAAAGTAGCTGAGGCAGGCAGATCCAGGGGCACCACCAGCACATGCTTAAGAAAGGATGGAATAAGACTTGTAGTGAAAGAGACATTGTTCATTTATTTATAATGCGCACCAGACCCAGGGGTAACAGGGCACAGCAATAAGAAAATGCAAAGCTTACATAGTTACAAGAATGATCATAAACGTTGCAAGTATGGTCTAATAAGACATACATATATACAGATAAGGTCGCAGAAGGCATAGGACATAAATACAAGTGTCAAAATTGAGCAGGTTATGTAGAAGTAGGACATCAAGGCAAATGTTGCAATGTAGTAGGGCTAGGTAGAGACAGCCTCAGGGAGGGTAATTCAGTAGAGCAATGTTGACGTAGTTACTTCTGAAGTGAGCGTACGGTTGATCTACTCTGAGTGAGTTCCAAAGTTTGGAATCCTTCACAGGAAAGCTATTACCGCCAATCTTTGTGAGTCTGAATCAGGCTATGATGAATAAGGCAGTTTGCGTTGCTGGCTCTCGTGGGTCTAGCAGACGTTCTTCTATGTATTCTGTCTACAAGGTAGCTAGGGGCAGCATTGTTTAGTGCTTTGACCGCATTGACCACATGAATGAGCAGAGGGATATTAGAAGGAAAGATGGCTGTCAAGGGCCACTTTGCCTTTCTCCAGTGTTCAGTTATTGCCATCCTGTACACAGATCAATGGGATCCCTCATCTGAATGGGTGATGCCAAGTGACTCCGGTAATACCAACGTGCAGCCCCTACAGTGCAGGCGGTGCATCGCCACAAGCTTCTGTAGCCCAGTTCAATATCTGCTGGCACACGCGCCTCGTGCAGCAAGTCGACCAACCGTCTTGCACTCAACCACTAAGACTAGATCCAGGTACACCTCGGAATGCTCCAACAATTCCCCAGTTTTGCAAATCTCTCAAACGTGGATTTTCCAACAACAGCTGATCAAGGAGTGATACCAATGGATGCAGTGATTGTCACACAGAGCACAACTCACAGCGTTACTTTTGCCAGATGCCAGCACAAAATCCGACTACTCAGATGCTGGACAGCGCTCTGCTGTTCTCGAGGCAGACTACTCAGACGCTGGTGGACTACTCAGACACTTGACAGCGCTCTGCTGTTCTCGAGGCGGACTACTCAGACGCTGGTGGACTACTCAGACTCTGGACAGTGCTCCGCTGTTCTCGAGGCGGACTACTCAGACGCTGGTGGACTACTCAGACTCTGGACAGTGCTCTGCTGTTCTCGAGGCGGACTACTCAGACGCTGGACAGCGCTCTGCTGTTCTCGAGGCGGACTACTCAGACGCTGGTGGACTACTCAGACTCTGGACAGTGCTCCGCTGTTCTCGAGGCGGACTACTCAGATGCTGAACAGCGCTCCGCTGTTCTCGAGGCGGACTACTCAGATGCTGAACAGCGCTCCGCTGTTCTCGAGGCGGACTACTCAGACACTGGTGGACTACTCAGACTCTGGACAGTGCTCCGCTGTTCTCGAGGTGGACTATTCAGATGCTGGACAGCGCTCTGCTCTTCTCGAGGCGGAGTACTCAGATGCCGGTGGACTACTCAGACTCTGGACAGTGCTCCACTGTTCTTGAGGCGGACTACTCAGACACTGAACAGCGCTCCGCTGTTCTCGAGGCGGACTACTCAGACGCCGGTGGACTACTCAGACTCTGGACAGTGCTCCGCTGTTCTCGAGGCGGACTACTCAGACACGGGTGGACTACTCAGACTCTGGACAGTGCTCCGCTGTTCTCGAGGCGGACTACTCAGACGCTGGACAGCGCTCTGCTGTTCTCGAGGCGGACTACTCAGACGCTGGTGGACTACTCAGACTCTGGACAGTGCTCCGCTGTTCTCGAGGCGGACTACTCAGATGCTGAACAGCGCTCCGCTGTTCTCGAGGCGGACTACTCAGACACTGGTGGACTACTCAGACTCTGGACAGTGCTCTGCTGTTCTCGAGGCGGACTACTCAGATGCTGGACAGCGCTCTGCTGTTCTCGAGGCGGAGTACTCAGACGCTGGTGGACTACTCAGACTCTGGACAGTGCTCCGCTGTTCTCGAGGCGGACTACTCAGACGCTGAACAGCGCTCCGCTGTTCTCGAGCGAGGTCCACACTTTAAACAGTAGCATAAAGATACAAAATAGCTAGAAAGAATGAAGTCAGAGGTGGAAAAGTCGAGACTTCTCAAAGCAAAGCCTAAAGTTCAGGTGGGCAGCTCTTCAGTCCCCTGCACCATGCATGTGCATGTTTACTTTTATAGGTTTGTATGACACTCAATGAGTCACTTCATGGCTTCTTGACATTTTAGGTATTAATCGTACGGCACTAAAGAAAACATGTATACAAAGGTTTGTCAACAGTTAATAAACCAACAACAGACTCAATAAACACATGAAAAGCCCTGTTCCACACCGTGCACATCTGGGAGAGGTGGAGCGCTGTGGGCGCGACTGAATGCACAGCTGGTAGGACCTAGACTGACTTCTGGAATGAAATATGAAATGCAAGGAACAGAAGCTGCCACGCGGAGTGCGCGGTGGTCATGCATGAGTGAGTGGTGGGTGTGCGTGAGTGCGCGGTGGTCATGCATGAGTGAGTGGTGGGTGTGCGTGAGTGCGCGGTGGTCATGCATGAGTGGGTGGTGGGTGTGCGTGAGTGCGCGGTGGTCATGCATGAGTGAGTGGTGGGTGTGCGTGAGTGCGCGGTGGTCATGCATGAGTGAGTGGTGGGTGTGCGTGAGTGCGCGGTGGTCATGCATGAGTGAGAGGTGGGTGTGCGTGAGTGCGCGGTGGTCATGCATGTGTGCATGGTGGGTGTGCGTGAGTGCACGGTGGTCATGCATGAGTGAGTGGTGGGTGTGCGTGAGTGCGCGGTGGTCATGCATGAGTGAGTGTTGGGTGTGCGTGAGTGCGCGGTGGTCATGCATGAGTGAGTGGTGGGTGTGCGTGAGTGCGCGGTGGTCATGCATGAGTGAGTGGTGGGTGTGCGTGAGTGCGCGGTGGTCATGCATGAGTGCATGGTGGGCGTGCGTGAGTGCATGGTGGTCATGCGTGCGTGCGCAGTGGCCATGCCTTGATGTCAATCTTGTCTTTCATGGCTTTTGAGTGATTCTAGAGCTATAAGGTTGCCCAACATCTTTGTAGCCAAACAGATCCAAAGGAGCACCTTCATTATGGGTGCTACAAGTCTATAGAACCTAAAAAGGCAAAGAGGATGTCCTCGACCAGTCTGCTACTCTGTCCAAAAGAAATATGATGTTTACATGAATGGTTGGTTTAAAAGTCTCCTGAAATAATATACCCAAATAAATATCTTGGGATTTTTATAGCATAGTCTCTTTGTTGCAAGCGTTGATTGGCTGCAGGCTGATTGGTTTGTGCAACAGAAGGCCTAATTCCCATGGAAGGAGTCAACTGTGTGAGAGTGTGGCCTGGGAATATTGCAGCAGGGTTCCTAGTGGCCTGGGACTATTGCAGCGGGGTTCCTAGTAGCCTGGGAATATTGCAGCAGGGTTCCTAGTGGCCCGGGAATATTGCAGAAGAGTTCCTAGTGGGCCAGGAATATTGCAGCAGAGTTCCTAGTGACCCGGGAATAGTGCAGTGGGGTTCCTAGTGGCCTGGGACTATTGCAGCGGGGTTCCTAGTAGCCTGGGAATATTGCAGCAGGGTTCCTAGTGGCCCGGGAATATTGCAGAAGGGTTCCTAGTGGGCCAGGATTATTGCAGCAGAGTTCCTAGTGACCCGGGAATAGTGCAGTGGGGTTCCTAGTGGCTCGGGAACAGTGAAGCGGAGTACCTAGTGGCCCAGGAATAGTGCAGCGGGGTTCCAAGTGGCCCGGGAATATTGCAGCGGGGTTCCTAGTGGCCCGGTAATAGTGCACTGGAGTTCCTAGTGGCCTGGGAATAGTGCAGCAGGGTTCTTAGTGGCCTGGGAATAGTGCAGTGGGGTTCCTAGTGGCTCGGGAATAGTGCAGCAGGGTTCCTAGTGGCCCGGAATTAATGCGCCGGGGCTCCTAGTGGCCCAGGAAAAGTGCACTGGGGTTCCTAGTGGCCCCAGAATAGTGCCCTGGGATTCCTAGTGGCCCAGGAATATTGCAGCAGGGTTCCTAGTGTCCTGGGAGCAGAGCAGCAGGGTCCCTAGTGGCCTGGGAATATTGCAGCAGGGTTCCTAGTGGCCTGGGAATAGTGCAGTGGAGTTCCCAGTGGCCTGGGAATATTGAAGCAGGGTTCCTAGTGGCCCAGGAATATTGCAGAAGGGTTCCTAGTGGCCCAGGAATATTGCAGCAGGGTTCCTAGTGACCCGGGAGTAGTGCAGCAGGGTTCCTAGTGGCCCAGGAATATTGCAGCAGGGTTCCTAGTGGCCCGGGAATAGTTCACTGGGGTTCCTAGTGGCCCAGGAATATTGCAGCACGCTTCCTAGTGGCCCAGGAATATTGCAGCAGGGTTCCTAGTGACCCGGGAATATTGCAGCAGGGTTCCTAGTTGCCTGGGAATATTGCAGCAGGGTTCCTAGTGGCCTGGGAATAGTGCACTGGGGTTTCTAGTGGCCCAGGAATATTGCAGCAGGGTTCCTAGTGGCCCGGGAATGTTGCAGCGGGGTTCCTAGTGGCCCGGGAATAGTGCACTGGGGTTCCTAGTGGCCGGGGAATAGTGCTGAAGGGTTCTTGGTGGCACGGGAATAGTGCAACGGGGTTCCCAGTGGCCCAGAAATAGTGCAGCAGGGTTCCTAGTGGCAGGAGAATAGTGCACTGGGGTTCCTAGTGGCCCAGGAATCCTGCACAGAGTTCCTAGTGGCCTGGGAATAGTGCAGCAGGGTTCCTAGTGGCCTGGGAATATTGCAGCAGGGTTCCTAGTTGCACAGGAATAATGCACTCGGGGTTCCTAGTGGCCCAGGAATTGTGCAGCAGGGTTCCTAGTGGCCCAGGAATAGTGCAGTGGCGTTCCTAGTGGCTCGGGAATAGTGCACCGGCATTCCTAGTGGCCTGGGAATAGTGCAGTGGGGTTCCTAGTGGCCTGGGAATAGTGCACCGGGGTTCCTAGTGGCCCAGGAATAGTGCACCGGGGTTCCTAGTGGCCCAAGAATAGTGCAGTGGGATTCCTAGTGGCTGGAGAATAGTGCAGCAGGGTTCCTAGTGGCCCGGGAATAATGCGCCGGGGATCCTAGTGGCCCGGGAATAGTGCAGCGGGGTTCCTAGTGGCCTGGGAATATTGCAGCGGGGTTCCTAGTGGCTCGAGAATAGTAAAGCAGGGTTCCTAGTGGCCGGGAATAGTGCAGCAGGGTTTCTAGAGGCCTGGGAATATTAAAGCAGGGTTCCTAGTGGCCCGGGAATAGTGCACTGGGGTTCCTAGTGGCCCAAGATTAGTGCAGCAGGGTTCCTAGTGGCCTTGGAATAATGCGCTGGGATTCCTAGTGGTCCGGGAATAGGGCAGCGGGGTTCCTAGTGGCCGGGAATAGTGCAGCGGGGTTCCTAGTGGCCCAGGAATAGTGCACCGGGGTTCCTAGTGGCCCAGGAATAGTGCACCGGGGTTCCTAGAGGCCCAAGAATAGTGCAGTGGGATTCCTAGTGGCTGGGGAATAGTGCAGCAGGGTTCCTAGTGGCCCGGGAATAGTGCAGCAGGGTTCCTAGTGGCCCGGGAATAGTGCACCAGGGTTCCTAGTGGCCAGGGAATAGTGCGCCGGGGATCCTAGTGGCCCGGGAATAGTGCAGTGGGGTTCCTAGTGGCCTGGGAATATTGCAGCAGGGTTCCTAGTGGCTCGGGAATAGTGCAGCAGGGTTCCTAGTGGCCTGGGAATATTGCAGCAGGGTTCCTAGTGGCTCGGGAATAGTGCAGCAGGGTTCCTAGTTGCCTGGGAATATTGCAGCAGGTTTCCTAGTTGCACAGGAATAATGCACTCGGGGTTCCTAGTGGCCCAGGAATTGTGCAGCAGGGTTCCTAGTGGCCCAGGAAAAGTGCAGTGGGGTTCCTAGTGGCTTGGGAATAGTGCACCGGCATTCCTAGTGGCCTGGGAATAGTGCACTGGGGCTCCTAGTGGCCCAGGAATTGTGCAGCAGGGTTCCTAGTGGCTGGGTAATAGTGCAGCGGGGCTCCTAGTGGCCTTGGAATAGTGCGCTGGGGTTCCTAGTGGCCTGGGAATAGTAAAGCAGGGTTTCTAGTGGCCGGCAATAGTTTAGCAGGGTTCCTAGAGGCCCAGGAATAGTGCAGCGGGGTTCCTAGTGGCCCGGGAATAGTGCAGCAGGGTTCCTACAGGCCCGGGAATTGTGCAGCAGGGTTCCTAGTGGCCCGGGAATAGTGCGCCGGGGTTCCTAGTGGCCCAGGAATATTGCAGCAGGGTTCCTAGTGTCCTGGGAGCAGAGCAGCAGGGTCCCTAGTGGCCTGGGAATATTGCAGCAGGGTTCCTAGTGGCCTGGGAATAGTGCAGTGGAGTTCCCAGTGGCCTGGGAATATTGAAGCAGGGTTCCTAGTGGCCCAGGAATATTGCAGAAGGGTTCCTAGTGGCCCAGGAATATTGCAGCAGGGTTCCTAGTGACCCGGGAGTAGTGCAGCAGGGTTCCTAGTGGCCCAGGAATATTGCAGCAGGGTTCCTAGTGGCCCGGGAATAGTTCACTGGGGTTCCTAGTGGCCCAGGAATATTGCAGCACGCTTCCTAGTGGCCCAGGAATATTGCAGCAGGGTTCCTAGTGACCCGGGAATATTGCAGCAGGGTTCCTAGTTGCCTGGGAATATTGCAGCAGGGTTCCTAGTGGCCTGGGAATAGTGCACCGGGGTTCCTAGTGTCCTGGGAATAGTGCACTGGAGTTCCTAGTGGCCCAGGAATATTGCAGCAGGGTTCCTAGTGGCCCGGGAATGTTGCAGCGGGGTTCCTAGTGGCCCGGGAATAGTGCACTGGGGTTCCTAGTGGCCGGGGAATAGTGCTGAAGGGTTCTTGGTGGCACGGGAATAGTGCAACGGGGTTCCCAGTGGCTCAGAAATAGTGCAGCAGGGTTCCTAGTGGCAGGAGAATAGTGCACTGGGGTTCCTAGTGGCCCAGGAATCCTGCACAGAGTTCCTAGTGGCCTGGGAATAGTGCAGCAGGGTTCCTAGTGGCCTGGGAATATTGCAGCAGGGTTCCTAGTTGCACAGGAATAATGCACTCGGGGTTCCTAGTGGCCCAGGAATTGTGCAGCAGGGTTCCTAGTGGCCCAGGAATAGTGCAGTGGCGTTCCTAGTGGCTCGGGAATAGTGCACCGGCATTCCTAGTGGCCTGGGAATAATGCAGTGGGGTTCCTAGTGGCCTGGGAATAGTGCACCGGGGTTCCTAGTGGCCCAGGAATAGTGCACCGGGGTTCCTAGTGGCCCAAGAATAGTGCAGTGGGATTCCTAGTGGCTGGAGAATAGTGCAGCAGGGTTCCTAGTGGCCCGGGAATAATGCGCCGGGGATCCTAGTGGCCCGGGAATAGTGCAGCGGGGTTCCTAGTGGCCTGGGAATATTGCAGCGGGGTTCCTAGTGGCTCGGGAATAGTAAAGCAGGGTTCCTAGTGGCCGGGAATAGTGCAGCAGGGTTTCTAGAGGCCTGGGAATATTAAAGCAGGGTTCCTAGTGGCCCGGGAATAGTGCACTGGGGTTCCTAGTGGCCCAAGATTAGTGCAGCAGGGTTCCTAGTGGCCTTGGAATAATGCGCTGGGATTCCTAGTGGTCCGGGAATAGGGCAGCGGGGTTCCTAGTGGCCGGGAATAGTGCAGCGGGGTTCCTAGTGGCCCAGGAATAGTGCACCGGGGTTCCTAGTGGCCCAGGAATAGTGCACCGGGGTTCCTAGAGGCCCAAGAATAGTGCAGTGGGATTCCTAGTGGCTGGGGAATAGTGCAGCAGGGTTCCTAGTGGCCCGGGAATAGTGCAGCAGGGTTCCTAGTGGCCCGGGAATAGTGCACCAGGGTTCCTAGTGGCCAGGGAATAGTGCGCCGGGGATCCTAGTGGCCCGGGAATAGTGCAGTGGGGTTCCTAGTGGCCTGGGAATATTGCAGCAGGGTTCCTAGTGGCTCGGGAATAGTGCAGCAGGGTTCCTAGTGGCCTGGGAATATTGCAGCAGGGTTCCTAGTGGCTCGGGAATAGTGCAGCAGAGTTCCTAGTTGCCTGGGAATATTGCAGCAGGGTTCCTAGTTGCACAGGAATAATGCACTCGGGGTTCCTAGTGGCCCAGGAATTGTGCAGCAGGGTTCCTAGTGGCCCAGGAAAAGTGCAGTGGGGTTCCTAGTGGCTTGGGAATAGTGCACCGGCATTCCTAGTGGCCTGGGAATAGTGCACTGGGGCTCCTAGTGGCCCAGGAATTGTGCAGCAGGGTTCCTAGTGGCTGGGTAATAGTGCAGCGGGGCTCCTAGTGGCCTTGGAATAGTGCGCTGGGGTTCCTAGTGGCCTGGGAATAGTAAAGCAGGGTTTCTAGTGGCCGGCAATAGTTTAGCAGGGTTCCTAGAGGCCCAGGAATAGTGCAGCGGGGTTCCTAGTGGCCCGGGAATAGTGCAGCAGGGTTCCTACAGGCCCGGGAATTGTGCAGCAGGGTTCCTAGTGGCCTGGGAATAGTGCGCCGGGGTTCCTAGTGGCCCAGGAATAGTGCACCAGGGTTCCTAGTGGCCCAGGAATAGTGCACCGGGGTTTCTAGCGGCCTGGGAATAGCAAAGTAGGGTTCCTAGTGGCCGGGAATAGTGCAGCAGGGTTCATAGAAGCCTGGGAATAGTGCAGCGGGGTTCCTAGTGGCCCAGGAATAGTGCAGCGGGGTTCCTAGTGGCCTGGGAATAGTGCAGCGTGGTTCCTAGTGGCTCAGGAATAGTGAACCGGGGCTTCTAGTGGCTTGGGAATAGTGCAGCAGGGTTCCTAGTGGCCCAATAAACGTGCAGCAGGGCTCCTAGAGGCCTGGGAATAGTGAAGCAGGGTTCCTAGGGGCCTGGGAATAGTGCAGCAGGGTTCCTAGAGGCTGGGTAATAATGCAGCAGGGTTCCTAGAGGCCTGGGAATATTGCACTGGGGTTCCTAGTGGCCCAGGAATAGTGCAGCAGGGTTCCTAGTGGCTCGGGAACAGTGCAGCGGGGTTCCTAGTGGCCTTGGAATAGTGCGCCGGGGTTCCTAGTGACCTGGGAATATTGCAGCAGGGTTCCTACAGGCCAGGGAATTGTGCAGCAGGGTTCCTAGTGGCCTGGGAATAGTGCGCCAGGGTTCCTAGTGGCCCGGGAATAGTGCACCGGGGTTTCTAGCGGCCCGGGAATAGTAAAGCAGGGTTCCTAGTGGCCGGGAATAGTGCAGCAGGGTTCCTAGAAGCCTGGGAATAGTGCAGCGGGGTTCCTAGTGGCCCAGGAATAGTGCCGCAGGGTACCTAGTGGCCCGGGAATAGTGCAGCGTGGTTCCTAGTGGCTCAGGAATAGTGCACCGGGGCTCCTAGTGGCTCGGGAATAGTGCAGCGGGGTTCCTAGTCGCCCGCTAAACGTGCAGCAGGGCTCCTAGAGGCCTGGGAATAGTGAAGCAGGGTTCCTAGGGGCCTGGGAATAGTGCAGTTGGGTTCCTAGTGGCCCGGGAATAGTGCAGCAGGGTTCCTAGAGGCTGGGTAATAGTGCAGCAGGGTTCCTAGAGGCGTGGGAATATTGCACCGGGGTTCCTAGTGGCCCAGGAATAGTGCAGCAGGGTTCCTAGTGGCCCGGTAAACATGCATCAGAGCTCCTAGAGGCCTGGGAATAGTGAAGCAGGGTTCCTAGGGGCCCGGGAATAGTGCAGTTGGGTTCCTAGTGGTCCGGGAATAGTGCAGGAGGGTTCCTAGAGGCTGGGTAATAGTGCAGCAGGGTTCCTAGAGGCCTGGGAATATTGCACCGGGGTTCCTAGTGGCCCAGGAATAGTGCAGCAGGGTTCCTAGTGGCTCGGGAATAGTGCAGCGGGGTTCCTAGTGGCTCGGTAATAGTGCAGCGGGGTCCCTAGAGCCTGGGAATAGTGCAGCGGGGTTCCTAGTGGCTCGGTAATAGTGCAGCAGGGTCCCTAGAGCCTGGGAATAGTGCAGCGGGGTTCCTAGTGGCCCCTTTTCAGTAACCCTTTGCGGGCTGCAATTATCACCCCATTCTTTTCATTGACAGGCGCCAGAATTCCAAAGTAATGCAGGATTTACAGTGTGACAGGCCGCTAAAGGGGGCTGTTTATCCTCGTGATGACTTCTAAACAATGTGCAGATGGCAGTCATAAGAGAACCTAACATAGCCTTCACAATCTCCTGTGTTGCATACCTTGGTATGTGCTCGAAAATCTGATATACTCCATTTCAATTGGTTTTCCTATAACTCGACCATTTCAGCTGTGTTTACTCAGTCCAGCCAACTTGCAATTGTGAACGCTTGTGCTGATGTTGCTGTTTTGTTAAGTAGCTTGTGCTTGTAAACTATTAAATAAATACATTAAACCATATGAAAAAAAGACGTACGAAAAACGTACCTTTGAAGGAGGTTGGATCCAGCTTCCGGCTTGCTGCAGAAACGAAAGGAATGCAAGAGAAGAGCTGTTTTATCATTCATGATTCCATAACCTTTGTTTATTGCGCTAAGGCGCTGTATAGATGTAACACGCGGTCCAATTAATGATGTGATGTGATATGATTGGGTATTTATAACGCGCCTGCACACAAGTGTTTCTAGGCGCTACAAGACATGGGAGGGAAGACAGAGTGGGGAGAAGACAAACGATCTTACTAGGCCTTGTGATGTAAAACAGAATTTGAAAAACAAAGTTAAAAAAGGACATTAACCAGTGAGGAGACGAGATGTAAGATGACAGTGGAGGGCCGGAAGAGAGGCCAGGGATTGAATGGTCAGAGGAAACGTGTTCCAGTGCTTTGGGGCCAAGAGATAAAACGAGTGAGAGCGGGAACTGGTACAAGGGGGGCGAGGGACTACAAGAAGAAGATGGGACTGGAAATGGAGAGGGCGAAGTGGGACATGAAAAGAGAGGAGAGTGGAGAGGTAGTGGGGGCAAGACCCTGGAGCCATTGAAGAGAAGAAGGGGCAAGGGGACGGAGTGACGGGAGCATGAAGAAAGAATGGCAAACGGAACAAAGAGGGGAGAGATGAGTGACAGGAAGAGCCAGTAAAGGAGAGGGGCAATAACACAGGGAGCAGACTAGAGAAGAAACGACTGAGAGGGATCAAACCCACAGGACAGAGCCGAAAGATGAGGGGCAAAAGCAAGAGATGCGTCAAGAATAACAGCCCGAAAGGTGGGAAGAGAGGAGGGGGAAAGGAACTCAAAGAGAAGGCGGCAGAGCTGGGGCAGGAAAGAGAAGCACTCCACTCGTGCAGGGATTTAGAGGAGAGAATGGGCCGACATCCAGGACTGGGCAGCAAGAAGACAGGAAGCGAGAGTAGAGTGTAGAAGAGAAAGAGAGAGTGATAGAAAGAGCATAAAGATGAGGAGAGAGACCAGCGGAAGAAATAATAGGCACGAGTGGAACCACGTGGACTCATACACCAAGGCTTCTAGGATCATACATTTACACACAAAGCCCTTATAAATTAAATCTAAGACAAGGAACCTCTGAAGGAATGGGACAGCAGGAGCCAACCTGCTAAGACTGCACACAGTGGATCGGTCTGGGGGGTCAAAGTCCCCAGGGTGAGCAGGATGCGAGAGTGATGGAGATGTGAGGCCGCTGAGGGCAAGTGCACCCCAAGTGCACCCTCAGGGACACAGTGCGAGGTCCTGCCAAGTGCTCCCTCAGGGGACACAGTGCGAGGTCCTGCCAAGTGCTCCCTCAGGGGACACAGTGCGAGGTCCTGCCAAGTGCTCCCTCAGGGGACACAGTGCGAGGTCCTGCCAAGTGCACCCTCAGGGACACATTGCGAGGTCCTGCCAAGTGCACCCTCAGGGGACACAGTGCGAGGTCCTGCCAAGTGCTCCCTCAGGGGACACAGTGCGAGGTCCTGCCAAGTGCACCCTCAGGGGACACAGTGCGACGTCCTGCCAAGTGCACCCTCAGGGACACAGTGTTAGGTCCTGCCAAGTGCACCCTCAGGGGACACAGTGCGCGGTCCTGCCAAGTGCACCCTCAGGGACACAGTGCTAGGTCCTGCCAAGTGCACCCTCAGGGGACACAGTGTGAGGTCCTGCCAAGTGCACCCTTAGGGGCACAGTGCGAGGTCCTGCCACGTGCACCCTCAGGGGACACAGTGCGAGGTCCTTCCAAGTGCACCCTCAGGGGACACAGTGCGAGGTCCTGCCAAGTGCACCCTCAGGGACACAGTGCGAGGTCCTTCCAACCTCAGGGGTCACAGTGGGAGGTCCTGCCAAGTGCGCCCTCAGGGACACAGTGCGAGGTCCTGCCAAGTGCACCCTCAGGGACACAGTGCGAGGTCCTGCCAAGTGCGCCCTCAGGGGACACAGTGCGAGGTCCTGCTAAGTGCACCCTCAGGGACACAGTGCAAGGTCCTGCCAAGTGCACCCTCAGGGGACACAGTGCGAGGTCCTGCTAAGTGCTCCCTCAGAGGACACAGTGGGAGGTCCTGGCAAGTGCACCCTCAGGGGACACAGTGCGAGGTCCTGCCAAGTGCACCCTCAGGGACACAGTGCGAGGTCCTGCCAAGTGCACCCTCAGGGGACACAGTGCGAGGTCCTGCCAAGTGCACCCTCAGGGACACAGTGCGAGGTCCTGCCAAGTGCACCCTCAGGGGACACAGTGCGAGGTCCTGCCAAGTGCACCCGCAGGGACACAGTGCGAGGTCCTGCCAAGTGCACCCTCAGGGACACAGTGCGAGGTCCTGCAAAGTGCTCCCTCAGGGACACAGTGCGAGGTCCTGCCAAGTGCACCCTCAGGGACACAGTGCGAGGTCCTGCCAAGTGCTCCCTCAGGGGACACAGTGCGAGGTCCTGCCAAGTGCTCCCAAGTGCACCTCAGGGGACACAGTGCGAGGTCCTGCCAAGTGCACCCTCAGGGGACACAGTGCGAGGTACTGCAGGGGACACAGTGCGAGGTCCTGCCAAGTGCTCCCTCAGGGACACAGTGCGAGGTCCTGCCAAGTGCACCTTCAGGGGACACATTGCGCGGTCCTGCCAAGTGCACCCCTCAGGGACACAGTGCGAGGTCCTGCCAAGTGCACCCTCAGGGGACACAGTGTGAGGTCCTGCCAAGTGCACCCTCAGGGACACAGTGCAAGGTCCTGCCAAGTTCACCCTCAGGGGACACAGTGCGAGGTCCTGCAGGGGACACAGTGCGAGGTCCTGCCAAGTGCTCCCTCATGGACACAGTGCGAGGTCCTGCCAAGTGCACCCCTCAGGGACACAGTGCGAGGTCCTGCCAAGTGCACACTCAGGGGACACAGTGCGAGGTCCTGCCAAGTGCACCCTCAGGGACACAGTGCGAGGTCCTGCCAAGTGCTCCCTCAGGGGACACAGTGCGAGGCCCTGCCAAGTGCACCCTCAAGGGACACAGTGCGAGGTCCTGCCAAGTACACCCTCATGGACACAGTGCGAGTTCCTGCCAAGTGCACCCTCAGGGGACACAGTGCGAGGTCCTGCCAAGTGCACCCTCAGGGACACAGTGCGAGGTCCTGCCAAGTGCACCCTCAGGGGACACAGTGCGGGGTCCTGCCAAGTGCACCCTCAGGGACACAGTGCGAGGTCCTGCCAAGTGCACCCTCAGGGGACACAGTGCGAGGTCCTGCCAAGTGCACCCTCAGGGAAACAGTGCGAGGTCCTGCCAAGTGCACCCTCAGGGGGCACAGTGCGAGGTCCTGCAGGGGACACAGTGTGAGGTCCTGCCAAGTGCTCCCTCAGGGACACAGTGCGAGGTCCTGCCAAGTGCACCCTCAGGGGACACAGTGCGCGGTCCTGCCAAGTGCACCCCTCAGGGACACAGTGCGAGGTCCTGCCAAGTGCACCCTCAGGGGACACAGTGCAAGGTCCTGCCAAGTGCACCCTCAGGGGACACAGTGCAAGGTCCTGCCAAGTGCTCCCTCAGGGACACAGTGCGAGGTCCTGCCAAGTGCACCCTCAGGGGACACAGTGCAAGATCCTGCAGGGGACACAGTGCGAGGTCCTGCCAAGTGCACCCTCAGGGGACACAGTGCGAGGTCCTGCCAGGTGAACCCTCAGGGGACACAGTGCGAGGTCCTGCCAAGTGCACCCTCAGGGACACAGTGGGAGGTCCTGCCAAGTGCACCCTCAGGGGACACAGTGCGAGGTCCTGCCAAGTGCACCCTCAGGGACACAGTGCGAGGTCCTGCCAAGTGCTCCCTCAGGGGACACAGTGCGAGGTCCTGCCAAGTGCTCCCTCAGGGGACACTGTGCGAGGTCCTGCCAAGTGCACCCTCAGGGGACACAGTGCGAGGTCCTGCCAAGTGCATCTCAGGGGACACAGTGCGAGGTCCTGCCAAGTGCACCCTCAGGGACACAGTGCAAGGTCCTGCCAAGTGCACCCTCAGGGGACACAGTGCGAGGTCCTGCCAAGTGCACCCTCAGGGGACACAGTGCGAGGTCCTGCCAAGTGCTCCCTCAGGAGACACAGTGCAAGGTCCTGCCAAGTGCACCCTCAGGGACACAGTGCGAGGTCCTGCCAAGTGCTCCCTCAGGGGACACAGTGTGAGGTCCTGCCAAGTGCTCCCTCAGGGGACACAGTGTGAGGTCCTGCCAAGTGCATCTCAGGGGACACAGTGCGAGGTCCTGCCAAGTGCACCCTCAGGGACACAGTGCGAGGTCCTGCCAAGTGCACCCTCAGGGACACAGTGCAAAATCCTGCCAAGTGCTCCCTCAGGAGACACAGTGCGAGGTCCTGCCAAATGCACCCTCAGGGGACACAGTGCGAGGTCCTGCCAAGTGCTCCCTCAGGGGCACAGTGCGAGGTCCTGCCAAGTGCTCCCTCAGGAGACACAGTGCGAGGTCCTGCCAAATGCACCCTCAGGGGACACAGTGCGAGGTCCTACCAAGTGCTCCCTCAGGGGACACAGTGCGAGGTCCTGCCAAGTGAACCCTCAGGGGACACAGTGCGAGGTCCTGCCAAGTGCACCCTCAGGGACACAGTGCGAGGTCCTGCCAAGTGCACCCTCAGGAGACACAGTGCGAGGTCCTGCCAAGTGCACCTCAGGGGACACAGTGCGAGGTCCTGCCAAGTGCTACCTCAGGGGACACAGTGCGAGGTCCTGCCAAGTGCTCCCTCAGAGGACACAGTGCGAGGTCCTGCCAAGTGCACCCTCAGGGGACACAGTGCGCGGTCCTGCCAAGTGCTCCCTCAGGGACACAGTGCGAGGTCCTGCCAAGTGCACCCTCAGGGGACACAGTGCGATGTCCTGCCAAGTGCACCCTCAGGGACACAGTGCGAGGTCCTGCCAAGTGCACCCTCAGGGGACACAGTGCGAGGTCCTGCCAAGTGCTCCCTCAGGGACACAGTGCGAGGTCCTGCCAAGTGCACCCTCAGGGACACAGTGCAAGGTCCTGGCAAGTGCCCCCTCAGGGGACACAGTGCTAGGTCCAGCCAAGTGCACCCTTAATAAATTTCACACCAGGGTGTTATCTAGCTAATTGCCTCATAAGCGGAGTGACCCCAAAATCAACTGGTTGCCAGGTGTGATCCAACATGCCATTGTTACTTCTTCATGTACACGGTGGGCACTTCTCAGCAGGCTGTATTTGGAAATATATGTATTTCTTATTTCTCGATTTATGCTAATCAGTTTTCTTGGTGTGGGGAATAGCCAGTGAAAGCAATCAGTATTTTATGACACTCCTTTATTTCAAGGGTGTTTCAAGGCCAATGTACACGCCACGCCTGTGCAGTACAATAAGCACCAGTATCCGCTAATCACATTCAGTCATGTAACAAGTTCATGGTCCAACATGCAAAGTAGTGTACAGCAGGCACAGAACACCAGTACATGGGAAATAGGCAGACATGCTGCTTAATGCATTCACAATTTAATGTTTTCATGTGTGCCCTGTATCCTACTGTGCCGCTATTACAGTATATTGCAAGAGTGGGTGAGCAGGCATCCTCGCCACCCCACACAAGGCCTGCTTCTGCAAGGTCACTGCTTTCCACACAGACTCACTTGCACAGCAGACCTTCTCTTTCATCAGCACCCTTTTCCACATGTGACTAATCCACTACAAGATCAATATATATAGGTCTGTCCAAATGAGGACCTTTGAATATCATTATTTCTGATTGTGCTCACAAGATCTTATTGGTGCCCACAAAAGAGCTTGGCAAATGCAGACAGCCACCACCCCTGGGCGCCATGGCACATGTTGATGGATTCTGCAGCCCACACCTCCCAGACTGGAAAGTGCACTGAATTATTTTAGGGTAAACACCAATGTGTGCCTATGGAGATCTGCCCTTTAAATTTCCGTAACCCAAAGTCCTATACCACCTACATGCACATCCCCACCACACCATCCCTTCCCCCTGAGGCTCCCAATGGAGAATGGGATACGATCACCCCCACATGCACAACCCCACCACCACTCCACCCTGAAGCTCCCAATGGAGAATGGCATAGGATCATACCCACATGCACAACCCCACCACCACTCCACCATGAAGCTGCCAATGGAGAAGGCATAGGATCACACCCACACGCACAACCCCACCACACCATCCTTTCCCCCTGAAGCACCCAATGGAGAATGGCATAGGATCACACCCACATGCACAACCCCACCACCACTCCACCATGAAGCTGCCAATGGAGAAAGCATAGGATCACACCCACACGCACAACCCCACCACACCATCCTTTCCCCCTGAAGCTCCCAATGGAGAATGGCATAGGATCACACCCACATGCACAACCCCACCACCACTCCACCATGAAGCTGCCAATGGAGAAGGCATAGGATCACACCCACATGAACAACCCCACCACACCATCCTTTCCCCCTGAAGCTCCCAATGGAGAATGGTATAGGATCACACCCACATGCACAACCCCACCACCACTCCACCATGAAGCTGCCAATGGAGAAAGCATAGGATCACACCCACACGCACAACCCCACCACACCATCCTTTCCCCCTGAAGCTCCCAATGGAGAATGGCATAGGATCACACCCACATGCACAACCCCACCACCACTCCACCATGAAGCTGCCAATGGAGAAGGCATAGGATCACACCCACATGAACAACCCCACCACACCATCCTTTTCCCCCTGAAGCTCCCAATGGAGATTGGCATAGGATCACACCCACATGCACAACCCCACCACACCATCCTTTCCCCCTGAAGCTACAAATGGAGATTGGCATAGGATCACACCCACATGCACAACCCCACCACACCATCCCTTCCCCTGAAGCTCCCAATGGAGAATGGGATATGATCACCCCCACATGCACAACCCCACCACACAATCCCTTCCCCCTGAACCCCCCATTGGAGAATGGCATAGGATCACACCCACATGCACAACCCCACCACACCATCCTTTCCCCCTGAAGCTCTCAATGGAGAATGGCATAGGATCACACCCTATGCACAGCCCCACCACACCATCCCTTCCCCCTGAAGCTCCCAATGGAGAATGGCATAGGATAACACCCACATGCACAACCCCACCACACCATCCCTTCCCCCTGAAGCTCCCAATGGAGAATGGCATAGGATCACACCCACATGCACAACCCCACCACACCATCCTTTCCCCCTGAAGCTCCCAATGGAGAATGGCATAGGATCATACCCACATGCACAACCCCACCACACCATCCCTTCCCCCTGAAGCTCCCAATGGAGAATGGCATAGGATCATACCCACATGCACAACCCCACCACACCATCCCTTCCCCCTGAAGCTCCCAATGGAGAAGGCATAGGATCATACCCACATGCACAACCCCACCACACCATCCCTTCCCCCTGAAGCTCCCAATGGAGAAGGCATACGATCACCCCCACATGCACAACCCCACCACACCATCCCTTCCCCCTGAAGCTCCCAATGGAGAAGGCATAGGATCACCCCCACATGCACAACCCCACCACACCATCCCTTCCCCCTGAAGCTCCCAATGGAGAAGGCATAGGATCACACCCACATGCACAACCCCACCACACCATCCCTTCCCCCTGAAGCTCCCAATGGAGAAGGCATAGGATCACACCCACATGCACAACCCCACCACACCATCCTTTCCCCCTGAAGCTCCCAATGGAGAATGGCATAGGATCACACCCACATGCACAACCCCACCACACCATCCCTTCCCCCTGAAGCTCCCAATGGAGAATGGCATAGGATCACACCCACATGCACAACCCCACCACACCATCCCTTCCCCCTGAAGCTCCCAATGGAGAATGGCATAGGATCACACCCACATGCACAACCCCACCACACCATCCCTTCCCCCTGAAGCTCCCAATGGAGAAGGCATAGGATCATACCCACATGCACAACCCCACCACACCATCCCTTCCCCCTGAAGCTCCCAATGGAGAAGGTATAGGATCATACCCACATGCACAACTCCACCACACCATCCCTTCCCCCTGAAGCTCCCAATGGAGAATGGCATAGGATCACCCCCACATGCACAACCCCACCACACCATCCCTTCCCCCTGAGGCTCCCAATGGAGAATGGCATAGGATCACCCTCACATGCACGACTCCACCACACCATCCCTTCTCCCTGAAGCTCCCAATGGAGAGTGGCATAGGATCACACCCACATGCACGACTCCACCACACCATCCCTTCTCCCTGAAGCTCCCAATGGAGAGTGGCATAGGATCACACCCACATGCACAATCCCACCACCCCTTCCCCCGAACCCCTCAATGGAGAATGGCATAGGATCATACCCACATGCACAACCCCACCACACCATCCCTTCCCCCTGAAGCTCCCAATGGAGAATGGCATAGGATCACACCCACATGCACGACTCCACCACACCATCCCTTCCCCCTGAAGCTCCAAATGGAGAATGGCATAGGACCACACCCACATGCACAGCCCACCACACCATCCCTTCCCCCTGAAGCTCCAAATGGAGAATGGCATAGGATCATACCCACATGCACGACTCCACCACACCATCCCTTCCCCCTGAAGCTCCAAATGGAGAATGGCATAGGACCACACCCACATGCACAGCCCACCACACCATCCCTTCCCCCTGAAGCTCCAAATGGAGAATGGCATAGGATCATACCCACATGCACAACCCCACCACCACCCCACCCTGAAGCTCCAAATGGAGAATGGCATAGGATCACACCCACATGCACATCCCCACCACCCCATCCCTTCCCCCTGAATCTCCCAATGGAGAATGGCATAGGATCATACCACATGCTCGACCCCACCACACCATCCCTTCGCCCCTTGAAGCACAACTGATTAATGGGAAATGTGTGAAAAGGATATTCCAAAGTGCTATGGCATATGTACCCCCACAGAAAATGACACTTCAAGAAATTACGCACAACATGGTAAGCACCCCAACATTATCCAGACGGTGTAGATGAACAAGCCATTTACAAATGCAACACATCCTCATGTTAATGTTAACTTGCAGATGAGTCTGGATGCCCACAGCTCCCACAGTTTATGACACCTGTGCGCACTCTACACATGCCGCAGCACGTGGCCAACAATGAGGCACACATCTGGTGCGGAATATGCCTCGAGCAGTCCTTTGGCCTACTGAAGCTGGTTTCAGGTGTTTCCACTGAACTGGAGGGGCCCTCATGTACAGTTCAGAGACGGTGGAGAACATTTTCATTGTCTGTAGCATGTAGAACTACTGCCATGTAGCTTGCATCATGAAAGCAGGGACGGCCATCTGGTGCAGCAAGAACTGACAAACAATTATTTCTAGTCACAATTTGTAGAACCTACTTCACTCTTTTGTATGTGCTGACCAATTAAATTGTACAATGTGCTGCGGGTCAGAAGAGGGATGCAGACTATGTGATGACATTTCCAGAGAGGTGTATTATATAATAAGGAAAAAGGCATATCTCCCCCAATCACTATGGGACCTTCCCTGCCTACCTACATAAATAAGGTCCTCGTCAGTCAACAGGTGTTAGGCAGAATTATATGCAGTACCGTTTGGGAACACCACACATAATTAACACTACAAGTAACAGTACAAATTCACCTTTGGCACAAGCCTGTACTACACAGTAAAGTGGTAGCGATGGCAGAGCAGCCAGACTTATCTCAAGAGTAAGTGAGCAGTACCAATAGTTACACAAAGGACAGCGATTACTATGATTCAAACAAACACTGACTCAAGGTTTCTGAGTAAAAGAATATACATTCATTTATACATCAGTTATTAAACATTTCACTATTATTAAGCAGTTGACAAATCACGTTTCTAATACACTATACCGCACCCAATAGATTCTGGATAGGTTAGGCTCAAAATAAAGTGTGAGCAAAATGGCACTCCAGTAATAAAAAGGGGGGGAAAAACAAAATTAGACAGAAGTTGCGTAGCACCAACAAGTAAGTAGGCAGGGCAATCTAGAAAAAGGAACTACAGTGAGAAAATCAAATCAAGAGGCCTGGGCCAAAGTCCATGGACCAAAGTCTTTGCAGAGGATCACACAGTTCAGGGTAGTTTGCGGTTAACTCTTTGCCAAGAGTTCAGAACGAAGTTGGTCGGACGAAAAGTTACTTTAAAGAAGAAAGAGGGACAAGCCCTCGGATTGGTGAAAGATTTCACACACTTTCACCGTGGCTGGACGAAACGAACAACCGGGTTAGCACAGTACCTTTAGAGCAGAAGAATGCTGTAGCTGCGGCAGACGTTCCTGGCAGGTCCTGCAGGCTCACGGTTCCTAAAGCGACTGTCGGACTGACATGAAGTACGAAGACTGGAGGGTCCTGCACTGCCCAGGGAAGAAACCAGCAGTGGAGCAAAGGGACGAATAAAAGGTGCGCTCCTTAAAACGCAAGCAGGAACGGTTCCTCCTGGCTATCCGGTTCACTGTATCTCTGTACAGCAAATTCGACTAGAGGAGGGAGGCCTGGCTGGCAGTTTGGTGAACTGGTTGTTCCCACCAGCTCAAGGGGAGAAGATTCCTTGCAGATCTTCCCTGTCGTCGAAGTTTGGAGATTCGGACCCGCAGCAAGGCTTCACCGGGAGGTTCAGTCATGGTAGAGGTCCTCCTCTGTCAGCTTCTTTTCGGTTCTCTCAATCCAGTGGCGACTTTGCCTTCTCAGTCCGAGAGACCTGATTTTTATGCAGTTTTCCCCCATTCACCCAGCCTGGCTGTCAATCACACAGCAGGGTGGCTGTCCCTCTGGGATAGTCACCACAGCCAATCATACCAGAGTGTGACATGGGTCTCCAAGGAGACCCTGTGCAGGGAGTCTCAAACCCCTCCCTCACATCCTGTCCCCCTCAGACATACAGGCGCCTAAAGAGGGCTTCTGTGCAGAAGCCCGCGAAAGGTCGGCGAACAAAGGAACCAAATCTGGTTTGGCGCGTAGAGTAAAACACGAGAAAGACTTTTACAAAAAGAAATGGTGAATAAACCCAGCCGGAACCGTATAAAAATGTATATGGTCCAGCAGGTTTAAGTTCGAGACTACCAAGATAGCCTAAAACAATACACAGGCTATTTAAAATAACCACGGTAGGAAAAATAGGGTAGATGCCACTGCCACCAGCCAAGTCTTAATGAAAAGGGAACGAAACAATGTTCCATCAGAAACAGACAAAAAGGGATTAGTGGGGGGGTGGGGAGAGATGCATACTTTACCTGGCTGAAGGGGGGGGGAGATGCATACTTTACCTGGCTGAAAGGGGGTGGAGAGATGCATACTTTACCTGGCTGCGAGTACCATAGGCAATGGAACTCTATGTAAGATAGTTTGTACTGGGTCTGTGAGTTTAAAAAGACTAATATAGTCAATGGCAACTTTACATGCTCTGAGAGACAGTAGTCAGTCCCAGAAAATGGAGTCTGAGTTGGGAAGTCTGAAAAAGACAACCCTGTGTTACTGCACTGAAGGTGCTGTGTAACACACAGTAAAAAGATAATGCCTATGGAGTAGGTGAGGCTCCACAGTCTATGAACACAAACATTTTAAACACACACAGCAAAACACATGTAAGAGTGGGAAAAAAAGGTTCACACGCTTACCAGGTGAAAACAATAAACCGTAGAAATCCAGCAAAGCTGCTGAGGGACTCAGTAGTTAAGGCAAATTAGCCATTTTGGATAATTCTCCCCAACATCAGGAAATGTCCAAACAAACGAGTCCGCTGTCCCAAAACTAAACCTAAGTGACACAAACATTTTTCAAACTAATTAAGGTCAGGAGAATGCCTCCCTTCTCCTGGTGAGGCAGTGTTCTGCTTTTACTTCAGAGTTTTCTTTTAATGTACTATTTTGAGATAGTCCCTGATCATCTTCTGCATCGAGGCTTGTAACTCCTTTACCATGTCTTTGGGTTTTCCTTTATCTTTGGGGGTTGCTCGCCAGGTATCTTTTCATGGACTTCCTTTGATCCCTTTATTCAGGCCATTTGGCTCTGTGGACTATGTTTTCCTGGACGGGATACCCCTCTTGGGGGACTACTGCTCCCTCCTTTTATGAATGGCGTTTCCAAGTTATCTTTCGTCTTGTCACTTTCAGAGTACTCTCTTCTCACCCGCTCCATTTTGAGCTTCTTGGACACTGGTATTTCATCCCCTTCATAGTTAACTGAGCCTTGATGCTCCTTTCTCTGGGCTACTTGTGATGTTCATTCTCCATTTATGACAGTTAAAGTCCTCAGCTTGCTATTTATGGTTCTGTCTGTTTGGCAAATCCCACTCCAAGTAGTACAAATCAACCCAAAAGAGCCAAAAATGAGTGCACGAGATATGAGAAAAACAAACATTTATTATAGCAGCAATTTATCTAAAAGGACATTTGTCTACACAACATGAGATGGCTGGTTTAGTAGCAAATTACAGAAGAGAAAAGATAACAAATGTTATGACTTAATGACATTTTCCAGGCTTCTGACCTGACATCGTCATTTGCACTACAGGTGTTTCCATGCATCTCCTAACCCTATTGGTTGATTCTAACCCTGTGACTAAATGAAAATATCAAACTGTTAGTTCATCAGCATGGAGATCATCTCCTTTCCCAGGGTGCTGATTGGGTAATACTCTATCACCACACTTGTATCATTTAAGCTTGCCTTGCAATTGGTTTCTCCAAGAGGAGTATGCGTGAAGTTAATGACTGAGTCAATTTCAACCAATCCCTATGTGAGGTGTGACCGTGTGACATTGGAATGATATCTTTCACATCCTTTCTGCCTTTGACCTTACGTGCTGGGACTTAGCTGCTTCTATATCACTAACACAAAACCTTGTTAAAGGGACGTTATGGTTAAGTTGCACTACTAAAAGACCTATGAAATTCAATGGAAAAACGTTGTTACAGGGATGTTATGGTTACAGGTAAAACCGAAACCCCCCCGAAATTTGACAGTTATGGTAAGATAAGCAACCATAACTCGTGCCACCACTGTGGACTGCAAGGACTAACACCCAGGACATCAAAGATACCATCACAAATCTCATTCATGAATTTCACAGGTTTTTAGTAGGGCACTTTAAGCAGAACGTTGCTTTACAGTAGTTTGTTCAGTAAAGAGAAAGGTTTTTAGTAACATATATAGGGCCTCATTACGACCCTGGCGGTAAGTGAAAAACGATGCCGGTAAATGATTACTGGCATCGCTTACCGCTAGGTCCGATCATGACCCGAGAAAGTGCAATCAAACATCACCAAGCTCGAGCGCACGCGAACTCCCATGGCGTAAATACCGGCATTGCGCAAAGGTGGGAAAATCACGAATCAAGCGGACATGCTCTTAACGCCCTTGCGAAGCCCATAAAGTACCTTACCGCCATGGTGCTAATTGCGCCATCGCGAACCAACCATAAATGGCCATGTGCAGTGTTCCCAGCAGCCACAGGTGCACACAATCAGCACAGGTGGAGGCAATACAGACTCACCAAGGACAAAAAGAGCACACGCCACCCCTTCCCACACCCAGTCACACTCCACAATGATTCCAATACGACTAGCAATGTTGGGGCTGGAGGACCTGATTGCAATGCAAGTGCTACAACTACAACAACAACAACAACAACAACAACAAGCAGCACAGAGGAGACACAGGAGGAGAAGGAGGGCAAGGCAGGGCCAGCAAGCCCCACCAGCACAGCTAGCGCCACCACGCAGGCAGCCCCCAATCCCACGCATCCGAGCCAGACCATTCAACCTCACCGCTGAGCAGATCCACACCTTGTACCGTTTGGACCGGGACACCATCACAACCATCGTGGACATGATACACAACGACATTGTCAGCATGATAGAAACACCCACGGTCACCCCCCCCCTACTGAAGGTAGTGTCCGTGCTCCACTTCCTGGCCACATGCACCTACCAGCACACAGTGGGGCACTTGCATGGCATTTCACAACCATTATTCTCACGTATGCTGATCCAAGTGCTCGATGCCCTCCTCATGCACACAGATGACCACATTTCCTTACCACGGTCTGCCCAGGAGATCGCAAACACCAAAGTGGGTTTCCATGCACTCGCCGGCATACCTGGTTGCATTGGTGCCATCGACTTCACCCATGTGGAATTGGTGGTCCGACATGCCATTGAGGTAGCGTACCGCAACCGTAAGCTATTCCACTCAATCAACGTGCAAATGGTATGTGACTCCAACAGGATCATCACACATTGTTGTGCCCGATTCCCCGGATCAACCCATGATTCAATGGTCCTGCGTAACTCCACAATACCACGCTACATGGAGCGACATGCAGGGCCAAGACCCTGGCTACTTGGTGAATCTCATGTCATGGCCATGGAAATGTGAAGTGGGTAGGTGATTGACGTACCAATGCCTACTTTACCTGGCTGAAAGGGGGGGGGTGGGGAGAGATGCATACTTTACCTGGCTGAAAGGGGGGGGAGAGATGCATACTTTACCTGGCTGAAAGGGGGGGGGTGGGGAGAGATGCATACTTTACCTGGCTGAAAGGGGGGGGAGAGATGCATACTTTACCTGGCTGAAAGGGGGGGGAGAGATGCATACTTTACCTGGCTGAAAGGGGGGGGAGGAGATGCATACTTTACCTGGCTGAAAGGGGGGGGGGAGAGATGCATACTTTACCTGGCTGAAAGGGGGGGAGAGATGCATACTTAACCTGGCTGAAAGGGGGGGGAGAGATGCATACTTTACCTGGCTGAAAGGGGGGGGAGAGATGCATACTTTACCTGGCTGAAAGGGGGGAGGAGATGCATACTTTACCTGGCTGAAAGGGGGGGGGGTGGGGAGAGATGCATACTTTACCTGGCTGAAAGGGGGGGGAGATGCATACTTTACCTGGCTGAAAGGGGTGGGGAGAGATGCATACTTTACCTGGCTGAAAGGGGGGGGGAGATGCATACTTTACCTGGCTGAAAGGGGGGGAGAGATGCATACTTTACCTGGCTGAAAGGGGGGGGAGATGCATACTCCACCTGGCTGAAAGGGGGGGGAGAGATGCATACTTTACCTGGCTGAAAGGGGGGGGGAGATGCATACTCCACCTGGCTGAAAGGGGGGGGGGGATGCATACTCCACCTGGCTGAAAGGGGTGGGGAGAGATGCATACTTTACCTGGCTGAAAGGGGGGGGGGAGATGCATACTTTACCTGGCTGAAAGGGGGGGGGGAGATGCATACTTTACCTGGCTGAGATGGGGGGGGAATGATGCATACTTTACCTGGCTGAAAGGGGGGGGGGAGATGCATACTTTACCTGGCTGAAAGGGGGGGGAGAGATGCATACTTTACCTGGCTGAAAGGGGGGGGGAGATGCATACTTTACCTGGCTGAAAGGGGGGGGAGAGATGCATACTTTACCTGGCTGCGAGTACCAGAGGCAATGGAGCGAGCTCATACCCTGAAGCAGCCCAAACTTTAGCTGACACCTGAACACATAATGCCCGATGTAAGCAGCCCTACCATGTGAATGAAGGTGTGTCCCAACCATGACACAACCATCTGCAAGTGTACTGTACTGAATCGGACCGCAACCACCTCAACGAAATGCACCTACATGCAATGACTTCAGCCACTACACGGCACCAAACACCATCAACTGAAAGGCCAGTCCCCCATAACTGCGCACAAAGGAGGCACATGACGGACATAAACATCAATACACCACTACACAGACACAGAGGCCAAAATAAATTGCATAACAACATTTGTAGTGCTCAGTGAGGTGATCATGAGGCTGACAGCAATGTTGCCATGATGAGAGCATTGATATCACTGGACATCTGCCAGATCACCAAAACAACCGCTATGTACTAACACAGTGAATGGGCACTCACAAGGCACTTGACCCCCCTGCATACACTGGTTGATGGCATGCAAAACAGTCCATGAGAGGAATACACATATACCGGTCACATAGTGTGACTCCATTCGTGCATGTAAATGTGTTACAAAGTAAGAGATGAATGCATACCATAGTGGCACGTCATGATTTGAAGTTTGATGTCATGACTGACACATACATTGTTGCCCACATACAGGTGATGCAGGCTATCCCTTGAAGAGGTGGCTCCTTACCCCAGTCCGGAACCCACAGAACCAGCACGAGGAGGACTATAATCGTGCACATACACAAACCCGTGTGGTGATTGAGCAGACATTTGGCCTCTTGAAGGCACGGTTTCGCTACCTCAGCAGGTCTGGTGGGGCACTCCTGTACCGCCATGCGAAGGTGGCGAAGATCATCATGGCATGTGTAATGCTACACAATATGTGCATCAGACGAAATGTGCCCCTGCCCCCTGACGCTGAACTGCAACCACCTGACAATGACGATGAGGAGGGTGCAGATGGGGCAGCACCTCAGGGAGAAGGCGATGCACAGGAGGGACGTGCCATGCGTCAAACTCTCATTAACCAATGCTTCTAGCACACACGGATGGTGTGTGTCACATGGAGATGGCACTTGGGGCACTGTGTGTCTCTGGGACATGCACACTGTGGGCTGTTCACCAATAAAGCACACATACGCAATGAGCAATGTCCACACATGTGATTTGTGCAGAAGCAAAAAGTGTATTGAAAATGTGATTTGAATGAACACACCCATTCCCCCTCCCCCCTCAACTCCCCAACACACCCACTCCCCCCTCCCCCCTCAACTCCCCAACACACCCATTCCCCCCTCCCCCCTCAACTCCCCAACACACCCACTCCCCCCTCCCCCTTCAACTCCCCAACACACCCACTCCCCCCTCCCCCCGCAACTCCCCAACACACCCACTCCCCCCTCCCCCTCAACTCCCCGCAAAAGTGTGTGGATGCCTGTGGTGAAGTGCATAATGTGGGATTGTTCCACTGGGCGGCCTCTATTGGCAGCCCCCTATCCCGGCCCCCGGGGCACCCCTGCCTGAACTCCGCAGGTTCCTGCCCGATCTGCGGAAGGGGCTGCTTGGGGTCAAACTGGCAGCGGAGGAGGTACTTGGCTGCTCACGAGGACGCATGTCCCTCATTGTTTGAACGAGCCCCGAGAGCACGTGCCGCACCGTGGCGAGTTCTGCACAGATATCCTTGGTGGATGATTATATGTCTGCCTTCACAGTATCTGCACATTGTTGCATTTCCGCCCTTGCACCTCCACATTCGGCCACATGCTGAGTCAGGAGTGAGGACAGTTGGTGTTGGCATGTGATGATGTGGTCCAGCGACTCTTGGTTTTTTTGGGCAATGGATATTGCCAGTGGCGTGTCGATAGTGCTGCTCCCCTCCTGCACATCTTCTACTGGGCATGGAGTGGCTGGCCATGAGTCATCAGGGGATTGCCCCTGTGTGCCATCATCATGCTGGCTGCATGGGGACAGGTAGGGGGAATGAGGGTGGGCAGTGGGGGGACATACTACAACATCAGCATCCTCCACATCACTATCCGAGCTAGCTGCAATGGCAGCAGTCTCCCCAATCGTGCTGCTTCCTGCAGACACAGTCCCTTCAGTGGGCACCAGTTGGTGGATGTCTGTTGCAGGTGGTACCGTGGTGCTTGCCTTGGTGATTATCAGTACCCTGGCCTGTGTTATGGACGAAGATTTTGGCTGCTGTGGGGGTTTGTATTGTCCAGCAGAGGTGGAGGGTTGGTGTGGTGGTACTTCGGGCCTGGCCTTCTTGGCAGGTGTGGTGCCAGTGTCTTCATCGCCAAGGTCCGAATGAGAGCCTGTGGTGGAGCAAAGGAGGGAAAGTGTTATTGATGGGTCTGCGGACATTGAGCAGGCATTGTGATGACTGCCATCATTTTGATAACTAGATGGTGCACATTGGAGGCAGTGACATACAGGTTGTCTCCCTTTTGGGTGGAAGAAGCATGGAGGAATGTGGGTGCCTACAGTAAGGGTGTGCATACTGCATGTGTACAGGGTGGAGGTCAAAAATGCCTGTAGGCAGTCTTCTGCTGATGTGTCGCGTTAACCCTATTAGGCAACATTGCGCTTCACATGATTCTGGACTTCAGTGAGTTTGGCATGGCTTGATTTAAGGCACCTACCTGCGTCACCTGATGTCGGGGCTCCTCTCTCCATTTCTCTGACCCCCTCAATGCTCTCGATGCCAATGGTTGTGGCACATATCTCCTCCCACGGCTGCAATTTTATCGGTGACTCTGCTCCTCCACTAGTTGCCATGCCCAGGTTTCTGTTAGCAGACAGTATACTCCTTACGCGGAGCCGGAGATCGTCCCACCTTTTCCGGCACTGTCTTGCGTTGCGGTGTGTTGTGCCAACTGCACTGACCCGCTGTGCTACTATGGCTCATATGGCCTTCTTCCGTGCTATCGCCGGTCTGGTCATCTCTGTTGAAAATACGACATCGGCGTTTTCCTGGAGGGGTTCGGCCAACATGTTGAGCTACTCCCTAGTGAAGCGCTCCTGCCGCAGCCGAACGCAACTTTTTTTCACAACTTTTGGCAGTGTGACGATGGGTGGATGTAGGTGAAGGTTTGTGGCGGTTCTGAGGGTCAGATGTCCACTGGTTGTGGAGGATGGCAATGGATTGTGTTTTTAAAGATGGCTGCCATGCTCTTTCCCATTGCGTTGTTGTGACACAACTTCCGGATCCGCTTATTTACGTTCACCGCTAATAGCGGTCACCGCTATTTGCAGTCACCGCTATTTGCGGTGATCGCTAATATCGGTGGGAGGGGTGGCGGTAGTGCACCTTGCACGGCATACGATGCCTGTAGGTGCCATTTTTGGGACGTTACCGGCATGGCGCAATGCTCGTGCCCAAGAGGTCGTAATGTACCGCTTTTAACGGTTTCTGGCCAGCACGGACACGTTAGTTGCGCCATGCCGGTAATGTCCATTACTTACCGCCAGGGTCGTAATGAGGCCCAGAGACTTCAACTGGTTGGCGTATGTGCAATTACACGGCAAGTATCCGTAGGAATCCATTAATGTCCGCATCTTGAAATGCACTTTTAAGTAGTTGTGGAAGCACACGTGTTTACGTTCCACATCTAGACCCATGCATAGGTCATGCAGTGCATGCAGATAACACCGCCCCTGTCTCCAGTCCTATGTATTCATGCAGTAGGCAACCGCATTTGAAGTATTGCTGTCCACTTCGTGGGAGGCTCTGCAAACTTAGCAATGTGTGGCTAAAGTACTCCTAACAGTATAACGGCCACTGCTAAACAAAGAACAAAAAGCTGCACTGTGACATGGGCGTGTTAAATTTGGCATTACTTAGATTTATCTGCTGCTTTCCTTTCCATGACCCGTGAAAATGATACATTGTGTGGGCACTGAGCAGTGAGACAGAAAGTATGAATAGGTCACCTGCCGGTTAGACAGTTGAAGAAAAGATGTAACTGCAAGTGGGACAGTTTGTAATAAGGCTGCAAAATTGCAAAGCTGGTGCACCTTCCGCACGGACATACTAGTGCATGTAAAGGCAAGTAAGGAAATAGCAGAACAATCTTACTGGTGGTTAGAAAAGCGCTGTATGTGTATGGGTTGCACATAATAAATGCCTTTGTGGCATAAGTAAAGAAGCTGTGGTTGGCGTTGTTGTATACATTCTTGTATTCCACAATGTATGTAAATCCGCGAATGGTACCACTAACAGTAATGGCGTAGCATAAAGTGTTTGTACTGCATGCGACGACAACTCAAATTGAAGGACAAATAAGCAGTGGGCCGGCTACCGCCTTGCAAAGAATGACGTTGGGTACTTTCATGTACAGCATTTGCCACATCTGCTGCGGGCAACAAGAGGGGCACTCCTGTAGGGCAGCAGAGCTGTAAAACAACCTTTCTAAAGCATATGCTGCGCTACAGACCCTTACCTGACAAAGGGCATTGTATTGTACATTTAGTGCAATGCGCTATTGGGCGCCAGGGAAGGTACTTGGAAGTGCATTGCAACGGTCATTACAGGAGCATTACAATGAGTGCCGCCTATATAGGTGATGGCCACCCAATAATTCCATCTCCCGGCATGCCCCCCATATTATCTAGGCAGGTGCTGCCCCTTCCGTAAGAGACTTTTCCTGGCTTTCCTTCTCTGTCGTGTGTGAGAACATGATAATAAATAAAGATGCACTGGGGAACGAAAAAAGGTAAAAAAAGAAAGCACCTTTCACAGATGCAGGGCGGGAGGCGTGCATTGTGGGGAACACTGTAGTGCAGTCAGTTAGAAAGGAGTGTGCTGTACAAAGAGGTTTCTGTACGTGTTGCAGAGCATTTTGAAGACAGTCACAACGCAACACTTACTGCAAGAAAATATCACTACTTGCAAGAAAGGCACCAAGCCAATTTAGATGGGGTGTGCGGAAATCGAGATAGCTGGCACAGTAAGTTGAACGTTGTAGGTAGGGAAAAGTATTTGTGCTGTGAAAGGTCATAATGGCATTGGCAAAGTATGCCATTAGCACATGACAAAGAAATGCACAAATACACTTCTTTGCAATGTACCGCGCTGTTTCCATTGATGGACCGAATAGAAAATGACGCTACCACATCGGTAGCTGCATACTGCGATAGAAAGTTATGCAAGAGATAGGAAAGAAACGCATGAACTGGGCAAGTGCCTCCTTCATTGCAAATGGCACTGGAACTCCTGTAACATGCTGTGCAATGTTCCCTGCACAATGACCAACAATAATGTCGGCATGTTTGCGTATCACACACACAAACCAAAATCAGCCACATCATTGTACCTAGTCCATAGCAGTACACATGTACATCATAGATTGGTAAATGAGTAGTGAGTGCACAGTGTTCTGCATTTACTTTCACTGAATGTATGTTGGCATACCCTTAAATCCATATGCTGTGCCTAGTAAAACACACACCCATAATGGCACCCTCTGCATTTCTGTGAACAAATACACAGTGTAACTCTATTGGGCCGTACACACAACACCCACAAACTTGATTGGCCAATCCCGTAGCCTCTGCAGGCCCATTTCTATGGGCATCATCTGCAAAAGGGGCGTATGTACCACGTGCCAACTATCGCAATATTTGATGACTTTTCATGCTGCATGTGCGCGGGAGTGAGGAGCGCACGTCGTTGGGTGTGGTGGCTCTTAAAAGAACCTTTGTATTATTGTGTTTTTTTTTTTAAAGGTGCTTACCTAGAAACACTTTCTTTGCAGTTTTAATATGTGAATGTGTGTTTTGAACTGCAGCTCACAATCTTACAGTAGGGTCTTCAGTGCAGTCTGTAGATTGTGCATGAACATTTAATTCCCACTGGCTGACAGACACATGCCATATCCCTTGAAACGGTGTATGTATCGGGAACCAATATTTTCATTCTCACAGGAGAACATCCCAGCAGCACTCAAGAAGTCACACATGCTTCTATTAATGAGACCCTTTCCGACCTCTGGCTGCGGACAGGAAGCATTGGAATAGTGGCAGGTGATTCTCGGCAGTATACATGAGAAAAGCACCTGGCAGTAGGAAAAATGCGCTGCACTGCTTTCATCAAAATCTTCAGTTGACTGAAGACACGAAAACAAGGCATGGAACCCAAAACGAAGCCTCCAAAGTGCACGATCACAACATGTACTGTTGCCGAAGAGGCCACGCATCGACATTCTAGAAGCAGTCCGCCGACACAGCACGATTCCATACCACTCCACAAAACATCCACTCCCTCCAAACCTAAATTGTTAGACAACTCTTCTTGGAGGGCATAACTGCACAGATCTTCCACAAAGTAATCACCCACTACGAAAACTGTGTGCCTTGCCATGTTTGCCAGCCGCAGTACACAAAGTTCTGGAAAAGTGAATGCCTCCCTTTCCTGTGACGCACACCCAGAGCACCTGATTGGCGAAAGGCCATAGTCCCATTTCCATTGGTCAACATGGTGAGAAAATGTGGCACGTGCCTTTCCCCAATCACCGCGAGGGAGGTGCCCTGGTGAAGCAGGAGGACTTCTTTTCAATATTGGTGCTCTTTTCTGTAACGTGACACCTTCCTTCGTCTGGCTCGGCACAACATCCATGAGCTGTAGGCCATGCTCCTCGCAGCATTGTAGATGAGAGAAGCACGTTGGCGGTGGGAAAAAGTGTCCTCACGACACCCTGAACCTTCTCAGTCTACGGGACAAATGTAAGCAAGGCAGGTAACCCATATGCATGCCGCCAGAAGAAATTACGATAACATCTACTACTGGAAATGAGGTGAGGTCTTTGCAAAGTGCGTGCATATCGACAAAATGGCACTCATACACAGCGTTCCACAATGTGTCCACTCCTTCCAAACCAAAATTGCAGTAAACATTTCTTTGCAGTGCACAGTTGTGCACATCTATTGCAAAGGGAGCACCTACAGGCAATGCAATACGTTTTACCATGTCAGCCACCCTCAGTACGCACAGTATAATGTGCAACTGTTTCACCTCCCCTTCCTGTTAACCACACCCACTCTACTTGATTGGCTAATCCCCACACTGCCATGGCAATTGGGCAAGGTGGTGTAAAGGGCAGATTTTGCCACATGCACCTCCCAAAGTAGCACGTGGCCGCACCCCTGCAGCTGTACCACATTAGGTTATACTGGTAAACAGGCACACACGCATCCACCAATCGCATTAAAGGCACCATTATCGAACACTGTCACTGCTGTGCAACACTTGAAATGTACTGTTACACATTCACAGTACAAATGACGTGCCATTCCAAAGCACGTCCACTACCAAGTTCAATAAAAGTATGCACGATTTCTCCATCCGCATACATCCACATGTCCACCCAGAATGTGACACGTGCCATCCTAAAAGTACTGCCTAATACACTATCTTTTTGTGAAAGTGAAGGTGGGGGGTAAGCAATATGAAAGTAGGCGGGGGATTTAGTCTTCCAGTGTATATGTGTGAAAGTGTTTTTTTTCTTTTTTTTTTACGTGCATGCAAGCAAATCCTTTCTGTATTTTCTCTTTGTATGTGTTTCGGTTTGCCTGTCCTCACATTTTTAAAACATTCTGGTCAATGCTTCTTGCACAGTGTGAAGAAAAACAGCATTGCCAATGGTGCTCAAATAAATGCCATTTTTACAGAACCACTGCATATTTTGCGACCTCATGCTCTCATAGTGGGTGGAGAACATGCCAGCAGTCTGCATAAACCGACGCATAAATCTGTTTATAACACACCTTCTGACCGCTGGTTGAGCACAAATTACACCGTCATGGACCCACACTGCTCGAGGTGTGATGCATGAGAAAACCACCTTGGCAGTAGGGAAAATATGCATCACTGCAGTCAGCAACCTCATCAGTAGACAGATTAATCTTCCACATGACATGTAACTCAAATATGCACTTCCATAGTGCACCACGACAACACAGTCCACGTTTGTGACGGATGCCACATATCTGAAATGGCGAACCATCGCGCCGAAACTGTAGTCACCCTGACAGACCCAGGAAGCGTTCACTCCTTCCAACCCGAAATTACCAGCAACGGCTCTTTTCACGCAACACCTGTGCAGATGGCGCACAAAGATATCACCGACGATAAGCACGGTGCGTCTCTCCATCTCGAACACCCTAACAACAAAGTATTGTGACAAAATGGTAACGCCCCTTCCTATGAAGCACGGCCGAAACTCCTAATTGTCTATTTCCAATTCCATTTCCATTTCCACCCTGGTCATAATGGGAGGATGTGCACGTGCGCTTTCCCATCTACAGTGAGGGCCACGGCCCAATAAAGCTGTGCCAACACTTCTTCCCTTTGCACAGTCACTTTATGCAGCACTCCCCAAATTGGGTGCTGTCACATTTCAAAACATGCATGCACCAATCGCATACAAAACCTCTGCACTGCATACCAGAAATGTCTGCTATAGAAGGAAGTATTGCAGCATCCACAAATATCCTAACACGCCCCCAGCACACCTTTAGGTATGCAGAAAACATTACAACCCTTTCCACACCCACCGCAATACTGCACATTCAAGCCTGCGACCATGTGGGCACCCAAAATTATGCACAAATGTTACATACGTAGAGCCAGTTCTACCCAGCTCACTCAAACCATAAAACACCCATGCACGAAAACGTGTCACACCTAGCAGAAGCCACAACCATAGTGCAGCCTGCACCACCCCTACACACTACCGATCACATTCTATTGTGTCATTGCCAACCTATGCACACCGCCTTCACAACAGTGGGCCTACTTCAATAAATGTGCACACAGCAGAATAACCAACCACATATAAGATGCCCTTCAACCATACCCACTTCCATAGTCACATTACATACGCACTGTACCCTGTGGCCACAATACCCAACTTCTCATTGCACCATCTCCTGTCACACACCAAATACTGTGGCATGTGTCACCTATCACCACAACCATAGAATGCACAATTCACGCTTTGCAACTCACTTGGTCTGCTGTAGCACGTCGACAATGTGCTTCACACGCATTTCCCAAACATCACCACCCTGTGCCTCATGCACTGCCAAACCTGCATTGCTCCAGTGGGTCTGCTATTTGCACACATTCCTCCCATCGTAATTGAACAATACATGTCAGTGTATCTCCAACTACCACTATGCACATATGCACCACTGGCACAAGCATTGCACCCAGCGCCAACACAGCGTGACTTTTCTCTGCAGCAACTCCAACCACAGAGCACCACTATAGAGGTATGCAGTAATACATTGCAACAGTTACCATAATGTACAAACAAGACACTCTCTCCTGAATCTTTGTACACTTTCGATCACATACTATGGGTGTACCCACTACCATTCACAAACTATTGTGCCACTGCCAACCTACAAACAATTTATTTGCAACAGGGGCCTATAACAGCTGAAATGGGCTCCACACCCATTCCTTACATGTTACCACCCTTTAACTCATGCACATTGAAAAATGCATTACTGGCGTGCGTGTCCTCAAGGCGTAGGCTCTTGAATGCATGTCCTACAGCCTACGGCCTTCGGCCATGCATCCAATAGTCTAGGCCTTGAACACACTCACTCCAACGTAATGCCACCATGCATGTCTCCATGTCAGCTTCTGCGACAATACACATAGACACCACTGCCACCAACACTCCTACCCAACCTGTATAATGCCATAGCGCTAAGCAGCAGCAAATTCCAACAGTTAACATGATGGGCACGTGGGCAGCTACCATTTTGCACAAACGTACCACACATAGGTAGCAGCACTTCACCCCAACTCCCCCGAACCATAAAACATGCAATCACGAACATAGGTCGCACTTACCAGAATGCACAAACATACCACATCCTCCACCACCTCTACCCAAAACCATTCACAAAGTACTGTGTCACTGCCAACCTACCCACAATCAGTTTGCAGCACTAACGCTACTACAACAAATTGGCACACACCGCACTTTGCAAGCACCACCCTGTACCGGATGCAGACTGAAACATAACTTCCTGCAGTGTGTATGATGCAGCCCTACACTCCTCAGTGCATGCCCTACAGCCTACATGCTACGACCTTCGCCCATGCACCCAATAGTGTAATCCTTCCACAGACCCACCACACCTTCATTCACCCATGCATGCCACCATGTGCCCAACTACTGCTTTCCATCCGCAGCGCACCACCACCCGCGCTCCCCCTCAACCTATCTCGGGTGCAATGCACTCCTCATCTGTAAATGAGCTGCCACCACTCACCACGAAAACAGTTCCCCGCAAACAGGTCACGGCAGAAACAAAGGGACCGTTACTACAGCTGCCTCCAATCACCACAGAAAATACTAGCCTACGTTTGTCACATGAACCACTTCTCATTCCCACAGCCATTCCTTCCTTTATGGCCGCCGACACCGTGCGTACGGTACATTTTGCAGACCCTGCCGCCACTGTACTGCCCTCCGATACACCATGGCGGCTTCCCCAAAAAATGTTGAGGCACAGCACGCTTTCCTCCAGCCAACCACTGGCTGCATCCAAACGTCTCGGGCACCACGCCGTACCACGATCCAATGACACTTCTGTCTGCGGAGCGAATAGGGAAATGGGTCCGAGTAGCAGACCCAGATATCACACATTTTTTAGAATGCACATTTCAGCATTTTGTAACAAATTTACCAGTCCCATTTCCACCAAACACACAAAAGCACTTTTTCTGGCCCATGCCCCGGCTCCTAACGCAAATGTGGTGAAAATCCATCCAGCCGTTGGACCTGTATCCGTGAGCAAAGTTTTTCCCCATTCAGTCTATGAAAAATAAAAATGTGGAACCCCCCTATAACTTTCCCCACCGCACAAAACCTTATCAAACCTGGCCAAAAAATTCAGAGCCTCCCATATACTTGTTTTGCAAAGTTTGGTGAGGATTCGTCCAGGGGGAGCGAAGGTATAAGCCGCCGAAAAATGGCTCTTCCTATGAGTTTAACAACTTAACCATAACTACACATCCGCTACCACGGGCCGTGTAATATATATATTCAAGGACAACACTTTAAATGAAGGGACGTTAAGGGGAGCAATACATTGTAACAACACCTTTGTAACAAAATCGTTGAACAATAAGGCTCAGGCCCCTGTCCTGAGCCTTATTGTTCGACCATCGTGGTGAGGGTAGGAGCCCACAGCCAGCACAGCTGGAGGAGCAGCATCGCCACTTCGTCCACATGGAAAGAGCTGCAACAAGACTGTACCAGCTTCAATCGTGGAGAGAACAAAAAGCATCGTCCCCTACAACCATGCATTCTCTGTCGTGCCTTAGTCAGTAAAGATTTGTGCCTGCTAATTTGCGCTTCATTTAGAAGCCACATAACTTTAAAAAATCGAATTTGAAAATGGCTGGCGCTTTGGGTACCGGCATTAGCAGCTCTTCCTGTTATTACTGCTGGTAGGCAACAGATCAGCGGATCCCTATATCAGCATATCCACATCGCTGGCAGGCGGAAGCCGGCCCTTTGTTAAAAGGCCCATGTTAGAAGGCCCCTGTCCCGAGCCTCCCGAACCGGGAGTACCAAGAGACTGTCGCACTCTCTCTGGATATACCAACTGTCTCTGCGCAGGTAACAATTCCATTCCACAAGAACGACCTCTTTTGCACTAACATACTTTAGTGTCTCTACACCGTCGGCTCATTGCGTGCATGAGGCAGTAACTTTCTTGGGGCACCACCTAGAGGGTAAGAGTGCTCTTAACGACTAGTCTACACAACACGCTGACAATGATTGTTCTCTTCTCTGTACCCTAACACTGCATCTTAATTAATGCGACACTGCGACTCCTATAACCTGCCAATTGCACTGCCCGCAATGAAATCCCCCATGTGTGCTCGCCCTTTATCGTTCGTTGGCCAATCCGACCTGCTCCTAGCATAGCTAGCATATCCTCGAACCTAAGTCTGCCACCCACCCTACCGCCTGGATTGCCGCTTTCAACCATTCGTTCATGTACTAGCCCTTAAACTGCTGCACCATGCTCTTCTCTGCCTCCATTACTACGCTAAGGTTAGCCGAATAATGCATCTGCCCTGCTGCCTGAAGCCACAGGTCTTTCCACCCCAAGCTCCCCCAGGTTCCTGTGGCTAACCTCCGGGTTGTCACCCTCACCATGGCCACCCTCCTACCCATTTTTAACACCGTAGCACCAACACAATTCCTGCCTCCCCTCTCTCCTAGTCAATCCATGCCTACCCTCAACATTGAAGTCTCCATGAGAAGCAACTTCCCCATCCCACCAAGTCAATGGTCACTACAATACACCTCTCAACCCATGCCCAATAGACCTTGCCCCACTGGCCTCAGAAATGCCAGGCTAAGCTCTCTTATTAGTAACTCATCACCAGCTAGCACTCACCGCAAGACTCACCTATACAACAGAGCACCTCTCACGAAACCTGCATCACCCAACAAGGCTCATTATGTTTCCAACAACACTGTGCCCGCTCAGGCACCTAATCTCCCTCCTACAGGCCTTCTCCTAGCCGAGGCCCCTCACATCAAAGAAGCCCTTATTAAAGCCAGGTCCTTGATTTCTCACGCGTTAGACATAGCAGACCTCATATCATCCAATCACCTAGACTTCTTAGCAGTCACAGAAACTTGGTTAGACCCAGCTGCAGGACCGTCACTCACATTACCACTACCTGATAACTACACAATTATCAGAGCTGACAGAACAACCAGCAGAGGTGGTTGAGTAGCATTTATTGCCAAAAACCAGCTTGGCCTCAGAGAATTTCTCAGCGAACCATTCTCTTCGGGAGAACTACTCTGTCAAACTTCCTCTATCAGCTGCACGTACACTACTCATCCACCTTTAGTACAGACCGCCAGGTCCCATCTCCTCATTTGAGGAAGGCATCACACACCACCTCACCCTGAACACCAAACCTGGCTCCCATATCATGCTACTGGGTGACCTCAACCTAGGCCTGCATGACATCCAAGATGCCAACACCACAGCCCTAGAAGACAATCTCACCGAGCTTGGCTTCTCACAGGGCATCTCTGAACCAACGCATAACAAAGGTAGAACCTTAGATTGGTTAGCATTTTTCTCTAATTCTCCCTGCGCCTGGTCTGACCAGCACGTCATTTCCTTTGCGATCCAGTACACCATCTGTTGGGGAGAATTCTCATTCTATGGCTAATTTCCCTTACCTATAGAGTCCCCCAGCAGCTTTGCTGGATATGAAGGGTTTGTTTCTTTCTCCTGCTAAGAGTGAGGCTCTTTTTCCCACTCTTAGGCATTTTTTGCTATGTGTGTTCTAGGTAATTTTTTGTGTTTAATATCTATGGGATTTTCTCACCCCCATAGGAACCATCTTTATTCACATGTTTTACACAGCACCCTCAGTGCAGTGACACAGGGGTGTCGTAGCGACCCCCAAACATAGACTCCATACCCTGGGACTGACTACTGTCTACCAGGGCATGTAAAGTCCCAATTGACTTTACTAGTCAATCTTTATGAACTAAACCAGTACAACCCATCTTACTATGGAGGTACTGGAAAGGGTTAATAGTTTTTCCCTTATGTTCATTTTCGAGAGGGTACCGTACAGTCCCTCTCTCAAAAGTTTCTGGCTAGTGGCCGTGGTTACTACCATAAATATTCGACCGCAAATATTTTCCTATGGGATTTTCCCATTGTTCGAGGCTGCCACTTTTTCTGACAGCCTCTAACATACCGCCGGTTTATTTTAATATTAACTTTACTCTGGTAGGTTTTATTTGCCAGAACATTAATATAACTACTTTCTCGTGTCTTTCTCTAAACTCCTAACCCAGGTCGGGGATCCTTTGTTTGTCCGTTTGGCGGGCTTGCACCAGGAAGCCCTCCTTTCGGCGCCACAGAATCTGGGGTGGGTCCATTGTGTGGGAGGGGGAGTAGGACCCCTGGACAGGGTTGCCTCCGCAACCCATGTTGCACTCTATCCTGATAGGCTGGAGCGTCTCCCGCCAAGATGACCACTCCACTGTGTGAGTGACAGCTAGGCTGTATGAATAGGGATCTTTTTGCATAAAAGCTGGGTCCTGAGGACTGGAAGGGCAAGAGGTCGCCACTGGAACTAAGAAGCCGAAGAGGATAGAAGCCAAAGACATCTGCAACGACTGAACCACCGGTGAAGCCCTGCTGCAGTGTCTCATCACTTTTCTCCACACGACGAGAGAAGATCTTCACCTGCAAGAGCCTTCTTCCCTTGAGCGGTGGGGCCAACCAGTTTGCCAATCGCATCCCCGGACCTGCCTTGGTTGAATCTCCTGTACCCTGTACTCGGAGGCCGGATAGCCAGGCACCAGTCCACCCGGACCACGATTCAAAGGAGCGTACCATTTATTAGTTGGGCAGCACCGCGGCTGGTTTCTTCCCTGGGTAGTACAGTAACTCAAACCTTCCTCCACGACGAGAGCCTCTCTTCCTCTGCTGGATCACCTGAAATGCAGGAACTACCAGGAACAACTGCCACCGCAGGAGCCACTTCTTCATTTAAAGGTACATTGTTCCGCCAGGCCGCCCTTTCTTCGCGGTAGCACTAAAGGTGTTTTAAATATTTTATCTACCTGTTGGGTCGGCACCCCCTCTCTCTTAACATTGTCTTTTCAACTTCTGCAACCACCTTTTCAAATTCGTTAACCAAAGACTTGACTGCAGCTACAAGAACATTTTGCTCCTGGGCCCTTGCCCTGTACCACTGACTCGGCACAGGTCTACTGACTCTGGTCACATTTTTTAGATCTGCTTTCTTTAGATTGATTCTCACTGAGAACTGTGTTGGTGAGCCTACTTCTCCTAACTATCCTTTTCTTCCCCTTTCTAAACCTTGTGAAATGCCATTTTGCTCTGTTTTTTAAGCCTGAAGTGCCATCTGTTCTTGGTAAAGGGTGGGCATCAGTCTTGGTGACTGCATTAAGAGCTCTATAGTCCACATAGAATCTAAACTCCTTGGATCCTGCCTTTGGTACTAGAACAACTTGACTAGACCATGGACTGGTAGAGAGCTCTATTACCCCGAGATCAAGCATCTTGTTGACCTCCACCTTTATCTGGGATCTTACATGATGTGACATCTTGTAACCTCTGTTTTTGAAAGGTAAACAGTCACCAGTTTGAATATCATGCTGGCTGCATAGGGTCAAGCCTGGTGATAGTGAAAACAGGGAGGAAAACTGATTTAACAGAAACTTGCACTCCTCATGTTGTTCAGGTGTCAAATTAGAAGAGAGATTGGGGGTCATTACGACCTTGGAGGTAACCATGCCGCAATTTGCGGCATGGTTACCTCCTTACCGGGTACCGGGTCTGGGTTCCTTGAATGAGGAATTACCGGGCCATTCCAACCCTGGAGGACCTGGTAATTCCTCATTCAAGGAACCCGGACCCGGTACATCCCATTCCCATTCGAGCCCCCATAGGGCTCAATGGGAATGGGGAGGGAGCTAAAAACAAGGCCATTAATAACGGGCCTGTTGTTAGCTCCCTGGTCTGCTAGCGAGACCCGCTAAGGGCACCTGGTTATACCAGGTGCCCTTTGCGGGTCCCGCGAGCTGATTTGTAATGGGGCGGTAAGGGGTTGACGGCTCCGGCACCATTACCGGCACTGTTAACCCCTTACCGCCAAGGTCATAATGACCCCCATTAACTCCTTCTATTTTCTCATCTAAAGGCTGGCCTCTGAGAAGGTCAGGTAGAGGTTATCTCTCCTCCTCCTCTTGAGCTGAAGCTAGAAGCTAAGCTCCTACTTCTGGTCGTGAGACATAAGCTTTTAGACAGTTGGTGTGAAAGACTCTGGGAGCCTCCTTAGGATTTCCTAAGTCCACCAGATAGTTGACCTCTCCAAGTTTACCCACAACCTTGAAGAATCCTATCCTCTTGTCCTGTAAGGCCCTCTGCCTTGTAGTTACCATAACTAGAACTAGCTGGTCTTGAGAAAACTCAACCATGTTGGCCTTCTGGTCATGCCAATGCTTCACCAGGGCCTGACCTGCTTTCAAGTTATCTGAGGCTTCTGCCATCATGTGTGACATTCTCTTACGGAGACCTATCACATAGTCAGTGACTCTCACTGGTTTGGGGGAAGGAGCACCTATCATGCTCTTCATTGTACGGTTGAACCTCTCTACAATCCATTTGTCTGAGGATGGTAGGCAGTTAAGAACTTGTAAGTTACTCCACAGTTTTTCCACATGGACTGCATGTAGTGGGACATAAAATTGGATCCCCTGTCAGAGATAACTTCCTTAGGAAAACCTACCCTGGTAAAAATACCAAGAAGGGCCTTAGCAACAGCCTGAGCTATAAAATTCTTCGTAGGTAAGGGCCTAAGGGACCAACAATGTCGATTCCTATCCTCTCAAAAGGAACTCCCACCACTGGGAGAGGCACCAAGGGTGCCACAGTCTTGGCTCCACTCTTGCTAGAGATTTGGCAAGTGTGACAGCTCCTACAGTACTTATCTACATCAGACCTCAATTTAGGCCATTAGAAATATAAAGAGAGCCTTTCCTTGGTCTTCTTAAAACTTAAGTGACCAGCCAAGCCAAATGCTAACCTTCTTCATCCAGCAGATGAAAGAATTAGAGGGCACGAAGATCTGGTAAAATTATACAAAATGGCAGCGACCCTTATAGAGGACCCAAAATCACTGTGGGTATTAGAACCCATACTACTGGAGAACGCCACCATAGAAAAAGATTACTCACCCGAGCTGTACTTTCTGAGACCAGCCACATGGGAATTAGTAGAACTCCAAAGGCACAGTCCCCTTTCTGAGACACTACAGAAGAGCATTATTATAGGAAGGCAAGATAAAGACCTTGGAATCTCGGCCCGATATCAAACTTGAGGAGAACCATCTCCGGTTCTGGAAGCGCCTCAAAACCTTTCTCTTTGACTCTGCCGTTTCTACTCCTCTCCCCTGCTGAACCCCTGGCTGAAACTCTACTGGTTACCTGGCCACCCTCTGATCTCGGGCACAGGTCCCCTCCACCGCCAGTCGCACACCTGCACTGCCTCCCTGGCAACCCCCGCACACTGGTCTGTCGCTGTATCCCTACAGTCCCTCTACCAGCACTTGCCACCGGATGTCTGCACTTACGCTTGCGCTTGCCACCAGCTGGCCGTACTTACTACGTTATTAGTCTATTATCCCATGTACTGCACTCTCCCCTCCCCCTCTCCCTTCCACTTTCCCTTTTCCCCTTCCCATGCACTTGTGCAATCTGAATGACATCCGGCTAAGTAGAATCGCTGTTTATCTTCCCTCTGTTCTCCCGCCCTTGCCTCGTCGCGCTTTGAAACACTTGTGTATAGGTGCATTATAAATGCCATATCATATCTTATCATATCATCATCATTGGTGCAGTCAACCTCACTTAAAATAGGTATTGCTGCATCTATAATTGAGGCTAGGGAGATAAGTGAAATATTTTGTGGAGTTCACATTAAAATATACTGTCACATTGCAACCCAAGCGTTCTTACACACTAAAGTCAGAGAGTATTGAAGGAGTATCTACAATGAAAAGTACCTCTTGCGCCTTAATTACTCTGTCATTCAATCAGTGCTTGACAACCCATTCCAAGTATGACAGTCCGGAAATAAGGGCGCTGCTAGCAATGTACCGGCACCCTCTCCGGACCAGTATACTTCAATGATGCCAGTGGGGGCCACGGTCCCCGGCAGGCCTTACCTTCCGGCATGGTTGTCATGGAAGCACTGGCAACGTTAGCAATGGTGCATCCGTGTCTGCATTTCCTGTGGGACTCCATGGAAATGGGGATTTACCCATGCCGCCACCGCCGCTTGTGATATCCCGGTGGCACTGGGATATCAGGCAGTGTTAAGGGTGTTACGGGTTGGTGGCAACCTGCCGGTAGCACCAGCATTTTACTGCCAAACTTGTAATGAGGCCCCCAGTCTGGAGTCAGATCGGTTTATCAAAAGGGCTCTTCAGAGAGGATTCTGCCCAAGTCTTGAAGCTAGTAAAACCGATAGCATAGTTTATGGCAATCTCAAGCTGTCCATGTTGCATTCTGGTACTTCTAGTCAGACCCTTATGATGTGTAAGGAATGCAGAACATTTATAGCTATCCTGAATACAGTGAATACACGAGTAATGTAGTTCTCCAAGGAGAAGACAGGGTGCAGGGCTTTCCCTCATCACTAGCTGTTTTGGGATTGACAATTCTCACACCCATGTAGACATGAAGATAACTGAAGTGAAAACATGTACCTCTCCTAACCAGGGGCTTTGCACGCACAAACCTAGCTCACTATAGGGCCTGCACAACTTGAGTGTGTTAGAATTCTGGCAGGCCAATCTCTCTGCACTTGTGATACCTCCTTTATGCTCCTTTACACACCAGCTCCATTACAACTTACCACCAGGTTTAACTAACTACTGTAAGCTGCTGCTAAGGATTCTGTAAGTGCACAATTCAAAAATGTCACCCAGTTGTGAAAATCAAGTTGGCATCCATGGAATGGGTACTTTTGCAGTCTTACAAACATTTGAGAACATAAAATAGGTGTAGCACAAAACAAACACTGTTCAGCTAAGCCTTGGACATCTGGGACTCTTTTCCATGACACTATAGCAGAAACCAACATACGAAAGGTGCAAATAATCACACCCTGGCTCTCACACAACCTCCAGGCAAATAAAAACAAGTGGAGCAGAAATGCCACAAAAATACACTTTTATCCCACAAATGTCCTTTTGTTTTGGCCGCAAAATGTTCAACTACATGCTGCAATATCCTGGAGGGTCTGTCTAGTGGATCTAGCACTCCAAACCATAAATTCATCTTTTGAGATATGCTGAAAGAGTGTTACGACATGTCAAAAGGCAACATCACAGTCTTTCAGAGCATGAGTAAGAATCATTATGCAGACATGGTGAGTGGTATACATGTCTTTGCAGAAGTCCATAAGATGTTACTATTTACCAAATCCTTTTCTTGTTCATGTCACATAAAACGTACTGTATTTTCCCGAGCAGTGGGAAGACCCTACCCATCTCTAGAGGTAAAGGTCAGTCATGTGGAAACACATTTCATGTTTCAAGGCTACAGGATGTGTGGGACAGAAGAAGATTGGATGACCTCTTGATAGAGCTGAACATCTTTAAAGAAGACACTCTGCGAGAACGAGTGAGAAGAATGAACAAAGATCTTACCAACTTTAGTCATGACAAAGCCTTCCCTTACACACAAGAAAACTACTTCACCCAAGAGGTGTCTGATGACATTCCCGCCCAGTGTGGACAGGGAAGAAAAAAAGTGTAATTTAGGAATACCTCTTTCAGCTCGAGCGACGGATGCTCCTTTGGAGTCACTAAGACATTTTGTGGTAGATCTAATCGACGCAACATGAGGAGAGGAAACAAATCCCGAGGCCGCAGTGGTGGCAGAGGAGAGGGAACCAAGGAGGCAGACCAAATGACCAACAGCATTTTTTAGAGAAGGGCCCGGAGGCCTGGGACCTAGAAACCTGGGTCACACGAAGCATGCAAGCCTTGTGGTAAACCTCTCTGATTATCAACCAACGGAGCAAGAAATGCAGGTATTGGAAAAAGGGATGGGTTTTGTCCCTACAAATTTACATAGTTGCTTTACATTTCGGCAGGAATTCAACCAGTTCATGAGGAAAATCCATCTGCATCAATTCTTTGAGGATAATGTCCATGAGCCAGAAACCTCGGAATCAGGCCTCTGCAACAAATCTACTTTTTGTGTACCGTTAGCAGCCCAGAGTCCAGAGGCACTGGTGTTCCAGAAAAGGGGACTCAAAGAGGTAAAATTACTGGAACACCAGGAAAAAGGAAAGAAGATTTACCAAAATACCAGCCGCAATGAAACCCTAGCACTTAAACAACTGTCTAGTAATCAGGGAATTGTAATACGCAAGACTGATAAAGGAGGAGCGACAGTGATTCTGAACCATGCAGATTGCGTAAGGGAATGTAACCGACAATTGCTTGATCTAACTTGTTATCAACTACTCACTGAGGACCCCACATTACGCCTACTGAAGATGATCACTCTCAAAGTCATGAAAGCAAAAGAAAGAGGTTGGATCAGCCAGAAAGAATTTGACTTTCTCATTAAAGATAAACCTCAGATTCCACAATTTTACATTCTCCCAAAAATACACAAGGCCATGATTAACCCACCAGGGAGACCAATAGTTTCTGGTGTGAACTCAGTTCTGAAAGCCCCTATCGCACTTTGCAGACAAATTTCTTCAACCAATGGTGAAACAAATGGCCTCATTTGTATTAGATAGCACACAAATCATTTCGGAGGTGGAAGGTTTGAACTTTGATCCACAAACGGAGATCTTGGTAGGCCTTGATGTAGTGGCCTTATATACAAGCATTCCCCAGCAAGCATCTTTGGATGTGTTAGAGGAGAAATTACTACGAGACCATATTGTCAGAACCACTCCCATCTCGTTCATTTTGTGGTGCGCGGAAATGGCTTTAGTGGAGAGTTACTTTCACTTTAATGGGGAATTCTTTAAACAGGTACAAGAAACGGCTATGGGTGCCACCCTGGCTTCGAGCATGGCCAATCTTTATATGGAAGGTTTTAAGACGAATATAATCATGAATGTCACTAACCCGTTGTTAGCCACATTAGAAAATGGCGTCGCTATATCGATGACATTTTTATCATCTGGACGGGCAATGAACAAGAACTGGAACTGTTCTTCAACTGGATCGACCTACAGAACAGATTCTTTCACTTCATGCACCAACACAGTGTGAAATCACTCGATTTCTTAGACATTACCATCTCTGTTGATCCAGAGACTAAGAAACTGTACGTTAAACCATTCAATAAACCAACAGATAGAAACTCTCTATTACACTACTCCAGCTTTCATCCTCGCCACGTATGTGATAATTTACCACTGGGTCAGTTCTTGAGGTTAAAAAGAAACAGTACCAGGAAAATAGATTATCAGGTGGAAGCTGACAAAATGAAAGATAATTACCCAGAATGCATTGAAACGGGCGAATAACAACAATAGAGATGCACTTCTGGAATACAGGGAACAGCGGACAAGGAAAGACACATCTAAACAAATAGTATTTGTGAACACATACAGTCATCTCTCCAACGGAATTAAGAAAATCATTGGGAAAAACTGGCATATCCTGGAGAAAAGTGATCAACCTATTGCAAGACCCATTATCGCATTCAAGAGAAGTCGTAACGTGAAAGAACACCTAACAAGAAATGACGTGAGCAGGAAACCGATGAAACAGAAAACCTTACCACAGCAATGGGGATTCCAAGAGCTAATGGGGCATGTCCAGTGCGGTAAATGCACATGCTGTCCATTCACCTTTAGGAATACAGCAGTTGATATTGGCTTAAATACGAAAAAGTTTTACAAACTGCAATTCTAACATGGTTATTTACGCAGTGTGGTGTCTGTGTAAAAAAATTGATGTGGGGAAAACAGTCACGAAAATAAAAATCTGAATTGGTGAACATAGGAGTTGCATTAGAAACAAAACCCACAATGCTCCCCTAGTAGATCACTGGATCGAATAGAAACACACTGTGGATGATCTAAGCTGGACCATCCTATATAAACAAAGGCCAGGCTTGTACAGCAATAAGGACAAAATGATACTCCTGAATAAAGAACAACAGTTGATCTTTCTCACCAATAGTATGATTACAGGACTTAACGAAAAAATCGATTGGTGGGCATAAAAATGTGAAACATGCCAACTGCGTGAAGTTAACGGGTCTGGGCTTGCTGTTGTTAATGACCATTTTGAACTATCATAGCCAGTGTCCACAAAATCACTGCGTATGATCCACAGCCGTTTACACTCACCTAGAGTTACATCCCTATTGATGAGTGACGAGATGTAGAATGTCAGACACGGTAACGGAATCAACTTGCCTAAAGGAAATAGCTACTGTATGGCGGTTCTCCATTAGTCAACACTGCACATGCGCTAAACTGGAATGCAAGCATATAAATCCCTGGATATGTGCGGATGTAACCGAAGCTACCCCGGATGTGATTCGCGCTGGAGAGATCTCAACTACACAGATCACGGAAGAACACGGAATCTAAACTCAATACGAACGGTAAGAAAAATCACGAGCATTATAGAAATTAGCAATAAGCGTCCGGAAGGAGGCGTAGTTTTTACTTAAAGTCACGCTGCTTTGCCGGTTCCGAGGAGGGACACGGGTACCCGCACCACTGAGGGACCAGTGTCTAAGTAAAGAGAAAAAGACACACATTGTTCATAAATGATATATGAGGTCGCGACATTTAATCACCTTGTATAAAATAGCGGGCACATTATGAGTGATGGTTTCTTTTTCCTTATAGAGAGCACTCCGGTTACATGATCAGGAGTAGCAGGACAGGTTCCATGGGCACAGCCTGGAATTTGTTCTAGCAAATCCAACGGCCCAATCAGTATAGACGTGTAATAACCCGCTCGCGCCGGGAAATAAAAACAACAGGATTGAAAACGTATATTGGCAAGGCTGATAGAGCAATATTAATCAGCTTTTTCAATCAATGTATTTAAGCATAGGCAATGACTAACCAATAATTGGGTGTTTTGATTTCCCTCTCTAGTGACATACGGGTTCTACCCGGTTTGACAAGAGACTCACCGGAATCCAAGAGAAAAGAAAGAGTAACCTTACGTCATCTCGACAATTTCGGCGCAGGGACTCGCCCTACTGGGTAAGCCCATAAGAGGCCTGTTGAACTAATATTATAGGAGGACTTGTGAACATGTATCTAATGGGTTCTTCTTTCCCCTTTTTTAGCCAGTAAGGATTCCTCCCCTGACAGATGCGAGACGGCTCCTTCCTTCTCTGATCACCTACACGCAGCACCTAGAGCTTATAGATACAAGACATTTTGACACCCAACATACAAAACGGTGAGTGGATAACACTTGTGTGTTTAAATCACCGGTTGATAACGACGAGAGTATAGGTACCACTGTTGTGGGGAACTATAACAGCTCCGAGAACTTATAACAAGACTAAAGAACTGAAACTGTAGGAACTGTACAAGATGCATAGAGGTATTTTTTTTACTGTAAAATGATGTGAATAGACTTCGAGCCAAGATTTCTGTTACTGATCAACAGTAGAGCAGAGCAGCAGGAGTAGGTTACTGATACCCCTATTTTTTGTTTACTGCTCCTTGATAGGTGGAGATTCTCTTCCGGGTAAAATTGACCAAAAGGGTATTTCAACCGCAACTCCGACAAGAATCTTGTAAAGGAAATGCCTTTAGTAGAACACCTGATGTATGTCTTACTAACCCCTTACACAAGCCCCTGAAGAATTTACGAATATTTGATACATGACACTAAGATCGGAAAGAAACATGTCGGGCACATTTTGTGGTTGTGGAATGAGGTCATGAAAGTGAATGAAGAATAGAGCGAATGGAATGAGATTGAGTGAGATGTGTTTAATGAGGTATGGCCCAGTGTGAACATCAGCACAGCACAAGACACTTTAACGGACAAGTATTTGAACTAATATACTTACCTGTTGAAGGGGGAAAGCTCATGCAGATACCGTAGTGAACGTGTCTTCTTGATCTTTAATGTAAAAGACTGAATAGACACTTTAATACCACACCTTATGGTGTTCTTAACATTTGTTTGTATTTGAGAAATAAAATATGTATATTTTTTTTATAAATTTGCTTCCAAGCAATGGTTTTATTCATCACCATAAGTGAATATGGTTCTGGAATAGAACTCACCTAGATAAGGCAGCAATTACAATCACAAGCTTTGTGTTTCAAAGTGTTAAGGGTTGATCCCTTTAGTTCGAGGGTATGCTTGTGACTTATATCCCTCCATCTCAGGACAGAAGAAAACAACACACTGCACTGCCAAACCTTGAAATATTACCCTATATGAACCTGTAGATTCTCATGAGAATGAACTGCCTTGACTATTTACAATGATGGAGGGTATATTACAGCTGGTATGTCTTGAAGTAGAGAGTGAGAATGGTGATTTACCAGTGATGTCATCAGTGATGTATTCTGTGATATCATCAGTGTGCTATGCATGTCCATGATGTCATTTATGATGTCCAATGGGATGCAAGAATTCAGCTACCGCTTCATTTGGCATACTGTGAAAGAGTGCATGTAAAAGGCATGCGTAATACTTTCACGGATGCTTTTTACGCTACGCCATATATTCATCAGCTGGTATCACACATGGGAGGCATGGAGTGCAATCACTGTTTGCAGCAGCAACATCCCCCCACCCCAGCCAGACGGATCTGTATGTATTAACCCAGGCCTCGGATGCATCGGATGCCTCTGGAATCCCCCCGCCTCTTACACCTGCCAAGGTTCTCCAACTCCAGGCCTTGAGGGCCGGAACCCTGACGGGCTTTCAGGATATCCCTCATTAATATTCATGAGGAGAGGTTTGCATACATTTAGCATCATTGTATGCACATGTTTCTCATGAATATTAATGACAGGGATCTTGAAAACCTGACATGGATAGAGCCCTTGAGGCCTGGAGTTGTACAACCCTGTAAAACGCAGGAGGATTCCATAGGAATACACTGTAAATGCTGAGTGCCATGTGTGAAGTGCACAGGTAACAGGTCCCCTCTGTGCAAAGTACACTTTAGGGAGAAAGGAAGCTCCACTGTTGAGTGGAGAGGTTTTCCTGATACTAAATCCCTATGAATCTTTGTATCATAGTGTGTTCTGTTAATCATGAGGGCTTCCCACAAAGAAAAAAGGTGTGAGTATGAAGAGTATAGTTTGCCTTGTGGCTGTGGTGCCTTACCGGTGCACTGCACGGCAGAGTCTCGCCTCTCCTTCTTGCAGCTGCTGAACCCCCACCTTGTGTGCCGACAGTTGAACAGGGACGTCTCCAGCCCGGTGCAGCGCAGGTTGCTCAGCCACACGGGCACAGAGCCTTTTCCATACAGGACATTTTTAGTGTCCACTTTTGCAGCCGTTCCGCATCCCAGCTGCGCGCAGACCACATCTGCGTCCTTCTTGTCCCAGTGACTTCCGCACACCGTCCCCCAGCGGTTCTTGTGCTTCACCTCCAAGCGCCCCATGCAGGCGTCTCCGGAATTCACCAACCGGATCTCATCAGCGCCACCTGTGAGCAGAGGGGCAGAGGCAAGCAGAGGGTGAGGGCACACGCACAGCATGTGGGGCATTTAGGAATAGCCACGTGCATGGCTTATTTCAAACACAAAGGAGGTCATTGTACATGTTTAAGTTAATTGCACTGTGGGGATCACCTGCGTGCACACGCATCATGGTCCTTATGAAACACACAAGCAGGCACACTTCCCTTTTGAGACATTAATGCGACCCGCCACCAATATTGGTACTGACTTACTCTAATTTCTGTAAATCTTCTCAGAATTCTCTACAATTCTATGGTTATAGGGTTTCCAACAATCTGCCCGTTACAGCAGAAGTTGATTTAGGGTTGAGGAGTGACTTGAAACGAACACATTGAATATCTGCAGGGTTAGACTGGCCTATAGGGAACTCTGGAGATTTCCTGGTAGGCCTCTGCACCCTGGGCAGGGATGGACTGGCCTACAGGGAACTCTGGAGATTTCCCGGTGGGCCTCTGCAGCCTGGGCAGGGATGGACTGGCCTATAGGGAACTCTGGAGATTTCCCGGTGGGCCTCTGCACCCTGGGCAGGGATGGTCTGGCCTACAGGGAACTCTGGAGTTTCCCCTGTGGGCCTCTGCAGCCTGGGCCTCTTTTGTGTGGTAAACTACTTTATTTCCAAATGTTCTCATAGGAAAAGGGCTGGGGTTCCTGGACATGTGTAATATGGGGCCACTTTGAAAATGATTTCCAGGTCCTGTTTCGCCTCCCAGTCCACCCCTCGATAACTATAACACCACAAGTACAGCTTAGGGCATCATCTGCCCTTGTGATGGGCTCCAGATCAGGCCAATCGCTCACAGACTAGGAACTAGAATTACAGAGCACTTCAGATGTAGCAGGAATACAATTCCCACAGCTCCACCACCACAAGAGATCCAAGACGAAAAGAACTTACAATGGGCAGTAATTGCAGAGCTGACAAACGAGTGAGCAGAGGAGAAATGCACACATCACATATGACTTTCCATGCATGAATATCCTTACAAAGCCCAATGAGAAGACAATCTGATCAAATAGCACATATAAAGACATGTCTGCTAAGGACTAGACACCAGGACTCACTATCTACTCTGATCGCTGTGTATCGTTTATTGAACTCTCTCAACATTGGGCATAGGTCCTGTGTCCTCACCGGGCAGGGCTCCAGAGTGAGTCCTTTCCTCACCGGGTGGGGCTCCAGAGTGAGTCCTTTCTTGGCATGAGATGATCCTGTGTCCTCGCCGGGCGGGGCTCCAGAGTGAGACCTTTCTTGTCATGATATTATCCTGTGTACTCACCGGGGCGGGGTTCCAGAGTGAGTCCTTTCTTGGCATATTATCCTGTGTCCTCACCGGGCGGGGCTCCAGAGTGAGACCTTTCTTGGCATGATATTATCCTGTGTCCTCACCGGGCGGGGCTCCAGAGAGGGTCCTTTCTTGGCATGAGATGATCCTGTGTCCTCACCGGGCGGGGCACCAGAGTGAGTCCTTTCTTGTCATGATATTATCCTGTGTCCTCACCGGGCGGGGCTCCAGAGAGGGTCCTTTCTTGGCATGAGATGATCCTGTGTCCTCACCGGGCGGGGCTCCAGAGTGAGACCTTTCTTGTCATGATATTATCCTGTGTACTCACCGGGGCGGGGTTCCAGAGTGAGTCCTTTCTTGGCATATTATCCTGTGTCCTCACCGGGCGGGGCTCCAGAGTGAGACCTTTCTTGTCATGATATTATCCTGTGTACTCACCGGGGCGGGGCTCCAGAGAGGGTCCTTTCTTGGCATGAGATGATCCTGTGTCCTCACCGGGCGGTGCTCCAGAGTGAGACCTTTCTTGTCATGATATTATCCTGTGTACTCACCGGGGCGGGGTTCCAGAGTGAGTCCTTTCTTGGCATATTATCCTGTGTCCTCACCGGGCGGGGCTCCAGAGTGAGACCTTTCTTGTCATGATATTATCCTGTGTACTCACCGGGGCGGGGTTCCAGAGTGAGTCCTTTCTTGGCATATTATCCTGTGTCCTCACCGGGCGGGGCTCCAGAGTGAGACCTTTCTTGTCATGATATTATCCTGTGTCCTCACCGGGCGGGGCTCCAGAGTGAGTCCTTTCTTGTCATGATATTATCCTGTGTCCTCACCGGGGCAGGACTCCAGAGTGAGTCCTTTCTTGTCATGATATTATCCTGTATCCTCACTGGGGCGGTGCTCCAGAGTGAGTCATTTCTTGGCATGAGATTATCCTGTGTCCTCACTGGGCGGGGCTCCAGAGTGAGTCCTTTCCTGTCATGATATTATATCCAGTGTCCTCACCGGGCGGGGCTCCAGAGTGAGTCCTTTCCTGTCATGATATTATATCCAGTGTCCTCACCGGGCAGGGCTCCAGAGTGAGTCCTTTCCTGTCATGATATTATATCCAGTGTCCTCACCGGGCAGGGCTCCAGAGTGAGTCCTTTCCTGTCATGATATTATATCCAGTGTCCTCACCGGGCGGAGCTCCAGAGTGAGTCCTTTCCTGTCATGATATTATATCCAGTGTCCTCACCGGGCGGAGCTCCAGAGTGAGTCCTTTCCTGTCATGAAATTATATCCATTGTACTCACCGGGCGGGGCTCCAGAGTGAGTCCTTTCCTGTCATGATATTATATCCAGTGTCCTCACCGGGCGGGGCTCCAGAGTGAGTCCTTTCCTGTCTTGATATTATATCCTGTGTCCTCACCGGGCGGGGCTCCAGAGTGAGTCCTTTCTTGGCATGAGATTATCCTGTATCCTCACCGGGGCGGGGCTTCAGAGTGAGTCCTTTCTTGGCATGAGATTATCCTGTGTCCTCACCGAGCGGGGCTCCAGAGTGAGTCCTTTCTTGTCATGATATTATCCTGTGTCCTCACCAGGGCGGGGCTCCAGAGTGAGTCCTTTCTTGGCATATTATCCTGTGTCCCCACCGGGCGGGGCTCCAGAGTGAGTCCTTTCTTGGCATGATATTATCCTGTGTCCTCACCGGGTGGGGCTCCAGAGTGAGTCCTTTCTTGGCATGAGATTATCCTGTGTCCTCACCGGGCAGGGCTCCAGAGTGAGTCCTTTCCTGTCATGATATTATATCCAGTGTCCTCACCGGGCAGGGCTCCAGAGTGAGGCCTTTCCTGTCATGATATTATGCTTTGTCCTCACTGGGCGGGGCTCCAGAGTGAGTCCTTTCTTGTCATGATATTATCCTGTGTCCTCACCGGGCGGGGCTCCAGAGTGAGTCCTTTCTTGGCATGTTATCCTGTGTCCACACGGGCGGGGCTCCAGAGTGAGTCCTTTCTTGTCATGATATTATCCTGTGTACTCACCGGGGCGGGGTTCCAGAGTGAGTCCTTTCTTGGCATATTATCCTGTGTCCTCACCGGGCGGGGCTCCAGAGTGAGTCTTTTCTTGGCATGATATTATCCTGTGTCCTCACCGGGTGGGGCTCCAGAGTGAGTCCTTTCTTGGCATGAGATTATCCTGTGTCCTCACCGGGCAGGGCTCCAGAGTGAGTCCTTTCCTGTCATGATATTATATCCAGTGTCCTCACCGGGCAGGGCTCCAGAGTCCTTTCCTGTCATGATATTATGCTGTGTCCTCACCGGGCGGGGCTCCAGAGTGAGTCCTTTCTTGTCATGATATTATCCTGTGTCCTCACCGGGCGGGGCTCCAGAGTGAGTCCTTTCTTGTCATGATATTATCCTGTGTCCTCACCGGGCGGGGCTCCAGAGTGAGTCCTTTCTTGGCATATTATCCTGTGTCCACACCGGGCGGGGCTCCAGAGTGAGTCCTTTCTTGTCATGATATTATCCTGTGTACTCACCGGGGCGGGGTTCCAGAGTGAGTACTTTCTTGGCATATTATCCTGTGTCCTCACCGGGCGGGGCTCCAGAGTGAGTCCTTTCTTGGCATGATATTATCCTGTGTCCTCACCAGGCGGGGCTCCAGAGTGAGTCCTTTCTTGTCATGATATTATATCCAATGTCCTCACCGGGTGGGTCTCCAGAGTGAGTCCTTTCCTGTCATGATATTATATCCAGTGTCCTCACCGGGCAGGGCTCCAGAGTGAGTCCTTTCCTGTCATGATATTATATCCAGTGTCCTCATCGGGCAGGGCTCCAGAGTGAGTCCTTTCCTGTCATGATATTATATCCAGTGTCCTCACCGGGCGGAGCTCCAGAGTGAGTCCTTTCCTGTCATGATATTATATCCAGTGTCCTCACCGGGCGGGGCTCCAGAGTGAGTCCTTTCCTGTCATGAAATTATATCCATTGTCCTCACCGGGCGGGGCTCCAGAGTGAGTCCTTTCCTGTCATGATATTATATCCTGTGTCCTCACCGGGCGGGGCTCCAGAGTGAGTCCTTTCTTGGCATGAGATTATCCTGTATCCTCACCGGGGCGAGGCTTCAGAGTGAGTCCTTTCTTGGCATGAGATTATCCTGTGTCCTCACCGGGCGGGGCTCCAGAGTGAGTCCTTTCTTGTCATGATATTATCCTGTGTCCTCACCAGGGCGGGGCTCCAGAGTGAGTCCTTTCTTGGCATATTATCCTGTGTCCACACCGGGCGGGGCTCCAGAGTGAGTCCTTTCTTGGCATGATATTATCCTGTGTCCTCACCGGGTGGGGCTCCAGAGTGAGTCCTTTCTTGGCATGAGATTATCCTGTGTCCTCACCGGGCAGGGCTCCAGAGTGAGTCCTTTCCTGTCATGATATTATATCCAGTGTCCTCACCGGGCAGGGCTCCAGAGTGAGTCCTTTCCTGTCATGATATTATGCTGTGTCCTCACTGGGCGGGGCTCCAGAGGGAGTCCTTTCTTGTCATGATATTATCCTGTGTCCTCACCGGGCGGGGCTCCAGAGTGAGTCCTTTCTTGTCATGATATTATCCTGTGTCCTCACCGGGCGGGGCTCCAGAGTGAGTCCTTTCTTGGCATATTATCCTGTGTCCACACCGGGCGGGGCTCCAGAGTGAGTCCTTTCTTGTCATGATATTATCCTGTGTACTCACCGGGGCGGGGTTCCAGAGTGAGTCCTTTCTTGGCATATTATCCTGTGTCCTCACCGGGCGGGGCTCCAGAGTGAGTCTTTTCTTGGCATGATATTATCCTGTGTCCTCACCGGGTGGGGCTCCAGAGTGAGTCCTTTCTTGGCATGAGATTATCCTGTGTCCTCACCGGGCAGGGCTCCAGAGTGAGTCCTTTCCTGTCATGATATTATATCCAGTGTCCTCACCGGGCAGGGCTCCAGAGTCCTTTCCTGTCATGATATTATGCTGTGTCCTCACCGGGCGGGGCTCCAGAGTGAGTCCTTTCTTGTCATGATATTATCCTGTGTCCTCACCGGGCGGGGCTCCAGAGTGAGTCCTTTCTTGTCATGATATTATCCTGTGTCCTCACCGGGCGGGGCTCCAGAGTGAGTCCTTTCTTGGCATATTATCCTGTGTCCACACCGGGCGGGGCTCCAGAGTGAGTCCTTTCTTGTCATGATATTATCCTGTGTACTCACCGGGGCGGGGTTCCAGAGTGAGTCCTTTCTTGGCATATTATCCTGTGTCCTCACCGGGCGGGCTCCAGAGTGAGTCCTTTCTTGGCATGATATTATCCTGTGTCCTCACCAGGCGGGGCTCCAGAGTGAGTCCTTTCTTGTCATGATATTATATCCAATGTCCTCACCGGGTGGGTCTCCAGAGTGAGTCCTTTCTTGTCATGATATTATCCTGTGTCCTCACCGCGTGGGGCTCCAGGCTGCAGGCCAGGACCAGTGGCCACTGAGGCAGGCCGCAGGCCAGGACTAGTGGCCAATGAGACAGGCCGCAGGCCAGGACCAGTGACCACTGAGGCAGGCCGCAGGCCAGGACCAGTGGCCACTGAGCCGGGCCGCAGGCCAGGACTAGCGGCCACTGAGGCAGGCCGCAGGCCAGGACTGAGCCAGGCAGCAGGCCAGGACTATTGGCCACTGAAAACAAAGCATACAAATGAATAGGTCCAAAGACACTATGCTCATAACGAGAAACTCCCAAGGTTTTTTTTGACCTCTGCAATTTTTTTAAAGAAGGAATCACTCTTCAGTATTGTATCGTAGAGAAAAATCTCTCAATTTTTTATAATAGAGTTGTGTGAATCAGAACATAAATGCACAATTCCAAAAAACTCAGACATCAGAATGGTGAACCAAAAGAGAACAAACAGAAAAATATATGTTCACAACACACAGTACCAAAACATTTTTGGGACAATATCTAAATAGTGTGCATATAACAAACCCAACCTCTATGAGGGTTTGTCAAAATTCACAACAAGATAGTTTACAAATTCAGAACAAGATTTTTAAAACAACGTAAACAATTAGGAAGACACAAAACAATTTTTTGCTTGTGTGGACCTCTCACTGGAGGTATTCCTTCTTTAAAAAAATTGCAGAGGTAAAAAAAAACCTTGGGAGTTTCTCGTTATGAGCATAGTGTCTTTGGACCTATTCATTTGTATGCTTTGTTTTCTAGTTAACCCTCCTGGGTAGAATAGGTTCCATACCAGGAGCCCTAATTTTTGATTCTATTGGCCAATGAGCCAGGCCGCAGGCCAGGACTAGCGGCCACTGAGGCAGGCCGCAGGCCAGGACTAGCGGCCACTGAGGCAGGCCGCAGGCCAGGACTGAGCCAGCCGCAAGCCAGGACTAGTGGCCACTGAGCCAGGCCGCAGGCCAGGACTAGTGGCCACTGAGCCAGGCCGCAGGCCAGGACTAGTGGCCACTGAGGCAGGCCGCAGGCCAGCACCAGTGGCTATTCATGGTAGCTCGGTGGAGTGTGGGGCATGGGCAAAGCACATGCCTAAGGCAGTTCAAAGTGACTCGCATCAATATGTGCTACAAGGAATATATGTTGTAAAGGATCATTCTGAGTTTTTTATATGTTCTAAACAGGGATTGTTGAACTTCCATACATTGCTGTACCATCATGAAACATTTTCAGTTATTGAAAAAACCTGTAAATTCAGTGAAAACCCTTCGTTAAAGAGATGTTATGGTTAAGTTACCATAATTAAATACCTTTGAAATTCAGTGAAATTCTTTGCTTAAGAAATGTTACTGTTGCAGCGTGAACTCTAAACACCTGAGAAATTTGCCAGTTATGGTATGCTACACAAGCATAACTTGCACCCCGCCCTGCACCATGCATACTGGCAAACGGCATCCGTTATGACCTCGCTGATGACATCATATATGACATACATCATTTGTAAGTTTCCTGACAGAAGGTGCATACTTGGCCTGTGTTTAGGATATTGCAACCAAGAAAAGAAGGGTAACACATGGAGCTCTCATGATTTAGTCCATGCATCATAAAATGTACTTATTGAAACATAAACTATGTGATGAGGTTCTGTTGAGAAGATAGCGACCTTAGACTACATGTCTGCAGGCCAGGGCTACAGCATGGACCATAGAAGTAGAGTAGTCTTGATATGCTAGACTAAGTCAGTACAATTATTCGCTCAACCCTGCATATTGGTGAACTTGCAGTCAAGGGCTAAAGACAGTCACTCACTCATTCACTCACTCGCTCACTCACTCACTCACTCACTCACTCACTCACTCACTCACTCACTCACTCACTCACTCAGTCATTGTATTGATACTGGTGCATCACTCACTCACTCACTCACTCAATCATTGTATTGATACTGGTGTATCCTCACTCAAGCAGCACAATATTCTAAACAAGCGAGTTCCTGGATCTCCTCCTTCTTAGAAGGCAGAGCTATGAAAGTCTTCTCAAACATAGCAAATGTAGCACCCACGACCATTCATTGTGGAGTCCCACAGGGTTCTTGTACTGCGGCAACACTTTACAATCTCTTTACAAAGCCCCTTTTTGACAAGCTGGACGCACTTGGGATCGTATATACCAACGATACTCAAGTTCTCCTACCACTAACCAGCTCATACAACCAAGATGAGGCCGCACTTAGCCAAATCTATGCCACCATCCAGGCTTGGATGGCGGAACATGGTTTATGCCTCAAGGGAGATAAGACAGAGATTCTCATCCTTGGTCAAAAAATCACACTAACCAAATTAGACTGTCTTTACACCAACTTTAAAATTGACAACTCTATCATCCCTGTCCTCTCGTCCGTCAATTCACTAGGGGTTCACAATGATGCCACGATATCTATGGATAAGCAAATCAATGCCATACTCTCGGCTTCCGCCTTAAGCATAAAACTCATCAATGCCATTAAACCGTTCCTAACTAAGTCCAATTGCCTCTCAACAGCCAGAGCCACCATAGGTGCTAAGTTAGATTACTGCAACGCTCTCTTAGCAGGCACCTCCACAAAGGAATTAAACACACTGCAAATCACCCAAAACAACACACTAAGAGCAGCATTTAGCATCCCAAGAAGAGGACACATCTCTCGAGCCAGGCAGTCAGTCCACTGGCTCCCAGTCAAAGACTGCATTACTTTTAAAATCCTCACTCCAGCACTCAAATGCATCATATCTTCAGCACCTTCCAACCTGTCAGAAACACTTACCAGAAGCACCTCAGCAAGACTCATTAGAACAAGCTACACCAATCAACTCACTATCCCACACATCAACAGGGCCAAAGCAGGAGGGCTAGGCTTCCCCTACATCGCACCAATGCTCTGGAACTCACTCCCTAACGCTCTCCGCGCTGAAACCTCACTCTCTGCCTTTCGAAGAAATCTGAAAACATCAATCTTTAACTAACTCCCCCATACCTGCCACAGCACACCCTCTACTTCTCCCCTCTCTCTAAAGTTTATGTATTATCAAAAAAGTCAAAATGTATATATGCTGTCACTGTAACTAAGCTGGGCTCACCTTCTGTAACATGCGCCACGATGCCTAAGGGCTGCTGTGCGCTCTACAAATGTGAACAAATAAATAAATAAATTCACTCACTCAGTCGTTGTATTGATACTGGTGATCACTCATTCACTCACTCACTCAGTCATTGTATTGATACAAGTGCATCACTCATTCACTCACTCAATCATTGCATTGATACAGGTGCATCGCTCACTCAGTTATTGCATTGATACTGGTGCTTCACTCATTCACTCACTCAGTCATTGCATTGATACGTGTGCATCACTCATTCACTCAGTCATTGTATTGATACTGGTGCATCACTCATTCACTCACTCAATCATTGTATTGATACAGGTGCATCACTCATTCACTCACTCAGTTATTGCATTGATACTGGTGCTTCACTCATTCACTCACTCAGTCATTGCATTGATATGTGTGCATCACTCATTCACTCAGTCATTGTATTGATACTGGTGCATCACTCATTCACTCACTCAATCATTGTATTGATACTGGTGCATCACTCATTCACTCACTCACTCAGTCATTGTATTGATACAAGTGCATCACTCATTCACTCACTCAATCATTGCATTGATACAGGTGCATCGCTCACTCAGTTATTGCATTGATACTGGTTCTTCACTCATTCACTCACTCAGTCATTGCATTGATACGTGTGCATCACTCATTCACTCAGTCATTGTATTGATACTGGTGCATCACTCATTCACTCACTCAATCATTGTATTGATACAGGTGCATCACTCATTCACTCACTCAGTCATTGCATTGATACAGGTGCATCACTCATTCACTCACTTAGTCATTGCATTGATACGTGTGCATTACTCATTCACTCAGTCATTGTATTGATACTGGTGCATCACTCATTCACTCACTCAGTCATTGCATTGATACTGGTGCATCACTCATTCACTCACTCAGTCATTGTATTGATACTGGTGCATCACTCATTCACTCACTCTTTCATTGCATTGATACTGGTGCATCACTCATTCACTCACTCAGTCATTGTATTGATACTTGTGCATCACTCATTCACTCACTCAATCATTGTATTGATACAGGTGCATCACTCATTCACTCACTCACTCAGTCATTGCATTGATACAAGTGCATCACTCATTCACTTACTCAATCATTGCATCGATAATGGTGCATCACTCATTCACTCACTCATTGCATTGATACGTGTGCATCACTCATTCACTCAGTCATTGTATTGATACTGGTGCATCACTCATTCACTCACTCAGTCATTGCATTGATACTGGTGCATCACTCATTCACTCACTCAGTCATTGCATTGATACTGGTGCATCACTCATTCACTCACTCAATCATTGCATTGATACAGGTGCATCACTCATTCACTCTCTCAATAATTGCATTGATACAGGTGCATCGCTCACTCAATCATTGTATTGATACTGGTGCTTCACTCATTCACTCACTCAGTCATTGCATTGATACTGGTGCATCACTCATTCACTCACTCAGTCATTGCATTGATACTGGTGCATTGCTCATTCACTCAGTCATTGTATTGATACTGGTGCTTCACTCATTCACTCACTCAGTCATTGCATTGATACTGGTGCATCACTCATTCACTCACTTAGTCATTGCATTGATACGTGTGCATTACTCATTCACTCAGTCATTGTATTGATACTGGTGCTTCACTCATTCACTCACTCACTCATTGTATTGATACTGGTGCATCACTCATTCACTCACTCAGTCAGTGCATTGATACTGGTGCATCAGTCATTCACTCACTCAGTTATTGTATTGATACTGGTGCTTCACTCATTCACTCACTCAGTCATTGCATTGATACGTGTGCATCACTCATTCACTCACTCAGTCATTGCATTGATACGTGTGCATCACTCATTCACTCAGTCAGTTATTGCATTGATACTGGTGCTTCACTCATTCACTCACTCAGTCATTGCATTGATACGTGTGCATCACTCATTCACTCAGTCATTGTATTGATACTGGTGCATCACTCATTCACTCACTCAATCATTGTATTGATACTGGTGCATCACTCATTCACTCACTCACTCAGTCATTGTATTGATACAAGTGCATCACTCAATCATTGCATTGATACAGGTGCATCACTCACTCAGTTATTGCATTAATACTGGTTCTTCACTCATTCACTCACTCAGTCATTGCATTGATACGTGTGCATCACTCATTCACTCAGTCATTGCATTGGTACTGGTGTATCACTCATTCACTCACTCAATCATTGTATTGATACAGGTGCATCACTCATTCACTCATTCAGTCATTGCATTGATACAGGTGCATCGCTCACTCAGTCATTGCATTGATACTGGTGCATCACTCATTCACTCACTCAGTCATTGTACTGATACTGGTGCATCACTCATTCACTCTCTCAGTCATTGCATTGATACTGGTGCATCACTCATTCACTCACTCAGTCATTGTATTGATACTGGTGCAACACTCATTCACTCACTCAATCATTGTATTGATACAGGTGCATCACTCATTCACTCACTCAGTCATTGCATTGATACAGGTGCATCGCTCACTCAATCATTGTATCGATAATGGTGCATCACTCATTCACTCACTCATTGCATTGATACGTGTGCATCACTCATTCACTCAGTCATTGTATTGATACTGGTGCATCACTCATTCACTCACTCAATCATTGTATTGATACAGGTGCATCATTCATTCACTCACTCAGTCATTGCATTGATACTGGTGCATCACTCATTCACTCACTCAATCATTGCATTGATACAGGTGCATCGCTCACTCAATCATTGTATTGATACTGGTGCTTCACTCATTCACTCACTCAGTCATTGCATTGATACTGGTGCATCACTCATTCACTCACTCAGTCATTGCATTGATACTGGTGCTTCACTCATTCACTCACTCAGTCATTGCATTGATACTGGTGCATTGCTCATTCACTCAGTCATTGTATTGATACTGGTGCTTCACTCATTCACTCAGTCATTGTATTGATACTGGTGCTTCACTCATTCACTCACTCAGTCATTGCATTGATACTGGTGCATCACTCATTCACTCACTCAGTCATTGCATTCATACGTGTGCATCACTCATTCACTCAGTCATTGTATTGATACTGGTGCTTCACTCATTCACTCACTCAGTCATTGCATTGATACTGGTGCATCACGCATTCACTCACTTAGTCATTGCATTGATATGTGTGCATTACTCATTCACTCAGTCATTGTATTGATACTGGTGCTTCACTCATTCACTCACTCATTGTATTGATACTGGTGCATCACTCATTCACTCACTCAGTCATTGCATTGATACTGGTGCATCAGTCATTCACTCACTCAGTCATTGTATTGATACTGGTGCTTCACTCATTCACTCACTCAGTCATTGCATTGATACGTGTGCATCACTCATTCACTCACTCAGTCATTGCATTGACACGTGTGCATCACTCATTCACTCAGTCAGTTATTGCATTGATACTGGTGCTTCACTCATTCACTCACTCAGTCATTGCATTGATACGTGTGCATCACTCATTCACTCAGTCATTGTATTGATACTGGTGCATCACTCATTCACTCACTCAATCATTGTATTGATACTGGTGCATCACTCATTCACTCACTCACTCAGTCATTGTATTGATACAGGTGCATCACTCATTCACTCACTCAGTCATTGCATTGATACAGGTGCATCGCTCACTCAGTCATTGCATTGATACTGGTGCATCACTCATTCACTCACTCATTCATTGTATTGATACTGGTGCATCACTCATTCACTCTCTCAGTCATTGCATTGATACTGGTGCATCACTCATTCACTCACTCAGTCATTGTATTGATACTGGTGCATCACTCATTCACTCACTCAATCATTGTATTGATACAGGTGCATCACTCATTCACTCACTCAGTCATTGCATTGATACAGGTGCATCGCTCACTCAATCATTGTATCGATAATGGTGCATCACTCATTCACTCACTCATTGCATTGATACGTGTGCATCACTCATTCACTCAGTCATCGTATTGATACTGGTGCATCACTCATTCACTCACTCAATCATTGTACTGATACAGGTGCATCATTCATTCACTCACTCAGTCATTGCATTGATACTGGTGCATCACTCATTCACTCACTCAATCATTGCATTGATACAGGTGCATCGCTCACTCAATCATTGTATTGATACTGGTGCTTCACTCATTCACTCACTCAGTCATTGCATTGATACTGGTGCATCACTCATTCACTCACATAGTCATTGCATTGATACTGGTGCATTGCTCATTCACTCAGTCATTGTATTGATACTGGTGCTTCACTCACTCAGTCATTGCATTGATACTGGTGCATCACTGATTCACTCACTCAGTCATTGCATTGATACTGGTGCATCACTCATTCACTCACTCAGTCATTGTATTGATACTGGTGCATCACTCATTCACTCACTCAGTCATTGCATTGATACTGGTGCATCACTCATTCACTCACTCAGTCATTGCATTGATACTGGTGCATCACTCATTCACTCACTCAATCAGTGCATTGATACAGGTGCATCGCTCACTCAATCATTGTATTGATACTCGTGCTTCACTCATTCATTCACTCAGTCATTGCATTGATACTGGTGCATCACTCATTCACTCACTCAGTCATTGCATTGATACTGGTGCATCACTCATTTACCCACTCAATCATTCAATTGACACAGGTGCATCGCTCACTCAATCATTGTATTGATACTGGTGCTTCACTCATTCACTCACTCTGTCATTGCATTGATACATGTGCATCACTCATTCACTCACTCAGTCATTGTATTGATACGTGTGCATCACTCATTCACTCACTCAGTCATTGCATTGATACGTGTGCATCACTCATTCACTCACTCAGTCATTACATTGATACTGGTGCATCACTCATTCACTCACTCAGTCATTGCATTGATACTGGTGCATCACTCATTTACCCACTCAATCATTGCATTGACACAGGTGCATCGCTCACTCAATCATTGTATTGATACTGGTGCTTCACTCATTCACTCACTCTGTCATTGCATTGATACATGTGCATCACTCATTCACTCACTCAGTCATTGTATTGATACGTGTGCATCACTCATTCACTCACTCAGTCAGTGCATTGATACTGGTGCATCAGTCATTCACTCACTCAGTCATTGTATTGATACTGGTGCTTCACTCATTCACTCACTCAGTCATTGCATTGATACGTGTGCATCACTCATTCACTCACTCAGTCATTGCATTGATACGTGTGCATCACTCATTCACTCAGTCAGTTATTGCATTGATACTGGTGCTTCACTCATTCACTCACTCAGTCATTGCATTGATACGTGTGCATCACTCATTCACTCAGTCATTGTATTGATACTGGTGCATCACTCATTCACTCACTCAATCATTGTATTGATACTGGTGCATCACTCATTCACTCTCTCACTCAGTCATTGTATTGATACAAGTGCATCACTCAATCATTGCATTGATACAGGTGCATCACTCACTCAGTTATTGCATTAATACTGGTTCTTCACTCATTCACTCACTCAGTCATTGCATTGATACGTGTGCATCACTCATTCACTCAGTCATTGCATTGGTACTGGTGTATCACTCATTCACTCACTCAATCATTGTATTGATACAGGTGCATCACTCATTCACTCATTCAGTCATTGCATTGATACAGGTGCATCGCTCACTCAGTCATTGCATTGATACTGGTGCATCACTCATTCACTCACTCAGTCATTGTACTGATACTGGTGCATCACTCATTCACTCTCTCAGTCATTGCAATGATACTGGTGCATCACTCATTCACTCACTCAGTCATTGTATTGATACTGGTGCAACACTCATTCACTCACTCAATCATTGTATTGATACAGGTGCATCACTCATTCACTCACTCAGTCATTGCATTGATACAGGTGCATCGCTCACTCAATCATTGTATCGATAATGGTGCATCACTCATTCACTCACTCATTGCATTGATACGTGTGCATCACTCATTCACTCAGTCATTGTATTGATACTGGTGCATCACTCATTCACTCACTCAATCATTGTATTGATACAGGTGCATCATTCATTCACTCACTCAGTCATTGCATTGATACTGGTGCATCACTCATTCACTCACTCAATCATTGCATTGATACAGGTGCATCGCTCACTCAATCATTGTATTGATACTGGTGCTTCACTCATTCACTCACTCAGTCATTGCATTGATACTGGTGCATCACTCATTCACTCACTCAGTCATTGCATTGATACTGGTGCATTGCTCATTCACTCAGTCATTGTATTGATACTGGTGCTTCACTCATTCACTCACTCAGTCATTGCATTGATACTGGTGCATTGCTCATTCACTCAGTCATTGTATTGATACTGGTGCTTCACTCATTCACTCACTCAGTCATTGCATTGATACTGGTGCATCACTCATTCACTCACTCAGTCATTGCATTCATACGTGTGCATCACTCATTCACTCAGTCATTGTATTGATACTGGTGCTTCACTCATTCACTCACTCAGTCATTGCATTGATACTGGTGCATCACGCATTCACTCACTTAGTCATTGCATTGATACGTGTGCATTACTCATTCACTCAGTCATTGTATTGATACTGGTGCTTCACTCATTCACTCACTCATTGTATTGATACTGGTGCATCACTCATTCACTCACTCAGTCATTGCATTGATACTGGTGCATCAGTCATTCACTCACTCAGTCATTGTATTGATACTGGTGCTTCACTCATTCACTCACTCAGTCATTGCATTGATACGTGTGCATCACTCATTCACTCACTCAGTCATTGCATTGACACGTGTGCATCACTCATTCACTCAGTCAGTTATTGCATTGATACTGGTGCTTCACTCATTCACTCACTCAGTCATTGCATTGATACGTGTGCATCACTCATTCACTCAGTCATTGTATTGATACTGGTGCATCACTCATTCACTCACTCAATCATTGTATTGATACTGGTGCATCACTCATTCACTCACTCACTCAGTCATTGTATTGATACAGGTGCATCACTCATTCACTCACTCAGTCATTGCATTGATACAGGTGCATCGCTCACTCAGTCATTGCATTGATACTGGTGCATCACTCATTCACTCACTCATTCATTGTATTGATACTGGTGCATCACTCATTCACTCTCTCAGTCATTGCATTGATACTGGTGCATCACTCATTCACTCACTCAGTCATTGTATTGATACTGGTGCATCACTCATTCACTCACTCAATCATTGTATTGATACAGGTGCATCACTCATTCACTCACTCAGTCATTGCATTGATACAGGTGCATCGCTCACTCAATCATTGTATCGATAATGGTGCATCACTCATTCACTCACTCATTGCATTGATACGTGTGCATCACTCATTCACTCAGTCATCGTATTGATACTGGTGCATCACTCATTCACTCACTCAATCATTGTACTGATACAGGTGCATCATTCATTCACTCACTCAGTCATTGCATTGATACTGGTGCATCACTCATTCACTCACTCAATCATTGCATTGATACAGGTGCATCGCTCACTCAATCATTGTATTGATACTGGTGCTTCACTCATTCACTCACTCAGTCATTGCATTGATACTGGTGCATCACTCATTCACTCACTTAGTCATTGCATTGATACTGGTGCATTGCTCATTCACTCAGTCATTGTATTGATACTGGTGCTTCACTCATTCACTCACTCAGTCATTGCATTGATACTGGTGCATCACTCATTCACTCTCTCAATAATTGCATTGATACAGGTGCATTGCTCACTCAATCATTGTATTGATACTGGTGCTTCACTCATTCACTCACTCAGTCATTGCATTGATACTGGTGCATCACTGATTCACTCACTCAGTCATTGCATTGATACTGGTGCATCACTGATTCACTCACTCAGTCATTGCATTGATACTGGTGCATCACTCATTCACTCACTCAGTCATTGTATTGATACTGGTGCATCACTCATTCACTCACTCAGTCATTGCATTGATACTGGTGCATCACTCATTCACTCACTCAGTCATTGCATTGATACTGGTGCATCACTCATTCACTCACTCAATCAGTGCATTGATACAGGTGCATCGCTCACTCAATCATTGTATTGATACTCGTGCTTCACTCATTCATTCACTCAGTCATTGCATTGATACTGGTGCATCACTCATTCACTCACTCAGTCATTGCATTGATACTGGTGCATCACTCATTTACCCACTCAATCATTCAATTGACACAGGTGCATCGCTCACTCAATCATTGTATTGATACTGGTGCTTCACTCATTCACTCACTCTGTCATTGCATTGATACATGTGCATCACTCATTCACTCACTCAGTCATTGTATTGATACGTGTGCATCACTCATTCACTCACTCAGTCATTGCATTGATACGTGTGCATCACTCATTCACTCACTCAGTCATTACATTGATACTGGTGCATCACTCATTCACTCACTCAGTCATTGCATTGATACTGGTGCATCACTCATTTACCCACTCAATCATTGCATTGACACAGGTGCATCGCTCACTCAATCATTGTATTGATACTGGTGCTTCACTCATTCACTCACTCTGTCATTGCATTGATACATGTGCATCACTCATTCACTCACTCAGTCATTGTATTGATACGTGTGCATCACTCATTCACTCACTCAGTCATTGTATTGATACTGGTGCATCACTCATTCACTCACTCAGTCATTGCATTGATACAGGTGCATCACTCATTCACTCACTCAGTCATTGCATTGATACTGGTGCATCACTCAATCATTGCATTGATACTGGTGCATCACTCAATCATTGCATTGATACTGGTGCATCACTCATTCACTCACTCAGTCATTGCATTGATACTGGTGCATCACTCACTCAGTCATTGCATTGATACTGGTACATCACTCATTCACTCAGGCATTGCATTGATACTGGTGCATCACTCAATCATTGCATTGATACTGGTGCATCACTCACTCATTGTATTCATACTGGTGCACACCATCTAGTTTGTGATTGTCAGAATCAGCACTAACCGTGGTAAACGCTGAGGACGTGAAGCAGGAGAATAATCATTGCCAACATGTCCAGAATCCTGGAAAGAAACCAAAAGCAATTGATTAATGATGTCATGATTGATCTTAAAAGACAGCCAATATTTCACAGATACCCTCCTCTTAGCTGTATCTCACTCGTGGGGGATTCAGGGGGTCACATCTCTGGTAGTGTGGCAGGACAGTGCTTTAGCTTTCTCACAAACTAACTACATCTCTAGCTTGCAAGTATCGTTCTCACACTCCAATGTTCTGAGGAGAAGAGAGAACTCCTAATTGGTCCCTTAGACCGGGGTCTTTCCCTCTTATTGGCCATTGCAATGTGGCAGGGTGAGGCATGTGAGCGGAGGGTGATGTAGACATTATTATGGGTTTGGTGTCAGTGTCCGAAAGGAACTCGAAGGCCACTCAGAGGGATAATGATTCAATGACCTTCTGGTGCTGTGTCCTGGGGAGCCAGGCACAGTGAATGACCTCCTGGTGCTGTGTCCTGGGGCACCAGGCACAGTGAATGACCTTCTGGTGCTGTGTCCTGGGGCACCAGGCACAGTGAATGACCTCCTGGCGCTGTGTCCTGGGGTGCCAGACACAGTGAATGACCTCCTGGTGCTGTGTCCTGGGGCACCAGGCACATTGAATGACCTCTGGTGCTGTGTCCTGGGGCACCAGGCACAGTGAATGACCTTCTGGTGCTGTGTCCTCTGGCACCAGGCACAGTCATTGCATTGGTGCTGGTGCTGTGTCCTGGGGCGCCAGACACAGTGAATGACCTCTGGTGCTGTGTCCCTGGGTACCAGGCACAGTGAATGACCTTCTGGTGCTGTGTCCTCTGGCACCAGGCACAGTGAATGACCTCCTGGTGCTGTGTCCTGGGGCGCCAGACACAGTGAATGACCTTCTGGTGCTGTGTCCTCTGGCACCAGGCACAGTGAATGACCTCCTGGTGCTGTGTCCTGGGGCACCAGGCACATTGAATGACCTCTGGTGCTGTGTCCTGGGGCACCAGGCACAGTGAATGACCTTCTGGTGCAGTGTCCTCTGGCACCAGGCACAGTGAATGACCTCCTGGTGCTGTGTCCTGGGGCACCAGGCACATTGAATGACCTCTGGTGCTGTGTCCTGGGGCACCAGGCACAGTGAATGACCTTCTGGTGCTGTGTCCTCTGGCCCCAGGCACAGTGAATGACCTCCTGGTGCTGTGTCCTGGGGCGCCAGACACAGTGAATGACCTCTGGTGCTGTGTCCCTGGGTACCAGGCACAGTGAATGACCTTCTGGTGCTGTGTCCTCTGGCACCAGACACAGTGAAGGACCTCCTGGTGCTGTGTCCTGGGGCGCCAGACACAGTGAATGACCTTCTGGTGCTGTGTCCCCTGGCACCAGGCACAGTGAATGACCTCCTGGTGCTGTGTCCTGGGGCACCAGGCACATTGAATGACCTCTGGTGCTGTGTCCTGGGGCACCAGGCACAGTGAATGACCTTCTGGTGCTGTGTCCTCTGGCACCAGGCACAGTGAATGACCTCCTGGTGCTGTGTCCTGGGGCACCAGGCACATTGAATGACCTCTGGGGCTGTGTCCTGGGGCACCAGGCACAGTGAATGACCTTCTGGTGCTGTGTCCTCTGGCACCAGGCACAGTGAATGACCTCCTGGTGCTGTGTCCTGGGGCACCAGGCACATTGAATGACCTTCTGGTGCTGTGTCCTCTGGCACCAGGCACAGTGAATGACCTCCTGGTGCTGTGTCCTGGGGCGCCAGACACAGTGAATGACCTCTGGTGCTGTGTCCCTGGGTACCAGGCACAGTGAATGACCTTCTGGTGCTGTGCCCTCTGGCACCAGGCACAGTGAATGACCTCCTGGTGCTGTGTCCTGGGGCGCCAGACACAGTGAATGACCTTCTGGTGCTGTGTCCTCTGGCACCAGGCACAGTGAATGACCTCCTGGTGCTGTGTCCTGGGGCACCAGGCACATTGAATGACCTCTGGTGCTGTGTCCTGGGGCACCAGGCACAGTGAATGACCTTCTGGTGCTGTGTCCTCTGGCACCAGGCACAGTGAATGACCTCCTGGTGCTGTGTCCTGGGGCACCAGGCACATTGAATGACCTCTGGTGCTGTGTCCTGGGGCACCAGGCACAGTGAATGACCTTCTGGTGCTGTGTCCTCTGGCACCAGGCACAGTGAATGACCTCCTGGTGCTGTGTCCTGGGGCACCAGGCACATTGAATGACCTCTGGTGCTGTGTCCTGGGGCACCAGGCACAGTGAATGACCTTCTGGTGCTGTGTCCTCTGGCACCAGGCACAGTGAATGACCTCCTGGTGCTGTGTCCTGGGGCACCAGGCACAGTGAATGGCCTTCTGGTGCTGTGTGCAGGTGCACCAGGCACAGTGAATGGCCTTCTGGTGCTGTGTCCTGGGGCACCAGGCACAGTGAATGACCTCTGGTGCTGTGTCCTCTGGCACCAGGCACAGTGAATGACCTCCTGGTGCTGTGTCCTGGGGCACCAGGCACATTGAATGACCTCTGGTGCTGTGTCTTGGGGCACCAGGCACAGTGAATGACCTTCTGGTGCTGTGTCCTGGGGCACCAGGCACAGTGAATGACCTCCTGGCGCTGTGTCCTGGGGCGCCAGACACAGTGAATGACCTCTGGTGCTGTGTGTCTGGGTACCAGGCACAGTGAATGATCTTCTGGTGCTGTGTCCTCTGGCACCAGGCACAGTGAATGACCTTCTGGCGTTGTGTGCAGGGGTACCAGGCACAGTGAATGGCCGTCTGGTGCTGTGTCCTGGGGCAACAGGCACAGTGAATGTCCTCTGGTGCTGTGTCCTGGGGCACCAGGCACAGTGAATGACCTCCTGGTGCTGTGTCCTGGGGTGCCAGGCACAGTGAATGACCTTTTGGTGCTGTATCCTGGGGCACGGGCACCAGGCACAGTGAATGACCTCTGGTGCTGTGTCCTGGGGCACAGTGAATGACCTTTTGGTGCTGTATCCTGGGGCACCAGGCACAGTGAATGACCTTCTGGTGCTGTGTCCTGGGGTGCCAGGAACAGTGAATGACCTTTTGGTGCTGTATCCTGGGGCACGGGCACCAGGCACAGTGAATGACCTCTGGTGCTGTGTCCTGGGGCACCGGCACAGTGAATGACCTTCTTGTGCTTGTGCTATGTCCCGGGGCACCAGGCACAGTGAATGACCTCTGGTGCTGTGTCCTGGGGCACCAGGCACAGTGAATGACCTTCTGGTGCTGTGTCCTGGGGCACCAGGCACAGTGAATTACATTTTGGTACTGTGTCCTAGGGCACCAGGCACAGTGAATGAGTGGATGACCTGATACTGTGTCCTGGGGCACCAGGCACAGTGAATGGCCTTCTGGTACTGTGACCTGGAGCACCAGGCACAGCAAATTACCTTTTGGTGCTGTGTCCTGGGGCACCAGGCACAGTGAATGACCTTCTGGCGCTGTGTGCAGGGGCACCAGGCACAGTGAATGACCTTCTGGTGCTGTGTCCTGGGGCACCAGCACAGTGAATGACCTTCTGGTGCAGTGTCATGGGGCACCAGGCACAGTGAATGACCTTCTGGTGCTGTGGCCTGGGGCACCAGGCACAGTGAATGACCTTCTGGTGCTGTGTCCTGGGGCGCCAGGCACAGTGAATGACCTTCTTCTGCTGTGTCCTGGGGCACCAGGCACACTGAATGACCTTCTGGTGCTGTGTCCTGGGGCACCAGGCACAGTAAATGACCTTCTGCTGCTGTGTCCTGGCGCACGAGGCACAGTGAATGACCTTCTGGTGCTGTGTCCTGGGGCGCCAGGCACAGTGAATGGCCTCCTGGTGCTGTGTCCTGGGGCGCCAGACACAGTGAATGACCTCTGGTGCTGTGTCCCTGGGTACCAGGCACAGTGAATGACCTTCTGGTGCTGTGTCCTCTGGCACCAGGCACAGTGAATGACCTCCTGGTGCTGTGTCCTGGGGCGCCAGACACAGTGAATGACCTTCTGGTGCTGTGTCCCCTGGCACCAGGCACAGTGAATGACCTCCTGGTGCTGTGTCCTGGGGCACCAGGCACATTGAATGACCTCTGGTGCTGTGTCCTGGGGCACCAGGCACAGTGAATGACCTTCTGGTGCTGTGTCCTCTGGCACCAGGCACAGTGAATGACCTCCTGGTGCTGTGTCCTGGGGCACCAGGCACATTGAATGACCTCTGGTGCTGTGTCCTGGGGCACCAGGCACAGTGAATGACCTTCTGGTGCTGTGTCCTCTGGCACCAGGCACAGTGAATGACCTCCTGGTGCTGTGTCCTGGGGCACCAGGCACATTGAATGACCTTCTGGTGCTGTGTCCTCTGGCACCAGGCACAGTGAATGACCTCCTGGTGCTGTGTCCTGGGGCGCCAGACACAGTGAATGACCTCTGGTGCTGTGTCCCTGGGTACCAGGCACAGTGAATGACCTTCTGGTGCTGTGCCCTCTGGCACCAGGCACAGTGAATGACCTCCTGGTGCTGTGTCCTGGGGCGCCAGACACAGTGAATGACCTTCTGGTGCTGTGTCCTCTGGCACCAGGCACAGTGAATGACCTCCTGGTGCTGTGTCCTGGGGCACCAGGCACATTGAATGACCTCTGGTGCTGTGTCCTGGGGCACCAGGCACAGTGAATGACCTTCTGGTGCTGTGTCCTCTGGCACCAGGCACAGTGAATGACCTCCTGGTGCTGTGTCCTGGGGCACCAGGCACATTGAATGACCTCTGGTGCTGTGTCCTGGGGCACCAGGCACAGTGAATGACCTTCTGGTGCTGTGTCCTCTGGCACCAGGCACAGTGAATGACCTCCTGGTGCTGTGTCCTGGGGCACCAGGCACATTGAATGACCTCTGGTGCTGTGTCCTGGGGCACCAGGCACAGTGAATGACCTTCTGGTGCTGTGTCCTCTGGCACCAGGCACAGTGAATGACCTCCTGGTGCTGTGTCCTGGGGCACCAGGCACATTGAATGACCTCTGGTGCTGTGTCCTGGGGCACCAGGCACAGTGAATGACGTTCTGGTGCTGTGTCCTCTGGCACCAGGCACAGTGAATGACCTCCTGGTGCTGTGTCCTGGGGCGCCAGGCACAGTGAATGATCTTCTGGTGCTGTGTCCTCTGGCACCAGGCACAGTGAATGACCTTCTGGCGCTGTGTGCAGTGGCACCAGGCACAGTGAATGGCCTTCTGGTGCTGTGTGCAGGTGCACCAGGCACAGTGAATGGCCTTCTGGTGCTGTGTCCTGGGGCACCAGGCACAGTGAATGACCTCTGGTGCTGTGTCCTCTGGCACCAGGCAGAGTGAATGACCTCCTGGTGCTGTGTCCTGGGGCACCAGGCACATTGAATGACCTCTGGTGCTGTGTCTTGGGGCACCAGGCACAGTGAATGACCTTCTGGTGCTGTGTCCTGGGGCACCAGGCACAGTGAATGACCTCCTGGCGCTGTGTCCTGGGGCGCCAGACACAGTGAATGACCTCTGGTGCTGTGTGTCTGGGTACCAGGCACAGTGAATGATCTTCTGGTGCTGTGTCCTCTGGCACCAGGCACAGTGAATGACCTTCTGGCGTTGTGTGCAGGGGTACCAGGCACAGTGAATGGCCGTCTGGTGCTGTGTCCTGGGGCAACAGGCACAGTGAATGTCCTCTGGTGCTGTGTCCTGGGGCACCAGGCACAGTGAATGACCTCCTGGTGCTGTGTCATGGGGTGCCAGGCACAGTGAATGACCTTTTGGTGCTGTATCCTGGGGCACGGGCACCAGGCACAGTGAATGACCTCTGGTGCTGTGTCCTGGGGCACAGTGAATGACCTTTTGGTGCTGTATCCTGGGGCACCAGGCACAGTGAATGACCTTCTGGTGCTGTGTCCTGGGGTGCCAGGAACAGTGAATGACCTTTTGGTGCTGTATCCTGGGGCACGGGCACCAGGCACAGTGAATGACCTCTGGTGCTGTGTCCTGGGGCACCGGCACAGTGAATGACCTTCTTGTGCTTGTGCTATGTCCCGGGGCACCAGGCACAGTGAATGACCTCTGGTGCTGTGTCCTGGGGCACCAGGCACAGTGAATGACCTTCTGGTGCTGTGTCCTGGGGCACCAGGCACAGTGAATTACATTTTGGTACTGTGTCCTAGGGCACCAGGCACAGTGAATGAGTGGATGACCTGATACTGTGTCCTGGGGCACCAGGCACAGTGGATGGCCTTCTGGTACTGTGACCTGGAGCACCAGGCACAGCAAATTACCTTTTGGTGCTGTGTCCTGGGGCACCAGGCACAGTGAATGACCTTCTGGCGCTGTGTGCAGGGGCACCAGGCACAGTGAATGACCTTCTGGTGCTGTGTCCTGGGGCACCAGGCACAGTGAATGACCTTCTGGTGCAGTGTCATGGGGCACCAGGCACAGTGAATGACCTTCTGGTGCTGTGGCCTGGGGCACCAGGCACAGTGAATGACCTTCTGGTGCTGTGTCCTGGGGCGCCAGGCACAGTGAATGACCTTCTTCTGCTGTGTCCTGGGGCACCAGGCACACTGAATGACCTTCTGGCGCTGTGTCCTGGGGCACCAGGCACAGTAAATGACCTTCTGCTGCTGTGTCCTGGGGCACGAGGCACAGTGAATGACCTTCTGGTGCTGTGTCCTGGGGCGCCAGGCACAGTGAATGGCCTTCTGGTGCTGTGTCCTGGGGCACCAGGCACAGTGAATGACCTTCTGGTGCTGTGTCCCGGGGCACCAGGCACAGTGAATGACCTTCTGGTGATGTGTCCCTGGGTACCAGGCACAGTGAATGATCTTCTGGTGCTGTGTCCTCTGGCACCAGGCACAGTGAATGACCTTCGGGTGCTGTGTCCTGGGGACCAGGCACAGTGAATGACCGTCTGGTGCTGTGTCCTGGGGCACCAGGCACAGTGAATGACCTTCTGGTGCTGTGTCCTGGGGCACCAGGCACATTGAATGACCTTCTGGTGCCGTGTCCTCTGGCACCAGGCACGGTGAATGACCTTCTGGTGCTGTGTCCTCTGGCACCAGGCACAGTGAATGACCTTCTGGTGCTGTGTCCTGGGGCACCAGGCACAGTGAATGACCTTCTGGTGCTGTGTCCTCTGGCACTAGGCACAGTGAATGACCATCTGATGCTGTGTCCTGGGGCACCAGGCACAGTGACTGACCTTCTGCTGCTGTGTCCTGGGGCGCCAGGCACAGTGAATGACCTCCTGGTGCTGTGTCCTGGGGCACCAGGCACAGTGAGTGACCTTCTGCTGCTGTGTCCTGGGGCGCCAGGCACAGTGAAGGACCTCCTGGTGCTGTGTCCTGGGGCACCAGGGACAGTGAATGACCTTCTTGTGCGGTGTCGGGGGCCGCCAGGCACAGTGAATGACCTTCTGGTGCTGTGTCCTGAGGCACCAGGCACAGTTAATGACCTCCTGGTGCTGTGTCCTGGGGCACAGTGAATGACCTTTTGGTGCTGTATCCTGGGGCACCAGGCACAGTGAATGACCTTCTGGTGCTGTGTCCTGGGGTGCCAGGCACAGTGAATGACCTTTTGGTGCTGTATCCTGGGGCACCAGGCACACTGAATGACCTTCTGGTGCTGTGTCCTGGGGAACCAGGCACAGTGAATGACCTCCTGGTGCTGTGTCCTGGGGCACCAGGCACAGTGAATGACCTCCTGATGCTGTGTTCTGGGGCACCAGGCACAGTGAATGACCTACTGGCGCTGTGTCCTGGGGCACCAGGCACAGTGAATGACCTCTGGTACTGTGTCCTAGGGCACCAGGCACAGTGAATGACATTTTGGTACTGTGTCCTAGGGCACCAGGCACAGTGAATGAGTGGATGACCTGGTATTGTGTCCTGGGGCACCAGGCACAGTGAATGACCTTCTGGTACTGTGACCTGGAGCACCAGGCACAGCAAATTACCTTCTGGTGCTGTGTCCTGGTGCACCAGGCACGGTGAATGACCTTCTGGTGCTGTGTCCTGGCGCACCAGGCACGGTGAATGACCTCCTGTTGCTGTGTCCTGGGGCAGCAGGCACAGTGAATGACCTTCTGGTACTGTGTCCCGGGGCACCAGGCACAGTGAATGACCTTCTGGTACTGTGTCCTCTGGCACCAGACACAGTGAATGACCTTCTGGCGCTGTGTCCTGAGGCACCAGGCACAGTGAATGACCTTCTTGTGCTGTGTCCTAGGGTACCAGGCACAGTGAATGACCTTCTGGTGCTGTGTCCTGGGGCACCAGGCACAGTGAATGACCTTCTTGTGCTGTGTCTTAGGGCACCAGGCACAGTGAATTACCTTCTGGGACTGTGTCCTCTGGCACCAGGCACAGTGAATGACCTTCTTGTGCTGTGTCCTAGGGCACCAGGCACAGTGAATGACCTCTGGTGCTGTGTCCTGGGGCACCAGGCACAGTGAATGACCTCCTGGTGCTGTGTTCTGGGGCACCGGCACAATGAATAACCTTCTGGTGCTGTGTCCTGGGGCAGCAGGCACAGTGAATGGCCTTCTGGTACTGTGTCCCGGGGCACCAGGCACAGTGAATGACCTTCTGGTACTGTGTCCTCTGGCACCAGGCACAGTGAATGACCTTCTGGCGCTGTGTCCTGGGGCACCAGGCACAGTGAATGACCTTCTTGTGCTGTGTCCTAGGGCACCAGGCACAGTGAATGACCTTCTGGTGCTGTGTCCTGGGGCACCAGGCACAGTGAATGACCTTCTTGTGCTGTGTCCTAGGGCACCAGGCACAGTGAATGACCTTCTGGTACTGTGTCCTCTGGCACCAGGCACAGTGAATGACCTTCTTGTGCTGTGTCCCGGGGCACCAGGCATAGTGAATGACCTTCTTTTACTGTGTCCCGGGGCACCAGGCACAGTGAATGACCATCTGGTGCTGTGTCCTGGGGCACCACAGTGCCTTGGGATTTAATTGTACAACTTAAAGTTTTCTAAACATTGTGGCCATGATTTTCGTCAAGGGAACCCATTCAACTAAAGAACTCAAAATGCGGTGGCACGTCTGACTTTGGGGCCCCTAGACTTTCACATTCCAGCCCACTGCTAGCCAAACTTCACCGGTTAGAAGCCCTATCAAGTTTGAGATTCTGTGTATTGTGCATCGTTCAGTCCAAAGTATAGGGCCATCTTTTCTCTGTTCTAAACTGACTATGTATGTACGAGCTTGCACACTTCGTTCCACAAGTACAAGTCGTTTGGTGGTTCCAAGACTCGGAGGACGTTCTTTCTCCGTTCTTGCTCCTACTCTGTGGAACTCTCTGCCTCTTTTCCTACGTGAGATACCTGGCCACCTGCACTTTCGTAAAGCTCTAAAACGTTCCTTTTCTAGGTCTTCTTTTTTTGCTACTTCTTCCGGTCTTTATTTTTGCTTCTTCTCCAGCGCCCAGATGCCTTCGGGCTAGGATCCTCCTGTGCTTAATACATTCTAATACCATACAATAATGATTTGCAAGAGGAAACATACACAATGGCGGCCTGGCTTCCTATTGACAGTCTGGGCTTCCTGTGAAGAGTGCTCTGTGGATTTCCTTTGTGAAAGTTAAAGGTGATGAAGAGCAGTTGGAATCACACGGGTCCCTGCTTCAGACATGTCCTGGCATATCTATCTAATGCACAGGTGAAGGTGTTGGAATGGGAGCTTAGCGCCAGCCGCCCAGCCCTAGAACATGTGGAAATCGGGGATTGTGAAAAGAGGAACATCTCAATGGTCAGAGGCACAGAGCTCCTTTCTCCTGGCTCTTGAGAAGATGGCTTCCTGGGGGTAGAGCAAGAGGAAAGACTATGTGAAAAGAGGAACATCTCAATGGTCAGAAGCACAGAGCTCCTTTCTCCTGGCTCTTGAGAAGATGGCTTCCTGGGGGTAGAGCAAGAGGAAAGACTATGTGAAAAGAGGAACATCTCACTGGTCAGAAGCACAGAGCTCCTTTCTCCTGGCTCTTGAGAAGATGGCTTCCTGGGGGGTAGAGCAAGAGGAAAGACTATGTGAAAAGAGGAACATCTCAATGGTCAGAAGCACAGAGCTCCTTTCTCCTGGCTCTTGAGAAGATGGCTTCCTGGGGGTAGAGCAAGAGGAAAGACTATGTGAAAAGAGGAACATCTCACTGGTCAGAAGCACAGAGCTCCTTTCTCCTGGCTCTTGAGAAGATGGCTTCCTGGGGGGTAGAGCAAGAGGAAAGACTATGTGAAAAGAGGAACATCTCTCTGGTCAGAAGCACAGAGACCCATTCTCCTGGCTCTTGAGAAGATGGCTTCATGGGGGGAAGAGCAAGAGGAAAGACTAGCTGTGTTTGTGGCTAGACGTGCTTGCTTAGCCAGTCTGTCTTCTACCATCCCCCACCCGGCCTGTCGCCAGTGCCAAGGGCCACACCAGGAACATGGGCTGCTAGTCTGCCTTTTACGTTCATTTGAGATTGTGGTCTTTTCAAAGCCTGGACTTAAGATGAGATGCGTTTAGTGTCTGGCCCCTGGCCCCTTTTTACTACATGATGAGAAAAAGTAACTGGGAATGTTGTGACCACGGGAGACTCAGGACACATGTGTTCTATACTCCCCATAAAAGCAGGATGCCAGCAAAGCCTTTCAGGTCAGGTGCAAGAGCTTGTTGAGATGAGCACTAATCTGCTCCACCTGCAAGGCGCAGAGGGGTCAGGCTAAGGTTTTCCATGCCTTCTTGGGTGGATGCCTAGTAAAGTAACTGCTCTCCTCGGACATGGGGCAGGCCTGAACAGGGACGTCATTTGGGGGTCGCCAGAAGTCGCAAGTGCAATCTCTGAGGTCTCCCTTGCGATCTCTGTGGTCTCCCTTGCGACCTCTAAAAAAAAAATAATAAAAAACTTTTATATTTTTTTCAATTTTTTTTTTCAATTCAAGCTCCTGGGCTGTGGCCAGCACCCTTTAATTCTGGAGTGGCTAGCTTTTTTGTTCAGGCCCCTTAAAAAAAAGAAGAAAAATAAGAACATGAGGGCCACAAGTCTAACACTTTCAGCACTGACCCTAAATAAGAAAGAATAGGAATGCCAAAAAATGTGTCTTTCTGGAATTCTATACAATAATTGCTAGACTCATTAAAGGTTTATTTTAGGCACACTTCAGGGGGTGAGTCACTGATTTAGTCTGTTCTCAAACGCCTGAACTCAGCCTTTCATCCTTCTGAGGTTGATAAATGAGTACCAACACACGTTGGGTGATATTGGGTGTATATTTCTTCTATGTAAAGTGCTTAAGCGGAAGTGCTATATAATAACACATCATTATCCTTTGGTCATGGACGTCTGCTTGCATTCACAGTAATTTGGTAATATGGGCCTATACACACTCGATACATATGGTGATCCATTCTTGTATGAAATGTACATCACTTTATAGTGATTTCGTACCCATATTTTTCGTAGTATACAATGCTATGTTATGCCACTTCCTGTTTTGTCAATGGGTGAAAGGTTGTGTTCCATCGCTTCCCGCGATATCACTTTGGGGTGGGGTCAAATGACATCACTTCCTCTGATGTCATCAGGGGGTCAAGGGTCGTGTGATGTCACTTCCGCTACCCCTGGCATTTTGGTGAAATGATGTCCCTGGGCCTGAACTAGATTATTTTTTATGTTGATTTTTTGTTCAGCGCTGGCTCTACTCAGAGAGTCTCGGGGTGTCTTACAGAGATTAAAGCTTTAAAATGCTGGATTTAGGATGGACAAGTGGCAGCAGTGGAGGAGGAGAGTTTTATATATGGGGATAGAGGTGTGTTTCGAGGATCTTCCTGAAAGTGGTGATGGAGGATGGAGAGTGCAGCAGTGGAGGAGGAGAGTTTTATATATGGGGATAGAGGTGTGTTTCGAGGATCTTCCTGAAAGTGGTGATGGAGGGTGCAGCGGTGGAGGAGGAGAGTGTTATATATGGGAATAGAGGTGTGTTTCGAGGCTCTTCCTGAAAGTGGTGATGGAGGGTGCAGGGGTGGAGGAGGAGAGTGTTATATATGGGAATAGAGGTGTGTTTCGAGGCTCTTCCTGAAAGTGGTGATGGAGGGTGCAGCGGTGGAGGAGGAGAGTGTTATATATGGGAATAGAGGTGTGTTTCGAGGCTCTTCCTGAAAGTGGTGATGGAGGGTGCAGGGGTGGAGGAGGAGAGTGTTATATATGGGAATAGAGGTGTGTTTCGAGGCTCTTCCTGAAAGTGGTGATGGAGGGTGCAGCGGTGGAGGAGGAGAGTGTTATATATGGGAATAGAGGTGTGTTTCGAGGCTCTTCCTGAAAGTGGTGATGGAGGGTGCAGGGGTGGAGGAGGAGAGTGTTATATATGGGAATAGAGGTGTGTTTCGAGGCTCTTCCTGAAAGTGGTGATGGAGGGTGCAGCGGTGGAGGAGGAGAGTGTTATATATGGGAATAGAGGTGTGTTTCGAGGCTCTTCCTGAATGTGGTGATGGAGGGTGCAGCGGTGGAGGAGGAGAGTGTTATATATGGGAATAGAGGTGTGTTTCGAGGCTCTTCCTGAAAGTGGTGATGGAGGGTGCAGCGGTGGAGGAGGAGAGTGTTATATATGGGAATAGAGGTGTGTTTCGAGGCTCTTCCTGAATGTGGTGATGGAGGGTGCAGCGGTGGAGGAGGAGAGTGTTATATATGGGAATAGAGGTGTGTTTCGAGGCTCTTCCTGAAAGTGGTGATGGAGGGTGCAGCGGTGGAGGAGGAGAGTGTTATATATGGGAATAGAGGTGTGTTTCGAGGCTCTTCCTGCAAGTGGTGATGGAGGGTGCAGCGGTGGAGGAGGAGAGTGTTATATATGGGAATAGAGGTGTGTTTCGAGGCTCTTCCTGAAAGTGGTGATGGAGGGTGCAGCGGTGGAGGAGGAGAGTGTTATATATGGGAATAGAGGTGTGTTTCGAGGCTCTTCCTGAAAGTGGTGGTTGAGAGTGCAGCGGTGGAGGAGGAGAGTGTTATATATGGGAATAGAGGTGTGTTTCGAGGCTCTTCCTGAAAGTGGTGATGGAGGGTGCAGGGGTGGAGGAGGAGAGTGTTATATATGGGAATAGAGGTGTGTTTCGAGGCTCTTCCTGAAAGTGGTGATGGAGGGTGCAGCGGTGGAGGAGGAGAGTGTTATATATGGGGATAGAGGGGTGTTTCGAGGCTCTTTCTGAAAGTGGTGAAGGAGGGTGCAGCGGTGGAGGAGGAGAGTGTTATATATGGGAATAGAGGTGTGTTTCGAGGCTCTTCCTGAAAGTGGTGATGGAGGGTGCAGCGGTGGAGGAGGAGAGTGTTATATATGAGGATAGAGGGGTGTTTCGAGGCTCTTCCTGAAAGTGGTGATGGAGGGTGCAGCGGTGGAGGAGGAGAGTGTTATATATGGGGATAGAGGGGTGTTTTGAGGCTCTTTCTGAAAGTGGTGATGAGGGTGCAGCAGTGAAGGAGGAGAGTGTTGGGTTTTGAGGTATGCTTCGAGGCTCTTTCTGAAAGTGGTGATGGAGGGCGCAGCGGTGGAGGAGGAGAGTGTTATATATGGGGATAGAGGTGTGTTTCGAGGCTCTTTCTGAAAGTGGTGATGGAGGGTGCAGCGGTGGAGGAGGAGAGTGTTATATATGGGGATAGAGGTGTGTTTCGAGGCTCTTCCTGAAAGTGGTGATGGAGGGAGCAGCGGTGGAGGAGGAGAGTGTTCTATATGTGGATAGAGGTGTGTTTTTAGGCTCTTTCTGAAAGTGGTGATGGAGGGTGCAGCGGTGGAGGAGGAGAGTGTTATATATGGGGATAGTGGTGTGTTCCAAGGCTCTTCCTGAAAGTAGTTATGAGGGTGCAGCAGTGGAGGAGGAGAGTGTTATATATGTGGATAGAGGTGTGTTTCGAGGCTCTTCCTGAAAGTGGTGATGGAGGGTGCAGCGATGGAGGAGGAGAGTGTTATGGGGATAGAGGTGTGTTTCGAGGCTCTTCTTAAAAGTGATGATGGAGGGTGCAGTGGTGGAGGTTGAGAGTGCTATGGGGATAGAGGTGTGTTTCGAGGCTCTTTCTGAAAGTGGTGATGAGGGTGCAGCGGTGGAGGAGGAGAGTGTTATATATGTGGATAGAGGTGTGTTTCGAGGTTCTTTCTGAAAGTGGTGATTGAGGGTGCAGCGGTGGAGGAGGAGAGTGTTATGGGGATAGAGGGTTGTTTCGAGGCTCTTCCTGAAAGTGGTGATGAGGGTGCAGCGGTGGAGGAGAGTGTTATGTGGATAGAGGTGTGTATCGAGGCTCTTCCTGAAAGTGGTGATGGAGGGTGCAGCGGTGGAGGAGGAGAGTGTTATATATGGGGATAGAGGTGTGTTTCGAGGCTCTTTCTGAAAGTGGTGATGGAGGGTGCAGCGGTGGAGGAGGAGAGTGTTATGGGGATAGAGTTGTGTTTCGAGGCTCTTTTTGAAAGTGGTGATGGAGGGTGCAGCGGTGGAGGACGAGAGTGTTATGGGGATAGACTTGTGTTTCGAGGCTCTTTCTGAAAGTGGTGATGGAGGGTGCAGTGGTGGAGGACGAGAGTGTTATATATGGGGATAGAGATGTGTTTCGAGGCTCTTTCTGAAAGTGGTGATGAAGGGTGCAGCAGTGGAGGAGGAGAGTGTTATATATATGGATAGAGTAGTGTTTCGAGACTCTTTCTGAAAGTGGTGATGGAGGGTGGAGAAGGAGAGTGCTATGGGGATAGAGGTGTGTTTCGAGGCTCTTTCTGAAAGTGGTGATGAGGGTGCAGCAGAGGAGGAGGAGAGTGTTATATGTGTGGATGGAGCTGTGTTTCGAGGCTCTTTCTGAAAGTGGTGATTGAGGGTGCAGCAGTGGAGGAGGAGAGTGTTATGGAGATAGAGGTGTGTTTCGAGGCTCTTTCTGAAAGTGTGATGAGGGTGCAGTGTGTATGTGGAGAGATGGGGTATTCTATGACCTGGGTGCCCAGTGGGTAAATACTTGATTTTGTGTGTATGTGACTTTGCAGAGTGGCATATGGGAAGGAGAAGGTGTTGGCTGGCTTGTCCAGAGTTTGTGTGGGTGATGGGTTTGAGTTTGTTGCAAAGGTAAGATGGAGTTTTGTGGTGGTGTCTTTGAATATAATGCAGAGTCCTTTCGAGGAAGTTCTCTGAGGTACGGGGAGCCAGTGGAGCAGGGAGGGTTCAGCCCCCCCATCCTCATGAGGCTTCACCCTTCATGATTTATAGTGAGCACATTCTCTTATCAGCAAATATGCCTCATAAAACTCTGTGCCTTCAGCTGAACCCACATTGCAATTAAGCAGAAGGGAGTGCATGACAACATCACGTTTACACCGCATGAGAGCATGGCATTTGTGTAAAGTGCATCAGATGTTTACCTCAAAGTGATTTCCCAGCACAATACATGAGCATCTAAAGTACATAGTTACATCTATTGTATGGCGTTGTCTTAGTGTGTTTATAAACATGTAAGGTAAAGTATTGCTGGATACTTTCACAGCACACCACATTAAATGAACATGCTCAACTCATTGTATTGAGAACATCTCCAGTAACCACTCCTGTGCTGATCTACATTCCAGCTCATTCTGAAACATGATCCCCACTGTGTCTCTCTAAACATTCTAGCAAGCAATTGATGTTTTAAATTCATTTACGAGGTGGCGTGAGCTTTCCTGTCCTAGCTTCAAAACTTTGGAACTCAGCGCCTACCTCCATCAGAACTGAGCCATTGTTCCTAACCTTCAAGAATAGTACAACATCTTGGCTGTTCACTATACTTACGAGTGGCTACCGACTCTTAATATCTCTTACTTGTGCACATATGCTCTAATGTACTTGTGTCATTATCTGTAAATTGCAATTTGCTGTATTGTATGTATGTAATTTGTGTATATTGTATATATCGTAACCTGTATCTAAGAATATGCACCCGGTTGCCCAGGGGCCTGGCTGCGCTTTACAAATAAACTAAACTTCATACTTCAAAGGATTCTTTGTAAGACTGAAGCAGTGGTTTCCAAACTTAAAAGGTTGATGTAAAAGTTACTTATTACATAGTGTACAATGTATTACATTTGTCAAAAGTTAAAACAGTCAAATATATGTCTGTTTAAAATAAATGAGCATGCATATAGGTAAACTATACCTTCCCAAATAACCCTAGATATAGGTTTTGGCAGAAGAGCAACTCAAAACAATGGACAAAACACATGCATGTGGACACATCACCATACATAGGACCACAGGCCATGATCATTAACAAACAAGTGACAGAAAGCTCCCGAAGTCACTGTATACATGCATGACTCTATATCAAAGCTTTATGTAAATGCGCTGATAGGTTTCGATGAATACCAGACAGTATCTATCATGTGAGCCTTCCCCAGGATCTCTTTTTAGGACAACTAGGAACTTTTGATGCACTGTTTCCATGGGTTTTAGCCAGTAGTATGTTGATGACATTTTGGGCTTTTGAATGTGGTTTGTATGGTCTGTATGTTGTATGTACGAAGGCATTCGGCTGATTGTAAACCATTCTAACACCGGTGCAGCATTCCATGGGCTCTTCACATTTCCTTGCTGGATTTTACGGGGTTTCTCCATAAACACAGCCTTTCCTTCTTCTTTGCTCTGTAGCACAAGAGTTTGGGCAATAAGTCGACGTTGCTCCCTAGTGGCTGGGAGATGGTTATGAGTCTCACTGTGTCACTTCTATCCCTCCTCTAAGTTAGGAGTTAATACTATTTCTGTTGGTCTAGCTTCTACTTTTGGGAGTGCTTCTTTAAGAACTTTACAAGGCTGTTCACGTTCATGGAATCGAGAAGTTATGTGTATGTTTTCTAGTCTGAGGCTGTCATTTTGAATACAGTTTCTTTGAGCATGAGGCATTTTGCCATAAAATGTATATTGTACTAATGTGATGAGCCAATGAGCCATGTGACTTTACTTAATTTGCATGAAACTGGTGTGTGCAATTGAGCGCACACATATGAGATGTACAATTAGATTTGAAAGCATCAAATTTGAGCAGCCTGTGGATTTTTTTAAAAGTATGTTCATTAGCATTTTCAACAGATTCGTAACTTCCCTCCCCCTCTGCAAACACCCCCCCCCAACCATCAGTACCAACAACAAAAACACATGGACATCTGATCTATTCTTCGAGGTCTTCTTGATGAGATCAAACTAACCCCAACACCCGTAATCTCTGTGGACACTGGGCACCTCAACGTCCCCCCGAATTGAGTAGGTCACCCACTCCAAGGCAGCAAAGTTCCATACCTTGGCCATCCCCTCCTGCTCTGTAGGCACAGTCTTATTTTTCATGTCTGCTCCAGCAATAGCAGGGCCGCTATGGTGAGGCTCCTATATGCTTTCGTCTGGCACTTAGATGTCAGGTTCTCAAAGGGTGTCTCCCATCCCCAGCATGACCTCTCCAAGGTCCCTCTGAACTTGAACCCCAAATATGCCCGACTTTGCCACCATGAACCTATCCCAGTAGGACTGTCTACTCCCGCATTTGGCATGTATCAGGCACGGCCTGCCAGATGGCATGTGTGTAATGTCTGGTGAGCGAGACGCCACTGCATCATAGCTTTGATCCACATCTACCTGATCTGCAGCGCCCTGGTAAGTTTGGGTGTGATGCCCCATAGACGGGCCCACCTGTCTCCCTCTATTGCCTGTCCCAGGGGGACCTCCCATTTATCCATGTACAGCCCGTCTGGAGCTGTTGGGCAGACGAAATCATCACGTGTATTTTGACCAGAATTATCAAATTACCATTTATGAACATTTAACATATAATCTATAGGACCTGTCCAATTAAAAATGTTTTCAATATACCAATAATCCCGTGTTCTGCAGGCAACACCGGCGGGTAATGGCCCGAGGCCCAAGATACAGGCCAGAGGTATGCAGGTGTTGTATGCAGAACATGGGGTTATTGCTATTAGCAGAACACGGGATTATTGCTATTAGCAGAACATGGGGTTATTGCTATTAGCAGAATACGGGATTATTGCTATTATCAGAACATGGGGTTATTGCTATTAGCAGAACATGGGATTATTGCTATTAGCAGAACACGGGATTATTGCTATTAGCAGCACATGGAGTTATTGCTATTAGCAGAATATGGGATTATTGCTATTATCAGAACATTGAGTTATTGCTATTAGCATAACATGGGGTGGAATTATTGCTATTAGAAGAACATGGGATGGGATTATTGCTATTAGCAGAACACAGGATTATTGCTATTAGCAGAGCATGGGTGGGATTATTGCTATTAGCAGAATACAGGATTATTGCTATTATCAGAACATGGGGTTATTGCTATTAGCATAACATGGGGTGGAATTATTGCTATTAGCAGAACATGGGATGGGATTATTGCTATTAGCAGAATACAGGATTATTGCTATTATCAGAACATGAGGTTATTGCTATTAGCTTTAACATGGGGTGGAATTATTGCTATTAGCAGAACACGGGATTATTGCTGTTAGCAGAACATGGGATGGGATTATTGCTATTAGCAGAACACAGGATTATTGCTATTAGCAGAACACAGGATTATTGCTATTAGCAGAACACGGGGTTATTGCTATTAGCAGAACACGGGATTATTGCTATTAGCAGAACATGGGATGGGATTATTGCTATTAGCAGAACATGGGGTTATTGCTATTAGCAGAACACGGGATTATTGCTATTATCAGAACATGGGATGGGATTATTGCTATTATCAGAACATGGGATTATTGCTATTAGCACCCAAGACATACCCTCGAAGAGCCAATTGCAATACAAAATAAAAACACCGCTTTGCTCGCAGCAGCAGCTGGGGAGAGCCAGTCAGGGTTACCATGGAAATGGAAGGCAGCGCTCCTATGGGAGCTTCTCCTCCATTTGCATGGTTTCTTCAGGAAGGCGTGCGGCCCGGCGGAGAGACCATGAAGAGGAAGGTAAGGAGATTTTTGGAGCTGGTGGGGGGAGTATGATGGGTGGAGGGGCTGGATTAGGGTGCGCGAGGCAGGGGAGGCGGTAACACGGCAGGGCCGGGTGCTGCAGGCTCGAGGGTTTCTCCGAACACGGGCTTGCATCTGTAAATTCAGCCTGGATTTGGAGCAACATGATTGTCTGCCACACGTGCTGAGGGTGCTAATATTGCGTTATCAGATTATTGAATGATTCGTTATGTTATATACCGTGTTTACCCATGCCCAGGCATGTAGGCTTCCCAATACCGATCACGTATACATTCCTTTTTCTCAGACCCTGTAGGTTCAAAGAATCAGGGAACCTACCGTTGCTTGCAGCTCACAAATGCACTCTAAAGATGCACATTCAACACCCCCATCGCTCCTTTGGGGTTCCACTACTTCTCTACAGTCTGTTAAGGCTTCATTGTTTATTTTATAATCCTCCTCCTCCTCCTCCTCCTCCTCCTCCTCCTCCTCCTCCTCACGCTTGCTCTCTCCTGCTATGCCTCCACCATCTCGGATTCCTCTCACCGCCATCTTTGCTCCCATCCGTCTCTCCTCCTCTGTCACTCTGCTCCCTCCACTCTACCTCCTCACTGCTCTGCAATGCTCTGCACTCGGACTGCCCACTGCCACAGCAGTCCTCTGCTGTGCAACACTGATAGGCTGAGTAGTGTGGGCTCGCTTTGCTCTTCTTACCAGATCCCTACCTAAATAATACATCACAGACCAATTATGTGTATGGAAAAGTTGCAGGCCGTACGCATTTTATTTTCTTACAGAAAATACAAAACAACAAAAATCAATACACTGCCATATGCTTTTGGGCACCTTGTGTCCAGTCCCGAAGTTGCCCAAGGCTCCTCCTGAGTCCTTGTTATCCCTGGGCCTTCGTTCCTGGGCACATGCCGCCACACCTGAGCGGGTGTTATTCGCGCCCGTTCAGGTCCCCCCCAAAAGCACCCTACCTACAACCCCGTTCCTGGAGTGCCCTAAAAATGGTGTCGAAAAACCCCCATCCCCTTCCTTGATAGGTGTACCCCATCCTGGTGAAACATGTCCGGATTGTTCTGGTGTAGTCCATGTTTTATGCAGTGCAGCCCTGTGCTCTTGCAGTACTTTTCTACTGATTTATTTAGTTTCTTACTGGATATTTCGATTGCGTGCCTCCTCTGTGCCCCATACCAGACCCTTCTTGGTATTATTTCTGACATGAAAATCTCGGTTTTCCACCAACTGCGGGCTATGCTATGCAGCGACTCGCAAATGTTCCTCTGTAATTTGCCCCTATTTGTGCTCACCAGGTCGTTCCCTCCGAGGTGTATAATCAGGTACTCAGGGGGTGGGGGGTCCCTGAAACCTATCAGGTCCGACAGCCTGTCGTGAATGTCCTCCCAGTGCATCCCCGGGAGGCCCCACCAGGATGTAATTGTGTTTTTGAAATGTAGTCCTTGCTTCACTTCTACCAGCAACCTGCCTGCCCGGGTCACGAAAGAGTGCCCCATTATCCATGCCGATTTGTAGGGTCCAGCCTCTATGGAAACGGGGGAGATAAGCACTTATATCAGTTCCTCCCTTATGTATTTTTAAAAACATTGCAACTTCCATCCCCCAATTCTTTTCACTCCCTTTGCTCCCAGGCCCCCCGCCCATGCAGAGGTTGAATGAGTGTGTTCCAAATTCGGCTGGATCCCATCCTGCTTTTGCCACCGCCTGTTTTAATATCGCCTGAAACTGGTACCTGCTGAGGGCGCTGCCATCCCTATGTATTAATAGCTGCCCGTCGACCTCCGGTCGCAGATTCAGAAAGTCTTGGGTGATGCATCTGGGACAGTGGTCCTTCTCTCTGATACAATTGAGGTCTATTGCTCTCCCCTTCCCCGTTTGGTCTGTTTTAGATTTCTTTAGCATTATAGACATCCCCTTGTTTCCCATACTAATATCCCTCCTTGCCAGGCCGTCTCCTGCCACCGTATTCCTGGCCACCAGTTCCCCTACCCTGAAAGCCCCGTAATATGCCAGCGCAAATTCTGCCCTGAACAGCGCGTTTCGTACGTGCTGCTGCATGTATCTCGTAACACTTTTAACAGAATTATCAACTTGCCAAAGTTCACCGGCCTTCTGTTATCTGGTTTCTTCCCCTCTAATTTAGCCCATCCTCTCATAGCATATTTTATTCTAGCGCTGTCGGTTGGGTCCGCTTATTCCGAGAGAGTTGACCAGGTGGCCGATAGAAGGTGGCCAGCAGGAGTGAAAAGCTAGGAGAGAGGGAGAGCCTGCAGACCAGACACTCAAAGGATGAGTAGGCCTGAGTGACAATGACAGACACAGAGATCCACTCAGGGAAGTACAATGCTACTCCCCCACCTTGTCTGTTTGGTCTAGGCAGGGAGAGTATCTTGTAGCCTTCAGGGAGAAGTGTATCAAAACTCGTGACAGAGCTATCCTTGAACCAGGGTTCAGTGAGGGCAAGAACATCAAGATCCAGAACTTCAAGGAGGTTGCAGATGTCAGAGGAGTGTTTGACAGCTGAGCAAGTGTTAAGCGTGGCAATGAGAAGTAGATTGCCATCTGTGAAAGATTTATGGGGGGGTCAGGGGCCAGTGGTCCTCCCCGTAAGGAGAGAGAGTGCCTGAGGTACAGAGGTAGAAGGGGGCAGAAGGGTCAGGGTGGCAAGAGAGCCAGGACCATAGTGATTGAGAAGGGAGCCAGTGAGGGAGGGGCTGAAGAGGGCAAGGTAGCCACAGATACTGTGTTATTGGGTAGCAGGTTTACCAAAGAGGAAGAGGCTGACGAGGTTATCAATGTGGGGGGTGGCAGGAAGGTGGCCGTGGCGATGGTGGAAGGGTGGTCAGGACGCTGCAAGGGAGCCTGGGTGGGCACAGCAGGTAAGGGAGCCAGTGATGCCAAAGGTGCTGGTGTAGAAGGGGCAATGAGGTTGATAAGGTGGGGGAGGAGCCTATCAAAGAGTAGAAGGGTGGGTTGAGGACTCTGCATCATGATGGTACCATTGTGGTAGACATTCATGCTTACCTTGGAGGTGGAGAGGTGGGAAAAGAGGACCTCCCAGCGTATGCCACCACTGACGAGAGAGGATGAGAAAGGAGAGAGAAGAGCGATCATATGGAGAGTCCATAGGTCGGGTGAGGGAATGGCAAAGAGGATGTCAGTGGGAGTCTCTCTGGCAGAGGCAGTGATGTAGGTGTCTACAATCGGAAGGCTTGAGTCAGAGCCCAGTATGTCCTCCTTGAGTTTCTTCCTGCCGGACTTAGTAAGGGGTGAAGGATAGGGGATAGAGAAGCAGTTAGAGAAGATAGGAGAGATGGAGAGTGCCATAGCAAATTGCTGAGAGTGAGGTGCACTTAACCAAGCTGAGGCCATAGAGGTACGGGGAGAGAGCTGGATGCAGGAGAAGGTAAAATGAACACAATGGAAGATGAAGAGGGTGATGGAACAGATAGCAGGCTAGACAGAGACAGAGGGGGTGGACATTGTCAGTACATCGTCATGAACAGCAGGTTGTGCGCACAGTTAGGTTCTAATATAGAACAGCAGCAAGAACTCAGAATTTGCACACAGCTAAATTCAACTTTAAACAGTAGCAGGACAGCCAGGGTGTGCACATGATTTTCAGTTTTTGTTTTTGGGCAACAGGTATATAAGCAGGATAGAACAGGGTGTAGCAGTGGAGATAAAAGTCAAGGAGAAAATGCGTGTTATGGTTTGGTGTTTTTGAAACAAGCTATGGATAATCTCAATCCTATTCTCGAGAGTGAATCATCTCAATCCCATTCTCTAGAATGGATCATCAAACTCCCATTCCCTAGAGTGGATCATCTCAATCCTATTCTTGAGAGTGGATCTACTCATTCCCATTCTTTGGAATGGATCATCTCAATCCCATTCTCCAGAAGGGATCCTATCAATCCTATTATCTAAAATGGATCATCTCATTCCCATTCTTTGGAATGGATCCTCTCACTCCCATTCTCTAGAATGGATCATCTCAATCCTATTCTCTAGAATGGATCATCTGAATCCTATTCTCTAGAATGGATCATCTCACTCCCATTCTCTAGAATGGATCATCTGAATCCTATTCTCTGGAATGGATCATCTCACTTCCATACTCTCGAATGGATCATCTCACTCCCACTCTCTAGAATGGATCATCTGAATCCTATTCTCTAGAATGGATCATCTCACTCCCATTCTCTAGAATGGATCAGCTGAATCCTATTCTCTAGAATGGATCATCTGAATCCTATTCTCTAGAATGGATCATCTCACTCCCATTCTCTAGAATGGATCAGCTAAATCCTATTGTCTAGACTGGATCGTCTCACTCCTATTCCCTTACTTCACGTCACACATGTGAATTAGACAGAGTTGCCATGTTGCCTAACAGTTGCTGGTCTTGCCTAGAAATGCTGCAGGGCAGAAAGTACACATAGGGGTATCTATGTGGATGTTATTGGTCTAGTTACAGAGCCACACAGCTGTCAGCCCCACCTTGGAAGAAACCACTAACCATGCATTTAAGGTACACAGCAGTTTGGGATAGTGCGGCTGACCAACGGACCTCACAGTCAGGAAGATTATCGCTTTTGATCAACCCGGGATGTTGTCCATAACAGATGGACATCCTTCAGATATAATAAGCAGCAGGTTATGTCTTTAGGTTTTGGCCTTTCTCCACTTCAAGGTGTCTTGCTGATTTTGGGTTGCATGTAAAATCCAAGGAGGCGGAGCCAGGACATGGAATGTACAGTCATGCGCCTGTCAGATTCACTCTTTTATATTTTATTTACGTGCTGTCGTTATTAGAAAAACATTTTTCACTAATGCCTAATTGAATTAAAACATACATGTATCACCATATAAACTTTACATTCATTACAAAAATAAAATGACTTCATATCATACATTTTCAATACTGAAACATTTGTAAAATACCAATGCTTAAAATAGTATCCCTATAAATGAGGTTCAACAGAAATTGAAGCACAAATGTAGCATTGAAACTGAACAGGGGCCTTTGAGTACTTGATTGGCCCTCAAATCCTCGATGTTCGGCGGATAGGGTCCATGTTCAAGTTGGACTGCATGGGTTCACATAAAATTGAGGGCCAAACAAGAACGCAGAGGCCAGGGCTCTGCTTGAATCTCTGCTGAATCTCCTTGCCCCTTGCACTATGAATGGGAATGTTGTCTGTATAAGTCTTGTTGTAAGGAATGCTAAATGGATGACACATGATGGTAAAGGTACGTAATAAGCCACCCTTGCAGATTTTGCACACACTGCCATTTAGCTCCAGCTATTTGCACAAGGTTGTCTTTTCTTTTCAGGTATGTGTTCATGTTTCATATCTGTCAATGTCTACATCTTTACCTCATAGAGGAAGACAATACTTTAAAAACATGGTGATAAGTCTTCACAATACACTTAATAAGAAAATGAGTTATTAAAAGCCACTATGCTGATTTATACACCGTCACACAGATTTTGTCTTCTTTGCTTGGTTCATCAGACCACCTTTGAAATAAGTAGGCAGTGAATGCTGTGCATGAAATACTGCACATCATACATTGCATAGGAATGATGTTGTAAGGTCAATCTCTTGTTACATGTGATTTCAAAACTGACGCCGTTGACAGTGCAATGCCAGATGTATATTGGCAATAGCCCAAAAGAAGTGCATGGTGGGAGTTTATTTTCATGGAAATGTGCATTCTTTTTTGTTCTATGTTACTGCTTGATAGAGCTAGCACTAAAGAGTTACCAGAGGATGTGTTTTGTGTTGGATAGGGCAGGACCTGGCTGGTAATGACCATAGTGGTTAGCATGGCCATGGACAGTCTATGGTCGGGTTAAATAACTAAACAACACTCACCTAGTGTCCCTCCTCCCATCCCATCTACCCCTTTTGGGAATCCATTAATTTAAGACCATCAAGATGATCCCGTTGTAAGAGGATTCAATTCAGCACTACAGCCAAGTTAACGCCTAGTCTAGAATACTGAATGAAAACCCTTATTGATATATCTTTAGGTCCAGTTCATGCGTTCTGGATGACTACCCTTGTATAACACCCCTCTCTTGGAATCCCCCTGACCCCACTGAGCCAAGAAGTAATTCTGTTTTGCAAGTTTAAAAGGTTTATTTGATAAATTAAAATATATATCACACTTTTTAATAAATTAATAATTGAATATCACACTTAATCTGATATGGTAAATATTAACAACGGAGAATCTGGCACTAGCACACTTCTTTAATCACTAATGAGTTGACATGAAATGGATAAGGTAGCACACTGGTAAATAGGAACAAAAGTATAATGTGGTAGAGGATGCTTTATGTAGGCTCAGGTGGATGCAATATTCAATGAATGCAGTACAGAAAATACGCAATATGATTTCAACCAAACAATGTAATCACTTTTCTCTGGCTACTCCCCTCCCCCCCTTGATGCAAGGCAAGGAAATGGAAGGAAAACACACAGTTCTCAGAAATGCAATCAACTGTAATTCAGTTCAATCCAGCAAGCTTAAACAGAAGTTTGAAAACACAGGCAAATGCTTTGATAGGTGCTAGCAATGAATGAGAAATATGCTGGAAACGCTCTTAATTCCCTTTTAGAGGTTCAGGATGAGTGGTATCTAGTTAATATTAGTCCAGGCTCACACTAGCAATGATGCAGGGATAGTTAGCAGGTTAAACGAATTTCTGGCAAATGAAATCAGGCAGCAGCAGTTTTTTTACATGTGAAGAAATTGCAAATCGCGGCAAAATTCGCGGATGCGCCGAGCGCTATTACAAAGGAACCGCAAGGACTATCTCTACCGTTTTGGGGTCCTAGGAAAGCCTGGGATCTCAGCTTCCAAATGAAAGTTATTGCAAGTCTCTAGCCCAAACGGTTGCGGAGATATGAGTAATTTAGTAAAGGTCGTTTTTGGTTTTGTAAATTTTAAACGCACACTTTTTCAAAATGACAAATTTTACTAGAAATGACAGGTGACAGATAGGAGGCAGTTCTACTTAGGTTAAATAGATTGAATTAGATGAATTTAAACTAAGAGATGTGTTCTGAGTTTTGCTAAGTACTCACAAGAGATTTTGAACAGGAAAGCGACTTGGTCACGATCTTCAGTCTGGTCAGGTCTTTCCGGATTCTGCTCACAGCGCCTGGTCTGGTCTCGGCTAGGCACAGCACTGCTTTCTCTCTGGTCTGGTCTCTGCTAGGCACAGCACTGCTTTATCTCTGGTCTGGTCTCTGCTCTGGATAGATTGAAGTCTCTAGTTTGGCTTTCTGGAGTTTGATGGAGGTAAGTATGGATTTTTCCGGCAGGGCTTCCAGCGGCAGATGAAATTGAATGTCTCTATGTGTCCTGACTCTCTGCTTTTATCTGTTTCTTGAGAATGGGTGTGTGTGTTGCATCACTAGACTTGCCCCTCTCATTCGTCATTGGTCAGGCTTCCATTCCTCCGCTTGATTGGCAAACTGAACCGTGAGTCAGATTGATGTCATTTTATGATCTCTTGAAACAACCTCCCTTATCATCTGTGCACCCAAATATATATATGATCAAAATCCATACTTCAGAGTTACACAGTTGTTTGAAATTACATATACATGGTGTGGCTGAATTTAGCCATGTCTATGTCCAAATCTGCTCATTCTCGGAGCTTGCATTCAAAGAGTGTACATAATTGACTTTTTAACTGTTTTTTCAATTTCTGACATGGACCCAACTTTACATACATGTGTGCAGGGGGTAGGGACATTAACTGATGAAGTTTCAGATTTTTAACATGCACACATTTAGAGTAATATCCACTTTTCCGCTAAAACCCCCCTGAACATACCACCGGTTCCTACCACGTCTTAAACTGTGGGCAGAAAAATCACAAGAATTATGGTATCATTTATAAAATTTTCACATGTCCGCACTATGAATTATCCCCCTTTTTATAAAACCATATCCTTGCTGCAGGGGTGTGTCTTTTCAGGTCACATGGTACAGAAACCAGTCTTTCCAGTTTCTGCCAAGCCAGCTTGCTTCTCACAGGCAGTGCCCCTCCCAGCTTCTCCAGGAGGAAGCCACTTTTTACGACGTCTGTAATAAAAACCTTTGCCTGAGTGGAGAGGGCTTTCTTCACTCTCTGGCAGAGCACAGGAAATTCAATTATCAGATAGATGGCATATCCTTAGTATGGGCAGCAAAAGGAACATTGGCCTGGGAACATAGTTGTGACTCAAGTTTCACTCCTGATGGGATCCGTTGCTAGGCAAAATCAAGTTCCTTAAGCCAGACCTTCAGCTAACTTTTTGTTGCTTTTAAAATAACTTGTAATTTTACACATGCAGCTAGAATGCTGATTCTAAGTGCAAAACTATGACATTTCAACAGTTACAAAGGCATGTGACACCAAACATAGGTCACTCATTTAATTTAACATTTTCGATTTTGGTGGTTTTAAATCCAGTTGCAGTTAGGCTTAAGCTGCTGACTCCATAGCATTTTTGTTATAAGCATTGTTTTTGGGCTCTTCATTTCCCAGATTTTGTAGGCACACAAAACTCCATTCTGCCAAATGTCTGCTGGGGTTCAGTGAATATTTTGCACATGTTGCAAGGTTTGAAATAGGCATTTTGCTTGCCTTCAGAAAAACACACAGTGGGTTTTAAAACGCCGGCTTTTGGATAGTGGTGAGTACTGGTACTGCACCCATTTTTGGGATTTTCTTGGATTAATGCATTCTAAACAGGAATGGTTCTTACATGGTAGTAAATCCTTGCTTAACATTGTTTTGATGGGGCTCCTTACAGTAAGATGGTTATGTGGAACCCCACAAAAAGGGTTGAATCTTTAAAGTGGTCCAATGAGTCACGATTTCAGCAACTTTTTGACATCAGTAAAAGTGGATTTTGTTAACAAAGACCTTTCTTTACCCTGGTGGGTGGCAAGTTAGGTAACCATTTTGGTGTGCGCACAACTGCGCAGCTTTCCTGGATTTCGGCGCACATGTGGGTTTTCCGCCATCTTGAATTTCCTAAGCCCACAGCACCAAATGTTGTAGCAGGGTAGCTTAAACGTGGGTCAGGACACCCTACAAGCCCCCCCACGTGACTGCACTTTGAGTTTGGGTCGATGGGGAGTCGCGTGCCCAAGGGTTTTGACCCACGCACCGGTCTGTCCGCATAATCTTCTTCCTCTTCTGTAGATGGCACAGTTCAGCATCTTCTTCTCCATCCGGTCAGATCGATCAGTTCTCCTCGCCGGTCCTGATGGGAAGATTGGGCGGTACCCCGGGCCCGTTGTGTCTTTGCTCCCGGTCTCCGGATCGTCCTTCTTGGTCATCCTTCATGGTTTCATCTCTCCTAGGATGATAAAGGAAGAGCGGCAATATCTACTCATAGACGATTTTTTTTTTTCCACCACTGTTGAGATAGTGGGGCAGCATATGCATTTCATCGTAACGAAATATTACATTCTTATTTTGAAAAAAAAAACAGCATCACTAGAGACAGTTTCATGTAAATCACAATATTTTAGAGACTAGATGTGGTAGGTTTTATGATTGGAACTGAATTAGTCTGATACAGTACCCGCTAGGATTCCAGAGGATTCCTCCAGTTGTTGCAGAGTGTGCCTGGGATGGCAACATTTCAACTGGTTTATGTGGACCCACTTGTCTTCCCCCTCTGCCGAACCACCTTTGGGGATGCGGATCTTGTAGGCCACAGGGGAGATCTTATCGACGATCTCAAAGGGTCCCTTCCATGTAGGCAAAAATTTGCGCTACTTGGCCTGGTTCCTTTGGAAGTTGTATAGATAGACCCGGTCTCCCACCTGATATTCCTTCCTGGAAGTTTTCAGGTCATAATGGGTCTTCATGCTATCAGCTGATCTTTCTAGATTCCGCTGAGCATAAGCAAAAGCATGTTGGAGGTGTTTCCTTAAATTCTCTACATACTCATGAGTAGTGGAGGCATTTATCAGTGTCTGCTCTTGGGTCCTGTAGAGCAAATGCTGCGGAAGCACCATCTTGCGCCCAGTCATCAACTCAAATGGTGACATTTTGGTTGCAGATGAAGGGGTAGATCTGATGGCCATTAGGACCAGAGGTAATCGGATATCCCAACTTGGCCCAGAATCTGCCACAAACTTCTTTAATATGCTCACAATGGTTCGGTTATATCTCTCTACTGCCCCAGAAGAAGCTGGCCGATAAGCAATATGCAACTTCCTTTTGACCCCCAGTATCTCCCACATCTTTGTCATTACTTCACTGGTGAAGTGGCTACCTCTGTCTGACTCAATCCTTTGAGGTAGACCAAAACGGGAAAAGATGTGGTTAATCATCAAGGCAGCTGCAGTTTCTGCCTTGCAATTTGGGGCTGGGAGACATTCCACCCACTTGGTAAACAAGCATGTCACAGTCAACATGTACTTATTCCCCCTAGCCGAGCGAATCACAGGGCCTACAAAGTCGATTTGTAAATCTGACCATGGGAGTGTCATTCCCCTCTTTTGTAAAGGCGCCCGGTGTGTGAGGGATGATGGCTGAAATTGTGCACACACAAGACACCCCTTCAAGTATTGGTTGAGGTCCTGGCCCATGTGTGGCCAGTATGCAACCTCTCTTAAGATTTCCAATGTTGTGTGAAACCCCCTATGACCGGCGGTGGCCGCATCATGGGCGTGACTTAACATCAGGCTTCGGAATGAGGTAGGAACCACCCACTGGTCGTGGCCAGCTTTGGATTTCCTTACCAACAAACCGTCTTGGATCCGGAACATTTTTGGACATTTCATCAACACTCTTAGGTCCTCTTTCCCAATGTAATCGGTATCCGTCAGGGGAAAGTTCTCAGGGTCCTCAAGGTGCTGGTAAAATTTACCAATAATTGGATCCCCCTTCTGAGCGGTAATCAAATCAGCATCAGGGGTCTCCTTACTCCATTGTGCAATTGAAAGGTCGTTGTGAGCATTTTTCTGGGACCTAGTGATGGCAGTGACCTGGATTTCCCCCAACAGGGACTCAATCTCAATTAGATCCCCTTGGATGGCCCCGGTTTTGGCCAGCTGATCAGCTAAGTCATTTCCAGTTTTGTCTGGTCCCTCTACTTTGGAATGACCCTTGATATTTTTCCAATAGATGGTCATCCCATTCGAGGTGACCAGATCATCAATGTTTTGGATCAACTTCCCATGTTTCAAGGGTTTGTTGTTAGCACATACCATGCCTCTGGTCTTCCAATTAACCAGGTGCTCCACGAACCCGTTCCGTACATAATCCGAATCTGTGATTATGACCAGTTCGTGGAGTTGATGCTGGACAGCAGTGAGGATGGCATGATGCACAGCCATCAATTCTGCCACCTGACTACTTCGGGGACCAATTTTGTATCCAGCGGAGGGTTCTGGGGACTCATTCACCCATGCATTCCCTACGCCGGCCACTAGTTCTTTCTCCCCGTCGTTGTCAACATGGTAAGAGCATCCATCCACATACACAGTGGGCATTCCCTCACACTTGTCTTCTTCAAAGACTTTGTGGGGGGAATTAAGGTATGCCTCCATGTTGTCCTTTATTTTTAGACTTTCGTCTTCGAGACAGTTTTCTCTGGCACAATCATGCAAGTCAGCCAGACCTTGCGCGAGGTGACTCTTCTTGTTTTGGCCATATCTGACCTCCACAGGAAAGCCTTGCATTGACAGAATCCAGGAAGTAATTCGGGAATTACTCACATTTCCGGCCCGGATTCTGTCACTTTGGAGATATTGCAGAGGCTGGTGTGGAGTCTCCACTATGATGTGCTCCCCCTGGATAAACGGGCGGTAATTCTTCAATGCCCACACCGTCGCCAGGAGTGCCTTCTCACAATCGTTGAATTTTTCCTCCACAGAGGATAAAGTTTTGCTCGCATAGGAGATTACTTTATTGACCTTGTCATGCTTTTGGTGTAATACGGCCGTCAAGCACGTATTAGAGAACCCTGTCTCCAGGAAGAACTCCTTGTTTCTGACAGGGTAAGCTAGGCAAGGCGCTTGTGAGAGGCTTCTCTTGAGTTGTCTTACTGCCTCGGATTGTTCTGGACCCCATTCCCACTTGACCCCCCCCTTTAGGAGATGAATCAGGGGTCTGGTGATCTCTGCGTAGCCCTCAATGAACTCTCTGCTGTAATTAGTCAGTCCAAGGAGGCTCCTTAGTTCCCGCAGAGTTGTGGGGTCTTTCAGTTTCTGAAGTGCTTCCACTTTCTTTTCCTGGGGACAGAGACCCTGAGGAGTAATCTCATGCCCCAAGAAATTAACACGGGTTCTACACCACTGTGCTTTCTGAAAGGAAAGTTTTGCTCCGGCAGCCCTCAACTGTGTCAGCACATAACAGATCTCCGCTATGTGTTCCTCCACAGATGAACTTTTGATGAGGACATCATCTACATAAGCCAGGTTACCCCTTGCACCCAAGTCAGGCATGGTCTTGTGTAGAAAAATGTTGAATTCATTGCCGGAGTTGAGGTATCCGAAGGGAGTCCGGGTCCATGTGTACTGCTGGCCCCCAAAGGTAAAAGCCAGTTTGTATTGGTCCTCCCTACTGACAGGCACGGTCCAGTATCCATTGGTCAGGTCTATTGCAGTGAATACCTGTGACCCCTGAATCTGGGCCAGCCCTTGGTCAATGTAGGGAAGAGGCCATCGGGAAGTGTGGACCCGTTTGTTGAGCTCCCTAAGGTCAGCGCAGAGTCTCCACTGGCCGTTTGGCTTCAATATTCCCAGCACCGGATTATTGAAGGTGCTGTGGACTGGACGGATTATTCCCCGGGACTCAAGGTTCTTAATTATTTCAGTAAGGGACTCCATTGATGCGAGAGGCAAGCGATATTGCTTCACAAACACAGGAGTCATGCCAGGGTCCGTGGGGATTGTTGTTGTGTGGATGTCGGTGCGACCACAGTCATATGAGTCTACCGCAAAGAGATCTTGGAAATCCAAGAAAACTTGTTTCAACTTTTGCTTTTGTTCCAGAGTCACACAGGCATCAGCTAGGTTGACTCTCTCTTCCACCATCTGCCTGAAGCCTGGAAAGACTTCTGGTTTGGCTATCTCCGCGGCCTCCTCCAGCTGGGTGGAGAAGTCCCTGGTCAGAGTGCTGATTTGGACCGGAGGCTTCAGGTGGGAAAGGCAGCCCTCATGGACCTGGAAAATCACCTCATCCCTCCTGAAGTCACAGGTCACATCTTCCTTACCATAGGGGCAGGAAGTGTACACCAGGAAGTTCCCCCCATGCCGGGTAAAAATCCTGTCTGGTGTTGTATTGTCATCACTGTCATTGTCAAAACAGTCCTTGGGGATTGGTCCTAACAGTTCATTTACTAAGTCGATGGAAAAATGTCGGTCATCAACCGCCATTCCAATAATGGTGCCTGCGGCTAGAGTAATACTCTTTAAGTCGCTGTTATCCACCTCTATTGGAATGGTGTCATGTTCTATGTTGACTAATGGTGTTGGGTTTACCCCCAACCCTTGCTGTTGGAGAGAAGCATTTAGATGTATGTAAGCATCAGGGTTTTTCAACTCTTGTCCCCTTTTAACTTTCACTTCCAGGGAGAATTGTCGGGTCCTTTCTGGGATGGTGACTTCCTCTTTAACCTGAATTTCAACTGCATAAGGTAGCAATTGAGCTGACCTAAATGCTTTTTCTGGATCATCAAAGCCCATGGGATTATCCGCTAATCGGGACCAAGCTTTGAAGTTTATTAGGTCCAAACTAATGGCAAAGCGATTGAGAATGTCACTGCCTAAGTAAAAGGCGGCAGTGACGTCTCGCACGACCCAACAATTATGGACTATGCTCTTGTTGCCAATGGAGATTTTGAGCATACACCTGCTTGGCAGGAGATGTTTGGAGTCAGGTGCTTCCAGGTCCATTTCCCATTTGTCTATCAGTTTGAAGGTGGGAATGGCTGGATCTTTTGGGAGTTGGCGGAACATGGCTTCGCTGATGAAGCTCTTACCGTTGTTCACACACACTCGAGCGAGAACAGAGTCCTTCCCATCATTTAACTGAACAGGGATGAACAACTGCTCTCCAATTTGCTGAATATCAGCCAGGCTTTGAGCTGATTTCACATCTTTCTGGACTATAGGAGTGGGGGTTTCTGATTGTGGATTAGTATAGAATTTCAGAGTGTTTCCTTCCAGCGTGGAATACCACTTTAGACTGGAAGGAAGGTTGATTTTCAGAAATAGAGAGGACCCCCCATCACCAGTCTGTTGTCCTACTGCTATTACCGTCACGTCTGGAATTTGGTTGTTCTGGAAGTGAAATTCTACTTGGTCAGATTTTTGTTCAACCATGTGGCATGTGCCGTTTAAACTAACATGGTTGACACTCTGTTTTAATTTTATGGGTCGGCTAGTCTGAGTCCAGAGGACCTTGTTTACGCAATCTATTAGGGGTGACAACCTTCTCAGGAGGTCATTCCCTAGTAAACAAGGGGTGCCCTCTGGGGTCACAACTATGACCGGGTGTTTCAACTTATGTCGCCCGATCTTAATGTCCAAGTCTGCCGTCCCCTCGACGGGAATTTCCTTCTCGTCAAAGTTCTGCAGTTGTCCAGGAAGAGAGGTGAGAGGAATTTGGTAATTCTCTCCCCTTCCTGCATTCAGTTCGTCAAAGGCCCTTCTGGACAGAAGGGTAGCTTGAGATCCAGTGTCCACCAGTGCTGAGATTGTACCCTGCCCCTGTACTTGTACCGGGGCATAATATCTTCCCTCCTTCTCCTCAAGGGGGCACAGATAATGTACATTTTTGGACAACTGGTGGGCTAATTTTCTGGTTTTGGACATGTCTAGCGAGGAGATTTGGGCAGAATTCTGTGGAGAGTCTTGGGAATCTGAAAGAAAAAATTTGCAACTGGAGATCAGAGCCATTGTGGGTTCCCCTGGCTCCGTTTCTGGGCCGCCCCCCCCCTTTTTGGAGGCAGTCGCCAGGATGGGTTTGAACCAGGGGATTTTCTTGCTGTTGATTCTGGGATGAGATGGTGGGCGGCGGTAGCTCAGTCTCCACATCTCCCCAGTCTGGATTTGCATCCCTAGGGACCCATTTTTCTTTGGGAGGAGTTCCCCCCTCTCTGAAGGAGAAGATCCTTTTCCCAGGATCCTCTGAGGATCCCTCTCCCTCAAATTGGAAGATCTGTACCTCCTCCTCAAACTGAGTCTGTTTGGGTCTTTCGTTTCTCCTACCCCCCCTCTGCTCCTTAGGAGGCAGACATTCAGGGGCAAGAGATTTTGTTTCCGGTTCCTGGGTTTCCAGGGGCTGTTTACAAGTGAGGAAGGAAGCTTCCTCCAAGGCTTTACACCCCCCTTCCCTTTGTGCCTCCTCCCTGGGAACCGGTGATTTATCGGGGTGCTGCCCCCGTCATTGTTCTGGAGCACCAGGTCCAGAGTTGGGTGCGTTCTGCGCCGGCATGCTGATCTGAGGGTTCTGCTGTGCCCTCAGTATATGACCCATATCCCGCGCCATGTTTTGAACCTGGCGCTCTAACTGGGAAACCCGCTCAGGCTGATACGGGGCCCTGTTTTCTCCCCTGGGCTGATCCCGGGAAGGGTAGCTGTCCCTCCTCTGGTAGTACCCCTGGTTGGGAAGATTTTGGTACCCCTCCACCCTTGGCCTCCCCTCTCCCGGATTCAGTGGTCTGGGCTCAGGGAATTGAGGAAAGAAGGATGGATGATTTTGGGGTTGGAAGTCGGGTGGATATCTGGGGAAAAAGTTCTGCCCAGGGTTTGGTAAATTTCTGCCCTCCTGTGGGAAGTTTGGAGGGAAGTTCCCTGGGTTAGGTGCTTGGCTGGATCCCCCCCTTGGGCTGGAGGAGTCCACACATAACCCAGGATGGGTCTGTTACCTTTGTAGCGAGGACTTACATAGTCAGGAGAGTGAGGGACCCCATTTGTGGGGCTGCCTCCCTGGCTCCCTGTCTGCGACTGGCCCGAGGACCTTCTGGGCCTAGCATTATTAGGTGCAGGTAGGTTTTTAGGCCCCCCCATCTCCAAATCCAAAACGGGGGTGACCTTTACCTCTGCCACCTTGGCAGCAGCAGGGGTGCTGTTGGCTTTGGGGTTTTTCTGGGCATTGCTTTTATTTTCTATGGGCTTCTGCACCTCATAGATGCGGGTAGCCTGTTCAATGACCCAGTCTAAAGATCTTTTCTCGTGAAAATCCCTCACGAGCTGGGTCATGATATATTTGGGCAAGGCATGGAAAAACGTGTTTATAAATTCACGGCTATCCGTGCGCACCCTTCTTGTGGTCTGTGCAAAAGCCCGCTTTAACTCCTGCACAAATTCTTGTGGGGCCTGATCCTCCCCACATTGCAAATTGTAGGCTGCCTTGCGAGCCTCTTGAGGATTTCTGTGAACAGAAAAATGTTTCAGGATGGCCGCCTTATAGGTGGACCATCTTAAATGATTTTGGTCCTCCAGCCCCGCAAAGAAACTGGAGTATTCCGGGGAGAAGGTCCACTTTACATATTGAATGCAGCTTTGGCTGTCCTTCAAATGGAAAGTCTCCATCATTTGTTCAAACAACTCTAAGTGCTCCCAAACAGAATACTTAGCGTTCTTATGGTAAGGCGTGATGACGCTCCTGATCGCCTTAATCTGCTTTAAGGGGTCCTTGAGCAAGGCCCTTTTTGCCTTATTGGCCTTTTTGGTTCGGGTAACCCTTGTCCATTCTTCCTCGGACTCAGAGGCACTGCTCCCAGAGGTTCCCGTCTGTTCTTCCAGGTTTTCCCGGATTCTGCGAGCCTGGGAATGGCTGGCAGAATGTGGGGACCTGGTCTCCTGTGTCCTGCGCAGTTCAGAGGAGTCTTCAGATTCCTCCTTGCTGCCAGGATTTGATGGGTACCCCCTCCACTGACCTAACTGGGCAGAGGTTTTCAGGATGCCCTTAATGGGCCTACTCTCCTGGGGTTCCCCATTGAACTGTACTGTACTTGGTTGCCCATACCCGGATGCCCACCCCTCCATTCCTGAGTGGTACTGGCCTATGAGCCCCATACTCTTAGCTGGATAGTAATCTGCCATCCCTGTGGCCCTGTGCTCATGTGCGCCAGGGGACATGGGGGTGGCAGAGTCCAGGGACTGGGGGAGATGAAGGCCCCTGGGGTTAGGGCTCCTGCGGTTATGGTCAGGAGTCTCTCTTTCCCAGCGGACCTCATCTCTATCCGCCCCTGCTCCCTGTTGCAATGCAAGAGCCTGCATTTGTGCCTTCAGTTCCTCTGTTAAGGCCTTACTCGACTCTATCAGTTTCTCCTGCATCGCTACCTGTTGCTGGAGCCTATCATTGTGTTGACAGAGGGCCTCATTCTCCCTCTGTGCTTCCTGGTTGGTCCTGGAGAACTGGGCCAGTCTTTGCTGCAGGAGGTTTACCTCCTGGGCAATGTCCCTATTGGCCTGCTCCTTTCTTGCTAGAGCATCTTCCACCCTTCTGGTGTGCTCTACCAAGTTCTGGTTTTCTTTTTGGAGATCACCCAGCCCCTGGAGGGCCAGGTGATTTTCTTCAATTTCCTTTTTTAAGTGGCAGACTTCCTGGCCTATGGCGTCTCTTTCCTGACTAAGAGCCTGCATTTGTGCCGCCAGGTCGTCCCTTTGCCTTTGGAAGGCACCAGCTTTCTGGCGCTCCTGATCAAACTCTGCCTGGGTATCCAGGTCTTTCAGGATCAGTTTATTGCTCTCCTCTTTCTCTCTGTCTAGTTGGATTTGCAGGGTGGCTACCTGCTCTGTACATGCCCTGTTGAAATTGATCTGTTGCTCCAGCTTTTTCTGGCTCTGCAGTAGGGAGTTCAAACTGTCTTGGTGCTCCTTCTGCAAGGCCAGAAATCTAGTATCCTGTTCTACCTTTTCCTTTTGCAGCACATCCATATCCTCCTTTATTTTAGTGATGTACAGTCTGCTGTCATTATCTGACTCCTGGCTCCTCTGCAGCCTTTGCTCAGAAGAGACCAGGTCAGATTGGACCTTCTCTAACACCATCTGTTGCCTATTTGCCAGATTTTGGCTTTCAGCACATCTATCCTGCATGTCTCCCATATATAGGTACAGGTATGCTGCTATCCTGGCAATCTTATTGTGTTCCTCTTTGGCTTTAGGAGCCATATATAGTTCACTCAGGGCCACATGTAAGGGACCCTGATCTCTATATATATCTGACCCTGTTTCAGTGACCTGTTGTGTGATGGCCTGCAACCACACATCCTGGCCCTGTTCGGTCCATTCACCTCTCACAAATAGCTTATGCAAGAGGTGCTCTCTGGCTATTTTCATGTCTACTAAGGTCGTCATTCTAGAGATTGGTCTCTGTCCTGACTTACAGAAGTTTGTATTTTATTTTTGCAGAACAGAACTTTTCTTGGAGTGTCCCTTTTGAGGAATGCTTTACAGCGTAATGCAGCGTGGTGATCCGACCGGATGTATGTATCCCGTCAGTTAGTACACTGTATTAAGCTGCACAAGTGGTAAATCTAACCCAACGTCTCGGCTCGAGCCCCCACTTTGTAAGAGGATTCAATTCAGCACTACAGCCAAGTTAACGCCTAGTCTAGAATACTGAATGAAAACCCTTATTGATATATCTTTAGGTCCAGTTCATGCGTTCTGGATGACTACCCTTGTATAACACCCCTCTCTTGGAATCCCCCTGACCCCACTGAGCCAAGAAGTAATTCTGTTTTGCAAGTTTAAAAGGTTTATTTGATAAATTAAAATATATATCACACTTTTTAATAAATTAATAATTGAATATCACACTTAATCTGATATGGTAAATATTAACAACGGAGAATCTGGCACTAGCACACTTCTTTAATCACTAATGAGTTGACATGAAATGGATAAGGTAGCACACTGGTAAATAGGAACAAAAGTATAATGTGGTAGAGGATGCTTTATGTAGGCTCAGGTGGATGCAATATTCAATGAATGCAGTACAGAAAATACGCAATATGATTTCAACCAAACAATGTAATCACTTTTCTCTGGCTACTCCCCTCCCCCCCTTGATGCAAGGCAAGGAAATGGAAGGAAAACACACAGTTCTCAGAAATGCAATCAACTGTAATTCAGTTCAATCCAGCAAGCTTAAACAGAAGTTTGAAAACACAGGCAAATGCTTTGATAGGTGCTAGCAATGAATGAGAAATATGCTGGAAACGCTCTTAATTCCCTTTTAGAGGTTCAGGATGAGTGGTATCTAGTTAATATTAGTCCAGGCTCACACTAGCAATGATGCAGGGATAGTTAGCAGGTTAAACGAATTTCTGGCAAATGAAATCAGGCAGCAGCAGTTTTTTTACATGTGAAGAAATTGCAAATCGCGGCAAAATTCGCGGATGCGCCGAGCGCTATTACAAAGGAACCGCAAGGACTATCTCTACCGTTTTGGGGTCCTAGGAAAGCCTGGGATCTCAGCTTCCAAATGAAAGTTATTGCAAGTCTCTAGCCCGAACGGTTGCGGAGATATGAGTAATTTAGTAAAGGTCGTTTTTGGTTTTGTAAATTTTAAACGCACACTTTTTCAAAATGACAAATTTTACTAGAAATGACAGGTGACAGATAGGAGGCAGTTCTACTTAGGTTAAATAGATTGAATTAGATGAATTTAAACTAAGAGATGTGTTCTGAGTTTTGCTAAGTACTCACAAGAGATTTTGAACAGGAAAGCGACTTGGTCACGATCTTCAGTCTGGTCAGGTCTTTCCGGATTCTGCTCACAGCGCCTGGTCTGGTCTCGGCTAGGCACAGCACTGCTTTCTCTCTGGTCTGGTCTCTGCTAGGCACAGCACTGCTTTCTCTCTGGTCTGGTCTCTGCTCTGGATAGATTGAAGTCTCTAGTTTGGCTTTCTGGAGTTTGATGGAGGTAAGTATGGATTTTTCCGGCAGGGCTTCCAGCGGCAGATGAAATTGAATGTCTCTATGTGTCCTGACTCTCTGCTTTTATCTGTTTCTTGAGAATGGGTGTGTGTGTTGCATCACTAGACTTGCCCCTCTCATTCGTCATTGGTCAGGCTTCCATTCCTCCGCTTGATTGGCAAACTGAACTGTGAGTCAGATTGATGTCATTTTATGATCTCTTGAAACAACCTCCCTTATCATCTGTGCACCCAAATATATATATGATCAAAATCCATACTTCAGAGTTACACAGTTGTTTGAAATTACATATACATGGTGTGGCTGAATTTAGCCATGTCTATGTCCAAATCTGCTCATTCTCGGAGCTTGCATTCAAAGAGTGTACATAATTGACTTTTTAACTGTTTTTTCAATTTCTGACATGGACCCAACTTTACATACATGTGTGCAGGGGGTAGGGACATTAACTGATGAAGTTTCAGATTTTTAACATGCACACATTTAGAGTAATATCCACTTTTCCGCTAAAACCCCCCTGAACATACCACCGGTTCCTACCACGTCTTAAACTGTGGGCAGAAAAATCACAAGAATTATGGTATCATTTATAAAATTTTCACATGTCCGCACTATGAATTATCCCCCTTTTTATAAAACCATATCCTTGCTGCAGGGGTGTGTCTTTTCAGGTCACATGGTACAGAAACCAGTCTTTCCAGTTTCTGCCAAGCCAGCTTGCTTCTCACAGGCAGTGCCCCTCCCAGCTTCTCCAGGAGGAAGCCACTTTTTACGACGTCTGTAATAAAAACCTTTGCCTGAGTGGAGAGGGCTTTGTTCACTCTCTGGCAGAGCACAGGAAATTCAATTATCAGATAGATGGCATATCCTTAGTATGGGCAGCAAAAGGAACATTGGCCTGGGAACATAGTTGTGACTCAAGTTTCACTCCTGATGGGATCCGTTGCTAGGCAAAATCAAGTTCCTTAAGCCAGACCTTCAGCTAACTTTTTGTTGCTTTTAAAATAACTTGTAATTTTACACATGTAGCTAGAATGCTGATTCTAAGTGCAAAACTATGACATTTCAACAGTTACAAAGGCATGTGACACCAAACATAGGTCACTCATTTAATTTAACATTTTCGATTTTGGTGGTTTTAAATCCAGTTGCAGTTAGGCTTAAGCTGCTGACTCCATAGCATTTTTGTTATAAGCATTGTTTTTGGGCTCTTCATTTCCCAGATTTTGTAGGCACACAAAACTCCATTCTGCCAAATGTCTGCTGGGGTTCAGTGAATATTTTGCACATGTTGCAAGGTTTGAAATAGGCATTTTGCTTGCCTTCAGAAAAACACACAGTGGGTTTTAAAACGCCGGCTTTTGGATAGTGGTGAGTACTGGTACTGCACCCATTTTTGGGATTTTCTTGGATTAATGCATTCTAAACAGGAATGGTTCTTACATGGTAGTAAATCCTTGCTTAACATTGTTTTGATGGGGCTCCTTACAGTAAGATGGTTATGTGGAACCCCACAAAAAGGGTTGAATCTTTAAAGTGGTCCAATGAGTCACGATTTCAGCAACTTTTTGACATCAGTAAAAGTGGATTTTGTTAACAAAGACCTTTCTTTACCCTGGTGGGTGGCAAGTTAGGTAACCATTTTGGTGTGCGCACAACTGCGCAGCTTTCCTGGATTTCGGCGCACATGTGGGTTTTCCGCCATCTTGAATTTCCTAAGCCCACAGCACCAAATGTTGTAGCAGGGTAGCTTAAACGTGGGTCAGGACACCCTACACCGTACTGGTGTCAAACCGGGAAGTATTTGAAGGCGCAAGAGGAATGCACGAGTGAAAAGTGAATTCTTATTTTTTTCCCCCACACGTCCACACCTCCCAAAAGCTGCCAAACCTCCCAAAGAAATCTTGGACGGTGATGTTGTCTTTAGCTAATGACGCCATGCTTGATAAGGTGATATGATGATGCTTGATAAGGTGATAAGATGATGCTTGATAAGGTGATACGATGATGGTTGATAAGGTGATACGATGATGGTTGATGAGGTGATAAAATGATGCTTGATAAGGTGATAAAATGATGCTTGATAAGGTGATAAGACAATGGTTGATATGGTGGTAAGACGATGCTTGATAAGGTGGTAAGACGATGCTTGATCAGGTGATAAGAAAATGCTTGATATGGTGGTTTAGACGATGCTTGATAAGGTGGTAAGACAATGCCTGATAAGGTGATAAGACGATGCTTGGTAAGATGATGCTTGATAAGGTGATGCTTGATAAGGTGATAAGATGATGCTTGATAAGGTGATAAAACGATGCTTGATAAGGTGATACGATGAAACTTGATAAGGTGATAAGATGATGCTTGATACAGTGATAAGGCGATGCTTGATACAGTGATGAAATGATGCTTGATAAGGTGATAATATGATGCTTGATAAGGTGATAAGATGATGATTGATAAGGTGATAAGATAATGCTTGCTAAGATGATGCTTGATAAGGTGATACGATGATGCTTGATAAGTGATGCTTGATAAGGTGAGAAGATAATGGTTGATAATATGATGCTTGATAAGATGATGCTTGATAAGGTGATGCTTGATAAGGTGATAAGATGATGCTTGATAAGGTGATGCTTGATAAGGTGATAAGAGGATGCTTGATAGGATGATGCTTGATAAGGTGATCCTTGATAAGGTGATACAATGAAGCTTGATAAGATGATGCTTGATAAGGTGATAAGATGATGCTTGATAAGGTGATGCTTGATAAGGTGACAAAATGAAGCTTGATAAGATGATGCTTGATAAGGTGATAAGATGATGCTTTATAAGTGTGATGCTGGAAATGCATCAGAGGGACAGGGCCTCTGAATCCTTGTCCTTTTCTGCCTTTTATCGTGTGTTCTGTTATGTTTTCTGCCCAGGAGTCCATTTGGGACTCCTGGCAGTGCAGCTCTCTCTTTTGGTTTGGTGAACAGACCCATGGGATACCCTTATGGCACCCCTGGGTAGGGGTACAACCCTGTGCCCCTAGTGTATGTTTTTGGGCACCTGTGGGTGGCCCACAGAGCAGGGTATGGGCTGGTGGCAGCTCCATGCTGAATTGGACAGGTGCTCTGGGTGTCCTCCATTTTGGGATACCCAGGCCCTGCCATTGGGATCAGTTGATTCCTGATAGAAAACAAGATGGCCCCTGTGGCCTCTTGCTTTCTATTGCCTGTTGTCTTGTTTTCCCAAAGTCCTGGGAAGCCCTGACTCTGTCCCTTCCCCCTGACTGGCTGTTGGGTGGAAGTTCCATATATGGTGTTGTTGTGAAGGCCCAGCTAGACTGACTGGAGCCTTCCCCTTGACTGTATGTTGTGGGTACCTCCTGTGGGTGGGACCTGGGTGAATGGAGTGTGTGACCAATATACACTTCTGTTGTGGTTGTCTGGTTTCTGGCATGTGAGACAAAGACTGAGACAGCCCTGCCCGAAACTGGCCTGAATGCAGTGTGTAGTGTTGAATGGCTGGGTACTTGTCCCAATCCACATTCCTTGTTGTGAGTGTCTGAAAGGGAGGAGTGTGGCCTGAATGCACTGTGTGCCTGATTGGCTGACTGACTGCATGAATGCCCTTCTGTGTGATTGGCTGCTGTGTGTGTGCCAGCAGTGTGGATGAGAGACAGAATAGTATATCTGGGGACCTCTCACCACTGGAAATTGTTCAGAAGCATTCAGAAGCTGAGTCTCCACTCAAGAGTAACTGGATTTGCTGATCCTCGACGTCCAGCTGGAAGAAGAAGACTTGCTGTGGCATTTGCTTCGACAGAAACTGAAGGTTGTCGAAATCGTCGAGGACTGACCCGAGAGAGGACCTGGCTAGGCGCCCTCTTCCCGTGCTCCGAGGGACCATCGAGCACCGCTGAATCTTCGCCGAAGCGCCCTGGAAGTCAGACCCTCGAAAGGCTGCCGACCCGAGACGGGACCGCCGAGGAGATCGAAGTGAAGCACCCGGACATCGACGCTGTCGAAGTCCATTGCCGTCGACCAGGGTTCGCAGGTCTGTGTAACCGCTGGAGGCCCGTCGAAGTTGTGTTGCCCAGCCGTGGGAACCACTTGACGCCGTGCCGCCGACGACCGGAGCCGTCCGCTCCTTGCCTAAGAACATTTGACTCGAAGGACTCCCTCGTCCGCACCGTCGACCGCTTTTGTCCTACCGGAGAAAGTCGAGGACGACCAACGCGCCGAGGAGAATCCGCCGGTGGGTTTCCCGCCACCTCACGACCCCAAAGACTCGAGCGACTCGACGCCCTTGCTGGGCCACCGTCATCCACAATCTTTGCGGTCCAGAACTAGTGTCGCCGAGGTGCCCCGCACGCCTCTTCCTCGCAGGACGCCGACGTCTCGACGCCGACGAGCACCGCTCGGATCGAAGCCTGCCGCCTCATCGACCCCGTTCTACCTTGTTTGTTGTCGGACGTTCGACGCCCCGTGTCTCCCGCTTGAAAGGGAAGGCATTCAAGAAGGGCCGTCGATTCCCCGACACCGAACACCGAGTTCTTCGACGCTTCTCGACGCCTCTCGACGATCCGTGACTCCTGCTTTAAAGGGGGGTCATTCAAGAAGGATCTGTCGACGCCTCTTCGAAGAACTCGACTCCACCAGGTACATTGGGGGGGTAAAAACATTGCAGGAGAGAATAAGACTATTGAACAATATATGGACTGGGCTTGTGTTATATCTCTTTATTTTACAGGTTGCCCAGGTGGGGGGATCTCCACACAGAACTGTGTCCAGTAGCAAGGGCCTGTATTCTGCCTATTGTTTCAACCATCTTTTATCTCTCCTCTCTCTATTGCTGGTTTCCTTCTTATTGATCTGTGTGCCATTTCTACAGTATTATGAATGCACTTTAATGAGGTCTAATATTAGTGGTACCACTTTAGAATTGTAGATATTTACCATTATTGATTTTCCTGAGCACAAAGTGCGTTATTGTGATAAGTGTACATGACCCTTGAATATTAATTATATAAAGACTGTGTTTTCAGTAATACAGTGTGTGGACATTCCTTTGTGGGGGCTTGGGGATACACTGTACTTAAGAACCAGCCTGCATCACCTCCTGAGAAGCTAGGCCTTGATTGCTCGCCCATTGCTACCGAATTAGAGAATCTTGGCTGGGGTCCTCTGTGCCTCTCCTCTACCATATAGAGAGCAGAAGTACAGACCCCCCCACCAGTCTTTACAAAGTCTGGTGGCCAGCGGTGGGATGCTTATGGTTTTAAGACTCAGTGTATAACCGTGCCACTTACAAAATATCCGCACTTTTGTTAGATTAAGGTTCGGGTGTGTTCCAAATAACTGCATTACAAGCAATGGAGTCCATTGCAAATGGTAAATTGACTCGGATGAGCTTAGAGGCTCTCCAGAGTGCTTGTGAAGCCAGGGAGTTAGACTTTGTGGATAAGTCTAGGGCTGAGCTGATAGCTGCCCTGGTGGATTACCAGACTGATGGTGAAACTCTTGAGGAAGGGGGGGATGCAACCAGTGAGGACTCTGCCCCTGGGGTTGTCGCTGAATCTGTTTCTGGGAATGCCACCATTCCTGCTGCCTCTGTTCCAAACCCCAGCAATTCCATGGAACTTGAGTTATTAAGGATGAAGTTAGCCTTTGAATATCGCAAGTTGGAAATAGAAGCTGAACTTAAGAAAGAGGAGCTGGCACAGCAAGTGGAACTCAAGAATAGGGATCTTGAACTCAGAAATAAGGACCTTGAACTCAAAAGCCAGGACACTGAATGTCAGAGAATCCAGCTAGAGAAAGCTAGAGTGGAGACTTCAGCTAGATCCAGTGAGAGTGTCAGGTCCCCAGCCACCAAGTTTATGAAAGATTTGGTTGGTGTGTTTGTGGAGGGTTCAGATATCCTCCAATGGATTGAAGCGTTTGAAATGGCTTGTGCAATTCATGATGTAGATAAAAGAGATTGGGCTAAGTGTTTGTTAAGCAGAGTGCCTCAAACTGGATATGACTGTATTCTGAAGCTGGGTGTGGAAGAAAGGGGTCAGTATGAGTGTATGAAGTCTGCTTTGATTGCCAAGTTTGGCAAGACACCTACCCAATACCTTAAAAGGTTCAGGGAATTTAAGAAAAGAGAGAATGTGTCTTGGGTTGACTGGGTGAGTACTGCGCACATGAACATGATGGGGTGGATTGATGGATACAAGGTGAAAACTTTTGTTGAGTTGTCCCACCTCTTGTTTTTTGAGCATTTTTCTGAAGCCTGTTCACCAGAGCTGCGTCAGTATGTGGCTGACCAGAACATTTTGGACCCCTTTAAGCTGGCTAGGTTGGCTGACAAGTGGGTCTCCCACCGGGTGTCCCCTAAGGACTCCAGTGGGAAGGACAAGGACAAAGAAAAGGGGGCCTCTCAGAAAGCTGAGGAGTCCCAAAAGCAGTCACAGTCGGGTAAACCAAAACCTTCCTCTCCTAAGACCCAAAAATCTAGTGGGGATAAGTCCTCTGTGGGTGGGAATAAGAGTAGTGGTCCACCTGCTGCAAAGCAGGTTCCCAGTGGTTCCAGTACCGTACCCCGCACTCCTGGCACTTGTTGTGATTGTGGGGCTCTGGATCACAAAAGGGGTGACCCCAAGTGTAAAGGTAAGGCACTTGGAGTACAGGCTGTCAGCCTGACCTACCCTTACCCCGTGTCTGAGGTGGAGGCCACTGTCCTCCCCTCCTCTACCGGAATCACCTTTGGTGCTCCGGTAGAGATTTCCTTAGTGTCCCTTGGGGCCTGGGACCAGTACGCAGAAGTACTGGCGACTATCCCACAGAACACCCGTAGGTTTTTGAGAAGTGTCCTCTTGAATGGCCAGCCTTCTACTGGTTTGAGAGACACTGGGGCAAGCATGACAGTGGTGGACAGGACCCTGCTCAAGCCAGAGGACTATGAAGGTGCTCCTCTGCAAACCACCAGATTAGCTGGTGGGCCTCCCAAATTATCACCTGTAGCCTTAGTCACACTCATGATTGGAGACAAGACAGCAAAGCTTCCTGTCCTGGTTCAGGACAATGTCCCTGCTAACATTCTGTTAGGTAATGATCTAGTGGAGTTGGGGTTGATCTCGGATGGTCTTCCCCTGACTGCTGCTGCGGTCACTAGGTCACAGGTGACACCGGGTCTGGCTGTGAGTCAGGTACCCGAGCCAAAGGCGAGGCCTAAGGCAAGAAGAAGGAAGACCAAGAAGGCCACCTCTGTGGAGGGAACACCTTCTCTTCCTGCTGTTCCGACAGCACCCATTGGGATCCATGCTCCGGACGGGCTGGGTCCAGTGGAAAACCCAAACTCAACTCCTGTGGGAGAAGAGGCAGAAGACTCTCCTGTGGGAGAGGTTCTTAACCCGGAGGAGCACCCCGACCTTCAATGCTTGTTAGCTGAAGGGGGACCCTCCCGGGCAGACTTCTGTAAAGGACAGAGAGAGTGCCACTCTCTCGAGGGTCTGAGGAAACAGGCCCTGTCCCAGGCACAAGGTGAAGTGCCTAGGACATTCAAGATTTATTGGGAGGGTGAGCTCCTTGTTAGTGAGCCCACTAAGCCTGAACCTGGTGCCCGCAAGAGGTTGGTGGTACCCCAGGTTTACAGGCCCTTCCTACTGCAGTTGGCGCATGAGGTGCCCTTGGCTGGTCATCTTGGGACTAAGAAGACTAAGCAGAGGCTCTCTGCCCATTTCTACTGGCCAAAGATGGGGGTAGAGGTGGAGTCCCACTGCAGGACCTGCCCCACTTGTCAGTTGTCTGGCAAGACTGGAGGCAGGATCATTGCCCCACTGCAGCCATTACCAGTGGTTGGCACACCATTTGAGAGGGTGGGCATCGACATCGTCGGTCCCCTTGACCCTCCCACTTCAGGTGGACATCGGTTCATCCTGGTCTTGGTAGATCATGCCACCAGGTACCCTGAGGCAATACCCCTTCGGACTGTTACTGCCAAGGTGGTTGCCAGGGCTCTCCTGGGCATTTTCACCCGTGTTGGATTCCCCAAGGAGGTTGTCTCTGACAGAGGATCCAACTTCATGTCTAGTTACATGAAAACCATGTGGAAAGAGTGCGGGGTAACCTACAAGTTCTCCACCTCTTACCACCCCCAGACCAATGGTCTGGTTGAGAGATTTAATAAAACTCTCAAGGGCATGCTAGGTGCTTTGGAAGAGCCCCTAAGGAGGAAATGGGATCTCCTCCTGCCATGCCTGCTGTTTGCTTACAGAGAGGTACCTCAAGAGGGTGTTGGTTTCAGCCCCTTTGAGTTACTCTTTGGACATCCCGTGAGGGGGCCCCTCGCCTTGATCCGAGAAGGCTTGGAAGCCACCCCTCCAGGTCCCGCCAAGCAAGTGGGGGACTATGTGTTAGGCCTCAGGCGGAGGATGACACAAATGATGGGTCAGGCAACAGCAGATCTCAAGGCCAGCCAGGAATTGAACAAGTACTGGCATGACCTTAAAGCTTCGCAAGTGGATTGGACTCCGGGACAGGAAATCCTTGTGATGGAGCCTACCAAGCCTAGAGCTTTGGCAGACAAGTGGACTGGACCCTTCAGGATCATCTCCAAGATGGGCGAAGTCAATTATCTGGTTGACATGGGAGCCTCTGGGGTAGCCCCCCAGGTATTCCATGTCAACAGGCTCAAGCCTTTCCACAGGCGAGCAGAGGTCTCATGTCTCTTGCTAGCTTCAGGGCAAGAAGAGGATGAGAGTGAGCCCCTTCCTGATTTGCTGCATAGCAACCCTCAGGATGGCTCAGTGGAGGGAGTACAACTCTCTCCCGATTTGACAACAGAGCAGCAGAGGGCCTGCAGGGCTTTGCTCCAGCAGTATGCCTCTCTGTTTTCACTGACACCGGGCCTTACACCGTGGTGTAAGCACGAAATTGACACTGGTGACAGCGTGCCTGTCAAGAGCAGGAGCTATCGTATGTCGGATACCGTCAAAAACCACATCCAGGCTGAGGTCGCCAAGATGTTGGATCTGGGTGTTATTGAACCCTCAACCAGTCCCTGGTCCAGTCCAGTGGTCCTTGTCCCCAAGGCAAGTTCCCAGGCGGGTACCAAGGATTGGAGGTTCTGTGTGGACTACCGAGGAGTCAATGCCGTCACCAAAACTGACGCGCACCCATTGCCCAGGGCTGATGAGCTCGTGGACACCATAGGTGCTGCCAAATTTGTGAGCACCTTTGACCTTACCTCAGGCTATTGGCAAATAGCTCTGACGGACCATGCCAAGGAAAAGACGGCGTTCTCCACACCTGAGGGACTCTACCAGTTTAGAGTCATGCCCTTTGGGTTGAAGAATGCCCCTGCCACCTTCCAGAGATTGGTCAACCATGCGCTCAGTGGGCTGGAAGCCTTTTGTGTGGCTTACTTAGACGACATTGCCGTCTACAGTTCCACCTGGGAAGAGCATTTGACACATCTGGATAAGGTGTTGCAGGCCTTGAAAAGGGCTAACCTCACTATCAAGGCCACCAAGTGCCAGATAGCTCAGGGGAAAGTTACCTATCTTGGTCATGAGGTAGGAGGGGGTCAAATCCAACCTCTCTCCAGTAAAGTACAGGACGTACAGAACTGGGAGACTCCCACTACTCAAACCCAGGTGAGAGCCTTTTTGGGCCTCACTGGGTACTATCGCAATTTCATGGCAGACTATGGAACCATAGCTGCACCCCTGACAGCTCTAACTTCGCCCAAACAGCCTAGGAAGGTTAATTGGACCGAAGACTGTCAGAGGGCCTTCAATGGCTTGAAAGAAAGTCTGTGTAGGGCACCTGTGTTGTGTGCGCCTGACTACAGCCGACCCTTTATCGTCCAGACGGATGCCTGCGACACCGGAATTGGAGCTGTCTTGTCCCAGTTAGATGACAAAGGGAGAGAACACCCTATCATATTCATCAGTAGACAACTCAAGGGTAGAGAACTTAGGTGGGCTACTGCTGAAAAGGAGTGTTTTAGCATAGTTTGGAGCCTTAGGCGTTTTAGGCCATACCTTACGGGGTCTACCTTCAAGGTCCAAACAGATCATAAGCCCCTGAAGTGGCTTATGCAGATGAAGGGTGAGAATCCGAAATTGCTCAGGTGGTCCATTAGCCTGCAAGGGCTAGACTTCACCATAGAGCACCAAGAGTCATGATAATGCGGATGGCCTTTCCAGAAGGTATGTTGACCGTCTGGATGAGGGTGTCTATCCCGTGGGAGATTAGACACCCTCCACCTCAGTCTGGGGGGGGCGACTGTGATGCTGGAAATGCATCAGAGGGACAGGGCCTCTGAATCCTTGTCCTTTTCTGCCTTTTATCGTGTGTTCTGTTATGTTTTCTGCCCAGGAGTCCATTTGGGACTCCTGGCAGTGCAGCTCTCTCTTTTGGTTTGGTGAACAGACCCATGGGATACCCTTATGGCACCCCTGGGTAGGGGTACAACCCTGTGCCCCTAGTGTATGTTTTTGGGCACCTGTGGGTGGCCCACAGAGCAGGGTATGGGCTGGTGGCAGCTCCATGCTGAATTGGACAGGTGCTCTGGGTGTCCTCCATTTTGGGATACCCAGGCCCTGCCATTGGGATCAGTTGATTCCTGATAGAAAACAAGATGGCCCCTGTGGCCTCTTGCTTTCTATTGCCTGTTGTCTTGTTTTCCCAAAGTCCTGGGAAGCCCTGACTCTGTCCCTTCCCCCTGACTGGCTGTTGGGTGGAAGTTCCATATATGGTGTTGTTGTGAAGGCCCAGCTAGACTGACTGGAGCCTTCCCCTTGACTGTATGTTGTGGGTACCTCCTGTGGGTGGGACCTGGGTGAATGGAGTGTGTGACCAATATACACTTCTGTTGTGGTTGTCTGGTTTCTGGCATGTGAGACAAAGACTGAGACAGCCCTGCCCGAAACTGGCCTGAATGCAGTGTGTAGTGTTGAATGGCTGGGTACTTGTCCCAATCCACATTCCTTGTTGTGAGTGTCTGAAAGGGAGGAGTGTGGCCTGAATGCACTGTGTGCCTGATTGGCTGACTGACTGCATGAATGCCCTTCTGTGTGATTGGCTGCTGTGTGTGTGCCAGCAGTGTGGATGAGAGACAGAATAGTATATCTGGGGACCTCTCACCACTGGAAATTGTTCAGAAGCATTCAGAAGCTGAGTCTCCACTCAAGAGTAACTGGATTTGCTGATCCTCGACGTCCAGCTGGAAGAAGAAGACTTGCTGTGGCATTTGCTTCGACAGAAACTGAAGGTTGTCGAAATCGTCGAGGACTGACCCGAGAGAGGACCTGGCTAGGCGCCCTCTTCCCGTGCTCCGAGGGACCATCGAGCACCGCTGAATCTTCGCCGAAGCGCCCTGGAAGTCAGACCCTCGAAAGGCTGCCGACCCGAGACGGGACCGCCGAGGAGATCGAAGTGAAGCACCCGGACATCGACGCTGTCGAAGTCCATTGCCGTCGACCAGGGTTCGCAGGTCTGTGTAACCGCTGGAGGCCCGTCGAAGTTGTGTTGCCCAGCCGTGGGAACCACTTGACGCCGTGCCGCCGACGACCGGAGCCGTCCGCTCCTTGCCTAAGAACATTTGACTCGAAGGACTCCCTCGTCCGCACCGTCGACCGCTTTTGTCCTACCGGAGAAAGTCGAGGACGACCAACGCGCCGAGGAGAATCCGCCGGTGGGTTTCCCGCCACCTCACGACCCCAAAGACTCGAGCGACTCGACGCCCTTGCTGGGCCACCGTCATCCACAATCTTTGCGGTCCAGAACTAGTGTCGCCGAGGTGCCCCGCACGCCTCTTCCTCGCAGGACGCCGACGTCTCGACGCCGACGAGCACCGCTCGGATCGAAGCCTGCCGCCTCATCGACCCCGTTCTACCTTGTTTGTTGTCGGACGTTCGACGCCCCGTGTCTCCCGCTTGAAAGGGAAGGCATTCAAGAAGGGCCGTCGATTCCCCGACACCGAACACTGAGTTCTTCGACGCTTCTCGACACCTCTCGACGATCCGTGACTCCTGCTTTAAAGGGGGGTCATTCAAGAAGGATCTGTCGACGCCTCTTCGAAGAACTCGACTCCACCAGGTACATTGGGGGGGTAAAAACATTGCAGGAGAGAATAAGACTATTGAACAATATATGGACTGGGCTTGTGTTATATCTCTTTATTTTACAGGTTGCCCAGGTGGGGGGATCTCCACACAGAACTGTGTCCAGTAGCAAGGGCCCGTATTCTGCCTATTGTTTCAACCATCTTTTATCTCTCCTCTCTCTATTGCTGGTTTCCTTCTTATTGATCTGTGTGCCATTTCTACAGTATTATGAATGCACTTTAATGAGGTCTAATATTAGTGGTACCACTTTAGAATTGTAGATATTTACCATTATTGATTTTCCTGAGCACAAAGTGCGTTATTGTGATAAGTGTACATAACCCTTGAATATTAATTATATAAAGACTGTGTTTTCAGTAATACAGTGTGTGGACATTCCTTTGTGGGGGCTTGGGGATACACTGTACTTAAGAACCAGCCTGCATCACCTCCTGAGAAGCTAGGCCTTGATTGCTCGCCCATTGCTACCGAATTAGAGAATCTTGGCTGGGGTCCTCTGTGCCTCTCCTCTACCATATAGAGAGCAGAAGTACAGACCCCCCCACCAGTCTTTACAATAAGGTGATAAGATGATGCTTGATAAGGTGATAAGGTGATGCTTGATACAGTGATGAAATGATGCTTGATAAGGTGATAAGATGATGCTTGATAAGGTGATAAGATGATGCTTGATAAGGTGATGCTTGATAAGGTGATAAGGTGATGCGGTGATAAGATGATGCTTGATAAGGTGATAAGATTCTGAGACTGCTCCAGGCTTGTGCATGAGTATGTGCTGCATTACTCAGTGCACCATCTGCACATCAGTTACTTAAGTACTTTGATATATGCCACAGCATCCTCACTACAGGAGGGAAGCTAGTATGGACAGTGGCATTTCCTGCAGTCTATATATGGAACTACAGAAATCAGCAGGTGCAGTGCATGCAATGCAATATATCTAGGATAGCGGCAGGGAAGGCCATTGTTGCAGTGATGCTGTGTCCTAAAATGCTGATTATTTCACCTCAGTAGCCAGTGCAGCTGTGTATAGAACAGGTCCAAGGCACAGTACAATTAAGCCCTGCCAAGGCTGCCAACACCACTACTGCACAGCATTTCTGTGTGTCAAGGCGCTACACAAAAGAAGCCATTTACAAGAGTAACCCTCAGCTGCACAAGCCCAGCAAAACCAAACTATTTTACTGACTAGGCTCATCTCCTGCCCAATACATAAGGATCGGCTTTCTGCCACGCAAGTCTTTAACACTTTACCTGTGGACAGATGGGACAGTGTGTGGGGGTTTCTCCTTTTGGTGTGCCCCCACCCACTGCACACTTGGGGCCATTTCTTTATAACCAGTCCTCACTGATGAGGTTATAAATTCCCTTCATAACACAGGCACCAGCAGGAGTTAGGTAGTGTATAGAGACAGCGCTTTATTCATACACATGCATCACTCTCCAGTTTCTCCGGTAGACTGGGGAGACACCCAGGGACGTCATTTCACCAAAATGCCAGAGGTTGTTGAATAGACATCACACAACCCTTGAGCTCTGATGACATCACAGGAAGTGTTTGAGCCACCCTGAAGTGACATCACAGGAAGCGAAGGGGCATGACCTTTCACCCCTTGACAAAACCATCCACACGGGATACGAATATCCTTCAGAACAACAACCACAAGTGTACGTCGTGTGCCAATAACGTGGACAAATCTACCCCAGTCAAGGCATCTACCGAGACTCCTCCTCAACGGAGCGCTTCTTAATGTAAGATTGCTTGTCGCAAATGCCACTGACATTGCCGACCTAATCACAGAGGGTAAGCTCGACTTCTTAGCCATTACGGAAACATGGCTCCATAGAGCAGAAGGACCTGCTCTCACGATAGCGATCCCCGATGGCTATACTATAGCCAGACAAGACCGTGACAACACTCGCGGAGGTGGTATCGCCATCATCTCTAGAACATCTCTAGGCCTACGACTCGCACCCGCCCAATTGTTACAATCTTGTGAAGCCCTCTCTGTCAAATCCCAGATAAATTACTCTCCAACTCTGACCATCCACCTAATATATAGACCACCTGGTCCACTTGGCACCTTTGAGGAGGACCTGCACAACATACTTACCAACAACTTCAAACCCTCCTCGCAAATGCTCTTATTAGGGGACTTTAACCTCGGCTTGATGGACCGAACAGACAAACACGCCACAGATATAGCCACAACAATTAAGGCACTAGGTCTTTCCCAAAAAATTAATAAACCCACACATCAAAAAGGCAGAATATTGGATTGGAAAGCGGATTGCAATTGTACAGCTACCATCTCTTCCATCCTGCCGCTCTCCTGGACAGACCACTCACTGGTGTCCTTCGACCTATCTACTATAAGATTTACCCCACTGGTTCCCCCAGTAGCGCCCCCTTGTCTAACCAGAAATAAAAAAGTATCACAGTAGAGAAAATTATCCCTGCTATCCTTCCCACCCTCAATTCTCTGCCAGAAGATCTTGACCCTAGTTCCCTAGTTCAAGAATTTAACAATATCATGCTCTCTACCCTGGACAGAATTGCCCCCCTCAAACTCAGGCCTAGTAAACCTATGGCCCACCTGAACAAATGGTTTACGTCTCAATTTAGACCTTCGTACATTAAAAAGAAAAAGTGAAACCAACTGGAGACTCTGCCCATCTAGTGAGACCAAAACTAAATTATCTGCACTGTCCTCATACTATAACAAAGAAGTCTGCCAGGCCAAACGCAAATCGTACGACGAGCGCATTGCCCATTCTAATTCCAATATGAAAGAACTCTTCTCCATACTTAAAGAACCTGAGTCCCCAATAGCTGCACCTGACATCTGTACTAAAGATAAATCTTGGTGTACAGACATCCAACAGGCACTATCGACTAAAATTGTCACTCCTCAAAATAAAATTCAGCAAAAAAAAGAATTGTTGAACCTACAGCACTCGCCGAATAGCCCTGCGACTAATGCCTCACCACTGGCCCATAATAGCACGTTCAACTTCTCCAAAATGTGCACCTTAGAAGTATAAACAATTATCTTGTCTCTGAAACCTTCTAACTGCAAAGGTGACATCTACCCAGCCCAACTAATAAAAGACTCTGCCAGAGAACTATCCCCATTCATCACCAAACTGATTAACGCCTCCTATGCCACAGGCACTATCCGAGCCAACCTCAAACAGTCTTGGGTGCTACAGCTCCTCAAGAAAGAAACCCTAGACCCACTTATCCCCACTAATTACCGACCTATTACCATGGTTTCATTTTTACTCAAAATACTGGATAAAGCCACCTACAATCAAATTCAAAAACACTTTGAACACTTTAAACTCCTTGGCAACAGACAATCTGGCTTTACACGGAACAGAAACAGCCCTTATTGATTTAGAGACCCAAATAGACGAGCTGAGAGACAAAGGGAAGTCAGTACTTCTGCTCCTACTTGATCTCTCAGCCGCATTTGATCTGGTCAACCACAAAGTCCTCTGCCGACACCTTGACTCTGCTGCCCACTTCTCCCTGGAAGCTATCAAATGGATTAGGTCCTTCCTAAGCGAGAGAACAATGAGAGTCTTCTGGGGGCGTGGCTTAGCGGCCGATGTAGTGAGACGCGCTGCCGAGGAGCTCCGGAGCGATCCTGACAAAATCTGATAAAAACTAGCAGAAATTGATTCCAGAAGACCGCCAAAGTCTCCCCGCAGAGACAGGAACACCTGCTGCCCAACCGGAGAAGGCCCGGAGGAAACCGGGCGGTGGAAAAGGAGTTAGACCGCCAGAGGGGAATCGCCCTGCGAAATCAAAATGGCGAACGCGTGAGCTGTGGGAGGACCCCGGCCGCGTAATACAGAATGAACCGGTGAATCCACAGGAGAGGGACACATCACGCGCATAACAAAAAGTGCGGGGTAGACCCAAGCCTGAGTCAACCCCGCAACGGAGATCGGCGCGGCCGGTGGAAGTGGAACGTGAAGGCGGGAAGGCCCCTGACACGGTGAGGCGACATAGGCAGCAGGCACGAGAAGGCCCGAAGCGACACCCGCGAGAGCCTAACGAATACACCCGCCGGAAGAGTGCAATGAACCCAATAGAAGGTGAGACCCGTAAAACACCGGGAGCAGGGCAGCAGAAAAGCTGGGGCTACGGTACCGGTGACGCAGACAGAGGGCGGCTCCCCCGCGATGCCGAACAAGAAAGCGGAGGGGAAACCCAAGCAAGTAAGCATGGAGACTTTTACGACGGCGTCCGGACATAAACTGTCACCACCGGCGGATGACACGTCGCGTCCAGTGGAACCCGCCAACGAAGGCACGATACTGGAAGCAATCGCCTCTATGAAAGAATTGCTTGAAAACAAAATGGACACAGCAATCGAGGCACTGAAAGCAACTCTAGAAAATAAACTGGATACAGTAATGGTAGATGTGGGCCTTCTCCGCCAGGATGCGAGGAACCTAACAGAGAGAGTGACGGCGACGGAACAGCAGGTGCAGCAAAATACGGCTGGGGTTGCGGTAACGCAGACACAGATGTCAGAGGTACTACAGAGAATTAAGGATCTAGAAAGGAGAGCAGAAGACGCAGAGGGGAGAGTGTGGAGGAACAACATCCGCATAATTGGAATTCAGGACGGTGAGGAGGGCAAAGACCCCACTGAATACGTTGTGAACATGCTCCTTCAGGAGGTCGGAGTAGGTGCACTATCCCAGGGCTTTGTGGTAGAAAGGGCACACAGAGCCCTGACTGGAAGACCCCAACCGGGTGCTCCCCCGAGAGCGATGATTGCTAGGATCATGAACTACAAAGACAGGGAGAAAATACTAGCGTTCTCAAGGAAGTGGGGGGAATCATCAGGAACTCTTCCGAGATCACAATGTATCCGGACTATACGGCCATGGTACAGAGGCAACAAGCACAGTTCGGCCCAACAAAAGAACGCCTCAGGACCGCGGGGGTGAGATACATGCTCCTGTTCCCCACTAAACTCAAGGTGATACACCAAGGCAAAACATGTTTTTTCGACTCCACTGAAGAAGCCCACAGCTGGATGGACTCACAAGGCTTCCCCCAGTTGAGAGAGAGAAACGCTAATAACCCTGGAAATAGACCCCGATGAAAAGTAACAAAGGCAACCTGGAACAAGAAAATAAGCATTACGTAAGTTAAATGGCGTTAGCAGTAAGCATGGAGAAGCAATCGGCCCCACTTTAGCTGCATTGGCTGAGAGAAGCAGCGCCCCCGAGAAGAATAAACTATCAGTTTGGATGTCAGTTTTAAGGCATCACGCTGCAGCGAGTCTGCGCCCATTACAGGAGCATGGTGAGAGAAGCGGCGGAGCCCGAGCAGGGGGAGGGTGGCTGGGCATTAGTTTTTCAGTTTCTGTTGAAGTTATGGACGTTGAATGGAGTGAATGGACAGTACAAGGCACAAACTACGGAAGGACTATTGTAGAGAACACTGAAATAATACAGACAATAAGCGACCGGAGCAACATGGGACAAGACCCATGTGGCAGCAGCAGCCGCTGCATCGAGAGGCATAGATCTGCGACCAGGACACCGAGGGAGATGGGCACGAGAGGAATAAAACGCAGGGTGCAAGGACATGGCAGTGGGACACGGAAGCCAAGCAAACGAAGGAGATCATGGAACCGGATGAACTGACAATAGCCACCTGTAATGTGAGAGGACTCAATGCATATGTCAAGAGGCTTAGGGTTTATCCCTGGCTAAACCAGATGAAAATCAAGATAGCGATGTTGCAGGAGACACACCTCACAAGAGACAGGCAGGCCAAGGTGTACAAGAAATGGGGAGAACAGATTTACAGCGCCATATATTCAAGTTACGCACGAGGTGTACTAATATGGATTACCCCGGGGGTCCCATTCCAGCTACTCAAGCAAGAGACCGACACAGAGGGACGGCTGGTATTGGTACATGGCATGCTAGAAAACAAGGAGGTATGCCTGGTCAACACCTACGCACTGAATACTGATGCAACAGACTTCTTCAGGAAGCTAGCGCCCAAGTTAGCGCAATATAGGGAGGCGACGTTCATCTGGGCCGGCGACTTCAACTGCACCTTGAATCCCCTCCTTGACAGATCTGACAATAAATACAAGAAGCCGGCGCCTCCAACCAAAGAACTGTGTGGGATCCTGGACCAGCTACAGCTAGAAGACGTATGGAGGCAGGTACACGGGGAAGGGAGGGGTTATACACACTAAGCGCACCACATGGAACATTTACACGTATAGACTACATATTCGCAGACAGGGAATCACTAGAAGGTATCACGGGAATCACCATTAAAGCACGCACACTCTCTGATCATGCCCCAGTAGTGGCGACATGGGCATACACCAATAGGAAAGCCCCTATCCCAACGTGGCGACTCCGAGCAGAGGCCCTGAGGGAGGGTGAGTTTGAGGAACACCTCTGCAAGGTGATCAATGATTATTTTGAGCAAAACGAGGGCAGTGTTGAGAGTGGTGTCGTATTATGGGATGCATTCAAGGTGGTAATAAGGGGAGCGGCAATAGGCAAAATAGGAGGATTGACGGGGGCGGCCATGAGGGAATTGAATGAACTCGAGAGGGTGATTGAATTGAGAGAACAACGAGCGGGACTAGAGGGGGAGGAACCTGGAGAGCTGATAGAGTTGCGGACTAAATGTATGTTACTCTGGGAAAAACTAGGGAGGCTAAACTATGGGAGGTACCTACAGCGGTTACACGCGGAAGGGGATAAACCTAGCAGGCTCCTGGCCTGGCTCACCAGACAAGAGAATAAAAAAGATCCCATAACGGTGTTAGAAGATCACACCGGGACAGAGATCAGGGACCAAGGGCACATGAAGGCAATGTTTGTGTGTTTTTATGAGCAACTGTACGCCCCGAATCCGGAAATAGACGCGGAGGACATAACATATGCACTGGTAGAAATAGGGTTGCCGAGGCTGGAGGAGGAACAGGCCCAGCTGCTGGATGCACCCCTCACGGTGGAAGAAATAGAGATGGTGATCGCAGAGCTTCACACCGGAAAAACCCCGGGCCCGGATGGGCTTCCGGGGGAATTCTACAAGACGCACAAGAGCGCCATTGCCCCGAAATTGTTTGAGACATTCCAAGACGCATACAAGACCATGCGTCTCCCGACAAGCCTGTCGGAATCGATAATTGTCCCGATTCTCAAACCAGGGAAACTCCCCAGGAAATGCACCTCCTATAGGCCAATATCCCCTATTAATCAGGATGCCAAAATATTAACGGCGGTCCTAGCCAACCGCTTAAAACAGGTAATATCCACGCTGATCCACCCGGACCAAACGGGCTACGTTCCGGGAAGGAACACGTCCTGGAACCTCCGCAGACTTCACCATGTGATAGATGAGACAAATCGACTGCCAGACGAGAGTGTAATAGTGTCTTTGGACGCTGTCAAAGCTTTGGATTCTGTGCGTTGGGAATGGCTGATGGGTGTACTCTCCCACTTTGGTATCGGGGAGGGGTACCTCCGGTGGATCAGGTTACTATACAGGGAACCCAGAGCAAGGGTGAAAACGGGGCGATTCATTTCCGAGGAGTGGAAGATACACAGGGGAACCAAGCAGGGGCGCCTGCTATCGCCAATGTTATATATCCTGGCTCTAGAGGCATTTGCGGTATTCCTTAGAGCAGAATATAGAGACACCTGACTGGACATAGATGGGGTGCTCCACCAAATCTCGCCATACGCGGACGATATGCTCCTATTCGTACGCGAGCCTACCACTAACCTACCCTGCCTCCTAGAGGCGATCGGGGCGTACACTAGGCTCTCGGGCATAGTGATTAATAAAGAGAAGTCCCTCCTCTTCCCCTTGGCAGGACTGAAACACGTCCCCCCCCCATTATTTGCCAGACCTGGGTCTGACGTGGGAGCCCCGCATCTTTAAATATTTGGGTATTGGGATACATCATAATACCGTTGATACCCATGCATCCAACACGCTCGCCACTCTAGATAGAACGCAGCGGTCAATGACTTTCTGGGGGACACTACCACTGGGAATGATGGGAAGAGCAGCCCTCCTGAAAATGGTGTTGCTGCCCCGCCTACTATACTTCCTCACGAACATCCCATACAACATACCCAGGGCCTTTTTCACCAAACTAAATACAATAGCGCGTTCATTCCTATGGGGGGGGGGAGAAATAGGATCGCAATAAGGACCCTGCCGAAGGACTATGAAGAAGGGGTATCAGACTACCGGATTTTGAGAAGTACTATTTAGCGGGGCAGCTGCAATTTGCAGTGAAATGGCTGGGGGAAGACGAAACAATAGACACTCGCATTTACCAACCTACATTGAAACAGTATTACCTAAGGGAAATACTATGGCTCGATAGACCCCGGCTCAGAACCCTGCCGAATATGCTTAACATCGCAGTGGAGTTATGGAAAAGAGTGTGGAGACTCCAAGGGGTAAAAGATCCGCAGTCAACGCAAATCCCACTAGCGGGTCTCCTGGGGGGGAACGCAAATACATTAGCAACATACCGTGCACACTGGGAAGCTAAAGGGGTAGCACAAATTGGAGACCTGAGAAGGGAGGGAAGGTGGGCGGACTTCCACGAAATGGTAGATGAATACGAAGTACATATGGGTCAATTCATCCTATATACCGGCATGCTGAGAAACATCACGGGACGATGGCCAGATTGGGAAGACCAGGACGAGGAAACAGCATTAGATGTATGGTATGACATTGCAGAGGGAACGCACACGACCTCTAGGTTGTATGAACAACTATTGAAGGCCAAGGACCCACAGGAACAACACACGAGGCAGCGTTGGGAGGAGGAGTTGGGGAGGTCCCTCAGCGATCAAGAATGGACTAGGGCCTTACGATACCCAAAAAAGGTATCCAGAAATGCAAGGTTTAGGCAGGCGCAGCTATACGTCACGCATAGAGCGTATCTCACACCCAAGAATATGAATAAAGTCCATACAGGGAGCGGGTGCCCCCGCTGTTCAACGGATGAAGCGGACATGGTAGACATGTTCTGGTCCTGCCCAGTGATACAGGAATTCTGGGACGGGATCAGACTCAAGAAGCGGGAAGTGGACTTCGAATCCAGGCGGAACATCCCGAAAAGTACTTACTGGGCCTCTTCTCGAGAGGGGGTAAGCGTGATTCCCATCTGGCAAAGATGAAAGACTTGATAAGTATACTGGCCAAGAGATGGATAGCAATGACATGGAAGTCAAAGGAGGGCCCGCGTGTGGAGGCATGGTGGTCAGACCTTCAGAAGTGGGCGCAGCCAGAGACGGTGGTGTGGACAAGAGCAGTGACAAGAGGGGAAGGTGAAACTGCGCACAAGTTGTCTGCATGGAACACACTAATACAAGACCTCTTTGGCCCCCCGGAGGAAGGAAGCTCTGAAGTCCCCTTGGAAACAGAGGATCTTTAGGTGAAATAGTAAGGCCAGCACGAAGCCCAAGAATAGAACATTGTGCGTACCAGACCTGGTGCTCGACTCCACGGGAGGTCCAAACAGAACTGATATGGTCGCTGGGGAAACTATGAAACCACAATGGAAAGACAAGATCCGCATGAAGTGCCAATAAGCCATATACGTTAAAGTTGTTTGTATGTTATGTGTTTGTTGTTGTTAAAAAAAAACAGTAAAGAAATTTTAAAAAAAAACAATGAGTGTCTTCTCTCCCTCGGCAGCTGTAGACTCTACCCCCATCCTCTGCATGGCCCTCAAGGATCTTGCGTCCCACCAACCCTCTACAATATCTTCACCAAACTCTTGTTCGATGATTTGGACCATATGGGTATCACCTACACCAACTACGCAGATGATACCCAGATTCTCCTCCCGCTTTCTGGGGATCACAGCGAAGACACGGGGTTGGTGAACAAAGTATATCTTATCATCCAAGCATGGATGGCCACCCACGGCCTATGCTTGAACGATGATAAGACCGAGTTGATAATTCTGGGTTCACAAGCCAGTATCAAAAATCTAAGGCAGGAATTCTCCTCTTTCAACATTGACGGGAATACCATTAAAGTCTCCAAGGTGGTAAAAACCCATGGCTTCTACTTGGACTCCACACTGTCCTTTGATAAACAGATCAAATCATTAACCTCTTTCATGGCCTACACGTGTAAGTTACTTAGAGCGGGAAAGCCTTTCCTCTCCGACGACAGTTGCCTGATTCTGGCTAGAGCCTTAATACTCTCCAGAATTGACTACTGCAATGCTCTTTACAGTGGTGCTAATAAAATAACTATCCACAAGCTCCAAACTCTACAAAATAATGCCTTAAGAGCAGCTTTAGGCATAAATAAAAGAACCCACATCTCCCCTCTTAGACGCCATCATAAATGGTTATCCACAGCCAACAAAATACAGCTGAAATTGTCATCTCTGACCCACAAAGCTCACAACAACGTGGCCCCCACGTATCTGATAGCTAAACTCCAGAGAAGAATCACTCATAGACCTATGAGAGCTGGCAACGCTAATTGTCTGACCATAACCAAATACGAGCTTACAACTATTGGTGGTAATAGTTTCCCTGTAAAGGCAGCCAAATGCTGGAATTCCTTGCCTCATGCCTTGAGAGCTGACCAACCCTACTCACATTTCAGAAAATATGTTATAAAACACATTATCGCTACAGACCCCTAGCCTCGACCTGTTAGGTTATGCTTGCTACCAGGGCCTGACCAAGAGCCCCAGTGATACACGGAGGTGATGTCTATGCGTATCCATGCACATCGCATGGCTTTACTCTCGCATCTGTAAAGGGTATTCTACTTCTGTATATACTTGTACATTATGTCTTCTCTGTATTTATGTAACTTCATAAACCTTGTAATATTTGTAACTATGTAAGCCTTGCATCTTCATTCTGCTGCGCCCTCTTATCTACGGGTTTGGTGCGTATAACCAATAAATAAACAAACAAATAAATAAACAAACAAAACAGGAAGTCGCATCACATAGCATTGTTCCTACTACATTAGGAAAAATATGGTTACAATATCACTGTAATGCGATATACATTTCATACAAGAATGGATCACCATATGCATCATTAATATCAGTGTCTATAGGCCCATATTACCAAATTACTGGGAATGCAAGCAGACGTCCAAGACCAAAGTATAAAGATGTGTTATTATATAGCACTTACACTAAGAGCTACTAAGAGCTTTATGTAGAACAAATATACATACAGTATTACCCAACTGGTGTTGGTACTCATTTATCCACCTCAGAAGGAGGAAAAGCTGAGTTGGCTTTCCTGGGATTCAAACCGGCAACCTGCAGATCACACACACATTACAGCAGTGAGTGCTCAACTCACAGAACTATTTTACCTGCTATAGCTATTTTACCGGCGATAGTAAAATGAGCAATCACATGTCTGAATGTTCTCACAGTCAGAAAGCAAATGACACTCTGTAGTGGATACCATTAAACTGGTACCTGAGATTTAGCAGCAGGCCAGTTCATCTGCAGGTCTGGTGCAAATTTAGCCACATGTCAAGCCTGCGTGGATCTACTTTTCAGGCTTCAGAGGTTAACACAATACATGCCATTGGGAGGGTCCATAACTGCACTAAAGGATTTAGAGTAGCGCAGGGAAAGCAGCGCACTCACACGGCATCCCGTACTCTGGGCACTCATTACCTCACACATGCAAACAAACATCCTGAACAGCATGCCAGTGAGATGGGAAAGATAGACACATTACAACAAAGCATTCATGTGACACAATGGGCCTCATTACGACCCAGGCGTTAAGGGTTAACGCCGTCGTTAACCCTTAACGCCTATTCTGATTTTAACGGCTGCTCTGAGCAGCCGTTAAAATCCATGGCGCTAACCTGCCATGATGCTAATTACGCCACCGTAATTTACGGTGGCGTAATTAGCGCCTTCCCCACTCCCATTATGCCCTATGGGGCAAAAATGGGAATGGGGAAGGGAAAATGGGAAATGGGGATTTACCGCCCCACTCACCTTGGAATGGGGCGGTAAATCCGCCATCCACCATGGTGTAAACGTAGTTTACACCATGGTGGTAAAGTTGGTGCAATTAGCACCTGGGTCGTAATGACCCCCAATGAAATGAAGGGCCACTTTGGGCCTCATTACGACCCAGGCGGTAAGGGGTTTACGGCAGCGTAAACAGCGCCGACCCTTACCGCCTGAGTACGAGGTCCCTTAGCGCCATGGCGGATTTAACACCTGCTTTTAGCAGGTGTTAAAATCCATGGCGCTAAGGGACCATGGAGTTAATTACGCCACCGTAATTTACGGTGGCGTAATTAACGCCTTCCCCACTCCCATTATGCCCTATGGGGCAAAAATGGGAATGGGGAATGGTAAATGGGGATTGGGGACTTACCGCCCCGCCAAGGTCGGAATGGGGCAGTAAGTCCGCCAACCACCATGGCGTAAACGTAGTTTACGCCATGGTGGTAAAGTCACGGCCCAGGCGGTAACTTACCGCCTGGGTCGTAATGAGGCCCTTTATGTGCTATGGCCAAACATTTCTACACTGTCCACAAGCTTTTAGGCACATGGATTTTGTCAAGTGACCGAGCACACCAGGATGGATGGAATGTCTTGTGAGGATCCTAACAGAGACAACGACAGAAAAAGCCATGCTTTAACTGCAACTTGCGAAGAGCAAAATACATCGCCCGAAATGTAAGCTTATTCTACTCTAAATGCTTTTTGGAAGTTGTCTACATTGTAAATTTGAGGTGTTTAAGAACAGACTAAATCAGTGACTAACTCCCTGAAGTGTGCCTGAAACAAACCTTTAATGAGTCTAGCAATTATTGTAGAGAATCCCAGAAAGACACATGATGTGTTATTCCTATTCTTTCTTATTTAGGGTCACTGCTCAAAGAGTTTCACTTGTGGAACCCCTTGTTTCTTAAGAGGCCTGAACCGGAAAAGCAGCCACTCCAGAAACGAAGAGCGACATGGCGCTGGCCACAATTGTGAAAAAACAAATTAAAAAACGTTTTATTTTTTAGGTGTAGCAAGAGAGACAACGTCGGGGTCACAGGTACGAACCCTGGCGACCCCCAAATGACGTGGTTCAACCTCAGGCTCTGTTCCAAATGCTGCTCCTGCAGGCCTTCACTACGCATAAACTTTCTACAGTCATGCAGGGAGTAGCAGTGAGAGAAACACACCAGCATGCTGCATACACTCACAGTGGTCCAGACCATTCACTGCACATCCCTTCCGTGGAGTAGAGCATGCACTGGGGTCTGCAATCCCCCACCTCAACACACTGATGTGTTAGGCTTGCAATGCAGGACGTGATATGGTCTTTAACCCCCCCCCCCCCCTCCCCGCTACCCTTGCACAAACACTGCCATCTCATCCTCACCGTGAAATACTCCATCCTGTCATGAAACTCACTGTTCAAACACTGGCATCTCATCCTCAGAGTGAAATACTGCACCCTGACATTAACCTCACTGCTCAAACACTGGCATCTTATCCTCAGAGTGAAATACTCCATCCTGTCATTAACCTCACTGCACAAACACTGCCATCTCATCCTCAGAGTGAAATACTCCATCCTGTCATCAACCTCACTGCACAAACACTGGCATCTCATCCTCAGAGTGAAATACTCCATCCTGTCATTAACCTCACTGCACAAACACTGCCATCTCATCCTCAGAACCTCACTGCTCAAACACTGGCATCTCATCCTCAGAGTGAAATACTCCACCCTGACATTAACCCCCCTGCACAAACACTGCCATCTCATCCTCAGAGTAAAATACTACACCCTGACATTAACCTCACTGCCCAAACACTGGCATCTCATCCTCAGAGTGAAATACTCCATCCTGTCATTAACCTCACTGCACAAACACTGCCATCTCATCCTCAGAACCTCACTGCTCAAACACTGGCATCTCATCCTCAGAGTGAAATACTCCACCCTGACATTAACCCCCCTGCACAAACACTGCCATCTCATCCTCAGAGTAAAATACTACACCCTGACATTAACCTCACTGCTCAAACACTGGCATCTCATCCTCAGAGTGAAATACTCCACCCTGACATTAACCCCCCTGCACAAACACTGCCATCTCAACCAGTGGCGTAACACAAAATGTGTGCACCCCCCCCCGTGGAGCCATGCGGAGGCCCCCCCCCCCCAACTTGGCAACAAATCACGGTTCGTGCTACACTCTGGGCCATCCTAGATTATCACGTTTGCACAATAGCACGAACGTGCTGCTGAAGGATTATGCCGCACACTGAACTAGGAGACAGATATAAATATGTGTTTTAATGCAATATACAGCACACTTACGGCGAAAAATTGGCTAAAAAGCCAGAGTGTTTGCAATTGTTTTGTACTGTAACACCAATCCAATACATGCAAGTCACCAACAGTGCACAGGAACATTAAAGCTTTGCTATTAAAAATCCCATGCCACATTGAAAACATGTCCTACAGGCTTCACAATGTAGAACAGTGTAGAAAGGTAATAACATTACAGTAAACATGCCAGGCCACATTTAGACATACCTAGACTGGCTGCACCAAAATGCCAGTCAAAGCAATAACACTCAACAAGAAGAGAGGACACATTCAATCCCGGGTCTCTGCGGCCTCTAACAGCAGGGCCAAACTCTTTAAAATCTGCACAGAGCTGATCAATCCTGTTGCGGTCTCCACCTCTCCTGTTCTCTCCCAGGGTCTCTGTATGGCTCTGGCCTCTCACTTCTCCGCTAAAACTCAGGACATCCTGTCCACTATCTCCTCTTCCTCTCCCTCTCTCTGTCCCCCTTTGGTCATCTCTACCTCCCCTCCTCCTTCCCCCTCTTTCTCTCTGACGACACCAGACAAGGTTTCTAGACAAGTCCAATCCATGAAAGTGTCGTCCAAACACGTTCTCCCCTGCTCCTCTAGAACCATCAAGGACCATATTGACACCCTCGCTGCAGCCTTCAGCGATTTCTGTAATCACTCTTTCAGCACTGAAATGTTCCCCTCTCCCCTTAAGCACTCCCTTGTGCACCCACTCCTCAAGAAGCTGTGTTCCGATCATTCCTGTCCCGCAAACTATTGCCCAATCTCCATCACCCCTTTCCTTGGCAAACTCTTGGAAAAAAAGCTGGCCATCTCCCAGCTTACTCTCCACATTGAATCTGTTGGTTGTCTCCATGACCATCAGTCTGGCTTCAGAGTTGTCAGGTGCACGGAAACTGCTCTCCTGATCACCCGTGAAGATCTGCTGTCTAACCTTGATTCCAGCATTCATTCTGTCCTAATCCTCCATGATACTTTCGACAGTCAACCACGCCATCCTGATCAATCGACTACATGAGAACCTGGGCATCACGGATCAGGCCCTGGAGTGGCTGACCTCCTAACTCTTGGACTGCCCCTCCCAGGTCCAACATGGTCCCTTTCTCTCAGCCACCTCTCTCTCTACCTGTGGCATTCCCCAGGGCTCTATCCTCTCACCCTGGTTTTTCAACCTCTATTTGGCCCCTTTGGCCCATCTGATCTCTACCTTCTCCTCTAACTTTCAGTGTTATGCGGATGACACCCAGCTTTCCTTCAGGCTCCCCTCAGCCTACTCTGCTTTCTCGCTCATTCCTGGTGACATCTTCAACTCCACTCTCTCTTTCTCTCCTCACATCTCAGACGTCACCAAGAAGTCCCACTACCAGCTGCACCTCCTCAAAGGGACTCTTCCCTTTCTCACTTTCCCCCAGATGCTCACTGTCTCCAGAGCTCTGGTTCTCTCTAGGCCAGACCACTGCAACAGCCTCTTTCTCAATTTGCCTTCCTCTACTCTCCGTCCTCTGCCACTAATCCAAAACAGGACTGCAATGCTTATCCTTGGCCTCAAGCCCAGGGATCATATCTCTCCAGCCCTGAAATATCTCCAATGGCTCGCGGTGGCTGCAAGGATCAAGTTCAAGACCCTTTGCATTGTCTACAAGTCTTGCTTTCTGGGGTCGGGCCCACACTACGTCCAATGCTCTCTTCCAAAATACCTTCTTTCTTAAGCCCTTCGCTCAGCTACTTCCAACTCTCTAAGGGCTAGAGTGTGGGGGGTAGATCTCTCCTCTCTGCAGATGCCTCCCTCTGGAATGTCCTTCCTGCCCCTCTCAAACTTTAGCGGATCACCTGATGTTCCGGAAGTAGCTCAAAACTTTCCTCTTCTGCTCTGCCTTCTCTCTCTCCATCCCCTGCTGACCTCCCTGTCTGCTGTACCGGCTGGTTTCTTAGCTACCCTCAGAGTCTTACTGGGTACCAGGCTCTTTCTTGATCAGTCACCCTTGCACTGCCTCCGGGCCTACCACACACTTAGGGGCTGTAACTGTAACCCTACAGTCCCTTGTTCTCCTAGCACCACCCAGAGCCACGCTGCCCTGGCTGTACTAACTCAGAGCATAACTGCCCTGTTTTACCCTCCCTTTTTCCTTGCACTTCCCCCTCCCTTTTTCCTTGCACTTCTCGTTCTCGCACTTGTCCGATCTGAATGACACAAGGCCTAGTAAGATAATTTTTCTTATCCACCCTCTATCTTCCCTCCCTTGTTTGTCGCGCCAAGAAACACATGTGTACAGGCGTGTAATAATAGACTTATATAATATTTTATCACAAATGCCCTAAACAATATACAATGCTTCAGTAAGAAACGGCTTGACTGGCAGGACCCAAATGCCACTCTAGCCAGGTAATTACACTTAGCAGGGCTGCTTTATCAGAAATGCGCAGATAAAAAAAGTCATACCTAACTGAGGAATAACTAAACTGGCTGCACCAAAATGCCTCTCTAGCCACTGATACCACAAATCATGCCTGCTTAGCCTGGACATGGATAACCATTATGATTTATCGCACAATCCCGCCCCCCACTCGTCCCCCCTCCCTCCCACGCCCTACCCCAACCTCCAAAATCAGCTCCTTGGCCAAGAATTACCTTCACGTCCCTCTTCTTTGTCCCAGAGCTTACGTTTGAGGCTCCTTGCCTCATAGGTAAGTGCTGGGATGAGGAAGAGTGGGGTTAGGAGTAATGAAGATACAGGTAGCTAAGTCGGGCATTACCTCCATGTACCTCTACCTCATCCCAGTACTTGTGTATGAGGCATAGCGCCTCATACACAAGTACTGCCTCATACTCAAGTACAGGGACGAGGAAGAATAGGGCTAGGAGTAATTCTGATTACCAATAAGTAATTAAGGCATTAAACACAAGTAGGGGGTTAGCAATATTGAGTTAACTGGGCTGCAGCACTCACCCCCAGAAATGTTGGGCTTTGGTGACTCAACCTGGCTGACCTTCAGAGCAGTTGCCCGACAGAACAGGACACAGATGTTAAACGGCACCTGAATTTCGCTGTTTACAAGGGCCCAGCCATTACTAACGTAAAGCATTTCACTGTTAGTACCTGCATTCAAATGCCAATTTAAATTGTGATGTGGGTTTAGTTCTGTCATGCCAGGGAAGTGACTGGAAGGGCAGAAAGGGAACAGGAGACTCTTCATTCTCACAGCAGTTCATACGTGGGTGCTTTCACACTTAAAGGAGAGCGTTAACTGCTTGTAACATTGAAGCTGCACTAGAATAGTCTCATTAAAATGCATAAAGAAGTTAGATGCCCCCACACAAATAAGTGTGCCCCTCCCCCATGGCCCGTGAAGTTAGCGCCTCACCCAACATTTGGAGGATCAGCCCCCAGAAATGTGGGTTTTGCTGCACCCCTGGACACAAGCACACATACCATTCACCATATACAAGCACACACACTCAGCCATCCATACATTTATGTATGCACTCTTTCACCATACAGGCACACCCAGTCGTGCCTTGAAACACTTGTGTATAGGCACGTTATACATTTCATATCATATCATAGCCATACATTTAAGTGTGCACCCTTTCACCATACAGGTACACACACTCAGGCACCCACCCACACATTTAAGTGTGCACCCTTCCGCCATACACTCACACACACATATGTCATGTGGTTAGGAGAGCCCAATTACTTCAGAAAGAAATTGTTACTTTTTGAAATCACTCCGACTTCATAAAGAGATGATTTCCATTAAGGACCGACCCATAACGGAAATCATTTCTTTATGAAGGCAGACTGACTTCAAAAATAAACTATTTCGTTTTGAAGTCATGGGGCTCCCCCACCCCATGACACGGAGGCCTCCAGCCTGGGGTCTTCCATGTCATGGGGTGGAGGGAAGCCCTCGGACTTCAAAAAGAAAGTTTCTTTTTGTAGTCACTCTTCCTTCATAAAGACATTATTTCTGTGCAGAAATAATGTCTTTATGAAGGCAGAGTGATTTCAAAATGAAATAAAAAATAAAATACATTTTTTTTTAAACGTCAATTGGGGCCCCCTCCCAGGACATGTGCTAGCGGGCCCCTTTTAC